>NW_020954641.1:17580419-17628243 GCF_900497805.2 Vombatus ursinus
ACACACACACACACACACACACACACACACACACACACACACACACATGCAAACACACTTTACTACCCCATGCCTCGATATTGTGGGTGGAGTAGTGGCTAAATGGAGTTAGATCAGAGGGAGGAAAGTAAAGAAAATGGTAAGCTCTAAGCAAACTCCCCTGCTGGGACAAGAAACAGTACTATGGGGAGATGAGATGAAAGACTTGGAACTAAGAAAAAAGATTCAAAAGATGATTTGTAGAAAATTCAAGGGGGAAAAAAGAGATGTAAAGCAGTGGAAATAATAGGGCAGAGAGAAGGAAGCAGGCAACATATCTGGAAAATAGTTCAAATGAGTTGCACAATCTGGTTCAGGAGAGATAAGGGGATCAGCAAAATTTTCAGAGAGCAAAGAATTAAATATACAAATACAGTGGAAATATCTGAACATATACACATGCATATATATAGTGCATGTATGTATATGTGTATATGTGTGTTTATGTATATGTGTGTATGTATATATGTGTGTACATATACACATACATATACAGCAGAAAAAGAAAATAAAGGATTTTGAGCCAAGAGGCAACAAATGCTGCTTTAATCAATGATGTCCCTATTTCCTACTGTCAATAAATAAAGAAGTGTGCAAACTATATGGCACAAGAAGAAAGAAGTCATTTTCCTGAACTTTAAGGGAAAAGGATTGGGAAAGTATAATGGAATCAAATGGCACACCACAGGGCAGAGATATTCCGGGAAAGAGAAAGTATGGTGAGAGAAAGCCATTTATGATATGAGGAAAAGGTGCACTGCACTCAAAATCTGAGTTCAAACTATTTGTTACGTCACTATGTGATAGTACAGAAGTAATTTAATATTACGTTCAAAAAAATAAAAACAAAAAACCTCTTTCATCATTCCTGTCCACTCCTCTCAATTCATTTGCCCCTATAACTAAGAGAAAATATTGCCTTGCCAAACCTCAGCCTTGGATTTCTCCCACCATATACTACTTTTGGTCCTATTCAAATGCTGTTGAACAAAGCTGAAGAAAATCACAAAACTGTTCAGACTGGCTCAACTACAAATTTATGTTACATAACCACAACTGAGGCCTATCTAATTGATTCACTATCCTACTTACCAAATTGCCTTTTCAAGACTTTTTCATTCTTCCTCAAACCTCAAACAGCTCCCTCCTCTCTCCCCCCCACCATCCTCCCAGTTGAGAACCTTGCCTCATATTTCAGTAAAAAAATTGAGGCCAGGGGCCTCAGGTGATGCAGTGGATAGAGCACCAACCCTGGAATCAGGAGGACCTGAGTTCAAATCCGGCCTCAGACAGTTGACACTTACTAGCTGTGTGACCCTGGGTAAGTCATTTAACCCCGATTGCCTCACCAAAAAAAAAAAAAACCAAAAAACAAAAAACAAAAAAATTGAGGCCATAAGAACAGAATTCCTTCTTCTTTCTTGATCCTTATCTCACATCTCTCGGATGTCTTCCACAGCTATCCCTCCTTCAATCATTTCACATGAAGGGGCAACTTCTCTTCATGCCAAGGCAAACGCCACTATATGCACAAGTGATCCCATTCCATCCTGTTTTCTCTAGCAAATTGCTGGAGATCTCTCCACTACTCTCTCTCTCAGTAATTTTCATCCCTCCTTGTCTACTGACATAATTTTCCCTACTGTCTACAAATATGGCCATGTCTCCTCCATCCTAAAAAAAAACACACAAAAAAACCCTCAATTGATCCATCCATCTTTATTAGCTTTTTTCCTACATATTACCTCCATTTTGTGGCTAAAACTACTTTACCTCCTTTCCTTTCACTCTCACAATTCTTTGCATTCTGACTTTTTAACCACAAAATTAAATTGAAGCTTCTCTCCAAAGTTAATAATGATCTCTTAATTGTCAAATCTAATGGCCTTTTGTCAATCTTCACTCTTCTTGGCCTCTCTGTAGTAGCACTTGACTCTTTCAATCACCTCTCTTCTCTCTAGATTTTCATATCATTGCTTTCAGGAAAAATAGGAGTTTCTCCTAGCTGTCTTATTATTCCTTTTCTATACTGACTCTTCATCTAGTTTATACCTGCTATTCATATGGGTCCCTCAAGGTTCTATCTTAAGGGCTTTTCTCTTCTTCTTCTATGCTGTTTCATTTTTTTTCTTTTTTTCTTTTATTTTTAATTAATTTATCTTAAATTATCAACAATTACTTCCATAAGCTTTTGAGTTTCAAATTCCCCCCCGCCCTCCCTTTCCAACTCTTTCCCCAAGATGGCACACAATCTGATATAAGCGATACATATACATTCCTATTAAACATATTTTCACATTAGTGATGTTGTAAGTAACAGTTAGAACCAATAGGAGGAACTACCAGAAAGAGGAAACAAAACACAACAGAAGAAAAAAATAGCAAATAGTATGCTTCGATCTGCATTCAAACTCCATAGTTCTTTCTTTGGATGTGGATAGCATTTTCCATCATGAGGCCTTTGGAGATGTCTTAGATCCTTGTATTGCTGAGAAGGGTTAAGTCTATCAACATTAGTCATTGCACAATGTGGCTGTTACTGTGTACAACATTTTCCTGGTTCTGCTTATTTCACTCAGTATCAGACCACACAAGTTTTTCCAGGTTTTTCTGAACTCTGCTTGTTCATCATTTCTTATAGCACAATAGTATTCCATTACATTCATATACCATAACTTGTTCAGCCATTCCCCAATTGATGGGCATCCTCTCCATTTCCAATTCTTTGCCACCACAAAAAGAGCCGCTATAAATAGTTTTGTACATGTGAGTCCTTTTCCCATTTGTGTGATCTCTTTGGAATATAGCCCTAGAAGTGCTATTGCTGGGTCAAACAGTATGCACATTTTTATAGCCCTTTGGGCATAGTTACAAATTGCTCTCCAAAATGGTTGGATCATTTCACAACTCCACCAACAATGCATTAGTGTTCCAATTTTCCCACATATTCTCCAACATTTATCATTTTCCTGCTTTGTCATGTTGGCCAATCTGATAGGTGTGATGTGGTACCACAGAGTTGTTTTGATTTGCATTTCTCTAATCAATAGTGATTTAGAGCATTTTTCATGTGACTATAGATGGCTTTAATTTCTTCATCTGAGAACTGCCTGTTCATATCCTTTGACCATTTCTCAATTGGGAAATGACTTGTATTCTTATAAATTTGACTTAATTCTCTATATATTTTAGAAATGAGGCCGTTATCAGAGAGACTGGTTGTAAAAATTCTTTCCCAATTTTCTACTTTCCTTCTAATCTTGGTTGCATTGACTTTGTTTGTGCTAAAACTTTTCAATTTAATGTAATCAGAGTTATCCATTTTGCATTTCATAATGTTCTCTAGCTGCTGTTTGGTCATGAATTCTTCTGTTCATCATAAATCTGATAGGTAAACTATTCCTTGCTTTCCCAGTTTGCTTACAGTATCAGCTTTTATATCTCAATCATGAATCCATTTTGACTTTATTTTGGTATATGGTGTGAGATTTTGATCTATACTTAGTTTCTGCCATACTCTTTTCCAGTTTTCCCAGCAATTTTTGTCAAAGAGTGAGTTCTTATCCCAGAACGGTTTATCAAATAGTAGATTACTACAGTCATTGACTACTGTGTCTTGTATACTTAACCTATTCCACTGATCTACCACTCTATTTCTTAACCAGTACCAAGCAGTTTTGATGATTACTGCTTTACAATACAATTTAAGATCTGGAATGGCTAGGTCACCTTCCCCTGCATTTCTTTTCATTAGTTCCCTTGATATTCTGTACCTTTTGTTCTTCCAAATGAATCTTGTTATTATTTTTTCTAACTCTATAAAATAATTTTTGGTAGTTTGATTGGTATGGCACTATATATTACCAACAAAGCCCAACAACAAGAGATAGAAAGAGAAATTCCATTTAAACTTACTGTAGACATTATAAAATATTTAGGAGTCTGTGTCCTGAAACAAACCCAGGAACTATATGAACTATATTACAAAACACTTTTCATGCAAATAAAGTCATGTCTAAGTAATTGGAAAAACATTAGTTGCTCATGGGTAGGGTGAACTAATATAATAAAAATGACAATTCTACCTAAGCTAATTTACTTATTCAGTGCCTTTTCTTTTCACTCTATATCACTTTGTGATCTCATCAGTGTCAATGTGTTCATTTATCCACTATATGCAGGTGATTCCCAAATCTATATGACCTGTGGTCATGCCCTTCCAATGAGCTCTTGAATATTTCAAAATGAATGTGTCAAATTTTATGTATCAAAAACAGAACTTATTGTATCCAATGAAACCTCACCCCCTTCTGATCTTCCCTATTATTTTCAAGGACACCACCATCCTCCTAGTCACCCACAATGAAAACCTCAGTGTCATTCTTCACTCCTTACTCTCACTCATGCCACAAAAAAATAGTCTTGTTGTGGTTTCATGGGGTGTTGTGAGGTTGTCTCAAAGAATTGAGACTCAGACCATCTCCAATCCAGGTACAGGCATTTATTGAGGATTGACTCCCCCCGGAATCGGGCTGGGTTCCAAGAGGAACCAACAACTTAGTAAGACAAGAAAGGCAACTTTATAGTGTAATGGTGTTGATTACACAATAGAAATGATGAATATTAAAAAGGCAGGAGGGGTTTGTTAAGAGATTAGGTAATAGGAGTCCTGGCCTTGGTAGAAGTGTGTATGCAATTACCCACAATGCATACAGAAAAAACTCATGGGGGGAGGGGCATTTATGTATGATAAAGATATCATAATATGCCTCTCTACAACACAAGTTTACTCTAGGTCAGTTCTTTACTATTACTGCACAGGTGCTATCTTAGGGGAAGCCCCTTCTGTGGTTTGGTGGTCCAACATTCTGGTTGTGATGCTTTCTGATTGCCTGGCTATTCTGTTCCTGTCTGGTCAAGATGGATAGTTAGGTATTATGGTCCTGTCTTGGGCTAAATGGATGATGTGACTGTGGTTGAGTGCATGGATACACCTGTTTAAACATGAGAATTGGATCTGGGGGCAGAGGCTAGCTAGAGGCAATGGCTAGCATTCCATCACATGGACATGCCTGCTGTACTAGTGAGAAATATGTGTTTGTGGGCACACCTGTTATTCTGTTGAGGCAATGTGGTATATATGAAGAATTTAGAATATTGAGTCAGGGGTGAGGAGGTGGGACAGTATCTAGGTAGTGGCAGTGGGTCTGCTATTCATTGAGGCTTATGATTGAGTCTGGGGGCCTGGTGTATGGTTAAAGCCAGATTGTGTGGTTAAACCAGGACATGTCTGCTATTCAGTGAGGCCCATAAGGAAGTTAGAATATTGGGGCAGCTTTATTAGGATTCCATCATTGTCATTTCTGCCTTCATAACATCTCTAGTATGCATCTCCTTTTCTCTACTCATACAGCCACAACCCTAGTTCAGGCCCTCATTACCTCTTGCCTTGATCATTGTCCTTAGTCTTCAAACTGTCTCCCTGACTCATCTCTTCCTGTTCCAAACCATCTTCCTCTCAGTTGCCAGGTTTTTTTTCCTAAATTAAATATACAATCATGGTAACTCCCTCCTCAATAAACTACAATGACTCCTGATTACCTCCAAGATCAAATACGAAGTCCTCAATTTGACATTTAAAGCTCTCTAAAACCTGGACCTCCTCTACTATTCTAGTCTTACACTTTACTGGTTTTCAAGCACTGTGATCTTCCTAAAGTGACCTACTTACAGGCTTTTGAATGTGATACTCCATCTCCTGCCTCCTTTCATTTGCATTGGCTGCCCCCCCCCGGCAGGTCTGGAATGATCT
This sequence comes from Vombatus ursinus, assembly GCF_900497805.2. Classification (NCBI taxonomy): domain Eukaryota; kingdom Metazoa; phylum Chordata; class Mammalia; order Diprotodontia; family Vombatidae; genus Vombatus; species Vombatus ursinus. The sequence goes on from NW_020954641.1 coordinate 17,586,271, forward strand.
GCCCCACTCACATCCACCTTTTACTTTTCCTGACTTCCTCCAAGACTAATCTCAAAAACTGTTTTTTGCAGAAGGTGCTTCCCATTGCCACCAGCTGCTACTGCTTTCTCTTTTCACATTACCTTCCATCTACTCTGTATATATCTGGTTCATTCCTAATTATTTACGTGTTTTCTCCCCCATTCGTATATATGATCCTTAAGGGTACAGACTAATTTGTCTTCTCTTTTTTGAAAACTGGACACCACTATTATTCAATCTTTTACTAGAAATGTTAGCTTTAGCAATTAGAGAAGAAAAGGAAATTGAAGGAATTAGAATAGGCAGTGAAGAAATAAAGCTATCACTCTTTGCAGATGATATGATGATATACTTAGAGAACCCTAAAGAATCAACTAAAAACACTTGAAATAATTAACAACTTTAGCAAAGTGGCAGGATATAAAATAAACCCACATAAATTATAAGCATTTCTATACTACCAATAAAGCCCAGCAGTAAGAGATAGAAAGAGAAATTCCATTTAAAATAACTGTAGATGATATAAAATACTTGTGAGTCAACCTGCCAAGATAAACTCCACAATTACAAAACACTTTTCACACAAATAAAGTCAGATCTAAACAATTAAGAAAATAGTAATTGCTCATTGGAAGGCTGAGCCAATATTATAAAAAAGGACAATTCTACTTAAATTAACCTATTTATTCAAATCAAACTATCAAAAACTGTTAGAGCTAGAAAAAAATAACAAAATTTATCTAGAAGAAAAGGGTCAAGGATATCAAGACAATCAATTAAAAAAATGTGAAGGAAAGTGGTCTAGCTATACCAAATCTCAACCTGTACTATAAAATGGTTGGACAACTGGTCAGAAGATTTCAGGGGTCTCTTTGCTGGCATTGGGGGCAGGATTCTGTTGCATTGTCCACAATCAGTTCTGTGTCACAGTCCTGGGTGGCAGTCCCAGGATGAAAATGAGTAGTAGTGCACCAGAGCTCACAGGTACAAGGAAGCAAGGACCCTAATAACAGTTCCAGGGCAGAAAAGAGTGCCCATGATCAATCACAGACCATAGCACAGGCCAAGAGAGTGATAAACACTGCTTTCTTTAGATCATATCACCTTGTAAGAACTGAAAGCTTACAGACCCCCAGAATTAGCTCTGAAAATAGCTGCACAAAAACTATGAAGTTTGGGAAAGTGAACCCTCCAACCCAGAAGCAGAACCCCACTTCAACATCCAGTTATATCAAAGTCAAGAAACAGATTGGAAAATGAGCAAATAACAGAAAAAAATTCTGACTATAGAAAGTCACTATGGTAACAAGGAAGATCAAAATACACACTCAGAAGACAAAAAAGTCAAAATGGCTATAGCAAAAGCCTGAAAGAAAAATTTGAATTGGTCTCAGGTCATCAAAGAGCTCAAAAATGATTTTAAAAACCAATTAAGAGAGGGAGATGAAAACTAGGTAGAGAAATAAGAGTGATGCAAGAAAATAATAATATTAAAAAAGAATCAACAGCCTGGTAAAGGAGGCACAAAAAAAAAATAATGAAGAAAAATACCTTACAAAACAGAATAGGCCAAATGGTAAAAGAGGTACAAAAATCCAATGAAGAGAAGAAAACCTTGCAAAGCAGAATTGGCCAAATGGGGAAAAAAAGGTTAAAAAATTTCACTGGAGAAAAGAACTCCTTAAAAAGTAGAATTGGATAAATGGAAAAGGCTGTACAAAAGCTCACTGAAGAAAATAATGCCTTAAAAAATGGAATTGGGCAAGTGGAAGTTAATGGCTTTATAGGGCATCAAGAAAAAATAAAATGAAATAAAAAATATTGAAAAATAAAAGAAAATGTGAAATATCTCATTTGAAAAGCAATTGAGCTGGGAAATAGATCCAGGGCAGATAATTTTAAAATTATTAGACTATCTGAAAGACATGATCAAGAAAAAGAGAGAGAGAGAGAGAGAGAGAGAGAGCTAGACATCCTCTTTCAAGAAATTATCAATGAAAACTACATTTATGTTCTAGAGCCTGAAGATAAAATAGAAATTAAAAGAATCCAACAATTACCTCCTGAACAAGATCCAAAAATGAAAACTCCCAGGAATGTTAAAGTCATATTCCAGAGTTCCCAAGTCAAGCAGAAAATATTGCAGGGAGCCAGAAGGAAACAATTCAAATAACATGTAGCCACAGTCAGAATAACATAAGATTTAGCATTTCTATATTAAAAGATCAGAGAGTTTGAAATATTATATCACAGAAAGCAAATATTATATCACACAAATTACATCACCAGGAATACAAACAAGAATTACCTACCCAGAAAAACTGAGTATAATACTTCAGGGGAAAAAATGGACATTCTGTAAAACAATTTGGAACTATGCCCAAATGGCAATCAAGCTATTCCTACTCTTTGATCCATCAATACAACAAGGTCTTTATCCCAAAGAGATCATAAAAAGGGGGGAAAAGACCTGCATGTACAAAAATATTTATAGCAGCTTTTTTAGTGGCAAAGAATTGTAAATTGAGGGGATGCCCATCAATTAGGGAATGGCTGAACAAGTTGTGCTATATGAATGTAATGGAATGCTATTGTGCTATAAAAAATGATAAGCAGGTGGATTTCTGAAAAATCTGGGAGGACTTACATGAACTGATGCAAAGTGAAGTGAGTAGAACCAGAAGAACATTGTACACAGTAACAGCAATGTTACGAATATGCAAAGATCAACTATGATTGATTTAGCTCTTCTCAGCAATATGATACAAGACAATTCCAAAAGACTTATCATGGAAAATTCTATCTATATCCAAGTAAAGAACTGATGTAGTCTGATGCAGATTGAAGATTCCTATTTTCATTTTCTGTTGTTTTTTTTTTACTTTTGTTCTGTTTCTTCTTTCACAACATGACTAATATGGAAATATGTTTTATATGATTGCACATATATAACCTATGCTAAATTGCTTACCATCTTAGAATGGGGGGAGAGGAGGGAGGGAGAAAATTTGGAACTCAAAATTTTATTTAAAAAATGAATAAAGGGGGGCAGCTAGGTGGCGCAGTGGATAGAGCACCAGCCCTGAAGTCAGGAGGACCTGAGTTCAAATCCAGCCTCAGACTAAACACTTGACACATTTACTAGCTGTGTGCCCCTGGGCAAGTCACTTAACCCCAATTGCCTAAAAAAAAAATTTTTTTTAAATAAATAAATAAAATAAAAAAATAAATGAATAAAGGGGGAAGGAGCCAAGATGATGGAGGAAAAGTAGTGACTTGCTTGAGCTCTCCCTCAAATCCCTCCAAATACCTATAAAAATGGCTCTAAACAAATTCTAAAGCATCAGAATCCACAAAAAAACAGAGTAAAACAAATTTCCAACCCAAGACAACCTGGATGGCTGATCGGAAAGGTATATCGCACTGGGTGGGGAGAGGAGCGCAGTTCGGTGTGGGTGCGTAGGCTGCAGTGAGCCTGGAGCAGGCCTAAGAGGGCTGAATTGTGGGCAGCTGTGGTGGTTTCCAGACTTCTCAACCCACAAACGCCAAAGACAACTTAGAAGGTCAGTGGGAAAAGTCTGTGACTGCGGTGAGAGAAGGAGCTAGGTCTCAGCCGCCCACAGGGCAGCGGCTGCCTTCTGAGCTTCTGGCCCACAGACTGAAGGGCAATCCAGTGGCTGATCAGAGAGGGATTGCAGGGATCTCTTTGCCAGTGCTGAGGCAGGAATCTCTTGCTTTGCCCGTGCTTGGATCTGGGTCACAGTTCTGAGGGGTGGTCCTGCGGCAAGAAGGAGCGCTGGCTTGGTAGAACTTGTTGTGGCAGTGGAGAGGAAACACCTCGCCCCTTATCATAGCACCTTGGAAGAATTGAAAATTTTCAGGTCCCTAGAAGTATCTCTGAAAACATCTGTAAAAATGAATAAAAAAAGAACATTAGAATATTCTTCTGCATCTAATCCCTTCTCTTTTGCCTTTATTCCTCAAAGATCAAAGGTGGGGGGAAGGGACTAAGCTTTTTTTTTTATTAACATTTAACATTTATTGAAAACCTTAACTTGTCTTAAGCCTTTTTGGTCTTCCTGACACTGTTTTTTTTTTTTTTTACAGGAGTCTGCCACTCCTTAAACACAAGTATGTCGCCAGTTAACTTCCTAGCTCTTAGTTCTTCTACGTGTCCATTTTAGATATCAGTTTAATGTTCACTATGCTCTGTAACCACAATATCTTCATTTGACACACCCCCTTTTTCTTCCTCAATAGATTCAACTGCAACTTTACTGCTAGTGATTTGTTCTCAAAACCATCCCATCTTTCTTGATCACTCTGGCCATTCTCCCACTAGAACAAAGCCTCTGCCCTGGTAGCCTGGAATCTGTGAGGTTAAATTCCACTTTATCTTGCCTGAAATTAAGGCAAACTCTTCCACTCTTTCCTGAGACATTTCAAAACTTTTCTCATCCACACTCCCTTTTTAGATACCTTTTATGTGTTGTCTTCCCCCATTAGAATGAAAGTTCCTGGAGGACAGGAATTATCTTGATTGCTTTCATAATATTTGTATCTCCCTACCCCCCCAAAAAAAAACCCTCAACACGGATTCTGACACATAGTAAATGCTAATAAATTATTTTTAATTCATTCATTCATACCATTTATCTTTTCAAGTTTTAGCTCATGATGATAACACCTATCTTATCTGGTGCACACCCTGAGCTTAAAGTAAGCAGATTTAAAAGAGTTCTAAGACATAATTATAGAAAAGGAGTGTTTAGAAACAATCTTCCATTTCTCTCCCTTCTTCATTTATGCAAAGGGAGTCTCCAAGCTAGCTAGCAAAGTAAGCATGGGCAAATGAAGCAGTAGGAATGTGTGGGAACTGGCTATTCCCATAGAAAGTCAGTCAATTAAATGCAGCCTGGAAGGTATCTAATCTAATATCAAAGAGACTGTTATGGGATCGGCTCCCCAGAGTTTAGGGTTAATGATGTAGTTCATGGCAGTTTGGCCAGGGGCAGAAAACATGAAACTGCACTGAGAGTTGCTAAAAAATAAAAGATCAAATAATAATAATAATTGTATTAACAATTCACATTTACCTAGAGCTTTATTGTTTACTAAGGCTCCTTACACACAATCTTATGAGATAGAACATGCACAGGTTTGGGGTCTGTTGTTTCTTTATAGCTAAAAAAGAAACTGAGGCTCAGAGAAATTAGAGTGGCTTGTCACTGAGTGTCTCCATGTCACACACTAATAAGTAGAAGAGCTAAGAACCAATCCTGTCTTGTCACTGCAAATCTAGGACTCTACCCATCGAACCAAGCTAACTCTTAAGGTATCTTAGTTTGAGAAAAATTCCTGGGAGACTTTATCCAATTCTGCTAATCATTTTCTTACACTGATAACACCAAAGGCACATCATGATTATTTAAAGAGACAACCCACACATATACGATAACCTTTATACAATTAATAATGGTCTCTAAAATGTCCTAAATTCTGATGACCCCTGTTTACACTTCTTTCTTCTCTCCTTTCTCCCATTTACTTTGTGAACTCTGTTCCTACTCATCTCTTGGGATTGGCCATGTAATTAACACTTTTTATAGACAAATTGTATTGAGATGAAGTCCCCAGGCTCCCTTTAAACTTTTAACCAATGATGTACTCTGACTTGTCTTTAACAGTTTGAGGTGTTTCAGAATCAATGAAGATAAAGACAAATTATGCAAAGGCAATAGGAGTTAGAAATACCTTACTTAACCTCCATTGGAATTACTCTCACTGATGAACAACTCAATGATAGTGTGGTAATAGGCCCTTTGGAAGAGAAAATAAAAAATACAGTGTGCCTCAAAGCTGTCATGGAAACCATATCATTACTTAGCACTTGATGGGCCTGAAAATACTAGTGAGAAGGGACTAAATGGCCCTCTTTTGGGGAGATGCATTAACTCTCCTAGGACCTCACTCAAAAACCTGGAAGGTCTAGTTTACTAAGTGGTACATTGTTAACCTGAAAAAAAAACAAAACTAATATGCCTTCAAAACGTAAGACACTCCCTTTTAAGAGAAAAAGCTCAACTCCATTTATAGAGATCTGTGTCACTAGTGTTGCTACTAATAGAATCATGGGATTTTTTTTACATGGAGAAAAAGCATTGGATATCATACAGTCCAACTTTTACATTTACAAGTGAGGAAATTGACTGTGTATGAAACAACTCTGTGTTATGTAATTATATTCTCCCCAATAAAATGCAAACTCCTTTGAGTATAGGGACAGCTTTTTGGTTTTTGTTATTTGTCTCTGTGTTCCAGAAATGCTTGTTGAATTAATGAACATTTTTTTTCCTGAGGCAAAGATCATATAGCTGGCAAAATTGAAACTAGAACAGGTGGTCTTAAACTGAAGTCCAGAAACTTTAAAAAAAAATATTGTACTAACTGTGCTTCAGTGTAATTGGTTTCCTTCTACTGTACACATTTAAAAACATTATTCTGAGAAAGGATCCACAGGCTTCACTAGGCTGCCAAAGAAGCCTATCACACAAAAAAGGTTAAGAACTCCTGGACTAGATGGTAAGTGTCCTGACTCATATTCCAAACCTCTTTCCACAATGCTTTAGGTAGGATGTTCTTTACCAGAATCCATGCACAAGATAAACAGTTCAGGCCTTTTTTACAGATGTGGTTACTTAGGTCCAGAGGGAAGAAGTCAGCTCATAGTACAGAATAAAAATGTGCTTCTCCTTGGTTTTATATATCCATTGCCTAGAGAGTCTAGGCAATTTCTAGAGAGTCTAGAAATCATGATGTGTCCCATAAGACAACAGGCTGCAATGAGATTTTGCACATTAGCATAAGAAACCCCTGAGCACAGTGAATTTTAACCATGGAAATAGAGTATAAACCACAAATATCAGAGGGGAGTTAAACACCAAGGGAAACCCACAAATAATGAATAAAAATAACCCCATTGAGGCATAATAAAATCACATCCATGAGACTAAATATCACAAACTAAAACACAACCCCAGAAGATTTTGTTTGTGTGATTACTGTAAAGCAGTTTTACAATAATGAGATTAATGTAAAACTATGTCTGTTCTGTTCCTGCTCTTGTATTTAGTGACTGATTATATAAAGCAGCATTCCCAAATAGGGCCATATATCTATTTTGTTGGTAGGGAATGACTTAGATTGGAATTGTATTACAAACCCAACATTCTCCAGATCTTGTCCAACTACTACTGATAATCAAAATGATCATTCAGGAATGTAGTGCACCTTAAGTAAATGGACATGTCAACCATGGTGGAAAACAATTTGCAACTATGCCAAAAAAAGGCCATTAAACTGTGCATACTCTTTGACTCAGCAATACCACTACTTTGTCCGTACCCCAAAGAGATCAAAGAAAAAGGAAAAGCATCTATATATACAAAAAGTTTATAGCAGTTCTTTTTGTAGTGGCAAATAAATGGAAGTTAAATGGATACCCATCACCAAGTTGTGGTATACGATTGTGATGGAATACTGTTGTGCTGTAAGATGACTTCAAAAAAACCTGGGAAGACTATATGAATTAATGCAAAGTGAAGTGAGCAGACGCAGCAGAACATTGTACACAGTAACAGCAATATGGTAATAATAATCCACTGTGAAGGACTTAGTTACTCAGATCAATACAATGACCCATAACTCAAAAGGACTCATGATAACCAATGGTATCCACTTCCAGAGAGAGAACTGATGAAATCTGAGTGCAGATTGGAGCATATTTTTTTCACTTTTTCTTTCTGACTTTATGCTTTTTGCAACATGGCTAATATGGAGCAGAGGGATGGACATGATAGCTGGCCCCACTTCATGACCAGGAAATACATTTGTAAATACCTTTTAGGATAAATTTGTTTGTTTCTTTGTTTTTTCCTTATGTCAAGACAGTGTTTACTCCTGCAACTTCAATCCATTGCTTCCAGTTGTGCCTTCCAAGGCTTGGCAGAACGAGTCTAATCTCTCCAACATATAACAGCCCTTGAAATATATGAGTTGTCCTGTGCCCCTTAAGTCTGATCTTCACGCTAACTAGTCAATATGTTAGGACTTGTAGAGTGCAGTTTGAGATAATTTGGCTGCATGTACCAACTCATGAAAGAGCCACTCATTACTCTGTGAAAGTCTATTTAAAAGAAGATAGGATCATAGCTCTACACCTGGAGGGAGACTTATAAGGTCATCATCTAGTTCAATCTCCTTATTTTATTTCCTCAGAAAAATTAATCTGAGACTCACAGAGTCAGAGACTCACCTCTTTGGCAAGAGGTGAAACATCCTGTCAAACCTTATGTAGGTAACAAAGTGACAGAGCTTAGTTTTGAATTCAGGTCTTTTAACTCCAGTTCCCTTTCAACTACATTACTGGTTTCCTGTGAAACAGATATTTTCCCTGGTGAATGCAGTGAGAGTTTAAAGTTCCCTATGAACAGGACTACCCTTACTTTCATCACTAAGACAGATGTCTACAGACTCTATGTCCCTTGTGCTCTTCAGTCAATGAAAAAATGTACAATTGAAAATCAATTTTTTTCTGCATTCTCCCAACAGTTAGGTAGAGGATGACTCACTTCTTTCTCAAAAGTAAGTAACATTGAGATGAAGGAGGGAACAAAGCTCTCTAAGTAATGAAGTTTCCCCAACTCTGGCTTCTAATGGTGGCTCCAAGTAGGAATCTGTAGAAGTGACTTTCTTTGGCCCCTCCCATTTTATCCCTGATGTTTTCACTTATAAGAGTCACCTTTAGGGTTCTCAATTACTCAATTGCTCAAAAAAAGCACCACCAAAGGATAGCCCAATAATAGCTTAAGCAGCTACAGTGCTCCAGAATGCCTTCAAAAGAAAGGATATTTTAATTAACTTATTCAAAGTCCCCTGTAGTTGTAGTAATCAAGTGCCCAACAACAGTGCCCAAGTCCATACATTTCAATTCAACAAACATCTATTAAGTATCTGCTTTGGAAAGCCTAGAGGTAGGAAGATTTCCATCTATGTTACTCTCTGATATAGATGGTGATACCAGCTATATGATCCTGAACAAGTTATTTAACCCTCTTAGTCCCCCAAGAAGCTCTTTAAGACTTTAACTAGCATAACAGTTTCAGGACAAGCAAGCAATCAATGAGCAGTTATTTAGCATCTACAATATGCCAGATAGAGGGAATATAAAGACAGAAATGGAACTATCTTGGCCCTCAAGGAGCTTATTTTATATGGACAAAGACAACAAATAGGTGTGTGTATATGTATATGTATTTATTTGTATATGTATGTATGTATATATGTATGTGTGTGTATATATATGTACATATATACATATACATATATATTTATATATATATATGTATATATCCACAAACAGGATAGAAGAGTTTAGATATTCTATGAGGCTATAGATCTATAGATAAAACATAATATAAAGTATTAATCAAAAGCAAACTATTTGGGAACACATATTATCTTGGGTATGAAAATCAGAATATAAAAAAGTCAAGGGTGCTTTTCCATCATTTGAAATTCTTGATTGCCCTACCAAACACCCAAAATACCATTACTGCTGCAGTTTCACTCCAACTCCAGGTATCAAGTGTTGGCTAAGCTTTCCTTTAGGGTTGAGTAAGAGAGGTGATCTGCATTGAATTTCCTAAGTCCATAGTACTTTCCGTTAGTTAATGGCCTGATCTTCAAAATAGTTTTGCTTATGACATGAACATTCCAATGAACCTGTGACTTTTATCAATGTGGATATTCCTTCCAATGATGCAGATCACAAACCATCTATGCTAAACCTATGTGACTTTCATCCAAATACTCGCATACATTTACCAGATATGGACCACTCAAGACCATGGCACTGTAGAGTGCAGTCTAAGATAATTTGGCTGCATGTACCAACTCATGAAGGAGCCATTCACTACTCTGTAGGAGTCTTTTTAAAAGAAGATAGGATCACAGCTTCTGTTCCTTACTCAGCATCTCTATCATTGTGTTGATACCACTGGTTGTCCCATCTTCTAATACATTATGGGACAATTGTTTTATTCACACATTTCTCTGATAACAGCCTTTATTACAAATTTCCTGCATCTCAATGGCAATGCATTGTAGCCTAATTATGAACACCAAGGGCCCTTAAATTTCTCAGACAGTGTAGTATTTCATGACTTGAAACCATACAATATTACTGGAATAATACCAGTGTTCAAATATATGAAAGGCAGTAAGCTTGGAGTCTCCACTAGACCTTCTTCAGAGTGTTTACCATATTTAAGGGAAATGTTTTTCTCTCTTTTACATCTTGGTTGTTCTTACTAATCAGAGGGCCTTCACACAAAGTTATTTCCATTGCTACATCTTTCAAATTATCTTGTATGATTTTTGACACATGTATGGAAGATATCCCATTGGAGGAGATATCCCTTTTTAAGGAGTTAGTGATTATGGATTGTTCTGAGTCAAAGGACCTGGGTTCAAATGTCAGCTCTGGCATATACTCATGCTGTAGCCAACAGCAAGACACTTCATTTCTCTGCTTCAATTTCTTCATCTGTAACATGAAAAGGTTGTCACAGATTGATTCTAAGGACACTTTAACCCTGAATCTTTGATCCAACAAAGATATTTTGCCTCCTCAATCAAATGCTCCTCCCTGTCGACAAAATTAAGTACAGTGGGATCTTCCATGCTCTATGTTTTTCAGTAAATTATGTTATGATAATTAAAAATGCCATCTACTCTAGATATAACTTGCAAAACCTTGCCTGTTTCCTTGCAATACCCCCAAAAGGGATGCTCTCAATTTTTATATAGATTATTCTCATAAAATTGTTGTATGGATGAGCAGGTAGGCATAGGAATCAATAGTTGCTGATATACTCTCATTTGCCTTTTTGCCAATAATGAGGCTTGAGATTTTTCCACACTTGTGTTATCCCTCCCCTTTTTCACATTTCACCTTGAAAATCAACCTCTTAATGCTCTCAAGAATGTGTTGCCTCCAGTTTATACCTCCTCAGTCTATACTTGTTCTAGTCCAGCTTCTAAACAGCCCTTAGTCCTCTTTATGGCTAATTCTGTTTAAAGATATTGTCCTTTAATGGGAAAAAAAGTCTAGCTGTCACCTTTGAAAAAGTCTTGGTTAAGTAGCTCCTTAAACATTCCCTTTAAGTCAGCCATGGGGAGTATTAAATATTTAGCAGCATAGCTTCCATCTAGATTGTCAGAGCTGTTCCAGTTAAATTATGCTCCCTTGTTGCAGATTGTAGCTGATGATTTAATTAGGTGGATGGAGTTAGTTACCATGATCATTAATAAGCTGTGTTAATATCATCAAAATTCCTATCCTCCAGAGCTGGGTGAACAGCAGAAAAAAAAAAAATCTGCCTAGTGAGCAAGGTGGCCTATTTCTCATAAAGTCTGTCCTTTTTTTAGTAATTAGCTTTGATTTGTTTGGGGGTTACTATCACTAATTACATTCACAGACCATTTCACATGTTAAAAGATACTTTCACTTGGTCATATTTATTACTGTGGATCTGTACATTTAACCAAAAGAAAGGGGTGCTTTTTTAAAACTTTTTTCTGCTCAAAGTATCCAAATTAACAGGATTCATCATTATTGTCAAAACAGAGACAAGCAATTAATTCCTTAGTAGCACATCAGGAAATTGAGACAAATAAAGATAGATACTTGAAAATGGCATACTTCCAAAGATTGTATTTGCCATGACTTCTTTAAAAGTACTTTTCTGAGCTTCACATCTAGATTCTGAAAAGAATATCCCTTTCCTCAACCAGGAGAAGCATGACCTTTCACCAAAAGTAATACATGGAAATCTGCTTAGTGAGTTAGGTGGTTTTTTGGAGAGGGAGTGTCAGGAGGAGAATAGGTTTAATTTTCAAGTGGAGAGCTCAGTGAGGATTTTATTGATTCTGGCATGTGTTATGGGTATCTGAAGTAGAAAGCAGTCAAACTGTAGTTATATATAGGTGAGGAAAACCCAGCCCCAGTTCTAAAGGAACCAGTTGAGCTTTCCCTATGACAAAGAGTTTTTATTGATACCACCACAGAAAATGTGAAAAGAAATGTTTTAGGAAAAACTGTTCAGCCAGATATAATTCTAAACCTATCTAGAAATGATCAAGAAGGTAGTAATTTTCTCTAAACTAAAAGGGAAATGAAGGCTTATTGATCAGTTATAAGGTACATTTTAGAGCTACGCTGTTCAGATATCGGTTGGACTAGTTGGCTTCTGAGGTCTATTACAACTCTAAGATTCTGTGAGGAAAACAAAAAGACAAGCAGAATCTCTCCATTTATCATCTGCACTGTGGAAAAGAAATCCCAACCTAGTGATTCATATGTATGTGCAAGGCAAGAGGAACATGATACCTAAAGATATCAACACCTTGAAGAATATTGGAAGGTCCATCTATTCAATTGTTTCCCCTAATACCAGTGCTTAAAATCCCTACCATTATGCTCATCTAGACAAGAAAAGAACTATATTGTGTGATGCAAAAACATTAAATTAGAATTCAGGAGTACTGAGTTCAAGACATTACCACTTAATTCAACATAAGGAAGATTATAAATATAATGAACCAATTAATAATCTGAGTAATAAAAACCATATGATTGTATCAATAGATCCTGAAAAAGGTTTTTGCTAAAATGCACATGCATTTCTATTAAAAAGAAACCTTTGAAATCTGGAATAAGTGGATATTTCTTTAATGTAGTAAATAGCATTTATCTAAATCCAAGAGTAAATATATATAGTGAAGAATTCTGAGGCATTTCCAATAAGATCAGGAGTAAAGCAAGGATGCTCAATATCAACACTGATATTTAACATAGTACAATAAAATGCTACCTCTAAGACGTTTAGACATCTTCTGAACTTCTAGAGAAGTGAGAAAAATAGAGGATAGGGTGGGGGAGGGACTTTTAAAAGGGTATATAGAATAAAATTACGAGGCTGGGGGAGGATAAAAAGAAATGCTGACTATAGCAATAAAACAAGAAAATGATGGACTAAGAAAAGAGAAAACAAAATTATTGGTGTTTTTGCAGACAATATGACAGTGTACTTAGAGAATCCTAGAGAGTCAACTAAAATTAATTGAAATAATAATTCCAACAAAGATATAAGATAAATACACATAAACATCAGCATTTCCACATATAACCAATAAAACCCAGAAAGATTGAAAGAAAAATATCATTCAGAATAATTATAGAAGCTATAAAATAATTGGAAATGTATCTTCCAAGAGTTACCCAGGGACTATATGAATCTAATCATAAACTAGCCTTTGCAGAAATAATGACAGATTTAAATAACTGCAGAAACATTAATTTTTCATGGGTAGATTGACCCAATATAATAAAAATAATAATACTACCTAAATTAATTTGCTCATTCACTGTTGTACCAATAAATCTCCCAAAAGAATATTTTATAGCCATAGAAAAAGAATAACAAAATTCATATGGAGGAACAAAAGATCAAGAATCTCTAAGGCAATGATAAAAAAAGTGGAAATGAAGGGAGTCTATTAGTACAGTCCTCAAATGACACTCTAAAATAATAATCAGTTAAAACAATTTGGTACTAATTATAAAAAAAGAGGGGGATAGGGATGGGAAAGGAGGAGAGAGAGAGAGAGGGGGAGAGGAAGAGAGAGAGACAGAGACAGAGAGACAAAGAGAGACAGAGAGAGTGAGAGAGATCAGTGGAATAGTGGGTACAAAATATACAAAAAGAAACAAAGAATGTAGTAAGATAAAGTTTAACAAACTAAAAGACACTAGTTACTGAAGAATTTTTTTTTACAAGTACCTAGTTGGCATGGTGGATAGAGTGCAGGACTGAAGTCAAGAAGACATAAATCCAAGTCTTGCCCTAGACACTTAACTAGCTATGTGACCCTGAATAAGTCACTTAATCACTAAGTGCTCAGTTTCTTCATTTGCAAAACGGGGATATCAGTAGCATATATGAAAGAAGGCTGTTACAACATGAGGATCAAAAGAGTTAAGATGAGTAAAGTGTTTTGAAAACCTCATAGTGCTGTATAAATACTAGCTATTATTTTGATAAAAATAGAGGGAAAAGTAAATAGTAATCTAGCAGAAATTAGGTTTTCACACCAACACCTCACACTATATTCCAAGATAAACTCAAAATGGATACGTAACCTAGATGTAGTAGGTCATATCATAAACACATTAAAGGAACAAGGAAGAAATTACCTTAAAGATCTTTGGATGGGGGAATAATTTATGATGAGACAAGTATGAAAGAGGATCACACAGGATAAAATGGACAATTTCAATTAAATAAATTTTGAAGGTTTTTGCATTAATCAGGTAATAATTAAAAGGGAAACAATTAACTGGGAAAAATCTTTGCAGTAAAATTTTTGTCTAACAAAGGTCTCCTTTCAAAGACATACAAGGAATTTGTTCAAATATATAAGATGAAGAACCCTTTCCCAATAAGTCAAAGGATAGGAAGTGGGAGTTTTCAAAGGAAAAAATGCAAGCTATTACAAATCATCTGAAAAAAGTGCTCTAAATCACTAACAATTAGAGAAACAAGAATTCAAGCAACTTTGAACTTCCAACTTGAATCTTTGACAAAAGAAGAAAAAGATACATGTTGGTGTGGCTGCTGTGAGATGTGTGGAAACAGGTATGTTACTGGATTATGGGTAGAATTTTTGCATTGATCCACCCATTCTGGAAAGCACTTTGGAATTATGACCAAAACATTATCAAACTAAGCATTCTTTGTTACAATTATACCATTTCTAAGTCCATACCCTCAAAGAAATCAAAGAAAGAGGGAAAAGATCTATTTATAGAAAAGCATTTGTAGCAACTCTTTTCCTCATAGTCCCAAATGGGAAACTATTTCTCCTATTGAGAAATGGCTAAATAAATTGTGGCCTATGCATGCTATATAATACCATTATGTGATAATAAACAATGAAATGGACAATTTTAGAAGAAACTGGGAAAATCTTTACGAACTGATGCAGAGCAAAAATAGCAGAACTGGGAGAACAATTTGTACAATAATAGTATAGAGAAAAGTAATTTTGAAACACTTTAGAATACCTGTCAACCCAATAATAAACCATGAGTCCAAAAAATGAAGTATATAACTCATCTCCTTAAAGAGAAGTGATGAACTTCAAAGAGAAAAAAAGAACAGACACATTTTTGGACATGGGCAAAATAGGAATTTATTATACTGCACTATGTACTTATGTATATGGAGCTTTTTTAAAAAAATGCTCATGGAGGAGAAGCTAGTGGAAGATATAGCTCAATTAAAGAAAAATGCTTGTTACTTGAAAAATAAACTTTTTAAAAGACCACCACTAACCACCTATATGCACTAGGGCAATTCAATTCATGTCTTTGGGCCTCAGTTTCCTTACTGGTAAAACTAGAGAATTATAATACAAAAACCGCCAACCTCTTTTGACTTTAAAATAAATCTATTCTACTCTATTCATAACTGCATTAAGACAGCATTCAATTATGATACCATGATTACCTCTCTGGTGCATAATAAATGATCAGTTTCTCTAATTGTCAAATTATCTCCCATTATCAACTACCATCTTTCAGGTTTCCTAAAATGTTACCTGAATAGGGCATTCAGTGCTTCGGTATTTCATTTGATCCCTCATCAGACTATCCCCTCCAATGGTGCAGATTATAATTCATCCATGACTCTTCTTCCTGGGATTCCTGACAGCTTCTTCACATAAACTCTTCATAAAGGATCTATCCAATACACTTGAGTCTGGATGTATACAAATTATGATTATGGAAGGCAGCATATAGTAAGTGCTATAGGATAGGTAGAAAGTATTACAGGGATCCAAAGAAGGGATAAAACATTGTCAAATGAAAAGGTTTCCTGGAGGATATGGCATCTGAGCTAAGTCTTAAAAAGGCATAAGTTAGATAGGTGATGATTGGGAATTGGAGGATCTTGGTTGGGGGAAGAGAAGGAATGAAGTTAGAGACTAGAAAAATTGAAGATCTTCAAAGAATGTCAAGTAGTCCATTTTGTTTCAGGCATGCGATCTGTTCAGAAAGCATGAGGAGACAAAAAGAGAAAGGCAGTTTAGGACAAAACTGTTGGGCAATATCAATTTTTTAATGAAGACTGTAGATATTATCCTGAAAGTATGATGCAGACAAGGGTAGAACTGAAAGTAGAATTTTTTAGTTGAACTGGCAGTATTATTAAATCTTCAAATTAGGAATATCAGTCTGGTAGCAGGACGGTGACAAAAATAAATAGGAATATGGAAGAGGTAAACTTAGGGAGAAGAGTTAGAAGGCTACTAATGACAAGGTACCTAAAACTGTCCAAAATATTACTAAAAGGAAGGTTAAAGGAGTGTCATACTAGCTTAGGGCCAACTCTGAATGAAACTAATCACACTTCAAATTATAAATTCCCTAGGTAGCCACTTATCCTTTTTTGTGGCATAGAACTAGTGAAGCCAAAAAACAGAATATTTGCACACACACAAAAATGAGTTTCTTATGGGCATACCCCAGGATTAGACATCAGACTTGTGTAGACATCAGTCTCAGCTGTGTGACTTTTGAGAAGTTACTTTACCTATTTTGTCCTCTGAAAAAATTAGATGTTCAATAAGGTCTCTTCTAGTTCTAAAACTATGATCTTAGGCATATTATCAACAATGCAAAAAAAAAAAAAAGAACCCATATTACCATAATTCCTGGTAGGGTTAAAGAAAGTGGTTTAATTTGTCTAGGTATATAATGTATACAACAAACACTCAGTCTCTTAAAATAAAGTGGACTGAAGGTAAATGGATACAAAACACAAAATGTTGTTGTTCAGTCATTTTTCATTTGTGTTCAATTCTTCAGGACCCCATTTGGGTTTTTCTTAGCATTTTGCCATTTCTTTCACAAGCTCATTTTACAAATGAGGAAACTGAAACAAACAGGGTTAAGTGAATTGCCGAGGGTAATACACCTAGTAAGTATCTGAGGCTAGATTTGAACTCAGGAAGATGAGACTTCCTGACTCTAGGACCAGCACTTTATCCACTGTGCCACCTAGCAACTCTGAAACACACAAAAATGGCAGCAGCTAAAAGATACCCATATATCTTCAAGGTATGTTACAACAGGAAAACAAAAAACTTGCATTCGTGACAGTGACATACAGTTGAAAGAGCACAAGATTTGGAATTAAAGGACATGAGTTCACTTCTCGGCTCTGATACTTACTAGAAATGTTGGGGTAATTCACTTGTTCCCTCTGTGCCTCCAGTTCCTATATCCCTACAAAGTGAGGGAGATGACCTAGATTATCTCTGGGGTCCCTTCCTGCTCTAAATGCTTTTCTTAAGAGGTTAATAACCTCTTAAAAGTCATTTGAGAATGAAAGATATCTAATCATATAAATGTAATGGAATATTTGTGTGTTATAGGAAGTGATGAATGTGAAAAATTATATATATGATATATATCATATATGTGTATTATATATACATACATCTGGATTTTTTGGTGTAAACAGGGTTTATTTATCTGTGGAGCCAGAGAATAGATGGGGAAAGGAATCAATGTTGTACATGATGGGGCAAAGAGTGGGATGGAGACAGAGGTAACATTGGCAGAAGTTGGTATTTAAAAATATCAGAGTCTGGGGAAGGCACTGGCATTAGGAGGAACTCTTCTCCCTTCCCAAGAAGTTAGTGGCATCAGGGAAAAGGGGCACCAGTCTCTCCCAGGGTTATGTGCCTCTCCATCCCTTGTGGCCTTCCTTGTATCAGGTTCTTCTTCATCCCTGGGAAATAGAATAGTACTTGGGTATATGAGAAGTATGAGAAAACTTACATCAATTGATGAGTGAATTAAACTGAACTAGGAAAAATATACACAGTGACTAAAATAATGTAAACAGAAAGAACAACAAAGGCAAAACTAAAGGCAGTGTAATTATGACTAAGCTTGAAACCAAAGAAGAGATTCTTTTTTATTTCAAATATCTCCGTCTCTTGAAGAAGTGGAGGACTATGGATATGAAACACTGGATAGACTATCAGATTCAGCTGATGTGTTGGTTAGTCTTACTGAACCATAATACTTTCTTCTCTTTATTTACACTTTTTGTTACAAGTGTTAAAAGTGCTTATTTGGTAGAAGACAAGTGGGGGAGCTACATTCTGATATGAAGGTGATGTAAAAATATCAATAGAATGATTTTTTTTAAGAAATATAAATATCGGAAGCTCATTCAACAAGGGAATATGATGTTGTCCTTATCCACACACTCAGATAGAAAAAATGGCACATATATGCAAATAAATGAATATTTGTATCATATGACTGAATTACAGTCATAGTTTTCACAAGGATTGACTGCTTTCTAGTTAAATAACTTCACCTGTTAAAATGAACACCAAGACAGTGCAATGAATAAAGTTCTGGTCTTGGAGTCAGGAAGACCTGAGTTCAAGCCTGACTTCAGACACTTATTAGCTGTGTGACCTTGGGGAAGTGATTTAATTGCTGCTTCCCTCAGTTTTTGCAACTATAAAATAGGAATAATAATAGCAACTACTTCACATGGTTATTGAGTGGATCAAATGAGATATCATTTGTAAAACTTGTAGGCTAGTATTTGTCACATATTAGGTGCTTAAAAAAATTCTTATTTTCTTGCTTCCCTTCCCAAATACAACAAAGGAAAACACAAGACCAGAATACTTTAAAAAGAGTCATAGAAAACAGAATCTTTAAATAGAAACAAGCTTATCTAACCCTGGTTCATTATCCTATACTTCTGAAAATTCACCACTTCCCCAAGTAGAGAGAATAAGAGATCTGGGACTTATTTAATCAGGAGAGAGACTCAGAATAGAAGTAAAGTAAATCACACTACATCAAGAGTTTATTTTTTTCCTGGAAAAACAAACTTTTCCGTGTAATTGGAACTGAAACTCTC
Source organism: Vombatus ursinus (assembly GCF_900497805.2). NCBI lineage: Eukaryota > Metazoa > Chordata > Mammalia > Diprotodontia > Vombatidae > Vombatus > Vombatus ursinus. The sequence continues at coordinate 17,605,374 of NW_020954641.1, forward strand.
TACAGATGGTTTACTAAAGCAATAAGAACATTATAGGTAATTTTATCATTAATTGTTGAAATGCTTATTGATTTTAATCTACAAAAGGAACAAAATCCAACCTATGATAATTGCGTGCATTTTAAAACTCTAAGAGATTATGCATTTTAAATCTCCTAGTTTGTATCCTCAGTAAAAATGTCAGGTGGTAAATTCACAGCTTCTACTTTAGCGATGAAAAATATAGATTTTTGCCAGGCAAAACAGATTCAAGACCAGAGTCAGTCTGTGTTACCTAATTGTGTGGTTATTATATATCAAAGTTCAACTGAAACATTTTGAAGATTCCCATGCTATACAGACTGCAAGCAAAGGGGATAAAGGAAAACCCAAAGGACAGAGAAAATAGATGCTCCCCCTTTCCTCTTTTAAGAGAAAACATGGATTAGATTAATAGTGGAAGAATAGAATTGTGGGCAAGCTTTAGAACCTGAAAATTCTAATCATTAGCCTACTCTGTTGTCCTTGATATAAGACAAGTCTCCAACTTACTTTCCAGATGAGAAGGGAATTATATATTGATATTTTTGCAAAACAAATTTTCTTCACTGTAGCTAGTATGTTAAAGACATTTTCGTGATTTTGTGTATATACCTTATAACTATATACATCTATATAATCAATAACCATTATACATAATTAACTACCACTACCTAGTGAGGTAAGATATATGGAATTTATAATATAGTCAGTTTCTTTCCCAGATTTGTACTCTGACTTGGACTTAACTAAATAAAAGCTCAGTGTGTGTGTGTGTGTGTGTGTGTGTGTGTTTTAAATCTCACGTGGAGAAATATTATTTCTGTGAAGGCAAAAGCAGAAGAATGAGACAATGAAGTTAAGACTAACCCAACAAGGAATCTGTCTCAGAGAAGTTAAACACTCTGCCAGATTTTAACACATTTGCCTCAAGTCCTGAAATCTGAAAATATGACAATAATAGTTTATCAACTGCAACAAACTAATCAATCATTTTCTAATTGGGAAGTCTTTTCTGTCAACATGTCTAGTTTCTCACTAATCTGTACACAGCTTTTAATATAAGAGTTAGTAAATTATGCAAGAGATCTAATTATACCTATTTGTCAAAAGACAAGATGGGTGAACTATGGACTTAAATAGCAAGAAATGAACATTTGATTTTATTTGCTCCCAACATCAAGAACAAAAAGAAGAATCCAATTACAGGTTATATCTGCAAAAATTAATAAATGCCACTTTTAAATAATTCATTTCAAATACAACTTTTTTCTGTGTGACTTACATGAAATATGTCTTTACTGAGATTTTACACATACCATATTCTGATAGTTGTCTAAGATAAAGTTGTCATTAAAAAATGTCAGTTAAATACTCACTGCATACAGAGCAGGTACATTAGACTATATGAAATTTAGATAAGATATGGTATTTGTCCTCATGGAGTTTGCAATCTAATACTGTAAGATAAATGATCTTGAGCAAAATTTGTCACTTAAAGAAGCATGATGACTATCAATTTCAAGAAGACAAAACAATGCTGGTGTAGAGCCACTTGCAAGGAATAGTAGAGGGCAGCATTCTACCATGTTATTCAGGTTAGAAAAATATTGAAAAATAAATGCTGGTCCAGGTAGTCTAGAGAAGGAAATCCCCGTAGAAAACAGAGGTCTATATGTACATATACATAGAAAATTAATCAAAAATATATTAAAAATTATTTGGAAGGGGGGGAGATACTAGCAAGTGGGAGGAATTGAGATAAATTTCCTACAGGATAGCACTTGAGTTTAGTTTCAAAGGAAGCCAGGAATTTGATGTGACTGATGTGAAGATGCAAGTCATTCCATCCTTGGGGGCAGCCTGTGCAAAGACACCAAGTTGGTAGATGGAATGTTATGTTCCAGGAGGAGCACACAGGCCAGTTGGGCTGAAACAGTAGAGTGCATGAATAAATAAGCCTGGAAAAGTAGGCTAGAGCCAGAGTGTGAAGTCCATGTGACTGTTGTATCTCTGAACTCCTCCACCACTGTGCTAAGCACTTTACAATTATTATTCTATTTAACCCTCATAACAATAATGTAATGTGCTATTATTATACCCATTTTGCAGATTAAGAAATTGAAGCAAACATAGGTTAAGTTATTTGCATGAGGTCACACCGCTAGTAAGTGTCTGAGGCTGGATTTGAGCTCAGGGATTCCTAATTCCAGGCCTGACATTTTGTCCACTATGCCTCCTAGCTTCCTGTAGTAGTAGTCATGGTAGCAGTAGTAGCAGTAGCAGCAGCAGCAACAGCAGCAATAGTAGTGATAGTTCTAGATATAGTAATTTTTTGGGGGAGAGGGGGAGGCAACTAGGGTTAAATTGACTTGCCCAGGGTCACACAGCTAGTAAGTATCATGTCTAAGGCCGGATTTGAACTCAGGTCCTCCTTACTCCAAGGCTGGAGCTCTATCCACTGTGCTACCTAGCTGCCCCCCCAATGTAGTTTTAATAGCAGTAATGTACTACTACTATGATAACTCACTATTACTACTGTTACTAGACACATGGTAGACTTTCAACCAACAGCTGTAATAAAACACATCTGCTTATGTCCTAAGCACACATAGGAAACATTTTTTTTATTCCCTAAGAGATTTTCAAACATAAATTTGACAATTATGAGAAAACATTAATTACAAAATTATATCATAGTTTCACAAGTTGAAATATCAATATTTGAAAGTTTGGAACATCTTGAGATCATCATGATGTTTAGAAATGAAGAGTGTTACAGAATATAGAATCTAATTTTCCTTAACTATTATTTGCACAAATGTGCCAATTGCTTACAGTAGCCAATTCCTCATCCTAAAATTAAAGAAAAAGCACTTTACATGTGTAGATTTTAAAAAAAAACTATTCAAAGAATTTTTATAATTCTTTACTCAGGAATTCCTCAAAAAAGCCCTATAATATGGGACAAGTATCATTATCCCCATCTGATAGATGGATAACTGATATATAAAAGTTAAGTAGCTAGGGTCACTCAGGTAGTTAGCAACAGGAACAAACTAGGACTTATCACTTCTAGCCCTGTTATATTCCTACTACTACATTTTTCTGAACTGCAACACTAAAATAAACAATCTTATAATACCACATAGTCCAGCCTTCTCAAGGAAAAGGCATCTGCTCACAAGAACTTAAGACTGAAGTTTATAAACACCTAAGCAGCTAAGTATCAGCTGGAATAAATATTGGGTTACACTGGATGATCTCTCAAAGTGCCTTCCACCCTAAAATCTTATAACTTTATCTCCGAATAAGGTTAAAAATAATGTAATAATAAAATTATGAATGTAGAAAGTTTAAAAATGAAAGAAGAGGAGGAGGAGGAGGAGGAGAGAGGGAGAGAGAAAAGGAAAGAAGGAAGATAGGAAGAGTGATGCATACAGGGATTTAGACGTATCACACCTATATTTGTGCCACTGTGAAAATCAAAACTTTCATGCTAGTATGTATTCACATAGGCTCTTAAGAACTGTTAAGATGGAAGGCAGTTAAGAAGCACAGTAGATAGAATGCTGGACATGGAGTCAGGAAGACCTGAATTCAAATCATTGCTCATATACTTACTTAACAAGTGGCCCTAAATAAGTCATTTAATTTCTGCTAGCCTCAGTTTTCTCATCTGCAAAACAGGGATAATAATAGCATCTACATCCCAGAGCTATGAGGATAAAATGAGATATTATTTGTCAAGTGTTTTACAAACCTTACAGCACTCTATAAATATCTGCTATTTAGACAGTCAATGTTATAGTGGATTGGCCATTGGAGATGGAATTTGAGGACCTATGATCAATTCCTGCCATTTCTATTGGCTAACTGTATGACCCTAACCAAGTTGCTAATTCTTTGAACCTATTTTCCTTATCTGTAAAACACAGATGATAATACTTGCTCTATCAAAATCATGAGGTTGTTTACTGTTATAAGGAAGTGTCTTATAAATTGTAAAGAACCATGTGTAAACTATTATTTGATAATGCTGATAATGACAGGCCATAAATTCTTCCATGATCAAATCATCTTTGTACACCCTTTGGCCTAGAACCTGAAATTCTATCTTAAAGTTTTCTCTTTTTAAATTAAAGTTTTTGATACCCACTGAAATGAAAATATTTCTTTCAAGCACAGAAAAAAAATACCCTGTGAATATTTATTAATCATTTATATTTCAAAAAGGGGAAGGACATAGAAAATTTTGATAAAGGAGTAAAAAAGACAATAATGGACATTTATTCTGGAGTAGGAAGATGGGTTTAAATACAACCTGTGGTTATTGCTACCTGTGTGACCTTGGGGAAGTCACAACTTCCTTGGGCTTTAGTTTCTTCCTCTTTAAAATGAATTTGTTGGTCTATGAAGTTTTGCCCAACTCTAGATCTATGATCCTAAGAGGACTCTGAGTCCACCATCTTAAAGGCAAAGAAGATCAATTGAGGGCTCTGCAGGATAATGAGGAGGATGGGAGGAGAGAAGGAGAGAATATATTTCTGAACTGAGTTGATCTCTAGCTAAAGACAAGAAAAAAGTATCGAGTCTCTTTAAGTGTGCCTTTTTAAGTCTTTCAGTGAATCTATGCGTTTAACTCAAATAATGTGAACAGCTGGGGAATAGATCTATTTGGGGACACCTATTCAAAACTAGAGGAACATGTATACACAGGCCCAGCCTATCAGGCTTGGAGAATGCCAGGTATAGGTGTAAGACGAGATGTTTTCCATCACCTGGTTCAGTGGACTAGAGAGATTTGGGGAGAAGAGAGTAAGCAGTTTCCAGAACACAAAGCATAGAGACCTCCAGATAAGGGTCAGGGAAGTAACAAGGCCTAGAAGCTAAGTAGGTGAGTGCGAAGAAGGTAGTTTTGGGTCCAGATAAGGAAGAATACTTCATAGAAGTCTAAAGGAAGTAGAAGCTTTCATAGGCATTAACCAGTGGTTGATAGTATAAGCTACCACAATATGACTGAGCTGAGAAGTCCTTGTCTAAATCTTAGATTCTTATAGGCCATAACTGAGGGATGGAGAAATAGATCAGAAGTGACTGAGAAAAGTAGCACTGGCTAGTCAAGTCCATGGTGAAAGAAGTGGAACTGAAACAATAAAAAGTCCATGACTAGATGGAAGAAGTCACACTGGAGGGAGCAAAGGAGAATAAACAATGTCTTGTAAACTGAAGACCAGGATTACAAAATCTTTTTATTTCATGAAACTGATACCTCTTCTTTTTGTTTTCTATATCCATAGATCTGGCCATGTCATTCATCTACACAAAAGGCTTCTTCAGTGGTTCCCCATTGCCTAGCAAGAAATTCAATATTGTCCATTATCTGGCAAGATTATAGCTTTCTATCCTTATTTCTTATTATTCCCCTCCGTATACCTTGTGATCCATCTAATGATCATCCCCCTAAACATGTATTTTTTCTCTTCTAATCCTTTGCTCATGCAAGGCACACCCTCTGTCAGGCTTGTCTTATGGCTCCCTAATGATTGATTGAATTCCTACATATTGTTTAAAGTTCCACTCAAATGTTACCCCCTCTCTCAAGCCTTAACCCTTCAGGATCACACATTGTATTTTGCACATCTCCAATGAACTTATCGTATATTATCTTATATGCTTATGTATATGCCATAGTCCTCTCATGTAAGTATCATGACAGGGATTAGGGCTGATCTCAATTATCTATGTCCTCTTAAGGTAGGAAAATAAGAAAGTAGAAGCTTAATAAATATTTGTTGAAATGAATTGGTTTTGGTTCAAGCTAGTACCTACCATAATATATCTTTTTGCAGTGCTTCAAGTAAATCACTGTTTTATCACTCTGGCATGTTGCTAGTAGACTGCTATTGAAGAGCAAAAAAAAAGAGTTGAAATTTAGAAAAAAACTTCCCACAGCAGAGGGTTTGGGGTTTAGAGAATCTCAAAAGCTAGCAAAAGCTCAAAAGCCCTGAAAAGCTAGAGGAAAAAGGTAGTTTGGAGGTATCTACCCAAAAAGGGCACTAGCCAGACTATTGCCTTTAGGTTGGGGGAGAGGGGTTTACAAAATAGAAAAGGCCCAGAGCCCCAACAGAACCACAGGCACGGAAAAGGGAGACCCAGGTCTTCCAAAGACAAATTCCACCTATTTTACATTTATAACAATGCTGGCCCTGAATTCCAATAATTTTTAATTCAACTTCAGAGAACTCATGGTCCCCATTAGGCCTAAAAGGAAGGAGACAAGGAAGAAATAGCCTTCCTGCTAAGAGTTTTTAATATAACAGGAGTTTTGAATAGTGTCAATTCAAGAAGGTGCCTGTCTACTGTAATCAATTCTCATAGAAACTTAAACATAAGATGTTGAATCTAATCAGTTTTGACAGTCAGTGCAGACTACTAAAGCCATCTACCTGTCTTCTTCCCTCCTTCCCAATATACTCAACACACATGCACACATGCATAGACATATTTCTGAAAAAGTAAGAAGAAAATAACCATGGTAACTTTTTAGTCTAAATGATCAAGTAACACAATTCACTCTCCTGGAATATTCTGATGATTTGAACAGAAGTTATTTTGGTGTTAGAGTGAGGTAGTTAAGTTTCTCAACTGTCAGTTTCACCAGTTTAGGGAAAAACAGACCTAAAGGCCCACATGAAAGCAGTCTTGCACAAACCATCCTCTCTGTTTGCCACCATCTGCATGGCTATCAAATTGATCTGTTAGTTCATTCATGCCAAATCTCAAGAGAAGTATTTTGGCTGGGACTTTAGAATATTGTGTGATGGATGACCAGCAGATAGTTTAAAAAGGTTACCATCACAAGGATAATATCCACAATTGTTCTTTACATTATAAATCCCTTCTCTTCCTGAAGGACCAGGTATTCCAGGTTCAGTCACTTAACTACCCTGAGCCATCATTTTCCATATGTTCAGATAATAAATGCAAATGTTATTTTACCTGCCTCACTGGGGTGATGTGTGAACTAATTAATGAATGTTCACAGAGAGCTTGGGAAGAGATAACAACACTGTATAAATGTTACAGATTATTGAATCATGAAGCCTAAATACATAATAAACTCTAGGATAGGTTAATTGGAAACATAACAAAAACTTTCAGTCAAAATTGGAATCATTTAAAAAGAATATCAAAAAGGAGTATCTCCTTGTTGCCTGGCGAAGTGATGTTCATTGTTATTCTTCTGGCAGGCAAAATAAAATAAATAGATACTATGGTTGGGGGTCAAATCAGGAGAAATTATATTTCCTGATTTTCAAAACACTGTAAGATTTAAACCACCTAACATAGAACTCAAGCTACACAGTACATTGCCACAGGGTGTATTACATAGTTGCTGTGTAACTATGTAACATATGGACCAGTCAATATAGGAAGACAAGGTAACAGAGTACTGGTGGGCTCACAACATAATTTCAGAACACAGGGTCCTAGGGATGGCATTAGCTCCAGGGATCTCTTTAAATAGATATGAGATCTAGCTTACCCTATGTTTTGAGAGAATGAGACTTTTACCTGGATGAGAAGTAGAAAGAAGGCTGTGTCTAGGTGCTCACACTTTCACTGTCTTATCTCCAAGGGAGACATAGGCCAGAATTATTTTTATCTACTACGTATCAGATATTTGCAATCTAGTAGTAAGATTTTGGAGGGTGAGGGATCATATTAAAAGCCTTTCCCCCTGGTTACTCCAAAGGAGAGAGTAGCAGTTAGCTTGTTCTCAACCAGTTTGGCTCCCTCCAACCCCTCACCGCCCCCTACAAAAAAAAAATCATGGAGAGAGAACAAATATATTTATCCAAGCAAACTACAAAATGGAAATTGGGAATGGTATACAGATCAGGTTAGCCAATGGAATACACAAGAGTGAATGGCTATTTGTCTTAAGAAAAAGTTAAAATTTCAACTTAGCCAAAGAGAGAAAGATCTCACAGAAGAACTCCCATCTTAGCACTCTCTGGGTGTTCAGGTACTTAGAATCAAGGAACATGCTGACAGGGGGAAAACAGATTTCTTCACATTTCTGGTGTTCCCATATCATTCTGGTGCATTCAAAGTCTGTGCTTTGCTTCTTGCCTTTCTGTGTTTCTCTGCTCCTCTTCAGCATGAAGGGCTCAGAGGTCTCTTTGTTAATCAGTAATTATATCTGTCCATGAATATACATCATCTATGGGCTATTCTTCAGGGGATTGGCCTGACTCTACTTGTAATAGGGGTATGGCAACAACAAAAGTTAGATCACAGGTAAAAATGAGCTGTATTGTCTGGGGACAGGCCCTTTCTCATGTGCTATTACAGTATCTTTGCAGAAGGTATCAATGAGATTTTCCCCTAAATGTAAGAATTCATTCATTGAACATTTATCCAGCATTTACCATGTGTAAAGCAACTTAGTAGGTACTGGGCAAAAAGTCATCCCCTCTTTAGATCCTGCAAAAATCTATGGTAGGCAAAAAAATGTTAGCAGACAATTGTCTCTGGCAGTTTACATCTTTACATGCAACTGACTGAGAAGTGCATTGATTATAAAATCATACTTTATCTGTTGTTTGCTAGGTTGTCATTTTCTTTTCTTAAGCATAAAACAAAATGCAGCTTTAAAGACTCTACTCAAAGATAGTATCTCCTTCTACATCTTAAAATTATATCAAATTCTAAGACATAAACAACTATGGAAATTAATGTCTGACACTAAGGATTTTCTCAAAGGTCAGCATCTTCCCCCAGCTTCTAGTTAAAAAGTTTTGAGGTGCATTCTTGTCATTGGCATCAGGTGTGGTGGGAGAAACCATCCCCTGAAAATAAAATAGATGAAGAAAGTCTATGTATAGACTGGGTTTGTTTTTTTGGTTTTTCAGTTGTTTTAGTCATATCTGACTCTTCATGACCTCATTTGGGGTTTTCTTGGCAGAAATACTGGAGCAGTTTGCCATTTCCTTCCCCAACTCATTTTACAGATGAGGAACTGAGGCAGAATTAAATGATTTTCACAGAGTCACATAGCTCGTAATTGTCTAAGGCTGGATTTGAACTCAGGAAGATGAGTCTTCCTGATTCCCAGCCCAGTGCTCTATCCACTGTGCCACCTAACTGCCCAGATGGTGTATGGGGGGGTAGGTATATATAATACATTGAAATAACATTGATAGATATAAAGAAGTTGTCAGGATATTTGGGGAAAGTAGATGATATTTTAGAGAATAAGCATATGTTAAATTTGAGGTCATATATCACCAGTAAGTATGTAGGGATTTGGTGCCAATAGAAATATAGGCATCACTGGGGTTCTGGATCTTAACATTCCCTTCTTCACATACACTACTGTTGTAGAGCCATCGTGAAAAGGTTGATCAGATTCTATATTACATGATATGTCTGAATGAAACGTTCCAGAGTTCCTGTTAGTCTCCAAATAGATAAATAGTGCACCTTGGGAACTTAGAGCATTGGGCATAAGTGAGAGCAACACAACTATAAGTGAGAGATTGATAACAATACCTTTATAAGGCAATCCAGTTACTTTTTACATCAAGCAAAACACTAAACAGAGACCGTGGTCACCCCTGTCATAGAATAGGAAAGCCTACACTGAATCAAAACAGAATGATTTCATTTTGATGGTGAGGTTCTCCAAATGTTCTTACTATATCGTGTTAATTACAAATTGACAGATTACGTTCTTCTAATCACACTAAACCTTGGAATAGGACAAAGTCCTGTCAGTGAAGTAATAGTAACTAAAGAAAAAATAGTATCTTAAGAATCCAACCTGGAAATACATAGTAGAAGAAAAATTAATTGTCTATATGATGACATGCCAGTCAGTTAGCTACAATTTATTAAGTCTCTACTCTGTGCCATGCATTGTGCTTATCTCTGGGGAATTTTTTTTTAAAAAAAGCAAAAAGTAGTCCTAGTTCTTGCTCTCAAGGACACAGTCTGATGGAGACAATGTGCAAATAACTATGTAAAAATAAGATATGTACAGGAAAAAATGGTGATAATCTTAGAAGAAAAATATTAAAATTAGGGAGGCTTGGGAAATTCTTCTTGTGTAAGGTGGGAATTCAGCTGAGACCTGAAAGAAGACAGAGAAACCCAGGAAATAGAGATAAAGAGGGAGAGAATTCCAAAGCTGGGGGACAGTAAAAATGCATTGAGTCAGCAGATAGAGTGTCTTATGTGAACAACAGCAAAGAGGTCAATATCATCAAATCCTAGAGCATGAAGAGGAAAGTAAGATGTAAGAGGACTGGAAAAATAAAAAGGTAAATGAAATTCTATTTTTAAAACAAAACAGAGGATTTTATATTTGATTCTAGAAGCAATAGAGAGCCAATGGAGTTTATTGAATGGGGGGGAGGAGAATGGGATGGGCTGACATGATCAGACCTGTGCTTTAGAAAGATCACCATGAAAATAAAAATAAAAATAAAAAAGAGAAAGGTCACCATGACAGCTAAGTAGAACATGGATTTGAGTGAGGAAAGACTTGAGATAAGAAGACCAACTCAAAAGATATTTAAATAGTGCAGATGAGAGATGATGAGGGCCTACATCAGAGTTGTGGTAGAGTCAGAGGAGAGAAAAAGACATCTACAAGAGATGTTGTAAAAAGGCAGAAATGACAGGACTGGCAGTACTTGACAACTGATTGGTTACAGGGAGTAAGAGATAAAATGTTAAGAGGACACTAGGTTGTGAAGCTGGGTAACTGGGAGATTGGCGGTACCTTTGACAGTAAAATGGAAGTTTAGAATAGAGGAAAGTTTTAGGGAAAAGATGATTTTAGGCTTATTGAGCTTGAGATGTTGATAGGACATCCAATTTGAGATGTCCAATTGACAGTTGGAGATGTGAAAATGGAGGTCTGAAGAGAGATTAGGGATGGACAAGTGGATCTGAGAGTCATATGCATGGAGATAATCAAAACCACTGAAGCTGATGAGAGATCACCAAGTAAAATAGTACTGAAGAGAAAAGAGGGCCCAAGACAGAACCTTGAGGGAAAAGCACAGTTAACAGGTGTAACATGGATAATGATCCAGCTAAGGAGAAAAAGAAGAGGCATTCAGGTAGAAGAACCAAGAGAGAGAAATGTTATTAAAACCTCAAGAGAAGAGACTATCAATAAAAAGATGATGATCAGAAGTGCCAAAAGCTGCAGAGAGGTCAAGAAGGAAAAGAATTGAGAAAAGGCCATTAGATTTGGCAATTAAAAGATATTTGATAACTTTGGAGACAGCGGTTTCAATCGAATGATGAGGGTGGAAGCCAGACTGTGAAAAGTTACATAGAGAATGAGAAAAAAGGGAAGTGGATGGCCTTCTCAAGGAGTTTAGCCACAAGAGAGAGGAAAAATAAAGGATGATGCTAGTAATGGGTGGATCAAGTGAGGATTTTTTAAGATAGAAAAAAAGATGGATATATTTATAGGCAGTAAATTATTGTTATTGTGTTTGACCTTTTGTTGTCCAATCTATGAGCTCCAGAGTGAATTGGGCTTAAGGCTTGGTCTTTGAGAGAGAAATCTAACCAGTAAAATGTATCTTCTTTTGATAGAACACCCTCTGGTGAGGGGACAGGAGAGGAGAGGGGAGGTAAGGGAAGTTGAGAGGAGAAGAGGGGAGGGAAGGGCAGGAGAGGAGGAGCTGAGTTACCCAACTGGAGTGACCATCTGGGTCCCCATTCAGGCGACTTGGACTACTCAGAGGTTGTGTCTGTCTTTCATTCTCTAAGAGGATCATGCCATTAGGGAGATGATGACATGACTTGCAATTGACTTTGTTTTGAGTGAGGGAGGGCTGGGCAAGGTCACTAGCCTCACTTTCTCCTCCAGAGACATCTGGGTCTGGTGGCCAGATATTTGTCAGGATGACTAAAGATAGCCCAGGATGCAGGGGGAGACCCTGGCCCTTTTAAGCTAAGGTCTTTTCAGGTTCTCACTTTACCCATAGGCACTAGGGAAGCAGTCGGTTGAGAGGTAGTATTTTAAGATTGTCCCTGGAATTCACGTGTGTGTCTGTCTGTGCATACATATATATGTAGCTGTTATAAAAGTTATATTGAATTGTTAGCAGTCTTTCATTTATACTCATGATCTAAGTTCCCCTAGATATTTTTCTCCTGCATAGAAACCATAAGTAACTTTAAAATGTGCCATTAAAATATGCTATACATTACAGAATCTTATCAACATTTTCATAATGGCACCTCAATAATGATATCACTCTGTATGTTCATTGGTGGGGCATTAAGACTCAGAATACCATCATCTCATGCCTCATCTTATGATGATAGCTATTGCCTCACTTTTACTTGAAGCCTTTATAAGCTTGGCAGGAACTGACAAATCTTATAATCTGAGGACACAGCCCATAAGAATCCAATATCATCTCCAAAACATTGTGGCACCAGAAGAGAATTTTAGAGGAGGGATAAAGTAGAACTCTTTAAATAAACACACAGTAATGAGGAGCTCCCACAGACCTTTCTCAAAGAACCTTACAACTAGACTAAAAATAATATTCCAAAAGATTGCTCCAAATCATGAATAATAAGAGCAATGTTCATCAAAACATCCTTTGGGTTTTACCTTATGTCCAACAAATTGACAAAGTGAAAAATTATAGGAATCATCAGTGTTTGTTTGATGGAGTTGTAGCCAGAAGTGTCTACTAATACATTGTTGGTGAAGCTGTGTATTAGGTTTTGATCATTCTGGAAAACGACTTGCTTATTAGGCCAAGAAAGTGACTAAAATGTTTATACCCTTCGACTCATAAAACTCACTGCTAGGCATATACTCTAAGGATTTCAAAAATATAAAAAGTCACCATATATACCAAATTACTTGCAGCAATACTTTTTGTAGTAGTAAAAAAAAAATAGAAACAAAGAAAATATTCATGAATTGGGGAATGTCTAAACAAATCATGATGCATTAATGCAATGGAATATTACTTTTCTATAAGAAACAACAAAAATAAAGAATACAAAGAAGCATGAGAAGATTTATATGACCTGATGCAATGTGAAATAAGATGAAAAAGGTAAACAATAAAATGAATAATTAAAATAATATAAACAGAAAAAAGTAAGATAAAATGGAACATATCACTATGTAATTGTAATGACTAAATTTGAACTTCAAGAATAGAAAAATAAATTTTCATTTTTTCATTGAAGAGATGAGGGATGATGAGCATAGGCTATTACATGCTCTATTAGTATCAATTTTTGTGTTATAGATTTTATAGAACTGTTTTGTTTTTTGTTTTTTAATCTTTCCTTTTCATTCTCTGTTATGACAAGTGGCACTCTGGGTAGAAAAGGGGAAAGAGTCATAACTGGAAATGATGAAGTAAAAACAACAAAAATATAACAACAACAATAATAATAGCCCTAATAATAATAATAATAGTAATAACAATAATTACCTACTAATGTGCCCACATATCCATTTAGCAACTCTATATATCTACCTATAGGTCAATATTCATGTCCACCTGATTATGTCTTCTGTCCTATATTGCTCCCCTTCTTTCTTCATATGCTTAGCAACTTTGAGTCATTTCATAAGGAGGCAGCAAAAATAACTACCTAATACCACTAAGTTAAAATGACATCTACCATAAATAAATCTTGCTAACTCCTTTTCTGTTCTTATGACAGTCTTTGCCTCTATTTTTTTCTTTCATCCTTCAGCAAGAGGGTAAGTAGCAGTCAACACATTTATTCAGTAGTTTCTCAATATGACTTTTGTAAAGTACATTCATGAATATGGTATTACTGAGTGCATCTACTTTGAGTTGTCTTTCCTCTCCCTGAGTGGATATGGATTTATGTTGATCTAACCTGACTCACCTGGTTACCTTTATGGATAAATGATAGATATGTGCCTGATGCCTTGTGAAAGTTAGAGATGCAATAGTTGGTCATGGAAGTGAGCAAAGCTGAGACACATGAGAATTGAAACTGTAATTTTCATGCTTTAACCAGCTGAGCTAACCAGCTGCACACTAGAATCATCTAGACAAACTAAGAAGAAACAAGGCATTTTGTAACTAGAAGGGACCTTAAAGATCATCTAGGATAAGCCTCTGATTTTTGCAGATGGTAATACTAAGGCTCTAAAAAGTTGAAAGATCTATGGAAGCTTGCATGGCTAGTAAAAATTAAAGCCAAGACTTAGACCCAGGTCTTCTCTAATCCCTGTCCAAGGTTGCTCTCAAAAGTCTTAATGTTTTGTATCTGAGCTTACAAATATTAAAAAAGCAAATTTGAAATTTGATTTTTTTCTGAAGTCATTATTATGGGACAACAGCTCTTCTAATTTCTAAAATATAAGATGAGGATATATACCTGAATAGAGACTGTGTGGGAGAATCATACTAGAATCCACATTTCACACACTGGCATAAGTCCATAGACATGAGACAGTTTTGTTCAACAGCTAAAACAACGTTTTTAATGTGTAAATCCTAAAAGGAAATTAAAACTGGCAGCTACTTGATGTTAAAAAAAAAAAGCTCCTGTTCAGCAGTCATTAAAATCTGAAACTGCAGTAATTCCCTCTAATAAAAAATAATTTATGATTTTCTTGTAGTAGAGAAAATTATGGTGCACCTGAGCCTCTGATTTAAAAAAAAATGCATTACCAGCTCTTTTTTTAACTGCATCCTTATTTCAGCTTTACAGTTCTTCATTCAAAGCAAACCATAACAGTAAACCCTTCTTTTATTATTAGAAGACAGAATCTACAGGAGAGAGAAAGACACCCTATATTTCAGGAAGAAAGGAAATGAGTCTCAAATAGAATACTAGGAAACCCTGCTCAAAAGCAACATTTGAATATTTTCAGCCTATGAATATATCCAAATAACTGATGCTGTGGAAGCCAATATCATAAACTATTGACTATTAATAAGACTAATTACAACATATAGGATGCTTGTGGAAAAAACTCTGCCTGTAGAGTCTAAATCTTCTTGGCACCATGGCAATTGAGATTCCATCAATCATAGGCATATATCCCCCAAAACACACAATAAACCAAACATACAATTCTATCTGCTTCCATTTACCAGTGACATTTAGTTTTCTTTTTTTTAATTCATACTAGTCTTCATCAATTCTGGTACTGTGCACAGAATCTCAAATGACCCTGTTCTTTATTCAGAATCTCTTCTTTCATTCACAGAACTGTAGTAAATAGATCTCTGAGGGGTGAAAATGACTATTTCAACAATAGGACTATTTCAGCACTTTATCAAAAGATATTCCTTTTACTCTTTCATTCCTTTGGCCAGAGTTGCCATTTTATCCTCTGAAAATTATGTTATATATTTTCTTTGTCCATCTGGATGTGGCAATTGCTGGGGTTTTTTTGTTTGTGTGTTGTTGATTTCAACTTTTCTATTTCCCACCACCATCACTTCATGTTTACAAAAGCTAACTACATATTTCTATATTTGAATTCATGTTCTCCTTTAATGAAAGAATGTTTATAATAATCCCATATTTGTATTTTTCTCCTGGTGAGGAAATGGCATGAGAGAGTAAAATAGCCATAATAAATTCTAAATCTGCATGACCTTCCATTCTTCAGCATAACTTTCAGAAAGTGCCTTAAATTCTATAGTCAGAACTTTCATTGATTATAACTTTTCAATCCACAATTCCCAGTTAAGTAACCTGGCATCAGATACCTTTGAGTATCTACCAGGATTTTTGGAAAGCTTACAGATGGTACATCTACAATGGGGCTATTATTGCCATATCTTCATCTCCAATGTTTGGAGGCATTTCCACCAAAAAGGAAAGGGAGTATCACTTTGTCTTCCTTTTGGGAAATGCTCTGTTAACACTCTAAATTCTTTAGACCCATTAATCTTAAGTTTTGGGAAAATAAAAAGTAGTTTCTCAAAAAGTTTGGAAAGTCTGGTCCGAACCACTGGAGGTTAAAGTTAGAAACTTCATTTATTCTTTCTCATCAGAGGGAATAGACAATATAAAATCTTCAGGGTCATTCAGACTCTAGTTTGAAAAAAGAATCTAACCATTCAGGAAATCAACTGTATGAAGAAAGTATGAAGAAATAAAAAACCCATCATTATTGCCTCTTACTTGGCATTTTTCTGGATCTATCAATGTGGTTATTCCCTTCAAAGATGTAGAATGCAACTCATTTGTGTATTTTCATTCTGGACAAATTTTGCCCATGTCTTCTCATAAATCCTTTCCACAAGGGGTCCAACCAACATGCTGTACTGTAAATACTTTCATAATCATAAAGGAGTGAGAGAGTATCTCTAGAACCAATTGTCCTTCATCATTTCAAAACTACAACAAATTACCAGATAAATAATAATTTAAAAAAACAGCAACACAAGAAAAAGAGAAAGAATGCAAATCAACATGAGGTACTTCCTTCAAAAGACTGTTACAAGATCGCCACTCCTAAATGTACCAACCATTCCCCCATGTACCACTCACCATGCTGGCAGGGTTGTAGCTACATCTGGAATTACTTATAAGAGTCTCTAATAAGTAATGTTTCACCTAGAACTTTAGATTCCTTAATATATTGAAGCTCATATATTTTAGCAGCCCCCAAGGTCCAGGAGACCAGTAGTATGGAACCCAGTAAAATGCTGTAGAGAACAGTTCAAAAGAGAAGAGATTTTTAGTAAGCTAAATGACTGGAAAATGGAGTATAGACTTTGTTGCACAGTCCTCTCAGATTCTCCCTTTGGCAGTGATCAAACATTTAATGAATGTAGGTCATAAAACTCAATCAGTTCCTATAGAATTAACAAATAGGAATGGGTGTGAATGGGTGGAGAAAGATATCATCAGCATCAGCTGTATCTTGTATGTAAGTAAAAAAGGGTCCAGTAAGAATGTTGATTATAAGATGAACATTGCATGTATACATACACACTCAAAAATTTTAATGAGTGGGAAGACCAAAAGGAAAAATAAGCAAATAAGCTATAAGAAAAGTTAATGCATTGAGTAATAACTAGTGTCATGGATTTGAAAACCTCCAAGGAAATGAAAAGCTTACAATATATTCTTCATGACCCTCAGAAATTATTTAAGAAAATCTATAAAACCCTACAGAATGGCTTGGAATAGCAATAAAAGAAAAAAAAAGAAAAAAATTGTGAATTAATATGGAAGTTAGAGTTATCAAGAATAGATCAATAAAGTAAATGGGAGCAAAGAAAATTTAAGACAATATAGATTCCCCTCCCCCAAAAAAGAGGTTTATAAGTTTGTAATACAAAAAAGTACGGAGGTAGAAGAAAAAATATACAACAAAACAAAAAGAAAACAAATTGAGAAAAAAAAACCATAATATTTCTCAAATCCAAAGAATCAGATCTTAAATGAAAGCATTACAGAATCATGGATCTATACCTAGAAGGGAACTCAAGGCCATCCAGTCTAACTCCTTGATTTAAAATATGAAGATTCTAAGGCCCTAGGAAGTTAAGTAATTTGCTTGAAGTCACTCAGATATTAATCATCAAGAGATAGCCATGATTTAGTGAAATAAAGAAAGAGCTCCTGGTCTTTAGAAAAACTCAAGGAAGTAAAAATTCTGAATGACTTCAAGAAATCACACAAGAAACCTGCCCAGACACATTAAAAGTACAGATGAAAAGACTCTATAGGTCACTGACAGAATTTCCATTTTTAATTCACCAAGAAATGTTGTATACTAACTTTAAAATTACAATGTCAAAAAGTAATAATAACTCAGGCTAACAGGCAAAAGACTTTCACATACCAGTGAAAATAAGTCTGAATCATTTAGAACTACTACTTCATAAGAAACCAAGGGAAAATAATACAACATGCCCCCAAAGCAAAGAAAATTAAACTCAAAATAACATTCTGTAATGGTAAACTAAATCATCCATAAAGAAAGAAAAACTACCAGAAAAAGGAAGAAATTCAGACAATCCTCTCTCTCTCTCTCTCTCTCTCTCTCTCTCTCTCTCTCTCTCTCTCTCTCTCTCTCTCTCTTTCTCTCTTTCTTTCTCTCTCTCACATTTGGGGAAAAGGGAAGTATGGACCTAAATTTTGATTTCTTAACAATGCACATCATCACTGTTCTACAAGTTATAGTCTTAGAGAGTTTCCTGGGTCTCTGAAAGTGACTTGTTCAGTATCCCACAGCCAGTATGTGTCAGAGCAGTCAGGAATCCAGGTCTTTCCTGACTATGAGTGCAACTTTCTACCTATTCTGCTGTAAATGCCTCTCCAAGTCATTCCTTCCAAATAAATCAGAGATTAGCATGGCATCTGACATGTAAATACTTTAAACAAAAGAACCATAAGAAAAATGTATAGGTAAGAAAATACAGCTAAGAAACCAATGCATCCAAGCCTGAACAACTTATTTTTTTTTAAAGAAAAAAACAGCATTCATATTGTTTGAGGGAAGAAAAAGGGAAACATTTTTATACACAAAGATTCTTGGCTTAAAAGGATTAAGGGGGTCAAGGGGGAAAACAGAAAAGGATTTGTTTAATATTTCTGGGTCTAAAACCAAATTCTTTAATTAACAATTTTTTTCTGAAGTGAAATAGTACAGGAAATTTTTTTTTTGGTGGAGAGAAAAGTGAAGAGAAATAAGGGATCCTAGAAATGCACTATTTTCTGGTCAGGGCTGGAAAGGAGAGAGGAATGTGTTTTGGTTTTTTGTTAATTTTGTTTTGTTTTGTTTTGTTTTTGCCTTTACTCTGCCTTAGGATAATAGAGATAGAGCATTGCAGGGTAAAGGATGTTTTAGGGGCATTTTGGCACGTTCCCACGGGGTGGAAGTATATAAGAGGGATCACACAATGGTTTCCAATTAATGAGAATGGGCACTTTAGGAAAGTTTCTTTTCTAAGGAGAAGTCAATCTTCTCCAGCCCAATCAATCAATATGCATTTATTAAACACCTACCATGTACCATTCACTTTGCCCTGTGGTAGGGGTAATGAGGGGTTCAGAATATCTTTCTCTAAAGCTATAGGCATAAGATCTCACACCATTATGTACCACTGACTTACTAGTACCAGTTTCACTTTAGAATTTATTATCAACTAGCATTTTGAAAGGAGTATTTACTTCCCAGATATAGCAAGAACAAAAAATACAAATATTCCCTCTTCCCTCACCACCTAAGGGACACACTCTCCACTACACCACCTTGGTCTCTAGAGACAGTGAGCTCAAATTTAACATAGTTTCTACATATCATTCTTCCCACCAAGTTCACATGCAAAGTCTCATTGTCAGACTGAAAAAAAGGACATGAGAATGTGAAAAGATGGTGTCAATGGGTAAAGATCAATTAGCCAGTCAATTAACAAGCATTAATTTAGTGCTGAATATGTGTCAAGCATTCACTGTGCCTTTAAGCACTAGGGATAAAAAGCAAGGCAAAAATATAGTACATCCTTTCAGGAAGCTAAAATTTTGATGGTGGAAACAATAAGCAAAATACTATGTATATACAAGATAAATTCAATGCAAATGAGAAATAATCTTAAAAAGAAGTCACTAACAGTGGGGGGAAAGGTAGGATTTGAATTGAACCTTGAAGGAATATAAAAAACAATGAGGAAGTACCTTCCAGTTGTGAAGAATAGTCAGTAAAATATTACATCAGGAGTAATACATCACAGTGTATAACGTCAGATTGTTGTGTTTGAGGAACAGACAGTATAGCTGGATCACCTGAGTCCTGTGATAAGTGGGTTTGGAGGGGTAGGAAAACAAGGGAAAATAGTTTCAGAGGGTAGATGTATATACAAGAAACATGTTAGTAAAGGAGAAAAAGTAGTACTGGGGCCCAGGTACACCCAGTGGCCTATACCAAACCTTTACAACTTCTTTGCTATTTCTAAGAATATGACTCTTCAGAATAAATGTATTCTTTTAAAGAAAATGGAAGAGAAATGTGGGGAAGGCCTGTAATTGCACTAACATAAAGGCTGGTAGAAGCAGCATCAAAGTATTGTACTACTTAAATACCACCTCGTATGATGGTCATAGAAAGAATAAAAAAGCTTATAGACACAAAGTGGATGAACAGAATAGTCACTAGAGGATTCCAGAGTAGATTATATTCCAGAGGATCCTAAAAGAGAAAAATGAAAGTCGACACTAAGTACTTCCTTCAAAAGACTGTTGCAAGATCATATTACAAGACCACTATTATAAGAAAAGGTTGATTTAAGGGAATATTTGTGAGAAAATTTGTTATAAATAAATGTCAGACAAACTAAGAGAACAAGTTAAGTGGGCAAGGAGAAATCTATGATAGTTTTATCTGGCCTGGGAAGGCAAGAGTGAAAAAAAAAGTGAGATCAGATATGTACAATCATGCATGTGAGAAACAATAACAATAAAAATAACTTCAAGGACTTTAAAATTGGGTTGGGTAATGGAAGACAAGAGCATCATAGCACAGTAAATAAAGGGCTGGCACCTTAAAGCAAGGGTGACCTGATGCATACTGACTGAATGACTCTGGGCATACTTGGCAAGTAAGACCAGAAGTTGCAGAACACTGTTGATCTTGTCTCTTAAAGGAAGAGAAATAAACATTCTAAACAAACAAGCAAAAAATGTTGAAAGGGAGATGGAAAGGAAGAGAAAATTGGGATTAAATTAGTGGAACCAAAACAAAACACAGGAATTTACTGACTTCTAAAAGGACAAAAATAACATAAAATAGTTCAACTGAAAAATACAAGCTTAACAATTACAAACCTAACCATAAGTAGATTAAAGTCCCCCAATAAAATTAAAGGGAATGAAAGAATGGGTCATAAAATAAAACTCAACAATTCACAAGACACTAAAACATCTAGACACATATGAAGTAGTTATGAGGAAGTCAAACAACATTTATTAGCCTTCAGGTGATTACAAAAAGTAGCAGTTTCAATCATGATTTCTGAAAAGACACAACAAAAAATGATAAAGCCAAGAGATATAAACAGGAAAACACATGATGTTTAAAGGTACTACATCAAAACACTATCATTATAAATATATATGGCAAAAGGACATATATATGTTTATCAAAGAAAAGATAGTCATATATCAAGCAACACCGGAAGCAACACTCGCATCATAGTAATTAATATACATATCTTTCAGAGCTTGATAAATCCAACAGAAAGATGAATGAGGAAGATATGGAGCTATATAGATTGTCATCAGAAAAATAAAATTTAAGAGGCCTATGGCAGCTACTAAAAGGGAATTTTAAAGAATATCCATATTTTTCAGACTCATATAATGTCTTTACAAAAATGGATAATGTGATATGCTATAAAGAAATCAAAAAACAAATCTCAAATGACATAAAAATATATTCTTAAAAAAATAACAAAACAAGCATAACAATTAATAAAGGACATGTGAGAAAAAAATACAGACCCACAAGGAAAATTATAAATAAACCCCACAAAAAAGTGGGTCAAAGAACAGATCATAGACCCAATAAGTATGTGACTTACCAGAATAGTAATAATAGGATGTGGAGCAGTTAAGTGGCACAGTGGATAGAGTACCAGGACTGGAGCTTCCTAAGTTCAAATATGGCTTTAGACACACTAGCTGTGTGACCCTGGGCAAGTCACCTAACCTTGTTTGCACAAGTTTTCTTATCTGTAAAATGAGCTGGAGAAGGAAATGGCAAACCATTCTATTATCTCTGCCAATAAAACTCCAAATGGAACCACAAAGAGTCTGACATGACCGAAAATGACTCAATAAACAATAAGACAATATGCCAAGGAAGGACCAAGGAAAGGAAAGAAGGAAGGAGCAGAAAAGAGAATGCAGAGAAGGGGAAAGAGGAGAGACAGAAACAGAGATAAAGAGAAACAGAGAATCACTAATGAGTATTGATGCAGAAAATTTTGACTAGTTTTAACAAAAGATGCCACCAACAAGTAAACACACACACATACACACACACACACACACATACACATCAACTAAACATTTCAGAATATTGGTTGTTGCTTTTAATCTTAATTCTAAAGTCTTTTAGTGTTCTTTTTATTTATATTATTGTAGTCATTGTGTATATTGATATCCTTGTTAGAGAACTTTTAAAACAATATTTTGCTTTACTAAAACCAATACTTAAAAAAAAACCCTAAAGCTGTAAGGTTGGTTTGAGTCAGGATGTGCACGACCTCAAAAGTCAAACAAAGGATTTTGTATTTGATCCTAGAGATAATAGAATTTACTGAGTAGGGGAGAGAGATGGTCAGGCCTGCACTTTAGGAATAGCACTTTGGCAGCATGCACTGCCAGAGATGTGTAGTGTGGATCAAAGATAAGGCAGAGAGAACACTTAAAAGGCTTGTTCAACAGTACAATTAAGAAGTGATCAAAGTTTGAATTAGGGAGGCAATCTGTGAGTGGAGAGGGGGTAGATGATACAGACATTGTAGAGGTAGAATTAACAAACTTGGTAACTAAATATGTGGGGTTGAGGAAAGTAAGGAGTACTGAATGATTCTGTGACTATGAACGTGCTCTTGACATAAATAGGGAAATATGGAAGATAAATGGGTTTGGGGGAAAAGATAAGTTCATTTTCGGATCTTGAATTCAAAATGTCTGTGGGACACCTAGCTTGAACTATCTAATGGGCAGTTGGTGATATAGGGCTAGCCAAAGATCAGGATCCAGATTAGGACTGGAGATAGATAGATAGATAGATAGATAGATAGATAGATAGATAGATAGATAGATA
>NW_020954641.1:17628253-17749372 GCF_900497805.2 Vombatus ursinus
ATAGATAGATAGATAGATAGATAGATAGATAGATAGATAGATAGATATAGGTATGGATAGATACAGATAGATGGATGAATGGATATGTATAGATAGAAATCTTTGCCAAGAAAACTCCAAATGGAGTAACAAAGAGGTGGACATGACTGAAAGTACTGAACAACATAGATAGAGATATAGGAGTTATCTGCATAAAGATATTAATTTAGCTCATGGGAGCCAAAGAAGACATCAGGGACAGCTAGGTGGCACAGTGTATAGAGCACCGGCCCTGAAGTCAGGAGGACCTGAGTTCAAATGTGACTTCAGACACATATAGACACATTACACTAGCTGTGTGACTCTGAGCAAGTCACTTAACTCCAATTGCCTCACCAAAAAAAAAAAAAAGAAAACAAAGAAGACATCAGAAGAAAGAGTGTAACACAAGGAAGAGAGAAAAGGACACCAGATTCATGTAATAGTTGAGAGATAATTGGTAATTTTGGAGATGGCACTTTCATTTGAGTGAGGAAGTTAGAAATAAGATTTCAAGAGATTAAATAAGTGAGGGGAAAAGAAGGAATGAATACAGAAAGATTTTTTTTTCTAGAAGCTGGACTGTGAAAAGGAGGAAAAATAGAGGACTATACATTTGGGGGATGGTCAGGTCAAGAGAGTCTTTTTTGCATTAAGGGAATGGAGAGATTTAGGAATATTTATAGACAACATGGAAGAAGTCAGTGATAGGGAGAAATTTGAGATTAGAGAGAGAGGGGGGTGACTGTGGAAGCAATATCCTGGATGAGATAAGAGGAGAAAGGATCAAAGTTACAAGCAGAATGGTTGGGCTTGGTAAAAAGGAAGACTTCATCAGAGGATGGAATAAAGAAGAGAATGGGAGATGATGTCATGGATTTTTTGTTATAGAGAGGAAGAAGCTCACAGAAATGGTCCTATTTTTTCAGTAATAACAAGGTTCTTTGTTGAGAAGATAGGAAGACAAGGTTTTGTGGGAGACTTAGGGAAAGAAGTAAAGGTTTTGAAGAGCTTCAGTGAGAAGTATAACAGAGAATTAATTAAGGATGAGTAAAAGGATTGCCTTCCTGAAGAGACTAATACTAGATAACATATATTTGTGTAGATCAGTGCAGTTAAGTTCACTTTCTTTAGTATTAGGCAAAAACACTTGAGTACAACCAAAGACAAATGACTCAAAGATGATTCAGGGTCATGGTTTGGCCAGGTATGATAGATAATAAGACAAGGGGAATACAGAATTCAAAAGGAGAGTGTAACATTAAAGTGGTTTACCATAAAGTCAATATTGAGAAGGGAAGAATGTAAAAAAAGTAGGGTAGGAATGATGACTTGGGAAAATACTGAGGGATGCATCAAATGGGATGAAGCATTAGTTTAGGAGGAGAGAGACAAAGAGAAAGATGGAATGATGGATAATTATAGTTGGATAAAGGAATTTCAGAATTCATGATCATAGAAGTGAGAGAAATGTTTATTAATAACCAATGATTTGGGGAGATCTAGAATTGCCCCCTTTTTCTAAAGTCCTGATTTCAAAAGTTCAGTCTCTTGAAGGACATTACTGATAACGAGATTGGACTAACTTTCTTGTTCAGACTCCATCCAGCTGGGGAAGCCATTATACTCTACTAAGGTTTGGGTGGGGACAAATTTTTTGAACAGATAGTCCAAGAATGGGGATAACTTAAGAAATAAATGACACAAAGTTCAAGTCCAGCCCATTATTGTAATATTCAGTCTCTCATTAATTGTTAATCAATCAGTATTAATTGCCATCCTTGGGAACACCCCTCTTCCAATGGGCATAGAAGCCTGAGCCCGCTGCCATGATTGTCTTTAATCTAAGAGAGAGATAGCCAAATGACTAACCTTTTATTACTAAATATGCTGACATTACTAAAAAATTGATCAAATTACCCAGAAATTATGTGTCTTGAACCTTTTTTAATGTCAAAGAAGTGAAACATTTGTGGGTGATAGTGAGAAGGATGTGACTATTCCTTTTTGTGGTCAGGGTAGAATGAAGGAGTTCCTAATTCTTTTCTTCATTCCTTATCCTCAACTCTCTCTCTTTTGTAGTCTTCCTCCTATGTTGCTTGTCTTTCATCCTGGCAAGTCTATGAAACAACAGCAACTTCATACTGATTATCCTTTATCAGTAACATTAATGATTACTATTTATGAATCTGTTCCTTTGGCTGAAAATGCCCAAGTGTAAACATCAACTCTCAGCTTAGGTTGACTTTTAAATATTTCTTGTAACCATATAAGTGAACTTCAGTAAAGGAGACAAAATAATTCTTTGGCATTTTGATTTAAGGTATTATTTTACCAAACAGTAAAGCCTAAAAGATAAACACTTCTATTTCTATTAAAATTAATTATATTAAATTACATGAGCAAGGAGGGAAAAAAAGCAAAGCCAAGGCTAAGTGTTAAGAGCTTGAGGATAGTCAATTATAAGGCTATCCAGAAAAAAAAAAAGCCTCCAAAATCAATAATCTCTCAGCCTTACTTCATAGCTACATTAGAAATAACATTTAGTTATATATAATATGTATATATATATATGATACATATTTAGATGTATAGCTAAAAGAAAACTGGTATATACTAATCTTTTAAACCTATTACAATCATTTTATGCATCATAATCCTAAGTTACAGCATATATATTTTTAGTTTCTCCCAACAACAGTATTTTATTAAAGAGCCCCTGTCATACATTAAAATTATTCATTTTGCAAATGTTTCCTAGGGATTACTCTGTGCATGTTCAAATAAACACAGACCAGAGTTGTTTGGTTATGTCCCAAAGCTATTAAAGAGAAAATACCCCACCAGAAGCAGTGTAATGAACTTAGAATCTAGAGAACTGAGATTGAATCTTAACTCTACTCCTTGTGATGTGTGACTATGGACAAGTCAATCAGCCTCTTAGAGTTTCAGTTCCCCCATCTTTAAAATGGGAATAATAACATTTGAATACAGAGTCAGCCTTAGAGTCAGGAAATCCTGGGTTCAAGTCTTGCTTCTGACCCATAGCTATGTAACTATAGATAAATTGCTTAAACTCTCAGTACCCCAGTCAACTTTCTAAGACTATGCTAATAGCTAGGTCATGGATCTGCATGAGAAGAAAGAGTTTTCACTCCAGGAATTGTCTGTAGCAGCAAGTTCAATGGTCAAGCAACAAGCATTTACTGAGAACTTATTACATTATTATTGTACATTGGCTAAGTGCTGACACAATGTCTGGACCCTTCAAAAAAATACTTGCATTACCTACCTCAGAGGAGTGAAGTTGTGAGTATGAAAAGTGCTCTGTAAACTGGAAAAATTGCTACATAAATTGTAAACTGGAAAAAGTGCTACATAAATTCAAGAGAACCCCATTGGTTTTCTCCTCCTAAATTAGCATGGACTATAATTATAATATGAAAGTAATTTTCTATGTCTTACTCCCCATTGAGTTGTTTTTTGTTTTGTCTTTTGTTTTTCTTTTCCTTAGAATTTATCTTCCTTCTCTTTAATGGGTCATAATTGGTAAAAATACAATATAGAGATAAATAGATAGATAGACAGACAGACAGACAGACAGACAGATAGATAGATAGATACATAGATAGATAGATAGATAGATAGATAGATAGATAGATAGATAGATAGATAGATAGATAGATAGATGGATGGATGGATGGATGAGTAGATTCATCACCAAGCAGTCAACCTTCTGGTGATGACCCTCTCCAAATTTAGCCACACTGGTCCTTAGATAGTAAACACAGAATATTGCCACACCCAAGCTAGGAAGTCTTTCCATCTGTTAGAACCTGGCAATATGATAGTATTGACATATTGAAAATAAAGGGTTACCTTCACACTGTGATGAGACATGAATAATGAGGCTTCCTGATCACCATAGATTAGCTACGGAGTATTTATAGAAAGATATGGGTGAAAATTACATAGGATGAGAGGGATGAACAACTGTACCATTAGAAGAGGTACTCACAATGATGAAATTACAGATTCATTGAAGTATTCCTCTGATGCCTGTTGCCATGGATTCTCACAAACTGGGGGCTGGGGAATCTGTGTCATAATTCAAAATTTTATAGTGTTTGACAGTTAACAAAACCCTTAATTCACAACAACTCTGAGAGAAAGGTGATAGAAGTACCACATTCTCATTTTGCAGATGATTAAATTGAGGCTTTGAGAGGGTAAATGACTTGCATCTAGTAACGCAGCCGGCAAGCATCAAAGTTAGAAATCAATCTCAAGTTCTCTGTCTCCAAATATGGAGCTCTTTCCATGCTAGTATTAATGGCATCATCTGAATCTTCTTGTGTGATCAATCTCCTGGTGTTTCTCAATTAAAATATTGGCAGAAAGTTTCTTATAAGAGTAATTACCAGTTAAGGAAATGGTGGTATTTAGAAAAAAAAATGTTTGGCCAATTTGTCATAATGGAGAGCTGAAATTGAATGAGTTTTTACCCAGCTGTACATTAGCATCCAAATGTTGTCAATAACCATCCATTGGAGGACTGTTTCTTTACTATATCAGGCTATTGATCTGCATTCCTTGTATTTATCTTATTGCCTCAAATGATACCAGTTACATTTCTATAAAACAAACATACATCTGCTTGTTTTGTTTTGGATTTTTTTTCCTTCTGATCAAACACTATTATATTCCCAGATATTCTCAAGGGAGAATACTACCCTAAAGGAATTTATAGATACTTCAAAGTCAAGTGTGTAGTAATCAATTTTAATTATTCAGGATCTGCAGAGTTAAGCCTTGAGAAACCATTGTACCTCTGTCGTAAAGAACCAAGCAGCCCTGGCTCAATGTCCACATTCACAATCCTCCATGAATTGCCTTTGCAATGGATTACTAATAAGTGTTTGATGTTGAACAAACATCAATGTTTCTATTAAAGTGAGACCAAACACTGTGACTATTTGTTTAATAACACAGTCTGGAAGACAGACGAGGTTCAGTTAGCATTGAAGCTGATACAGGGCTTCATTAGGAAAGAGAGGCAATTAAAAAGTGGAAGGCTGCAGGAGGGAGTGATGTGCACACCATGTTGCCAGTGGAAAAGAATATGCTGTCCACATTTTCCTTTGAAATAATTCTAACCTTAAGGTTTCAGAGAGAAGAAAAAGGGTCATTAGCCCAAAAGATCAGGTTTTCACCCCTATCTTCTGAAAAATCACTAATAGTTTGATCCTTGACTGTTTATCTTTAGATCTCCCCTGGCATCTAGTACCACATATTGAACATATTAGGTATTAAATAATCATGGGATGAATGGAAGAAATGTTTGAGCAGTGCACTGTTCTTCCCATCTCTGACTGAGGGTTGCACAAGGGTTTTCCTAATGCATGCTTCCCAAGCTGGGGCTAGCCAGGAAAGACTAAGATTAGAAAGTTCCACCTTGGGTAGTACTTAGTAATGTAAGGTTCATCCAGTAGAACATGGGTGGCAGTTCTCCCAGTTATGGGGAAGCTGGGCCACAAACCAGAGGCAGAAGACAGATTCTGCATCAGAAATCTATAGTGACATTAAGATGAAAATAGCAAGGAGCGAATAAAGAGACATGAAGGTTTACTGCTAAATGAAGAGAAAGTGTCTGTGTTCTACACAGAATTCTACAAAGCATGCAGAACTGGGGGAATGGGTTTTATGTCAGAGTATCAGAGGCAAGCCCTACCTTTCACTTTTTCCTAACTCTTCTGTAGCTGGGTAGCTTTCTGCTGTTGGCTACAACATTACCACAGAAGGAAATAGTCTCTATTTGGTGGTAGACAGCTAGCAACTGATACCAATACAACCTGTCCATTGAAAAAAGACCTTAATTTTCTCAGATAGTTGGAGCATAATTTAACTTTTAGCATGGAGCTAGAGCCATAGTATTCAATATAATGCATCACAGAATCATAGAGTTGGAAAGGGCCTTAAAGCATGGAATTTTAAGACATAGCTAACAAAATGTTAGAGCTGAGAGTGACTTTAGAACATGAAACATGTCCTGCTAGAGTGAAAAAGGACCTGAAGCAATATAACCCTAGAATGCTAAAGCTTAAGGAGACTTCAGAGATCATATCCAGTCCAACAACTTTATTTTACCAATGAGCAAACAAGACCCCCAAAGTGATGCAACTTGATGATATATGTAGTGACAAATATTCCTAGTAGCCTGAAAGAATTATATCAAGAATAAAGAACTTCATTTTCACCTTAATAATTTTTATTTTTATTGATGATAGTAATGATGAAATTGAAACAGAAAAAGCAAATATTGAAATGTAAGTAGATACATTAAGGGTAAGTTTGGAAAATTAAACTCAGTATTTCTAGGATTCCCACCCACCTCAAAATACATACTAAAAATTCTAATTTCATATAGTAAAACACATTTTTTTTCTCTTTGGTATTGAGTATTTATGGCTTAGCAGCTGACAGTTGGAGAGAAATAAATGTGCCTACTAAAGAAGAGAGCAGGGATTCTTCCATCATGTTAAATTGTTTAATGATAACTCAGGCCCTACCCCAAGGTCATTCTTGACATCATGGCTTTCTCAAGCAGTCCAGTGGGATTCAACCAGCTGCCTGGTGACTTTCTTTTCTCTAGTGCTCCCAGGAATTAGGAGGGAGTCTACACTTACATAATACCAGCAACAGCTTGGAGCAGAAGAGCAATTTTATATAGAACACAAGAATACTAAAATGAAAGAAAAAGTAATAACAGATAAAGGGTTGACAAAAGAGGAAACATTTATATTCAGAGGTGTGTAGAAGTAAAAATACCACCTAATAAGGCTCTACTTTGGGAAATAAATAACTAGAATGTCTTTTTCTATAAGCCAAAGAGATTTTAAAATTGGCAATTCCAGAGTTTAAAGATTGGATTTCCCATTCCATTAAAGAGCAATGCAAAAGCTGATTCAAAATACCCAGAAGAACACCAGTTTCTTCATTATTTGAAGAGACCTAATCTATTGTGAGATGATTGGCTTTCTTCTATGGTTCCACATGAAATCTTTCTTTACTTCCCAACAGCTTTCTTGGAAGAGAACTCCTCAAAATGAAAAAGAATTGGGGGAAGCAAGAGGAGAGAAAAGAGAGGAAAATGAAAGAAAGGAAGGGAAGAGAATCTGATGTAGAAATAACCAAATCCTATGGTGTGGGCCTATGCTATTTTCTATGGCATCTTGAGAAGACCAATGGAGCACGAGGGGCTGTGTATCCATTATTTCACATTCTCTCTGCATGACAATCCCATTTTTATTACATATTTCTTTGATGATATCCTTTATGCTACTTCCTCCATAATCTCTTGAAATATTGCATGGTGACTATGCATGGCTGTGGTAAGCTATGAAACACTCCAAAGAATTGAAGTTGAGGATCACCCAAAGAACAGTGGAAAAACACATGGTGGGCATGAACACATTGCAACACATTACAATGGGCAATAGGTGTTGGGTCATTAAAAAGTCTACTTTGGAAAGAATAGCTTCAGAAAAGAAGAGGGACGAAAAAACAAATTATATGGGTGTGAGGATTGAAGGGATTGTAAGAAAGTAGTGGTAGAAACTTTGAACAATGCTTTCTAGACATTTAATAGAAGTTTAATAGAAGAGTAATACAGGACCATACCTGTTGAGAGGATGTCAGTGTCAAGTGTCATTGCCTTTGTTGTTGGCTTTTAAGGGTAGGAAATCTCTATCCCCATCTGCTTTGAGGAAAGTAGCAATTAATACCCACTGATTTCTTTGCTGTTTATGTAGAAAAATAATAGGCAGAGATAAGACTTAAATCTAGGGGCCTTAGGAAAGTAGATAGAACCACAGATGAATTTCCAAGGAAAATTATTAGTTAATTAGCAAACATTGAGAAAATTACTATTAAAATGATACTTAAAATAGGGACTAATAATTAATGAGAATCTTTGGAGGTGGGCTAGTGCCTTTGGGACATATTATCTGTGTCTGCCAGCAATCATCTATGGTGTTATCCCCAAGGTGCTCTGACTAGATAATAAGTGCCAGGGTCAAACACTCAGGCCAGCAAAGGAGCTCTATTGGCTAGAATTATGTCTAAGGAAAGAAGTCTTCAATTTCCTGAAATGATCTTATGACCATGAACCTGGCTCATCAGCCAAGGCCTAGAATCAATCAATCTTTTTCCTTGAAATTAATGCATCCTGTTCACTCTTTATTTCCAAACAAATGTGTCCAGGATTCTCCCAGAGCAGTCAGCTACTCAAGACTGTTCTTTCACTCATCACACCCATTTCTATATGAAAACTAACATAAGCACGTATAAAATATTACCAAAAATTATTAGAAGGGGTATTCTAGTCAGCAGAGGGAGAAAACATGGTATGGACTCATAAAAAAGATTACATGCTGAACTTGGCATCATAAGGAGGTTGTTTGAATCCCAATTCTTCCACTTCACTATAAATATGAATCTGAACATAACACTCCATTTCAGCTTCACATTCCTCATCTGTAAAATGGAAATACCAAATCCCTGTCCTATACACTTCACGTGATTGATGAGACAATAGCACTTTGTAAACTTTAAAGTTTGAGTTATTGATATTAATTTTAGATTGGAACCCTACCACACACATAGTGAAATAATATATGTAAAAACACATCATGAATTATAAATTGTTGTGTAAATGTATGGGAAAAAATTTTAGAGAGGCAAAAGGGTGCAATGGAAAAAGCATGAGAGTCAGTGTCAGAAAAACAGGGTTTAAGTCTTAACTCCATCACCTGCTAGCATGGTGATCTTAGTCAAGTCACAATTTAACTTTCAGTTTCTGTGGCATTGTCAAGAGCAAATAATAACATATTTAAAGTGCTTTGCAACCAAAAAATGTTACATTAAAAACTATCATAGAAGCATTCATAGAAGCTCACAAAGAACTAGGAAAGTTAAAAAAGGAATTGCACCATTAATATATATGCAGAAACCAGTCAAGTTAGGGGATATTGGTTACTAATCCCAAAAGAGAAACAAAGTCATTTTTGGCCTATGTTCAGGGCTGGTCTTTGGGATAGAAAGCCACCCATGTGGAATAACATGAAGAAAGGTGATGATGAGAATAATAACTTACATGGTTATGATGGGTTTTTTTGTTTATCTTTTACTTTCCTCAATGATAACAATAAAAAAGACAATACTTGTCTCCTTTAAAATTTGAGCCAAATGCCATCCAGTTTTCCCTAAAGTCAGGAAAAGGATGTGAACAGCTACAAAGTGTTTTTCCCCCAACATATCAAGGAAACAAAGAACATCAACAACAGAACTTAAGGTTTCAGATTAAATGTATTTGAAAGAAATTTTTCTGACAGCCTCATCTCATCTCTAAATTAATGAGTCATAAAAGCACTACTCGCAACAGCATTTTAAAAATCTAGCAACGCCCCACCCCTTAGGCTTTCATGAAAAAAGAATGAAAGGACCTTCAAGTAAACAAAACAATGTCCTCCATTTTTAGAAAAGTCATCTTGAAACTACAAAAAATTCATCAGGACAGATTCCTCCCTTGAATCTTTATCAGTCTCCAGGAAAGGGGGAAGGTAAAGAGAGGAGGAAAAAAAAAAATAATAACAGCCTGCTTGTCTGAATGGCACAGCTGAAGATGTGTCATTGCAGTAGGATATTTTATAGCTCAAATGTGGTAAACTGAAAATGGAAGATGACCCTTACTATGGAGAAACAAGTCATTTTGTGTTGATGAGTACAAAGTTATCAAAACCAAATGGGGGGGGTTAGACAGAACTTTATAAATCTTTTCTCTAGCACAACATTCTCAGCAATGGACTTCGTGAATTCTTGCTGGGCTTGTCCTTTCCATTGGCAAGAAAAATGGGGGGGAGGAAGGAGGGACAGTTGAAGAAAGAAGATGAAGAAGGAATGGAGAGATGGAGAGGCTCTACTGAACCCTTTTCTTTTTATAGCACCCAATCTATGGACAGACTACGTCAATAGATCTGGTGGTTTTCAGCCCTTCCCCAAATTAAACTATTAAAGTAAAAGGTCAGGGTGAATATCTAGAAGTTTTTATACTGCAGTCTTATCTTTTAAATGTACCAAGAAAGGGCCACCCTGTGTTGGTTGCATGTCATTTCTATAATTAATGTAGGTAATAACACCTAAGTGTTAGCGTATCCAGCACTCACTGTACATATTCTAATCCAATCAGCCATTGAACTTTCCATATGACCTTCTGTAGAACAATACCTCTGTTTTTGAAACCACACCACCAACCTAGTGAAAGGGGATACTTCTCCAGATTAAGCTGTGGTTGGTTGTGCCATTCATAAAGCTAGAGCGCCACCACGTGTCTAAAAGCTGAATTAGGTTTTCAGATATTTCTTTTCCTCCATCTCCCCAGCGGGTCACTTTTATGACAACAGGTCACTCTCCCCTAGGAATAGAAACTATTCTGCCAACCGGACATCCAATGGCACCTGGTGAAATTCAGGCAGTAAAACGAAGTTCATTTAAATGAATCAAGCGTCAGAGATTCATATCACCTGAAAGAATTCGGGCAACCACTAGAAAGGCCTGGTTTTTTTCTAGTTTTAAAATTAAAAGAAAAATACAGGAGAGGGGGCAATATAAAAAGAGAGGAGGTACTTACGAGGTCCTTTGTGACCCATAGGTTTATTAAAAAAATTATCATTCACACATCTTTAAGTGGTATATTTTTAGCAACTATCTTTCTACAAGTGATTATATTAAGAGATATGCTCCCTCAGAAGAAACTTTAGAATTATCACCTCCACTTCACAGATCAGGAAATGAAGGAAAAGAAAGGTTACAATGATTTGACTGGTTTCAGAGTAAAAGTCAACAGCACAAAGTAGAAAAAAGTCTTGCTTTCTATTTTTTCTAATCTGGTACTTAGCCATGGTACAGTACTATTTCTCCAGAATTTGACACTATAACATCTCCTATTCTGGACAAACTTCATGTACATCCCCTGCACCTATTTTACCATTAAGTCGGTTTCTTCTTTCTTATTTAAGAAATAAATGCTTTTTTCCTCTGTTTTTCCTTTTCTCCTGAATTTTCCTTGTCTTTTTTTTTTTTCATTTTCTTAATGGTTCAGAAACTAAATAACTTGGGTAGCTTCACAGACCAGTGTCAGAAAAGGTTCTTCCCTCCTGTGGCTTAATATAATTATAGACACATCATTTTCGCCACAAAGCTGCAGCGTCTTTAATCACTTCAAATACAGAAAAAGCTAGGCAAGCTTTCCTAGAAATGGGGAACTCAGGGTCCCATTTCAATTTATGATTATATCAATAATCTCTAGACTGTCTTAAGTGAACTAACCCATTATTTGACTAGAAGCTAGAAGGAAATTTACTAAAATCATATTGGCATATCATGACTGAAAGGAAATAGAACATATTGCTATGGTTCAAAGTTTATGATGATAAGCATTTGTCAATTGCTTTTGTCCTGTGTATTTCTAAGTAGCAGAAAGGACATTTTGCCATCCCCAATGGGCAAGGCATGTAAGGAATTGAAAGAGGTGCTATCACTAAAAACAGAAATTAATGATGGATCCCTCCTGCACAGAGCTAAGGCCCCTATGAATTGAAACTATGTGTAGATCAGAACAACAACAAATTAATCCTGGTGTACTTTTCTAAAATACTACAGTGTAATTTTCTTGCTGCATCACCTACACCCTGAAATCACAGGTAAATCATGTTGCAATTTCACAGATCATTTTAGAACAGATTGGAAAAGATTGGAGGAAGCCAAAGTTTCAAGGAAATCATTTTCATAGAAAAGTATAGGTTTTGTATAAAAATTGTCATTACTAGTGACTCTTCTTTCCTCATGATATATCTTTAACCAGTAGATCTCAAAGCACAGTTGACACGATGTGTTAATACACATACTTATTTCTTTTTCATTTGAGGAAAGTGAAACAAGGCAAGGGAAAAGAAATCGCTGTTGTAAAGTCATGCAACCAAAGTATCAGACATCAGGATTTGTCAGACTCAAGTTTTTCCTAGTAAGAGCTTTGCTTACAGGAGCATTTAAAAGTTCTTTCCACGTTACCTCATATGAATCTCAACAACCTTATGAAATAGATGCTATTATTTTCTCTATTTTATAGATCAGGAAACTAAGCTTGGGGCAAGTTAAATAATTTTCCCAAGTTCATTCAACTACTACATGTCTGAAACAAGATTTGAACTCAGGTCTTCTTTACTCCAGGCCCAGGACTCTATCTACTATGCCACCTACCAGCTTT
This sequence comes from Vombatus ursinus, assembly GCF_900497805.2. Taxonomy (NCBI): domain Eukaryota; kingdom Metazoa; phylum Chordata; class Mammalia; order Diprotodontia; family Vombatidae; genus Vombatus; species Vombatus ursinus. Next base: position 17,640,594 of record NW_020954641.1, read on the forward strand.
CCAATTCAAAAATAAATTAATAAAGCTTCATTTGCCAAAACTAGACTCAAAATCATCTTCACCTCTTCACATCTAACTCCTCACATCCAAACAGTTGCTGAGTCTTGCCTATTCTGCCTCCAAGTAATCTCCTTCTCTCTATGTAAATAGTTACTACCATATTTCATCTTGCATGGGTTATTGTAATATCCTTTTTCTGGTAACTTTTGTTTCTGATCTTTCCCTTTTCCAATCTACCTGGCACAAAGCTACCAAATTTATATTCCTAAATCACAAGTCTGACCATATCAGCCTCCTGCCTAAAATTTTGTGAAGACTTCCTAATACTTCTAGAATAAATTATAAACTCCTAATGCTAACATTTAGAATGCTACAAAATCTGACTCATACCTACTTCTCCAAATATTTTATGTTACTCCTCTTAATGCAATCTGTAGTCCAGCCAAACTAATCTGCTAACTATTTCCATAATTTGGCATGCCATCTTCTGTCTCTATGCCGGTGAATAAGCTATTAGACTTATAAGTGCACTAGAATGCACTCATCTACTTACTTCTACTTCTTAAAATCTTGCTTTCTTCAAGGTTCAGCTCAAATTCTACTTCTTATGCAAAGCCTTTCCTGATACCCTCAGTTGTTAGTTCCCTCTCTTTTCTGAAACCCCTTTGCATTTCTTGCAAAGTAGAACAACTCTAATTTACCAGTCGTACTCATCTGATTGGCTAAGATAACAGAAAAGGAAAATGACAAATACTGGAGGGGATGTGGAACAATAGGTACACCAATGCACTGTTGGTGAAGCTGTGAACTAGTCTAACCATTTTGAAGAACAATTCAAAACTATACCCACAAGGCTATAAAACTGTGCATACCCTTTGATCCAGCAATACCACTATTGGGTCCATGCCCTGAGAAAATCAAAGGAAAAGGAAAAGGACCCAAATGCACGAAAATATTTACAGCAGGTCTTTTTGTGGTGGCAAAGAACTGAAACCTGAGGGTATGTCCATAAATTGGGGAATGACTGAACAAGTTGTAATATATGATTCTGATGGAATACTATTTTGCTATTATAAAAAATGATAAAGTGAATGGTTTCATAAAAACTTGGGAGGACTCCTGTGAACAAATAATGCAAAGTGATGCAAAGTGAAGTGAGCAAAACTTGAGGACATTGCACATAGTAACAGTAATCCTGTAATGACAATCAACTGTGAAAGATTTAGCTACTTTGATCAATGCAATGATCCACAACAATTCCAAAGGACTCATGATAGAAAATGCTATGGATCTCCAGAGAGAGAACTAATAAACTTGGGAGTGAAGACTGAAGCATATTTTCCTTTGCTTTCTTTTTCTTGCTTTTTTTTTTCTTTTGCAACATAGTTAATATGGAAATGTATAATGGGTATCATTTCTTGCCTTCTCAGTGGGTAAGGGAGGGATGAGTGGGAGGGAGAGAATTTGGAACTGAAAATTTTAAAAATATTTTAAATAAAATAATCACTTTGCATTTCTGTATCTATATATATATAGTTACCCCACTCCCCTCAAATGTAAGCTCATAGAGGGCAGGGACTGTTTCATTTTGTTTTTATATCTCAAATGCCTTGCACATTAGAAATTTTTAATGTTTGTTGAATGAAATTAACAAGTCACTACTCCTGGAAAATACTCTGGTCCTTGCCACCTTTACATTTTTAGTTAGAATAACTGTCACATCTCGGCATGCAGACATGTAGACAACCTACCAGCCCCTCAACTTGATATGCCACAATCTCCAACAAGCATTTCTTGATTCTTCCCCCTACTCCTCCCCTCCACCCTCACTCCTACCACCCCCCCCACACACACAGTCTTTTGGAATTGTCATGGATCATTGTATTGATCAAAGTAGCTAAGTATTTCACATGCACTGGAATGCTATCTCCCTCCATTAACATACTTATCAAAATCTAATTTGAATTTTTAAATTACATTTATCAGTACACATATCTTATTTCCCTTGCTATATTCCCTAGTGGCAAAGGCTCTCCCAGCATTGAAATCTTACCACCTTAGCCAAATTCCTCTTGATTCACACCAGTTTGTTCAGCTCAGAACTGAACATAATACCTCAGATATAATTCCTCAAATAGCTCTAATTTCTTTTTATTTTCACCTAGATTTCTCCTTAGATATATCAAAATTAATCCTCCTTAGACAATTCATTTTCTTCCCTAAACCTGCCTTCCTCCAAATATCTTTTTCTTTAATCTGTTGAGGGTACCACCATTCTCACAATAACCTCATGTTCACATCATCTATCACACCTGCCCTTTGGCACAGCCACAGTCCAAATGGTCATTTTTCTTTTAGATTATTATAATAGTCAACCAACTAGTCTCTCTGCTTTCATCCTATCCCATCTCCAATCCATCCTCCACATGGAGAATATGCCAAAATCCTTTTGTAGTGTACTTGGGAGCTTCCAAAATACTTTTTGTAATACATAAGTGGGACTGACATTTCCCTTTGCAAAAATCTTTAGGTCTTCCCTAATTCTCTAGAATGAAATCCAAATTCACGGGCTTCACATTTAAAATTCATCATCTGACTCATATTTCTTGTCTCATTTCATATTACTGCCCTTCATACAAGCTATACTTTAACTAAACTTGGGTACTAACTATTCCCCAAATCAAACATTCTATGCCTTACCTTCTTGCTTCCACCCAGGGCATCCTCATGCCTGGGATGCATTCCCTTCTCACCCATAGCACTCAGAAGTCTTATCTTCATGGCATAGCTCAAGTTCTACCTACTCCATGGAGCTTTCCCTTATTCCCTGCAGTTTGCTATCACTTTTCAAATTACATTGGGCTAATTTATCAATTTATCCCTCATATTCCTCAATAGATTAGAAACTAATTGAGGGTAAGGGCTATTTTAATCTTGTCTTTGTATGCCCAGTACTGACATAGCATAGCATCTTGAATACAACAAAGTTGCCTGATTTTTCTTGCTTTCAGAAAGATTACCCACCCTAATCCATACTTCACACTGCCTCAAAGTGACTTGGCTAAAGTATAGGTCATACTCCTTCTCAATAAACTTCAATGGCCCCTTATAACCTCTAAGATTAAATAGAAATACATCAGACAAGAATTTAAAACTCCCCACAGCCTGATGCCATCATAACTTTCCAGTCTTCTTACACATTATTCCCTTCCATACATTCTATGATTCAGTCCACTTGCAGTTACCCACACATGCTACTTATCTCACATCTCTATATCTTGGTATTGGCACCTAGGCTCACAACCTCAAATTTTCACTCTCATTGACCCCACATTGCTTATCTGTTAATGAATCTTTTTCATTTCTACTTTCACAACGTCTCTTGTATATGTCCTCTTTTATCTACTCACACAGCCAACACCTTGGGATAGGCCCTAATCATCTCTCTCCTGGACTAGTGCATAAGCTTTCTAATTGCTCTCTCTGCCTCAACTCTTTCATTCCAGTTCATTCTCTACTCAGCTACCAGGGAGATCTTCCTAAAGCTAACATATGACAGGTCACTTCCCTTTTCAAAAATAAAAAAAAATAAACATTTAAAAGTTCCTACATGATAAAATATTAATTCTTCTGTTGGGCATTTGAATCCACTTCACAATCTGGTCCCTTTCTACCTTTCCAGTATTATTACACTTTATCTACTCCCCACTGACTAAGTAAATTAGTTTAGGCAGAATTGTCACTGTTGTTATATTGGCTCAGCCTACCCATAAGCAACTGATATTTTTCCAGTTGTTTAGATCTGACTTCATTTGTATGAAAAGTGTTTTGTAATTGTGTTCATATAGTTCCTGGGTTTGTCTTGGCAGCTATATCCCCAAGTATTTTATACTGTCTACAGTTATTTTAAATAGAATTTCTCTTTCTATCTCTTGCTGCTGGGCTTTATTGGTCATATAAAAAAATGCTGATAATTTATGTGGGTTTAATCTTATATTCTGCAACTTTACTAAAGTTGTTAATTATTTCAAGTAGTTTTTTAGTTGATTCTCTAAGTACACCATCATATCATCTGCAAAGAAGTTTTATTTTTCCCTCATTGCCTAATCTAATTCCATTTTTTTGTTCTCTTATTGCTATAGCTAATATGTCTAGTACTATATTGAATAATAGTGGTGATAATGGGCATTCTTGCTTCACCTCTTATCTTGCTCTGGGAAGGTTTCTAGCTTACCCATATTACAGATAATGCTTGTTAATGGTACTAGAGAGATACTGTTTATCACTTTAAGGAAAGCTCCTTTCATTCCTGTTCTCTCTATTCTTTTTAATAGGAAGGGTGCTGTATTTTGTCAAAAGCTTTTTCAGCATCTATTAGGATAATCATATGATTTCTGTTGATTTTGTTGTTGATGTCGTCAATTAGGTTGATAGTTTTCCTAATACTGAACCAACCCTGCATTCCTGGTATAAATCCTACCTGGTCATAGTGTATAATTCTTGTGATATATTGCTGTAATTGCCTTGCTAATATTTTGCTCAAAATTTTTGCATTGATATTCATTAGGGAAATTGATCTATTATTTTCTTTCTCTGTTTTAGTTCTTCCTGGTTTACATATAAGCACCATATTTTTGTCATAAAAGGAGTTTGGTAGGATTCCCTCTTCACCTATTTTTCCAAATAATTTATATAGTATTGAACTAATTGTTCTTTAAATGTTTGGTAGAATTCACTTATGAACTCATCTGTCCCTGGGGATTTTTTCTTAGGGATTCATTAATGGGTTGTTTAATTTCTTTTTCTAAGGTGAGGTTATTTAGGCATTCTATTTCCTAATCTGTTAACCTAGGTAATTTATATTTTCATAAATATTCATCAATTTCACTCAGATTGTCAGATTTATTGGCATATAATTGGGCAAAATGTTTCCTAATGATTGCTTTAATTTCTTCTTCATTGGTGGTGATTTCACCCTTGTCATTTTTGATATTGGATATTTGGTTTCTTTCTTTCTTTTTTTTTAAATCAAATTAACCAATGGCTTCTCTATTTTATTGGATTTTTTTCCCCCATTAAACCAACTCCTAAATTTATTTGCTCACTAGTTTGGTTTTTTTTTTTTTGTTTGTTTTGTTTTTGGTTGGGGGGTTTGTTTTGTTTTTTACTTTTGATCTTATTAATCTCACCTTTAATTTTCAGGATTTCCAATTTGGTGTTCAATTGGGGATTTTCAATTTGTTCTTTTTCTAGGTTTTTTTTTTTGGTTGCATACACAAAATTTTCCCACTGTTTTGGCTGCATCCTATAAATTTTGTATGTTGTCTCATTGTTGTCATTCTTTTTAATGAAATTATTGATTGTTTCTATGATTTGTTCTTTGACCCACTTATTATTTAAGATTAGATTGTTTAGTTTACAATTAATGTTTAATCTATCCACTGACCTTTGTTGAATGTAATTTTAATGCATTATGATCTGAAAACATTTAATATTTATGCCTTTCTACATTTGATTTTAGGTTTTTATGTCCTAATACATGGTCAGTTTTTGTGTAGGTGCCATATGCTGCTGAGAAAAAGGTATATTCTTTTCTGTTCCCATTCAGTTTTCTCCAAAGGTCTGTCATATCTAACTTTTCTAATATTCTATTTACTTCCTTAGTTTCTTTCTTGTTTATTTTTTGGTTGTATTTATCAAGTTCTGAGAGGAGACAGTTGATGTCCCCTATTAGTATAGTTTTGCTATCTATTGCTTCCTGTAACTCATTTAACTTTTCCTTTAAGAATTTGGAACTTATACTACTTAGTGCATATATGTTTAGTATTAATATTACTTCATTATCTATGGTACCCTTTAGCAAGATGTAGTTTCCTTCTGTATCTCTTTTAATTAGATCTATTTTTGCTTTTACTTTGTCTTATAAGGATCAGGATTGCTACCCCTGTTGGGTTTTGTTGTTGTTCTTGTTGTTTGGTTTTTCGTTTGTTTGTTTTACTTCAGCTGAGGTATAATACACTCTGCTCTAGCCTCTTACTTTTTATTCTGTGTGTTTCTTTCTACTTCAAGTGTGTTTCTCATAAACAACATATTGTAGGATTCTGGTTTTTTGTCCACTCTGCTATCAGTGTCCATTTTATGGAAAAGTCCATCCCATTCACAGTTGTGATTACTGTGTATTTCCCTCCATCCTATTTTTCCTCCTCTTTGTCCTCTCTCTCCTTTCATCCTTTCCCTCCTCACCAGTGTGTTTCTGTCTACCACCTACCTTGATCTACTCTCCCTTCTGTCAGTCCCACCCCCCTTTACTTAACCTCCTCCCATCCTATTTCTCTGTTAGGTAAGATAGATTTGTATACTCAACTGATTGTGTATATTATTTCCTCTTTGAGCCAATATTGATAAGAGTAAGGTTCAAGTGATGCCCATCACCTACCCTCCCATCTTCCCCTCCACTATCTTTTGCACCTCTTCATGTGAAACAATTTACCCCATTCTGCCTCTCCCTTCCTTCTGCACACAATGTACACCTCTTTCTCATTGCTTGAAGATATTTTATGTCATTCCTTCAAATTCACCTTATACCCATACCTTCTTTCTATGTATATTCCTTCTAGATGTACAATTATTGGTATAATTTTTAAGAATTATAAGTATCATCTTCCTGCATATGGATGTAAACAGTTTAGTTCTATTGAACACTCTATGTTTTCTTTTCCATTTTTCCCTGTTTATGCTTCTTTTGTGTCTTGATATTGTATGCCAAATGTTTGGTTTAATTCTGCTCTTCTTCTTATGAAAGCTTGAAATCCTTCTACTTCATTGAATGACCATTTTTTTCCTTGAAACATTATACTTAATTTTGCCACATAGGTCATTCTTGGTTGTAGTCTTAGCTCCTTTGCCTTCTGGCATATGTTCCATGGCCTCTGATCTTTTAATGTTGCAGCTGTAAGCCCTGTGTAATCCTGAATTTTGTTCTCTGATATTTGAATTGTTTCTTTCTGGACACTTGCAGTATTTTTTTTCCTTGACCTGATAGTTCTGAAATTTGACTGTAATGTTCCTTGGAATTTTTATTTTTAGATCTCTTTACTGAGGTGATCAGTGGATTCTTTCAATGCCTATTTTGCCCTCTGGTTCCAGGATATCAGGGCAGTTTTTCTTGATAATTTCTTGAGAGTTGCTGTCTAGGTCCTCCTTTTGAGTATGGCTTTCAGGTAGTCCAATGATTCTGATATTGTTTCTCCTGGATCTATTTTCCAGGTGAGTTGTTTTTCCCATGAGGCATTCTACATTTTCTTCTATTTTTTTTTCATTCTTTTTAATTTGTTTGATTGATTCTTGATATCTCATTGAGTCATTAGCTTCCACCTGCCCAATTCTAAGTTTTAAAGACTTGTTTTCCTCATTACCTTTTGTACTTTCCTTCTTATTTGGCCCTTTGTACTTTTTAAGGAGCTTTTTCTTCAGTGAATTTTTGTATTTCCTTTTCCATTTGGCCAGTTCTACTGTTTAAGCAATTGTTTTCTTTTTCCAAGCTGTTAATTCTTTTTTTTTCATAATTCTTTTGCATCACTCATTTTTCCCAATTTTTCTTCTCCCTCCCATATAAATTTTAAGCTCTTTTTTGAACTCTTCCATGAGTTCTTTCTGGGCTTGAGACCACTTTCCATTTTTCTATAGGATTTTGCCCATAAATATTGACAGTGTTGTCCTCTTCTGAGTTTGTATCTTGATCTTCCCTGTCACCATAATGACTTTCTATGGTCAGATTTTTGTTGCTGTTTTTGTTCATCTTTTTTTACCTTTTTCCTTTCTCTTAAATTTGAGCTCTGCTCCCAGGGTGGAAGGGGCACTATCACAGACTTCTTGTGCCAGGGGCTGCAGGCCCTGGCTGTTTACCTGGTGTTGCACTGATATCTTGAGGCCCATAGGGGATCTTTGTGTTTGGTGCTGGACTGAGGGGGTGTAATGAGGGGTGGCTGGTGCTGCTGGAGGCCTTAGGGGTCTGGAAACTTATCTGGTACTAAGCTGGGGTCCTAGTGGTGGTGTCTGGTGTGTGCTGAAGCCAGTGGTGTGTTTCTGCATTTCCCTAGGTATATACTGAAGCATGTGGAAATCTGGCCACTGGAGGTTGCCTGTTTGCCCTAGGCTCCACTGAAGTGGTGGTTCTTAAAGCTGCAGTCTAGCCATTCCTCTGGCTATGCTGAAGCATACGGAGGATCCTGGTGCTAGTGTTTTCCTGTTTCACCAGAATGGGGGCTCAGGATGTACTGCTGCTTTGCTGAGGTTGTGCTTCCTGTTGGCTTGCTGGGACACTTCCTGTCCTTGACTACATTCCCCTTTTACCTGAGTAAGATGAACCTTTCCTACCAATGTTCCAAATTTCTTGGGCTCAAAAATTGTTTTACCCCATCTTTTTGCTGGTTCTTCTGTTCTAGAATTTGTTTTGGGGAATTATTTTCTGGTTGTTTGGAGGTGAATATGGAAGAGTTATGGCAATTTACTGCCTACTCCACCATCTTGGCTCCTGGAAATCTCCAGTCTGTTCAGGGGGCCTTTTCTGATCATACTAATGCCTTCTCCTCCAAGACTACCTTGTATTTGCTTTATATATCTTTTATATGTGCCTCTAGATGTCCATGTTTTCTCCCATGTTAGAATGTAACACTTCTTGAAGACAGGTACTGTTTCACTTTGGTCTTTATATTCCTTATGCCTAACCCAGTGCCTGGCAGATAGTAAGCAATTAATAAATGCTTATTTTCAAGAAAATGCATTAATACTTAATGAACTTTTGCTAAATTGAGTTGAATGGGGGGTGTTAATAATGTTTGTTGGATGAATCAGTAGAAGACCAAATGAGGTAAATAAATGTTTATTGAATGACTTCAGAGAAGTAGGACAAGAAAATGAAGGAAACTTCAACTCCTTGGGACTAGAATAGGCTACTCTAACTTCTAGATCACTGGGATTTCCATTAAATCTCTTCCAGGTTAGTCCAATTTTATCTCAAGGTACCAAACCTTCATTCCAACCTGTGGATGTTAGAGCTGGAAATGACCTTAAAGATGAACTATTCTAACCCCTCTGATCCTACAGATGAGGAAAGTCAGAGCCCAAGAGGCAAAGTGACCTACTCAAATAGATGGAATCAAAACAGACTAACAAAAGTGCAGAAAGAATTTTACCCACCAAGGTACAGGAAAAAATTATAGCTTTCTTCAGCACCTTCACAGATTGGCTGTGCAGTGATGTTGAATTTCTGGTATTGTGGCTCATTTCACCTAATTATACTGGTACTTACCAAACACATCTATCTTGATTCATACCATCTCTCTTATAAGAAATGAGTTGCTATTCAAAGGATATACCACAATAATCAACATGCACTGAAGATATCTTATTACTGCCATCCATCCATTACTAAGGTTGTTACCCTTTAAAGTAGCTGGTCACATCCATATTTATACCCCACTAACAATAAGCCTGGCCCTCTCAAGATGCCATCTCTAGCATTTATTTATAATGCATTTTTTAGAACCCACCCTGGTGATCTACATGCCAGAAATATATATGGCATAAAATGTAAAATTAAATCATAAACATGGGTATTTACTCTGTCCAAAAAAAGATACACTCTTATTTTGGACACTTTTTTTTGTTTCGTTTTGTTTTGGGTTTTTTTTTTTTTTGGTTTGTTTGTTTTTAGCTAGATATTTTTGTATATGGTCAAAAGAACCTAAATCAGCTTCTTTGATCAGAATCTACATCAGTTCGATCCTGTTCATGTTTATCTGTAACAAAGATCAAAAAAACAAATTTCAAATGCTTCTCATTTCTTCAATTTCATGCTACTCTTCCATATTTCAATTATCATGTGAGAAATGGACTTTTGCTATGAGGATAATAATAACAAGCATTTATTTAGTACTTTGTAAAAAGAAAACTCTGTAAAAGTATTTTGTTAAAAAAAAACTTTGTAAAATTGGAAAGCACTAAAAAGTGCTTTCCAAATATTATTTTATCCTCACAACAATCCTGGTACTATTATTATCCTCATTTTATAGATGAGAAGATTGAAGATGAGATAGGTTAGGTGATTTGCCCAAGGTCACAGAGCTAGTAAGTGTATGAAGTCAGATTAGAACCTGACTCCAAGTCCAGTACTCTACTGTGCTCCAAAGAATTAATCTACAATGGAATCTTAGACATGGAAGGATTATTATCAGCTATCTCTAAATTTACAGATAAGGAAACTAAAATCCAGAAAGATTATGGGTTTTAATAGGCATCACACAGCTAGTTTGTGAAGAAATCAGGATTAGAACCAAAGTCTTTTACCTCCCAATTAGTACCTTTCAATCAACTAATATCTATTTTGTAAGACCCCAATTCTGAAACTCCAGGACAGATTTATTCATAGGAATCTTTCTGGGCAAGGATTAAGAGCAAGTTCACTTCGAATACATGTCTTATCTTGATATCACACAATAGTTTGAACTTCATTGAAACAGGATAATTCCATGAAGATGTAAGCCTGCAACAAATGTTTCCTTCAAATCACTTATGCAAATATAGCTTTAAGAAGCACAATATATGCAGATTTACAAATGAGATAGTTCTTTAAGGGTAATTTACAACAACAACCAAAAAAACCAAACTCCTTAAAATCTAACAATTATTTCCAGTTTAAAAAAAAAGCTTAGAAAATAAAGATAATGGACATTCATCAAATTATTTTTGATGGAGAACAACAGTTCATTCTTCTAGAAATAATTTTTAAACATCACTCATTTCATTTCTTACAGCACATAGCATATTTTACTGAGACTTAGCATTTATCAGAAGGGAAAGCCAGCCAGCAATCTGGAGAGCTGGCACACATTAGATTTCATCTCATTTTGCATATAGAAGGCCGCATGCTGTGGAATTAACAGCTTTCAGATTGTTTTAGCTTAACTGTTGGACTGTTTCATTTGGGCATGATGTACATTTTTAATTTAAATAAAATACATTTAATTTTAGGGTTTTTCAAGAATTACATATTCAATATTCAATCAGAAGGTTATATACAACTCCCAGGTGTGTTTATAAAATTTTAAAGCTGGGAGAAACCTGAGGTATTTATTAGTCCAACCCTCTTATTATATATATGAGGAAACTGAGGCCAAGAAGGAAGAGATAACTTGCATATTGTCATATAATTAATAAATGACAATAGTCAAAAGAGAAGGACTCCACATTCATAATTGGCCAGAAATTTCACCTGTCCAGTATTCTTTACACTTCTTTAGCTCAACCAATACTATCCATATATAATAAGGATAATATCATTTCACAATTTTATGGTGTTTAACCATTTACAAAGTACTCATTATGACCCTGTGAGGTGGGTTACTATCCCCATGTTACAGATGAGACAACTGAGGCTCAGAGAAATCTCAAGATAACTGCGAGCAGGTATAATTTTGACTCCACAGTTCAATGTTTATTCTACTATATCTAATTGTAAGGAGTTATTCTTCAGAAAAAAAAGAATCATATTTCACAACATACATTATGAGATGTTCAATGGAACTTTACGTGTATATGTATGTATATGTATACATGTATGTATGTATATGAGATATATTTAATATATAAATATATTATAGATATATGAAATATATTACAATAATATATGCCCCTCAAGAATACAGACATTACAAAGAAAACTATATCATGAGAGCATTTGTATGTTTTCATATGTTCAAAAATAAGATTCCTGGTTAAGATGATGTTGTTAAAGCTTATTGAACAGCCCAGTTCTCTGATATATACTCCAGCAGGAATCAGAAAATAGCATCATATTGGAAAATAATTTTAAAAAGAGAATGATAATAAACTCCCTCATCCAGCCTATGATTACACAAAAGACAGACCAGGAGCCACAAGCATGGAAAGAAGGTTCCTGACAAGAAAGCCAGGACAAGCTCAAGTAAACAGTCCTATGGTAGCACCCAGATCAAGCAGCAGGGTATCGGAAGCCTACAACAGTGCCCTATGGAGTAGTTGACCACCAAAGAACTCTAACACCAAAGAGACACTGAAGTCTACCAATGCTCTGGGCACAGATGGATGGGGGAGGGAGGGTGGAAGCCTGAGTTAGGAACTCAGGATATTACAATTAAGATAAAACAGATCCTGTCCATTCTATCCAAGAGTGGGAATGGGGGCAAAGTCAGGCCCTGCCACTAAAAGAAGAAAATAACTCTTCAAGTACAAATAGAATTCTAGAAGAAAAAAAAATGGCTTGGCCTCAAGGACTATAAGAGTATCTGGAGGAAATTAAAATAAAAGACTAAATTAAATTAAAGATTAAAAAAGTAAAAAAGAGCTATAGAGGGGGAAAGTTTCTGGAAAGAGAATAAATAGTTTAGAACAAGGAGGAAGGAAATGATCACAAGCAAAATAAACTTCAAATTCAGAAAAGGTTTAAGAACCAATGATTAAGAGCTGGGAAATGAGGAGAGAAGAGAGACAGTAGAGTAAGAAACATATCATTTCAATTATAGATCACTAGTGTTAATCAGATTCTTTCTCTTCTCCTGACTTCTTCTTTATAAAGAGATCAAAAGGCAGGAGGCAAAGAGAGGAAAAATAAAAGGGGCTATGATGTAAGGAAAACACTAATTTGGGAAATGGGAAAGAACTCACCTATAACATGGAAGAAGATAGCAGAATGGATTAGGGAGTAGAACTCAGCAATATGTTATTTATAAGAAACATACTTAAAATATAAATATTAACACAGTGAAAATGAGGTGCTGAAGTAAAATTTATTATTCTACATGTGAACTAAAAAAAATCTGGGGCATCAATCATGATCTCTGATAAGGCAATAGTAACATAGAGTATTGTTACAAGAAATAAACTTTTAAAACTACTTTATCCTTAAAGGCATAAAATAATTAAAATACAATGAAATGATTTAAATATTTAACATATATGTACCAAATGGAATAGTTCTTTGTACTTAAGGAAAAATTAATTTAATTATATGGAGTAATAAACAGCAAAACTTTCATATTTGGGACCTCAATGTACCCATCTCAGATCTAGACAAATATAAAAAAAATACTGAAAGAAGTTAAAGAACTGAATAGAACTTTAGAAAAGTTACATCTAATAAATCTAAGGGGTTACTAAATGTAAATAGAAAGGAGTGTATGTATTCTCAGCAAGCACAGCACCTTTAGGAAATATGATTATGTGAGAAGCCAAAAAAAATCGTAAATGCACAAAAGCAGAAATATTAAGTACATCCCTTATGAACCAAATTGCAATGAACATTATAATCATTAAAAGATATTTTGAAGAAAGGATTCATCTTTAAATCAAGACTAAATAAGTTAACTTAGAATTATATCAAATAAAGGTAGTTATAATGGACACGCCAACTTTGTCTCTGATCTTGTTGAAAAGGCAAATGAATTAATGCTTCAAAAAACAAATCACAGAACAATAGGTGATTTTGAAGAAAAAAATATACTAAAACTTTTTCAGAGACAGCCAAAGTAGACCTTATGGAATTATATGTTTAAACATTTTTACCAACAAAAAAGAGCAGATAGATGAATTTGGCTTATAACTTGAAAGAAAAACAAGAAAAATAATACATTAAAAAATACAAAACAAGTCATCCTGAAAATAAAAAAAAAAACATTTCAAACCTTTAGAGAAAAAACATCTTGAATTAGTAGATAATAGTAGGAGCACTTAACAATTAATACAATTAATAATCTATTGGCTAATCTGGTTTTTAAAAAAAATAGAAAGGAAAAATAAATTACTAACATCAAAAATGAAAAAGATAAATTCACAACAAATGAAAATGAAATAAATAAATGAAACATGTTTTGCCTAATGACATGATAATAAAATTGATAACTTAAAGGAAATTGATGAATGGCTCCCCCAAAAAATACAAAATACCAAGATTAACTTTTTAAAAAGAGAGAACTTAAATGGCTCAATTCAGAAAAATAAATTGAAAAAATATAAATGAACCCATGTAACAAATGAAATTACAATAAACTGTATCAAAAACTCAGAAATAGTGAATTCCATTATTGAACAAACTTTTAGGGGAAAAATAGGAAAGAAGGAATCTTGACAAATGTCTTCTATGACAGGAATTCTTGCTGATGTGTTACAACTATGATCTTAATATTTAAACCATGGACAGAAAACATATAGAAAGAAAATTATAAACCAATATTCCTAGTGAATATTGACACAAAAAATGAACAAAACATCAATGAAGACATACAGACATCTAGTAAAAGGAATATACACTATAATCAGGTTTAATTATAGCAGGAACATAAGATTGGTTCAATATTGTGAAAACTACAAATAATAAGCAACACTAATAATAAAAACAATAAAATCACATGATTACATCAATAGGTACAAAAAAGGCTTGTTAAACGCCTTAAAAATACAATACCTATTTCTGTTCAAAAATAACATTTAAAATGCAGGAATAAATAGATCTTTTCTTGGTATGATAAAAATAATCTATCTAAAACCAAGGTCTAGAATCATACATGATATAGAAATAGTAGGTGCCTTTCCAACAAGATCACAAGTAAAGCCAAGTTGTCCATTATCACCACTTTTATTTTCTATAATTCTAGAAATGCTCACTATAGGAATAAAACAATAAAAATGAATAAACACAGGCAAAGGGGAAATTTTTCACATTTTTGCAAATAATATAATGGTCTATCTAATTAAAACTAGTACTCAAGGTAATAAAATGCAAAATCAACCACACAAACCATCAGCTTTTCTGTATATGGGCAAAAAAATTTTTTTCAGGAAGAGATAGAAAAATAAATTCCTTTCAAAATAAGTACACAATGTTTAAAATACTTGGTCATTCACCTAACAAGATATAGAAACTACATGAATAGAACTAAAAATACTCTTGATAGAAATAAAGGAAGACCTAAATAATTAGAGAAATATTTATTACTCACAGTTGGGTCTTGGCAATATAATAAAATCACAACATTACCTAAATTAATATATTTCTATAATGCTATACTAATCAAACTATCAAAGTGTAACTATAGAGCTAGGAAAAAATAATTTAAAAATTCATTTGTAAAAACAAAAGATTCAGAATCTCAAAGGGAATATTTTAATGAGAAGAATGGGAGCCAAATAGTACCAAATCACAAACATAAAACAATAGTCATCAAAAGTATTTGGAGGGAGGAAGGATTGAGTAAAAATGTTGCCTCAGTCACTTACGAGCTGTGTGACTCTAGGCCAGTTACTTGAGTTCACTCACCCTAAATTTCCTCACCAGTAAAATGGAGATAATGAGTGCACTTATCCCTCAGAGTTGTAGTAAAGATCAAATGAAATAATACTTGTAAAGCACTTTTCAAACCTTAAAATACTATATATTATTATTGTTTTTATTATTGTTAATTTCCTCTCATATTTTTCTTCCAAATATCCCTATCAATATCAAAGACATCACAATCCTCCCAGTCACCCAAGCTAACAATTTTGTGTTATTCTCAACTCTTCATTCTAACTCATTCCACATAGCCAATCGACTGCCAAATCATTTTATTTCTACCTTCATAACATCTCTTCAATTTATTCTCTTCTCTCCACTCACTAAGCCTCCATCCTAGTATAGGCCCTCACACCTTTCTCCTAGATTATTACAATAGCCCTTCTAATGGTCTCTGTGCTTCAACCATCTACTCACTCAAATCCAAACTCTGCTTTGTTGTCAGAATAATTTTTGGAATGTGTAAATTTATACTTGTCACCCCCAACTCAATAAATTCCAGTGGCTCCCTATTACCATCAGTCTGAAACTTAAAGAAAAAATGTCTGACATTTAAAGTTCTTTACAATATAGTCTCTTCTTACCTTTGCAATCTTTTTTTTATATTTTATTCCCTCACACATGCAATTAGCATCCAATAATTCTAGCCAACTTCCTCTTCCTCAAACATGACAGCATATTTCCTGTCTCTGTGCCTTTGAACTGGCTCTCTACCATTCCTGAAATGTTCTTCTTTCTCACCTCTACTTTCTACTTTATCCAGATTTCTTCAAAAATCAGCTTGAATCCCACGTTCTCAGGGAGGCCTTTTCTAATCCCCCAAATTGCTGGTTCCTCTCCTTCTGAGATTACCTTACATCTACACTGAATTTACCTTTTATGGAGCTTGTTATTTACATATAACCTTCGCCATTAAATCATGAGTTCCTTGAGAGTAAGGACTGTTTTTGTTTTTCTTTGAATCCCCAATGCACACTGCCTGGCACACAGTAAATGCTAATAATAAATACTTGTTCATTTGACATAAGATCCAAAAGCAAATGAGCACAGTAACGTAGTGTTTTTGACAAACTTAAAATCCCCAGCTACTGGGATAAGGATTCACTATTCTCCAAAACCTGATGAATAAAAGGGGTCAGTAGCCTGCCAAAAATTAAACATAAGCCAATATTTCATCCCATATACCACAATAAGTTCCAAATGGATGTATAACCTAGAGATAAAAGTCTGTATCATAAGGGCGGGGAATAAGGTAAAAAGTACACAGAAAAGAACAAAAGGAAACCAAGAAGGAAACAAAAATAAATGAATGAAAGAATAAAAAGCTGGAGAGCTTTGAAAACAATGTGCAGTATTTATCATGTAGGTTTTCTTGAAATGGAAATTTATTGCTTTATATTGAATCCTCTCTTATGTTCTGCTGTGGCCATGGCAATTATTTTCTTTTCTTATTTTGTATTTAAATTTAAAATAACTTTAAAAAATAAATGTGACAAGAAGGGGAAAAGATCCCTTTCACAGTTATGGATGGGGGAGGGGGTTGAGTTCTTAACCAAACAAGGGATAGAGAGGTTCTCATGAAAGAAAAATTGAAAAATTATATTACATTTAATTGAAAGACTTTTGCACAAGTAAAATTAATGAAGCTAAAATTAGAAAAGAAATAATTAACTGGGAAAAACGTTTTTGCACCAAATTTCCAATAAAGGTCTGATATCCAAGATACACTGGGACTGTTTCAAATATGTAAATATGAGCATTGCTGTATAATACATAAATAGTCAAAGGATATGAATGACTAGTTCTAAAAATAAAAAAAGTAAATTACCAGCAATCACATAAAAACACTCCTAATTATTACTAATGGGAGAAATATACATTAAAACAACTCTGAGGTCCTACCTGAAGCTTCTCATTAGATTGGCAAAGATGACAAAGAAGAAAAAATGACAATTGTAAGAAAGGGTTGTGAGGATATGCACCTTAATTTACTATTGATGAAATTGTGAATTAATTCAATAATACTGAAAAACAACTTGATACTCTACCACATACCCTTTGGCCTAGGGATACCAGGATTAGGCATGTACTGGAAAGATTGAAAAAGAAGAGAGAAAGAGTCCTTTTATACCAAAATATAATAATTCTTGTTATACCAGAGAACTAAAAACCAATGGGGATTCATGAATTGAAAAATGATTAAACAAATTATGGTATGTGAATATGATATAATATTGCTGTGCCATAAGAAATTATAAAAAAAAGAGAGAAATCAGAAAAACCTGAGAAGACCTGTAAGAACTAGGAGAATAATGTATGTAATAGTTACATTATTAAACTTTGAAAGACTTAAGAACTCTCATCAATACAATGAATGAGAATAATTCCAGAGGACCAATGATAAAGCATATTACCTACCTTCTGACAGAAGAGTGATGAACTGGAGGTTAAGAATAAGATATATATATATATATATATTATATATATATATGAAATGACTGTGTTTATCAATTTTACTTGACTATAATAACTTCTTACAAAGGAAAGGTTTTGTTTATTTTGAAGGAGGAAGTATTGGAAAGTAATTGGACAGAATCAAGAAAAAGTGATTAATGGAGAGGAAAGAAAAGAAAAGAGAGAGAAAAAAGAGAGAAAGAAAGAAAGAGAAAGAAAGGAAGGAAGGAAGGAAGAAAGAAAGAGAAATAAAGAAAGTGAAGGAAGGAAAGGAAGGAAAGAAGGAAAGAAAGAAGGAAAAGAAGGCAGTAGAGTGTTGATGAAACATTTTAGGATGCACAAGAGTACAGAAGGGAGTTGGTATAGTTAGTTTGGAGCTAACGTGCAGAATTTAATGTATATTCTTTTTTAAATTCTGTATGTAATGAGATTTGTGGTCTTATATACAGTACTCCTTTCTGCTTTTTGTATGGAGATATTCATGTTTATTAACATTTATTAGGTTCAGATTAACAAAAAATTTAAAGTAACCATCTTTTGTTTGGATGTACCAGCTGAAATACCATGCTAAGGGTACCTTTGGGTGGGAGTGGAGGGCAGTTTTCAAAACAATTTGCCTAAGGAAAAGGGTAAAAAATTTAACAAAGTATTGAGGATTACAAGAAATTAGCTTTATAATTGGTATCTATGGAACTCTGGTATTTTGTTCAGAATACAAATGAGTGAATTACTATATGTGGTCCTATAATAATGACTTGTAGAACCATACTTCAATGTTGAATGCTTTGATATGTGAAGGAATAAAGGTGGCAGTTGATGACTTCTGAGGGGTCATCTCTGGTTTTTGGGGGGAGATTATTTTTATTTTTGCTTTAACATAGGGCCATAAAACAGGAGTTTTTTAACTGGCGAAAGTACCGAAAAGTTCAGGTTCTTATCTGTGATGACTGCATTTTTTTTCAGAGTTGTATATCAGCTCATCATATAAAAACTTTTCTGAAAAGTCAGATTATATAGAAGCCAAAGCTACTTTAAAATGTATTGTACAAAAAATTTATAATTTCCTGATAGATCTTCCTCTGTCAACTTCAAAGACTAAGTCAGTGAAGTTTTATTTTCATCATTTTTAAGCAGGAAAACCTTCATCATTATCAAAAGAATTTAAATTTGAGGTACCCATCTGTTGCATTTATAAGAGGTTCCAAACACCCCTCATAGAGAAAGACCTTGGTTTTGAACTTCAGTGATTAAACAGTGCTCTCTTTTGTACAATATGCTTATACTGCTGTTATACAGAAAGTATTTTAATGCCAACCTTCAGTCAAGAGCCTCTTGTCCTACAAGATACTCATTATGCAGGAAAAATACCAGCTACATTTAAAAATAAAAAGATGGAGTCTGCATTCACAGAAGTGTCTTATATTGCATATTTTCATCTACAATTCAGAGACTCTGCAATCATCAGAATGTGAACTTTTCCCTGAAATAATAAAAAAAAAATCCATTCAATTATCATCTCATGATCATTCCACCTGCTACATGTGGATTTCAGAATTACAATGATGAACAATGAAAACACTCTTCTTTGTGGCCACAACTCCTTTATACCTGGACCTTGACTTTCAGTAGGTAATTATATGGCAGGCATTGGAAAGGTCACCCTGGAAGGCCATGGTCACAATACAAATCCTCCAGAAATCACAATCTCCTTGGCAAAAACACTGCTGAGTGAATCACTCCAAGGGACAAAGGACTAAGTGGTTTAGAAAGGAGACCATTTCTGAGTATATGTTAACATTTAGAAATTAGAAAGGGAAAAACAGAATAGTACAATAAAACTTAGCTAACATCAGTATTATACATAGATTTCTAGAGCATCTTTTTTAAGTAAAATTAAAGGCAAGAATTAATGAAACTAACATTTTCCAGAAAGTCTTGCCTACATGAAGTTGAACAAAACTTGGATAGAACTACCTAGGGAAAATGCAGAATTTTACCCACCAATTTGGTGTAAATGAGGGCATATGTTGTGTTTTATTTTGTATTCTCTGATAAATTAATGTTTATCCTGGGATCAATGGCTCAGGGTGAATGGCGACAATTGCTTTCTTACCAGGAGAATTATCTTAAATCAGATCTCTTTTGTCTGATGAAACCTAAATTGCAGGGGGAATATTTAAACATCCAAGGAGAAAAATCCATAGATAAGCTACCACATAGATTCAAGAGGCATTTAGCAGAACTAATTGTCTTTATCATTCTTTCATTCTGTCCAGCTACTAATAGAATACTCAGTACAAATAACCCAATGAAAGGTCATTAAATATCTTCTGATAAGATTCACTGGTCCTAAAACAATGTATGTTAACCTGTAAATGATTTAGCAAAATATAAAATATCTACTAAGGGAGGTGGGTTTTTATTTCAGTTTATCTAGATACCAAATGAATTTACCTGTTCTTGAGACAAAAACGAGGAATCTTTCCCCATGTTTTGTAACTATTTTTGAGTCACTAAGCGAAGCTAATGAAAAATTAGACATAGGAGAGTTTCTAATGAAAAGAAATGGAATGGAATGGAAAGAGAGCTGGACCTCAAGTTGACAGACTTGGGTTCAATTCCCACCTGGAATATTTAGTGTCTGGGTAATCATAGGCACATCATTCAACCTTTCTTAGCATCAGTTCTGTGGATATTTGCACTATTTATCTCCTAGGGTTGCTGTGGGTCAGGTGCTTGAGAAATCTTAAAGCATAACATGATTATGAGTTATATGGATAGCCTAAGTTCTGTACTAATACCCATGAAATATTAAAAGACCTATAGGGCAACTGGCAATGCCTTAGATAGAGTCTTTGTAAAGAATTTATGGGAGAAAATGGACAAGAATTACATGAGAAGTATAGGTAGATGACAGTTTGCAGATCATAAATGCACTGAAATATATATTTTATTTTGTGGTCACAAAAATCCTAAGTTTTAACAGTATTATATAGAATCATACATCAATTTGACTATATGCCTCTCACAGATTGGGTGGAGAGAGTTACATACTTCCTCTACTTTTGAGTTACTGACCCTAGAATCATGCCTTAGAGGCAACTAGAAACCTAGTCTGCCTAACTATCCTTGATAATACCGTGATTTCAGCTGACACCTTGTTGCCTTCTAGCTAATGGGAATGGAAAATATATATGGGAATATAATATAATATAATTAATATAATATAATATAATTAATATAATATAACATAATATAATATAATGGAAAATAATAACTTGACCCTGTGACCTGTGCCTCCATTCAAAACAATAGTTCTTAGAAAAGTAGGCCCCAACAGGAACTCTGACTAGATTAAAGATGTGACTTTCTGCTAATAACAGACCTCCTTGATTCAATTCATAAAGGACACATCCATTGACCTTCAGATGTGGTTTAGATTTTGGAATGTTTAAAGAAAAATGTTTCCTCCCAATCCGCAGCAGCTCTTACTAGCAAGGAGGAACATTTTTAGATAGGAAGCAGTGGGTTAAAATACAGTGGTGTTCTGAGGAGCCTCTCTTTATCCCTCCTTTCCTGTGTCTCTCTATTTATGTAGGATGGACCATCAAGGAGCATTACTAATATTTATCTTCTCTTGCAGGGTGATGATCCTCTCTGAAAGTCTAGCAACAGACAGAAGTACTGCTTTCCAATTTCTCTTCTGGCCTTTCTGTGGCGGCAGTGAAGCAAGACATTTCCTCCCCTTCTTCATCCTTACTGCCAATTTGCTATGAATTGGGAAGTCAATATGACCTCATGTCAAGGGAGGCACAATTAGAACTAGTTGGGCCCAAGAGAGATAATATAATTCTATCTGACTTAGAGGAATATTCCTTCATTCCTTAGTTTAAGGCTCCCTCAAGATTTTGGTTTACATAGTCCAGGTCTGATCTCTGAAGACCCTATAAAATTAACTCCCTTGGTTCATTACAATCCCAACCTAGAGCACCTTAATTAGGAAAACTCTAAATATAGTTCATATCTAGATTCACATAGATATGGAGTAAAAGGGTACCCAAGCTCACACACTCAGTAGACTTAAGGTTAATTTTTATTTCACCCCACAGAAAATATATGCACAAATGAATTATAGGAGGAAATTAACATAGAAAACACATAAAACACACATAATAGTTCCCCTCACAAGGAATTGAATGGAGGGTTTCCAGTCAAGCAATATTCTGACACTCCAAATGAATTCCTACCTCTTTCACAGTGCTGCCAAGACTCCTAATGTCCCTAGTGCTTTTGATTAGCCCTTTCAGGTCAACCCAGATTAGTTTACTGTTCAAAAGCTTTCAAATCATATCTATACTATATGAATGACTCACAGTAATGTAGGGAGTTGGTTGGTGTCCTTTGTTCTCAAAGAGGACCAAAATGACGTCACTGTGTTGGGGTCAGTGTACAGTGTGTCTGACTGTAGCTGATCAGACCAATATGAGCTTGGCAAGGCTCTGCCACAGGTCAGACACAAATAGACCACATGTATGGATGATGTCTTTTGACTCCCATATAAATTGGATTAAAGTGAGGCAGAGTTGTAGCTTCACTCTTTCTTCCAGAATCACCAGAGTCCAGTGTCAAGACATAAGTCAAGACAGCTGGTGATTGCTTGGGATACAGTGGATGACCTTGGTGTCTTCAATGCCTAATTAAGCTCTAAATGCTCCACAGTGCCTACTTTAACCACCCTCATTGTCGTTGGAACAAACTGTTCTCATCAGCCCATTCTGGCAGAAGTCTTCACATGTTTGGGTAGATGCTCCTCTAATTTACCAATGGATTTGAGACTCCTCAGTTACCCTCAAGTCGGTTTAGCCCATATGCTGAAATGGTTTACCAGGGTATGGCCACTGCACATGCTACAACTTCTTGGAGTCACAAGTGAGAATTGGGTGAATCTATTTCTATATAATTCACATTTCAAAAAACCAAATCTCTATAAATAATATCATAACACTCCAGGTATATTATCTTGCATCATTTAGCTTTGAATTTCTCCCTAAAGTCCTGGAAAAGCTCTATGGTTTTGGTGAACTCACTCAAAACAGCAGTAACTTTCTTTCCTGAATATTTTCCCCAGAGTCTAATATCCTAACAAGGAGTCCATAGCAGGATCCACGATACTGTTCTAAGATATCTTTTGCATGGCATTTAAATTGGTACTGATAAGAAAAAAACAATTATAAAATGAATTAGTAACATACATGAAGGACTTTAAAAACTTTAAAGTACTGTTTACATGTGACTTATTGTCACTGTTGCTATTATTAATGAATTATTCCTGAATAAGAGGTTCTTAACTTGGCAGCCAAGGTTAGATAGATAGACAGACAGGTAGACAGAGAGATAGAGAAAAATTTCAGTGTAGTTGGATTCCTTGGTAATCCTACATATATTATTTTATGCATATAAAAACATTGTTCTGAAAATGCTATCCACCTCCAGAAAGAGAACTGATGAACTCTGAGTACAGATTGAAGCATATTGTTTTGCACTTTATTTTTCTCAGTTTTTTTTTTCCTTTTTGCAACATGACTAATACAGAAATATGTTTTGCAAGACTTCACACATATAATGAATATTATACTGCTCACCTTCTCAAAGGGTGGGGGAGGGTCTGGAGAGAATTGGGAGAGAATTTAGAACTCAAGTTTTTTTTTTTAATGAGTCCTTAAAATGTTAAAATTAATACATTTTTCTGGGAATAGGTCCATGGCTTCATCTGACTGCCAAAGGGGTTCCTGGCACAAAAAAAAAAAATGTTAAGGACCTCTGCTTTGGATGGTAATGAGTGACATCATATGGGATGCGTAAGCACTGAATAATGCTATTTTTTCATCTTTGAATTGCCAGTGAGAGACAACGAGGTGGCAGAGTGTTTAGAGTGCTGTGCTTGGAATCAGGTAGACCTGAATTTGAATTCTGAATCATATACTTCCTAGCAATATCACCCTGAATAAGTCACTTAAACTCTCTCAGCCTCAATTTCTTCCTCTACACAATGCAGATAATAATAGCAACTATTTCCCCAGGTTGTTGTGAGGATCAAATGAGATAATACAAGATAAGCTTCACAAACGTTAGAGTACTATATAAATACCAGCTATTATCACAATATTTCCCCAGGTGGCTTAATAGATGCTAATTAAACTGAAAGTTGGGAGTCCTTTGAGTCATGGCCCTACCATTAACCTCAGGCCAGTTAGTTTATCTTGAAGGGCTTTTAACCTCAGAATCTATAATAAATCACTGTAAGACTTCCAGATTTACAAAGTGCTTTCCTCACAAGAACCTTATGAGATAGGCAATACAACTATTATATCGCCATCTTACAGATAAGAAAAATAGGTCTCAAAAAGGCTAAATGACTACCCAAGATCACAAAATTGGTAAGCATCTAATTGCAGAATTTCAACCCAGGCCTCCTGACTTCAAGTCTTATGTGTTATCCATTATACCACACTGCCTCTTAAGCTTCAGGTGGTAGAGTAGGACTAGATATGATCGCTCTGACTCTAATAAGTCTCTAACTCTCAGGTTCAGATTCAGTGAAGTTCAAGGGTTACAATTCAAACTTCTATTAGAATACTTGCTCTCTGGTCCTTCCTGATTTCTTGTGAATCAACCCTGTTCAATGTCTATTGCCTGTCCCTCTTTGTTGTTTCAATGAAGAATTCAGCATCCCTGGATTTTTCCCAGTGACCCAGGGGAAGTCCCTAGCACTCCACCATTCAGTTTTTTCCATTATAAAGAGGTGTCAAAACATACCCCCAGTACATTATGAAGTATGATCACAAGTACTGCAAATCTTTGTACCTAAGAAACCACTTCCCCATGGCCAGGAGCCATATATTCAACTTTATTTACAGCTTAGCACTGAGTGGGTGCTCAATAAGAGCAGTTGACAGCTATTCCTGAAACACTAACCAATAAAGGCAGGAGCTCAAGAGAAGCTCGGTGCAGCCTCTCTTACCAATTAGGTGAAATCCCTAAAGGGTTATTCCAGGTCATGGCAGAAGATGTTTCCTTGGATTTACAGGACACCAAATTTGAAAACACCCTAGGTTTCAGATTTGTTTTCACCCTTTAAAAGACTGATTTAGAATAAACATCTAGGTCTTGGCTGTTTTTACTACACTCTCTTTATTAGGGACTGAGGTCACTGAAATTGTTTCTATGTCAGGCTTACAGCTCAGGACAAAAAAATCTCCTTCTAAAAATCACTTAAAACAATGCCTGTGGTGAAGGATATATGGAGCTCACCATTCTGCAAATGTACACACAGGCGCCAGCGTAAAATTGATTTACATTTCTTGTTTAACTCCTTTGTGCTCAGTCTTACCCACTAACTTGGAAGTTATCCTTTCCCTTCTGTACTCCTTTAGAGGTGGGAGACTTTAGTGTCTAATAGTGAACATTTCCTATGAACTGTCTAGGGAAGAATTTACTAGAACAAAGATGACAGAATGAAGCTTATCATATTAATTTTTGAAGTGCTTTTTAAAAGTAAAGCCTTCTGGTAGAGCATTTTTTGAATAATGCTGTGTGCTTCAAGGAGACATTTTCAAATCTCACTCATAATTTTTGAAAATCTTCCTCATTCAGAATTGTCACAGCTTGACAGCCGGCCTGTGTTTGGAGTATATTCCTCTATAACTTACTACAAACTGATTGAAGAGCTGATGAATTTGACTTAACCCAAACAAAAACCTTTAAATATGTCTGGCTGAGCATGCTTAATGAAAATGCACATATAGACAATGTCTGGCATCCCATTTTTAAAAAAATTCGAGTGACATAATTAAGATTTTCCTTGAAAACACACACACAACAACAACAAATGCTATTCCTTTTTTAACAGTAAATACCAAATTCACATTGTGACCAAAGGGGGGGGATGTCCTCTAGAAGTCACTCAGTGTCAGCTTTCACTTTCCACTTACTGTTTTCTTTGCTGTTGGGAATCTTTGATTTGATTTTCTCAATGTGCTATGCATAATTTTTGGCCCTTTTGAAACTCAGTTAAGTATTGTTACGATTAGATTTATTGTGTTCTTTGATCTAAACAATTTATTCTGGTTTGTGCAAGTGATGGACAAGAATTGTTGAAACTCTGCATTAGGCTTACTAGTAGAATTTTCCTATTAATAAGCAATGTGGACTCACAACTCAGGAAGCACATGAAACATTGCAATCAACACAAGTTAAAAAGACAGAATATTTAAAAGTATCTAATAGCCACACTTCTAGACCATCTCATCACTGGCCACCATTCTGATGCTGTTTTCTTTTCGTTGCAGCTTGTCTAATTTCAATCATTTTAGTATTACTGAGTTCATATTTGGGAACTTCCTCCTTATGGGGATGGTAAAAAGAAAATAATCTAAGATAAATAAATCATAGATGTGAAAAGTTGAAAGGGAAGCTAGAAACCATCTAGCACCAGCACCAAAATCACAAATGACCTCCAAAACATCCCAGATTCCAGGATAAGAACTCCAGTAACTTACCAAGGCAACCAATTTTTTTTTCCGACAGGTGTAATTGTTAGGAATTTCTTTCTTATACTGAGATGAAATCTGTCTCTGTGACTGCCAAATATCCACTCTAGTTATGCATTTTCAGATTAAGAACAATAAGTTTAATTCAATTGATAATTCAAATTGATTTAATTCAAATGATATTTTTTTTTTGCCTTAATCTCTAAGTATCATAAGAGTCTACTGGCAAGAACAATCAGCAGCTGGAGGGGGAGGAGGGTATAAAGCTGTCAGTGTTAAATAGGCTCAACTAGCTTTTAAACCAAGTAAAGGAAATATGAACCTACCCAAAGTTAGGCGGAAAGGAAAAAAGGAAATTTACCAGGAAAAAAGGCCAGGAAAACAATGGCAATAGCTATACAGTTCATCTTTAAAAGATCAGAATACAATAAAACTTGGAAACTCAGTTGACCAATAATACATATATTTTTTTTCATTCATTCTACCAGGTTTCTCCTTTTCTCCCCCACATCCACCACCACCACTCTGGAGACTCATCATGTTATTGCTGGCTTAGTGTAGACACCTAGTATGAGAATATTGCAGAACTCCAGAGATCAAGTGATCCACCAGACTTAGTCTTCCCAGGAGTAGGGATTACAGGTTTGCACCACCATACCCAGCTTTTCACACACTTTCTACAGACAGTTATGGAATGATACAGATTCACATTTACATAAAGCTTTATTGTTTCAAAGCATTTTATACATGTTTCATTTCATCTACACAGTAACCTTGAGAAGTAAGTGATACATATATTATTCCCCTTGTATAGACAAGCAAACAGAAGCCCAAGAGGGCCAAAGGTCACAAAGCTAGCAAATTATAGAGCCCCAATTTGAACCCAGGTCCTAGGAATTATAGAGGCCATAGATTTAGAGCTGAAAGGAACCTTACAGCTCATCTAGTCTCTCATCCTCATTTTTCAGATGAGGAAATTGAGGCTTGAAGAGCTTAGATGACTTCCCCAAGCTCCCACAGATAATAAACAGGAGAGCCTGAGCCTCTTTCTTCAGATCTATTCCTCAAGGTTCTTATGATTCCAAGTTTAGATTTCTTTCTACCACACAGCATTAATTCTCTGAATGAAAACTCATGTTCAAGATAATCTCTTTGAGTCATGGCTAGATGCAGAGAAAAGAAAAAAATGGTCACGCTCATTATCCTCTAATACATAAAGCAGAAATACAAACTTGTGCATTTCAGAGAGATTTTTCGGTAAGGGTTGGATTGTAAAGTGTGTGTGTGTGTGTGTGTATGTGTGTTTTGGATGGATTAATACTCAGTTAACCAGAAAATTCAATTAACTGAAACATGCCATTCCTCAATCATTCAGACTAATTGAGGTTTTATTCAATATTGATTTCACTGTAGGCATATTGAAGATACAGGACCCAATTCTCCCTGTTCCACTTTTTTTTTTTTCAGCTTTAAAATTCATTTGTTATGGAAGCTTTGGCAACATACCTGGTAACCATGAAGGGCTCTTCCTACAACTAGTAACCTGTAACAACAACTACTCAAGGACATGATTCTAATAAACTTTTGAAGATTCAGTGGCTTGGATGCTTTTATCAGGAATGCTTCTGGTTTTCACGACAAGCCAAAGGAAAAATGAAAAATATGGGATCAACAGAAACAACCTTGGCCCAGGAAAGGAAATTGGATATAATGGTCACCCACTCAAAGCAGTCAAAGTGAAGTAAGATAGTGTGTACTCTGTTTGGCTTACAGTAGGCACCTGGCACTGGGGAGTAAGAGTTTATGGTCATTACTGCTTGTATGCTTTGGGATCTCCCCCAGTTATTACACAAATACAGTCTCACATCATTAAATCCTCATCAGTGCTGCCACTCTCTGCCTCTCACTGCACAGAATACTAAAGAAGCAAATGTGATTTCAGAGTTTCATTTCAGGATAGAGGGGGAGAGTTTAAGTTGTGTGTGTGTGTGTGTGTGTGTGTGTGTGTGTGTGTGTGTCTTTTCCCATGAGCTAGATTTCGAGGATTTCCTGAGAATTGAAAGTCCTTTGTTCAGCCAATGTCTCTTCCACAGTCTGGTCTGATGCCCTCAGACCAGACTTTGACATTTGACATACTCATTGATCAGGTCTCTGTTAATCCCTGCAAATTGGAGGAAGAAGGTACAGTCAACTGTCAAGTGAAAATTCTGAAAGAATGCCTTTTGAACCACCCCAAACTCCCATTCTAATACACAACCATAATCAATGCTTTCTAACTTCTTTTATCCCAGAGTAAGAATTGTCTAAGATTGCCACAGAATTTCCTAAGAATCAGCATTTAGAGTTAGGGAAGACCTTAGAAATCACATATTCTATACCTCTCATTTTTTTTTTTGTTATGGATGAAGAAACTGAGTCCCAAAGAGATGAAATAACTTGCTCAAGGCCACAGAGGCAATAGGTGACAAAGAAAATATTTGAATTCACAGCTTCATATTCCAAAGCTGTTTCTCCTTCTTCTACACTATATTTCTTCCATTCGGAATATCTCTGATTATAATACTTTTCCTCTAGAAACTTGCTTAAGGCACTATCTCATGTTAGGGAAGTAAATGGTTAAATTCTTTATCTACCTGCCCTGATTAAGCACTTTCTAGTTTTTCTTAATGTAGCTTTAAAAGAGTTGTTTTTTTGTTTGTTTTGGTTGGTTTTTTCTCCATGAAAAGCACTCACACACCTTCAGTTGAGGTCTAGGCCCCTAAACATTCTACAGAGACTCTCAACATATTCTTTGTGATCCAAACAACTCTGGGATCTCAGTGGATAGTATATCCCCACCCCCAACCCTACCTCAGATCCATGCAGTGTTTACCCTAATGAAGACAGCATTGGCACTTGCTCCTTGTATGGCTGAGAAAGGGTGATGGAACTGATGAGCACCATCCAGATGGTGGAGTTCAGCAAAACATCTGCCTTATCTGTCTGTCACCACCCTACATCCTGCTATTGAGCTTTTCATTAGCCATTCAAGGGGTTCCTTCAGCCTGTTATCAATAGCCTTCCAAAAAAATCAAGTTAACTTCTCTCTGGTGTTTGGCTTGGCTTTTCTGATTAATTTTACTTTCCCTAATGGGAAAACCACATCCAGTCACCTCTCCTAAAATTGTAGGAAGTTTCTTGGAAGAAATAACAATTGTTTGCCAAAACCAGGGGTGGGGAACCTGTGGCCTCAGGTCACAGGTGGCCCTCTAGGTCCTCAAGTACATCACTTTGACTGAATCCAAACTTCACAGAACAAATCCCCTTAATAAAAGGATTTATTCTGTAAAACTTGGACTCAGTCAAAAAGCCACACCAAATGACCTAGAAGGCCACTTGTGGCCTCAAGGCTGCAGGTTCCCCACCCCTAGCCAAAACCCCTGCCAATACTTACTGCAGAGCTCAGGGCAAGTACCACAAACCATGACTAGAGCAACTAACATGAAGTACATTCTCATTTAACGGGGTAGAGGGAGGAGCAACAGCATACCATCTCATAGCAGAAAAGAGACAGAAACTCCTACCACAGGACATTATCATTAGGGTGCTATTGGTTTATAGTATTGGTGGGGGAGAGAGGCGGCAGGCCAAGGAAGATGCTCACTCCAACTGCAATAAGTTAGCTTTCTATATTATTAGCTATTCTTGCTAACTTGGTGCTAAGCCCTATTTTTTCTTTGCCACTGAAGGACTGAGGGCTGTCAACAACCTTTAAGTTCAATGTCCTGTAAATGATTACCCTGGAGTAAAGCCCCACCCTAATTATAGTATAAAATCAAAACAATGGAAGTAGGCCTTTAAAAAAGCCCTATCAATAACTCTCACAATCTTTTTCTTCTTTCAAGGCTTTTTACCCAAATTAGATACAATCCTGGGGGGATATTCTAATATCCCTTCAAAGAAAAACTAACACTAGTCAAATGGTGATAACTAAATTCCAGAGAAATATAATGAGTCACAACTATGAAGGCCACTGGTATTTCTTTGGTTAGTTTTTTCTAGAAATTGTTACATTTCAAAAAAAAAATCTGTGCTAACTGCTTTATTTAGGACATAGCTTGTCTGTTGCTGTATAATAGGTTTATATGAAAAAAAAATACATGAGGAGGCATTATTCCATGATTAAAATAGCTCATTGTAAGTAAACAACAACAACAACACAAAGAAATCTTGAGTGGGTGGAGAATCATAACATTTTTTATTCCTCTGAATGAAGGAACTGATAACCTGGACAGCAAAGTGAAATTTAGCCATGTTACACATTTCCCTCTATGTATGACCTCCTTTAATGTCCTCAATTGGGGGGTGAGGGTGGGAAAAGCCTTTCCTCTTCAGATTCTGAACTTGTTAGCTCCACAGGATTTGTACATCTTCTTCTCTATACAGGCCATTAGAGTGGACCCAATTTTGCAGCTAAAATGGTCTGAAAGAGCAATGCCTCACTCAAAACATCATTTTCCTCTCAATGAAAAAATTAAATACCTATGGTAAATTTATATGGAGGTTTTTTTTTTTTAATGTGACCACCTCCTGCTCTGGAGCTTTCAAACATATTCATCCTTCAGGAAAAGAGGGAGGGGGTCCTAATCTAGCCATATCACAAAGTCCTATGGAAAACAGTAAAAGTAAGGGGAAGGGTGGGGTGAAAAGGAAAGAGGGACTTTGAAGAACAGGAGGAAAAAAGGAAAATACCAATCATGTTTCCTAATACTAAGAATTTGACAACACAATGCTATTCTAACATAGTAATAGGTAATTATAACAGCTATCAAAAATTATCTTCCTATTACCACCTAAGAAAAGAAGAATTCTCATCACAGATTTTGATAAATATCATGTAACTGTGTATGTGTATCATAGCACAGCATAGCATAAATGATGCATCTCCCATCTATATCTATATCTATCTATCTATATCTATATATCTATAGATATAGATATATAGATATATATATTATTTCTACGAAGATAGTTGTCAGAATTCTTGTGTTTTCTTAGTTCTCTTCTTCAAAATGACCACTAGAGGTCAATTGCTAATCCTCGAACTGCCTAGTACCCTTTCTCCCAAACTATCTAATATTTTACTACCTTGTACTTATTTTGTATTTATTCTGTTCGCACTTCTCTATATAGTTATATATGTATATATTATATCACTCAATATAATATAAACTCCATAAATGTAGAAATTATTTTGTTATGTTTTTGTATCCTTGGCATCTAGCACAATGTTTAAGGCATAATAAATGAGCCCTTAAAGAATGTTTGTTGATTGATGATAGGAATTCCTTCAAAGTAAAAACAAGAATAGTTGTTTTATTTTTAATCTCATTCCTTTCAATTCATTTCCATCAATTTGTGCTTTCCATATTAATGCTTCATTTCACACATGGTGACTAGTAGGTGCTTAATAAATATTTGTTACATTGCCTGGTGGCCAAACTTCTGGTGATGAACCTTTCCAAATTTAACTTGACTGTTTTTCAGGTAACAGTCCATCACCAAGCCGAAATTCAATGAATTAATTTTCCACTGTGCTAAACAATGGTGATACAAACATGAAAAAAAAAATGTAACAATCCCTGACCTCAAGCAGCTTAAATTTATTTGGAGAGACAAGTATAGTATATGTATGTGCATTATTTGTTTATTTACTTGTGCACACATATTCATATGCATATGTGCATACAAAACAAATACAAGACAAAAGGAGGGAGAGTTAGAGAGTAAAGACAGGCTTTATGTAAAAGGTAGTGTGTGACCTGAGCTTTGAAGGAAGCTAGGGATTCTAGAAGATTAAGATGAGAATAGAGAGTATTCCAGGCATGGAGAAAAAGCCAGTGCAAAGGCACAGAGATGAAAGATGGAATATAGTGTGTGAGGAACAGAAAGAAGGAATATCGAATACACAAATGGTAATAATGTATAATGATACTGGAAAGATAAATTAGGGCCACATTGTAAAGGGCTTTAACTATAAAACAGAGAAGTTTGTATTAGATCTGAATTAATTGGGACCCATTGGATTTTATTGAATAAGGAAGGGACAGGGAATATACTCCAGCAAAATCACTTGGTCAATTGTATAGAGGATAGATTAGAGAGAGGAAAGATGTAAAATAGATTGACCAATTAGAAAGCTATGATGGGGTTGGGTTCTGGGCCTCAGAAAGGAAAAACCCTATACTTTCCCACAGGGCCAAATCTGGTGTTCCCCTGAGGCTGTAAACCCAACAACTGGCCTTTCATTGTGGCTACACCCAATCTCCCCTCCATTGTCTTACCTCCCTATGACCCCTGGCCATTTCTCACCCTTAATCCTAGCTAGGCCCCATTCTCCCTTGGCCACTGACTTCCAGGTCCCAGGAGTTCTGTTCACCCCAGCTTAGTAGCCACTCCTAGGTCCCTCCCACAGTCTTTCTGTATATAAGGTCCATCTTGTCTCCATTAAGATGCTCAGATTCTTATAATCTAGCCGCTGTTTACTTATGTTCAGACTTCTTAAGAGTCTGCCCAATATGACAGATGTTCTAATAAATGTTGTCTTTAGCCGAAAGAAAACTTTGGTCAAATTCTTTCGGACAGAACGCGCGTATTGTGATTTTGGGGTCCCAGGACCCCAGGACCCCTGAACCCCTAAACCACATCAGCTGTTGCAATAGACAAAGTAACAGGCCTTAAAGTAAGCACTTAATAAATGTTTTTGGTTGATTGAGATAAGGAAACATTAAAAAAAATGTTGTGAAGATAGAATTGACAAGATTTGTCAACTGATTGGATTGGTGGTGTCAGAGATTTAGTTCCTCTTACATTGCCTTTGAAGACCCAGAGTCACTTTCAGGATCATCAGAGGATGATTTGAGTCTATTACTGTACACACACACAAAAAAATTCCCACAGTTTCATCCACTTCAAAATGATCAGGTAAACTGAATGATCTCCAAGGTCTCTTCTCACTCCAAAATACTGGTCCTTTCCCTCCCTAACTCCATACAGTACAGACCCAATTAGGAAGGAAGTGTATCAATTTGTAAGACTTGAAACTCACAACTTTTCCATTAGCACAGAGTTTGGGAGCAGCCCAGAGAGGGTATTTTTACATTTTCCTTTAAAGTAGTTAAGCAGGGAAAGAGTGGGAAAACCTTTTTACTTGAAAGGAATTACTGAACCAACTTCCTCCAGAAGCCAGGAGCCTTCTACCTGGCAGTTGGTAGATTGTTCGGTCTGAAGAGGGTTATTTCTTTATCCTGGGCTTTCAGAACCCCTGTGTGATCCAGGGCAAGAACGAGGCAAAAGGAATGGCAAGATCAGAAGGGCTCTAATTGTCTAAGAAAAGAATGAGTTAGAAGAAGCCAACACATTCAGCCATGATTTATGAAATACCCAAGTACTAACTCTCAAGCCAACAGCACAGCTTCCAGGCTATATGCAACCACTGAATTACCATAAATTAAGCTCAGGCAAAAATAAGGCCATAAAATGGACATTTTACGGTGGCTATTGACTATGATGTTCAGTTCACATTAAATCTTCTGAAACATTGTTACTTTGTCAACGGAATTAGTAATTGGTGTCATTGGTGGGGGGAGCCAATATATAAGGTTTCAAACCCCATATATATTACTCACTACAATTAAAGTCATTCTCAGTAAGAAGCCACTATCTATATGCATCAGACTAATTATTTTGTGCTTTTTTACTAAGATAATGGCACACTGCTGCCAGTGGGCAAATCCTGATCATACATTATATCACACTTCCTAGCAATTTTGATGAAAACTACAGGTGGAGACAGATTATAATGGGAACATCTAATTGAAATTCATCTCCATTTTGCTTCAGATGGAAGACATGCTGCTTGAGCCCTGAAACATATTCAATTTCATTCAAATTGGATGCAGATTTTTCAGGCAAAGCTAAATTCAAAAAAAAAATGTTTCAAAGGGTCCTGGAAGGGGAACTGATGAGTCCTGTACCTGCTCTGTAGCTCCGTTTCCATTAGTCCCCTCTGTTCTTAGCCTTTCCATTTCCATGAGAACTCCCTACCAGTGTAGTAGGGGAGCAATAAACCCCCCACTGTGAATCCTTATTTTCAGCACAATACATTTCACTATTTAACTGTTTCCCGTCATCCCAAAGTACCAAAGAGGAACCTTGAACATTGTCCTAGCATTTACCATCAATCTGTGGACAGCTACACTCATCTAGACAGAAGCCACTGTGACCTCCATTCTATAGTTCCAGCCTATGGTGCAATCCACTAAAAAGAAAGATTGACTTCTGCCAATGATGTGCTGTGTGAGGAGGGAAGCAGGCATTTCCAGGGTTGAAAAGAGATGTTAGATTTGTCCATGAAGCAACAAATCCCCTACATAAACAATAACAAGTTTGTAAGGTTCTATGCTGAAAACACCACCAAACATCAAGTCATATGTATAACTAAAAAGGGAAAAGCTTATAGCGTATGCTTTTAGGGACCTTCTAACCTGCCACAGTGCCTGATGATACAGTGAATCATTGCTCTTTAGAATGACTAAATGTCCTACAGAAATGGACAAACTAAATGTGAAAACTTTTGAAAATTTTCACTGGACCAACAAAGAGTTGTCATATAATACAACTTTCAGTATAAACGTGCATAGTTCATCTCCAGTGAGGGATAACAAGACTACCATTCTTGTGGCAAGCTCCCCTGGAAAAGTTCTCTTTTTCAGTCTTTATGGTCATCCTATGAGCCTTCATTTGGTGTGCCTGCAGGTATATTCACATCCTTATTCAAGAGGTAGTAAAGTAGAATTTGACTACTGTTTCTTTCAAAGAACAGTATCATCTGGACCACATTTCCTTCCTTTCTGGTAGAGAAATGGGGGACCCACAGAAGCATGCATATTGCATATGCTGCCAGGCTCAGTCACTTGGTTAAATATTTAACCATTTTTCTTCGTCAGAAGAGAGGGTTCAATGTGGGGGGATAGCAGGTGATGACTATGATGTAAAAAACAAAAAGGCATCAATAAAACACTGGGAAAGACTACCATTAATCATCATCATTCCCAAGTCTATTTTAAATATATTTTGCATACCACACCTATTTAGCATATAATGAAATAAATTTATATAGCAGACTAAAATGGCATTACTCAATCAGAAGATTTAGACTTAGAAAGGATCTTAGAATTTATCCAAGCACAAACTTTTGATTTTGTGGATAAGGCAATTGAGACCTAGAAAAGAACAGGGACTTTCTAGTGATCATATGCCTAGTTTAAAGGAAGTAGAAGGGAGGAGCAAGTATGTTTCAAGGATTAGGTGGAGGAGGGCAGGGAGAGGCAGCAATCTGTGTGCATAAATAAAGAGACTCCTCCATTCTCTAGTCCCTTGGGCTCCTCCTTCCCTATGATTGTAGAGGGTGGAGACTGTATATTAGAGAATTCCTCCTTGATCATTTATTTAAAGGTAGGACAAGACAGACAGTTCATAATTTCCCACCTGGCCACTCTCCTAGACTTCATCGTACTGATAGCTGGGTAATTTCTATTCATTTCCCTTTCACCACCCCCATTTTCAGCTTCTTTTTCATGTTATCTTCCCTCATTGGATTGTGAGCTCCTTGAGGACAAGGATTGTCTTTTGTCTTTCTTTGTATCAACACTCAGCACAGTGCCTGGTACTTACTAGGTGCTTTGTAAATTTTTATTGACCGACAAAAACAACCGTCATTTAGTAAAGAAAAGAAAGGTCATTTTAGCCCATCCAGGAAAGACTATGGAAAGTAATGTATAAGTCCAGAAAGGTAGGATGGAGTCAGATAATAAAGGATTTTAAATGGCAGAAGGAAAGGTTTATTATTATTATTAATTTATTATTATTGTTGTTGTTGTTATTATTATTATTATATCCTAAAAGTAATAGAGAGCCTCTAGAGTTTATTGAGTAAATGGGTAACATGTTCCAGCTGAGTTACCAGGCAGAAGCCAGTTGGTAAGGGCTTAAGAAATGAGTGCTAGGAGAAATGAAAACAACATAGAATTGGTTGTCGAGCTTGGTTCTGAAAGTAGGGAAGATATAGGATAGCAGCATAAATTGAGGTTTTTGTTTTGTTTTGGTTTGGTTTTTAAGGATGAAGGAGACACAGAAATTTTTGTAGGCAGCAGGAAAGTAGTCAGCATATAAGGAGAGAATGAAGATTAGAAAAAGGCAGTGGTTTTGGGGGCAATCTACTATTAATGAGAGAAGGCATGAGATTCAAGGGTGCAAATAGAAGGTCTGATCTTGAAGAGCAGAAGGGTCTCTTCATCAGAGTCTGGAACACAGGAAGAGAGAACGGAAGTTGTTAAGAAGTTTTGAGATATAAAATAAAGAAGAGGGATCTCATGATGTACATAGAGCTCACATTAATGTGGCTGTACATGAACAAAATATTCACATATATCACAAACCACATATAGTTGCATAAGCACACCACTGTAAAGCATAGAAGATCTAAACATTGTACTGTGCCAAACTGCCATTTGAAAACAACCTTATAACTCCTAGGTGCAGTTACAAAAGCAGAATAACCAATATGCTCTCAAAAATGGATCTAATTCTTCCCTGAAGTCTTCAAGTCAGAGAAAACAAACATATAGTCTGCAGTGATAGATAAAGTTCCTCCAAAGCACATTAAATAACTGTTCATCTATCCCTTTCATAATTGATTAGGTCTGGAATAGAAATCAGTTTTCAACCTTTTTACAGGAAGCAAAATCTGTTTCCTCCTCCATCTGGCTCCAAAATCAGCAAAATAGAAAATGCGTTGTGACCTAAGCACTCCCATCCTCATTACAAAGTGCATTGTTGCAGCACCCTGTATCCATCCCAACCAATTGACCAGGGACCTACTCACTGATGCCATGGACAGTTTCCTGGTGTGTCCTGTGGATGAACAGTTAGTCAAGAATCCAACCTACAGCAATCTCTATGGATCTCTTCTCCATTCAGGAACTGGAGTCATCAGGAGATGTGCTAAACTGACCATCTGTTACTCTCTCTGATAATATGTAATTAAGTAATTTATTTATTCAACACTTGAGCCCCCTCCCCTCTTCTCCCATTAGTTAGGGATGATTATGAGCGATCCAGATGTAGTTAACATATTGCTCACTTGAGCAAGTGGTGTGTTACAAAGCACTCTGCTAGCCTTCTGGCTAATCCCACCTCTCAAACCCTATTGTAGAAGTGGTCGTGTGAGCTTTGCTGTTCTATTTACTTATTTGCTTCCAACTATTAGGCCTTCCTTTTCTGTCATGCATCAAATCATTTGCTATGCATTTTTCACTAATTTATTTTAAAACAAATTTATCAATATTATCATTCTACTAAGCCAGAGGCTATTTGCACAGTACTGGCACACAACATCTACTATTCTAACTCTTTCATTTTACAAATTACAATACTAAATCCCAGAGAAGTTAAGTGATTTACCCATTAAGCTAGTAAATGACAAAGTCAAGATTTGAATTCAAGTCTTCTGTCTCCATTTTTAATACTCCCAATGGCTTGCTATGAACACATAACCCTATTGGAATATGACAATAGATATAATTATTTAATAAAATGGGAAATATAGAATATGTATTCATCATGACTAATGACAAAATTCAATGGTAAATCATCTTGTTGCAGTATGCTGAATATTAGAGAAACCTCTATAGTTTTGTAAATGAGTTTTCCCTATTCTACCCTACCTTCCCTAACCTATGCTTCCCTCTTCACCTCTGCTTTTTAAAATCCCTAGATTCCTTCAAATCACAATTCAGGTACTACCTCCTAGAGAAGGTCTTTCCTGACACCTGCCTCCAATTGTTATTTATTAATATTCTTCCTTCTCAAAATTATTTTGAATAACAGTATATATTTTGAATTCATTTATCTGTTTTTGTGTTAATTCTCCATCTACCCCTTTCCCAGTACTGTTTCATTGTTGTATTTGTGTCTCCCATACTTAGTATGTTCATTTGCATATGGTTGACATTTGATATTTGTTGAATTAAATTGAATCCCCACTGAATGAAAGAATATAACTGAGCTTGTGACTCTGGACTGGAAGCTGTATCATTGTTTCAAGATCAAATATTCCTTAGTTTGTATATGAAAGGGTATCTACAAATGGGGGGATATAGGAGCAGAAGGATACTGATTCCTGGGGAACTGAAACTTTGGAACAGAAAAAATCTGTAGCAATTTTCATTTCTATGCTTTAAACAAAAATTCTGATTGTCAATTAATTGTGCCATACATTACTAAGGCATTAAAACTGTTACTTTCCATAGATCTCATATGTCTATTAACGCAATGTAAGCTTTTTTCTCCAACCACCATGTTGAAAAACTATTTTCAAGTATTCTCAGTGCAAGTGTTACATACATAAAAGCATTTTTACACTCCCCATACATAAGCTAATAACAAACATTCTCATATATTCATAAAACTAATTTATTCAATTCAACAAACATATATTAATCACTTATACTGTGTCATGTATTGGGGGAGATAACAATGCAGTTATCCTACAGTAGCTTCCTCAATGTAGTTCCCCCCAAAAGCTAACCCTAGTTCATGGCATGTTTCATGTCAATACGCTCTCAAAACAAAAACCATAAGACTCCACTGGTGTCCTCAACAAATCAACCAGAATACAGACTAATTCAAAGCAAAAACATTTAAACAGCTCAGCAAAATAGTAATAACAACCAAAAAAAAAAAGAAAGAAAGAAAAACTCCTCCACAACCATTCCCACCTATATATCAGGATATATGTTCTCACAATTTATCACAGAACTGATGGGAGAGGTACAAAGCATGGGAAACACATGTGGCAATGCACAAAGAAAGCATAAATGGTAGAAACATAATTAGGTAGGCCAACTCATGGCCTAGGATGGTGGCCTCCTTAGAGTCCTCTGCCTCTAATGCACCACTCCTGACTTGTTCACCCGTAGAAACATTAATATCATCAAGCTACAGTCAACTGTTCTGATATTATATGAGGAAATTTGTTGGTACAAGTGGCTAGAGCACTGGGCCTAGAGTCAAAAAGATCTGAGTTCAAATTTGACCTCTGATACTTACTAATTATGTGACCTTGAGCAAGTCACTTAACCTCTGACTACCTCAGTTTCCTCAACTACAAAATGGGGATAATAGGACCTACCTCAAGGGATTGTTATGATGATCAAATGAAATAATATTTGTAAAGCACTTAGCACAGTGCCTGGCATATAATAGGTGCTGTATAAATGCTTATTCCCTTCTCTATATTACTAAATTATTCTCTCTGTTGCTCAGCCAGCTGTCTGCTGGTGCTTTACATCTGGGCTACTGTTTGCTGCCCCTGCTGTCTTCTGTTGGAACACCACTACAGGATGGTGTCTCCTAAGTGGAAGTTTTCAATTCTCTTAGCACATAGCCTCAGGGTTATCTTGATCTTTTATGATATAAACCTCCCAACCACAGTTAGCTGGTTAGTTGGGGGAGTCCTCAGGCTTAAGGTAAATCTTTTTTTTTTAATCCTTTTATTCTTTCTGAGCTGACAAAGGCAGGATTTCAATGCCAGTCTTCCAGACTCCAACCCACTAATCAAGCCATTGTGCCATATTACTATTCAATAAACTCATGTGCTTCTTATTGTCATCATATTTGTGCAAAAACTATAATACAATTCATATTTTCACTAATTCACATGTCCCTTTAATTAGAAATTTTTTTAAACTTTTTCAGCATAACTGGATCATATTCTCAGATGGATAGGAAATTATTGAACTAAATCTATTCATGTAACAATTTTCACTTATGAAAATTCTCCATACCAGTCCATCCTCTCTTTGCCACTAGCTAACCTACAAAAGTTCACTGGAGGTGGGAGGGACTTTAAAGTTTGAGACTATACATGGATATTTTGAAAATTTAACAAAGTTTGCTTTCTGTTTGTTGTATATCCCATTGCATTCTAAATAAACGGGGCTGTTTTGTGGCTTTCAAAACTAGACGTATTATCTAGTCATGGAACAGCACCTCAAAGACTTTGCCTTAAATCTACGTTTGCATGGTGGTATGGAAGAAATGAGACCATTTTTCCCCCTAAACAAACCCCACTTGTCTAGTGGGACTCCCACTTCATTTCAAACACAAATGTGCTATTAAGTGAATCTGAAATAACTGATACAAATCTCTCCACTGAGCCAGTGGGAAATTCCAACCTCTATAAGTTTGCAAGTGCTAAACCAGCAACCTTTTAGAGAAGAATATCTATCTTTTTGAGGTGTTTCTAGGGAATTAAATATAAAATATTCTGAAAACAAAAATACTTTTCCATTTTTCCAAGATTTGTTTTGCCTGCTTGATTCTAGGCTGCTCAAGACAGATATTGTCAAGATCCATCATGTTTTCAGGATTATGTTCACAGTTTAAATGTTTCTCCAATATATAGTATGAGAATCAAGACCAAAACATCCCTTGAGGAGATGCCAAAGAAATACATTGCTTGATTTTTTTTCTTCATTCCTATGAAATCTCCAAAGGAGTTTTTGTCTCTATGCCAGCATCCCCATCACTTATTAATTTGACAATCCTTCTGGGAAAAAATGCATTTAGAAGATGTGCATTTAGTAGTGAGAATTAAATGTACTATTTTGATTAAACATACATGAAAATGGGGGAGGGGAAAGAAATCTGATTAGCTAGAGAAGAAAATTAGAAGCTGAATATTAAGTTTGAATGTCATCTTATGAGTGAAACAAATAATTATTGATTGGGTCAGCAAAGTGTTCAGTAATATAAAACACCTGGTAACTTACTCCATGTGGCAAATAAAAATGCAACAAAAGTAATTTGAGTCAAATTTTCCAGGCAAGATAACAGTTTAACAGTGATGCAAATAACTGTTAATAAAATGGGTCACACTGTCTCCCCTCAGTGGGTCAGCAACTACTATAGCACTTAAAAAGATCATATTTATTGAAATTCCAAAGGAAGGGCCAGAGGGTCAGATAGTAGAAAAAGCCTTATAATTAGCTGCAGCTAGGGCAAGTGGACTGGCTTTCAGGTGTGGCTGATCAAGCCTCAGTCTGACAAATAAGGAATGCTAAATGCTTTATGAGACTCAGTTGCCTCTAGCAATCTTTGCTAGAAAAACAGAACCACTCTAGTTAGGATTTCCTTTCTCTTTAAAGCCTTCCCTTGGAGATCAAGTCATCCCTAGCTTTGAGGAGAAAAAGAAAGGACAGACTAGTGGTCCCCTGGGGAGGGACTCAGTCCAAGCTGGTTCTTCTGTTTATAAGCAAATGGAAGGAAGGGTTTCACTTTAAACTGCTTAGGAAGCAAATGCCCCAGGGACTAGCAGTGATCACATTCTTCAACCATCTCTTTAGTTTGGACTGGGAGAGGTCTCATTTTGAGCTAGGCTGAGAAATGGGATTTGACAAAATGGGGCACCAGATGGGTTATAGAGCAATATTGGTTATCAAATAATACTACATAATATTAATTTTCCTTATCCAATAAAGGTTGATTCCATTTTACAAACAATTACTGGGAAAAGGGTAACAACCTATATTAGATGAGTAACAAGGAATCCTATTTTTTTTTACTGTGTAAAGTTTTTATTTTGAAAAAAAAGTACATTTTATGAAAATAAAATAATCCCTTCCAATAAAGTCCTCCGCCAATGTTTCCTCATTGTACAGAAGTGACCTCAGTTTTTCAAAGGCAGGCTGCAAACCCCAACACATCTAACCAATCTGGTGAACACTTTGAATATGGGACTGGTGGTAACCTTTATGTCTATGTTCAGAAGGGCTAATCACCAAGAAGGCCATAGGGTGATTAATATTTTTCAGCTACAACTCACAACAACCATCTACTCTGCCATAGAAGGACTGTAACCTGCATTAGTTAAAGAGCTATCCATATCTGCAAAAGCACAGATCCTCAAAGTATTTGCATAAAGATATGTCCCATTAGCTAGGGATAG
This sequence comes from Vombatus ursinus, assembly GCF_900497805.2. Classification (NCBI taxonomy): domain Eukaryota; kingdom Metazoa; phylum Chordata; class Mammalia; order Diprotodontia; family Vombatidae; genus Vombatus; species Vombatus ursinus. Next base: position 17,683,009 of record NW_020954641.1, read on the forward strand.
ATATTAGACTTGTGATTCCTTTTGTAAAGGAAACTCCCAGGTGAAAAAAAAATCCCTTGATGCAGATAAGGACCTTTTTGTGTGACTTACAGTTTAAGTTCATTTGAGGATCATAGCATAAGAGATTTGGAGAGGAAGGTACATTAAATTCCACCTAGACTAAATTCAACCTATTTACAACAAAACATTGTATTTTTGCCAAGCCCTCCCTGACTCCTATGTTCACTATTACCGTGAAGGGTAACACCATCCTTACAGTCCCTCAGGCTCACAACCTAGCTGTCATCCTTGACTCTCACCCCCCATATCTACACTGTTGCCAAGGCCTGTCAGTTTCATCTTGGTAACCTCTCTCCAATCCACCTTCTTCTCCACTCTAACATTGCCAGAACTGGTAGAGGCCCTCAACACCTCACACCAAGATTGTTGCAATGGTCTGTTGCTGGCGCATCTTCCTCTCTCAAGTCTCTTCCCACTCCAATCTATGTTCTAAAGTGTTTTTCCTTAAGCTCAGATCTGCCCATGTCACCCTAGATCCCTACTCAAGAAATCATGGTGTCTCCCTATTGCTTCCAGGATTTAAGACAAAAATCCTGTTTGGCATTCAAAACCCTTTGTAACCTAGCCCGTTCTTACTTTTCCAGTCTTCTTATACCTTAGATCCTGCTATATATTCCTCAATCCACTGATGCTGACCATAAACAAGACTCTCCATCTCTCAACTCCAGGTGTTTTCTCTGGCTGTCTTCCATACTTGAAATATTCTTTCTCTTCATCTCTTCCCTTTAGCTTCCTTTAAGTCCCAAATAAATCCCATCTTCTAAAGGAAGTCTTTCCCAACTCTTTTAATTCTAGTTTCTTCCCTCTGTTAATTATTTCCTATTTCTCTTGTATGTATCTTGTTTGTACATAATTGTTTTCTTGTCATCACCCTGCCCCCACTAGAATGTGAGATCCATGAGGGCAGGGAAGGTATTTTGCCTCATTTTGTATCCCCAGCACTTAGCACAGTGTCTGGCACAAAGTAGGTGCTTAATAAATGTTTATTGACTAACTGACCACTCCCCCTCATTTAACAAATGAGTAAACCAAAGCCTTGAAAGATGAAATGACTTGCCCAGAATCACACACCCAATATATTGTAGTTTTGAGAATTGAATCCAGGTCTTTCTTGCTTCAAGGCTGACTCACTATCTACTCTGCAAACTGCCTTCTCTGGTTCAGTAAGAATTTAAAGAAAGTCATCAATAATATCAATAAATAACCATTAAAGGTTGTTTATGTTACTGATCTAGAAACTCTTCTAGCACTCAGTCCACTTGTGGCTTTCTCTCACATACAGAATATAGAAGCAATTACAGAGTTCCTAATGGTGTTAGTTTTCATAAGCAGCTTCCATTTTGCCTCAGGACACACTTTTTCCATATTGCCAAACCTTCCAAAGATTCACACCTGAGGGTTTGCAATGTGCCATCCAATTGCATAAAGATCCATACCTGAACAAACCATACCTACCCTCTCTACTCACTAACATATGCAAATACTTTCAGGCCTCTCTCTAAACAAGGACTCATAACCCTGAGTACTTACACTTATACATTACACACACACAAACACACATCTCAATAACTAAATCACACTCTCAACTTCCATATTCTTTTCTTTTCAGATATATTCTGTCACAAATACCCAGGAGTTCAAATCAAGGATATACCAAATGTCAGCATCAAGACAATTTCCTGACTGTTGTCTTATAGTCCAGAAGGTATTACTACAGGCAGTTGTGAACTTTCTTCCCCTCAAGCCAATTGCTTGCCAGTCCAGTCTTAAGAACCTGGCATCTAACAGTTAATTGAAGGGGAGGTGGCAATATATCTTTAACCTCTGGGGATAAAGTGATCATGGAAGGCAACTACCATGCTATTGAACACAACTTTCTTTAGTCCCCCTATTGGGGAAAGGATTTTTTTTTCTTTTAATTCGATAGGCAGTTCTTACATAAGATAGACTGAACTCTCTCCTACACAAAAGGAGTACATATGTAAACAGACTTCCCATTTGGGATGGTGGAAATAAAAAATGAAAGGTATGGATTTTTTTAAAATTTCCTTCATTTCCCCTTCTTTGTATTTGTATGTGTTCCATTTCTTCTTGAAATGCAGTTAATATTTAGACATTGAAAAGCATAGAAAGAAAGGGACCAAACTAAAAGGCACCCAAGACAGGTAAAGAATGCTGCCAATGCATATGTGCTGTTACTGTTTCAATAATTATTCTGAATTCATTGTAATCAGAAAACACCACAACACAGCTCACACAGTAAAAAGAAAAGCACAAAGAAGGAAAAGCAAAGTTTTATTCTGGGTAAAACTAAAGACTTCAGCCCTGAAAAGAAATTTAATTTTGTGAAAATTCAGTGCATTTTACATTTAATTTTGCTCTGATTTATGACTGAATCTCATGGGTTCCAATGGTATATAAGAAACCATTAACTCTGTGGAGGCAATTGTTAGTTTTTATAATAAAAAATGCATACTGCTTATACCATTATTGCTTAGGAAATTAGGTAACATGCCTTCTAATACCCTGTGCACAGAATACTGTAGCAAACCACTTAACTCGCAATAATAGAGTATTGACTAGGTACAGTGATATGTGAGACACTGCCATAGCCAGATTAGGCTCCCTTCAAACTGTGTTCGATAAAGTCCCTGTTGTAATACATTTATTCCACCTTAGCAGAAGACATTTCCAAACAGATTAACTAAGAAAGGGCCTAAGAGGATCAAACTGTAAAAACAGATATTTATTTTTTTTCTTTTCTTTTGTTTTTAAATGCTTAGTAATAAGGGTGATATTTTCATCTAAAAATGATAATGCTGTAATAGTACATGTGCTACTGAGTACTGGACTAAAGGCATATTTAAACTGAAAGATTTTTTTAAAGGAACATTTCACATTTTCACAAAGAAAATTAATATCCAGAAAGCTTGTGTTCTCATAGGCAGGGCTTAAGAACATTGTAGAAAGGTTTCAGCACCTTGAGAGTCCTTTCAGGTGACATCCACTGGTATCAACAGAATATATGCAGACTGCAATGTGTATACACAAACATACATATGACTCAGTGCTCACACAAATATCTCCCTCCACCCCAAAAAAGACATACCATATTCTCTACTAATCTGTAGCAGCCAAACATATTCCACAATAACAGAATAGGATGAATTCTCTTCTGGTCCCCATCCCTGCCATGTTAAGTCCTAGAACATTCAGACTGAAGATTTACATTTACATCTAGTGCTGAAATCTATTAAAATAAGGGACAAGCTCTCATTGAATAGTTAGTTTGGGACTGCATGGATTAAATGAAAGGGTAGTCAGTGGGAAAAGTATTCAAGGTAAAGCACAGTCCTATAACATTCCATCTCATGCCTCCATGGCCAGGTCTTCAAGGCTCTCCTACCTCACTTCAGTTTCTTGGGCTCCCTCCCTTCAAGGTTCAGTTTATATGCCACCTTCTTTGCAAAAGAAATTATTGAAGCACCTGGAAAACCTTAGCCAGAGCTGTTGCCATATTGCTGCCCTCCCTCTCTACCCCATAACACCCAATCCATCAACTCACTCCCTGACCTTCCTGCCAATACTCCCTTTCCTCTTTTCCCTCCTTTTTGGGTACTGAATCTCTCCATCCCAGCTCTTGCTTGAAAGAATTCAGAATCTTGCTTAACTTCAGTCCTTAGGACCAATCCCCAATTCCCAATAGTGCTGAGCTAGGTCCCTCCCAGTGTCCCTCCTTGCTGGACAGACACCCCATTAACTTTAGATCATTTTCCCTGTGGATGTGTTGTTTGCCCCAATTCTAGTGTAAGATCCCTGAGAGGAGGAATTGCCATCTCTTTTTATTTGTATCCTCTCACCTAGTACATTACTCAGCACATAATAAGCACTTAATGTTTTCATTCACTCATTCATTCTTGCAAAAGCAGTGTAGGTAAACCATTATGTGGCAAGGTTTGATGTGTGCATAAAGACCAACCTGCTCAAAGTTCTCACTGATCTAACAAGGTATCCTGCCAAGGTAACTGCCACGAAGAGTCACTCTTTTTGTGTCAAGGCATTGTCTCTATAATCACAATGCAAAAATTGACCGTCATGGGGATACAATTAGCCCATTAGCACTTAATGAAAATACTAGCACTTATTTTACCACAGAATGATCTGTCACCTATCACTTAGCCTATGAGGTTATGGAACATGATCTAATTCATTTATTGAGTATCTATGCAATGTAGAGCACTGTTCTTAGTGCTAAGGAAGACATAAAAATGAATAGGAGGTGGTCTGTGCCCTCAAACTACTTACCATCTGGGAGAGGTTATGGATATAGGTTATGGATGGTCATGGATATAGGAAAGGAATATGGTCTAAAATTAGCTAAAATACAAGTTCCAATGTGGTAAATGCTTGAGAAATACAAAGTGATAAGAAGATTCACAAGAAACAAGGACTGCCCCTGACTGGGTAGATTAGGATTCTAGGCATAGCTTTAGAGCTAAAAAGAAATTCTAATAGGCATTTTAGTCCAACCCTCTCATTTTACAGATAAGAGAACTGAAGACTGAGATGTTGAATGGTTTGCCCAAGGTCAAAGCTAGTAAGGCACAGAAGTGGGATTTGAACTCTGTTCTCATCTCATAAATTCTCTTTCTACTGTACCATGAAGGGGACATGGAACAAACATCAGACAGGTGAAATAAAAAAAAAAAAAACAGATGAGAGGGAGAGGAAGGGCGTCTAGCCTTGTTGACCAAGTAATACTATTTATATAAAGCATTTTGTAAATCTCAAAGCCCGATATAATTGTGAGTTATTCTTATTCTTATTGTTGTTGTTGGAAAGAAAATGGGCTCAGAATCCTAACTCCTGCACGAATTGTGTTTCTTTTTGCTTGCATTTGTATCCTCAATGCTTAGCACAATGCCTGGCACATAGTGAGCACTTAATAGACATTTGTGGTTGACTAATTAGTTGTGCGATCTTAGGCAAGTCACCAAACCCCTTAGCCACTACTTCTCTATCTCTAAAATTAAAATAGTAATAATTCCTGTGTATGTGAAACCCAAGCAGTTAATTGATTATTTTGCCTTTTACAAGGTGTCAAAATTCATTGGTACATGCAAATGCAGAACATAGAGGCACAGATATCTGTGCATATAAGACATGCTTCATGGGTCAATTGGAGTCTTTTACACTTTTTCCCAGGCATTGTTCTCCTTCATTATTTTTTTAAATGACTAGCTAGAAAGATGACTAGAAACCCCCAAACTTCATATTCAGCTCATGGCCCCAAGTTATGATATTGAAGTACTTTCCCAAGTCAATGACTGGGCAGCAACTGACAATTTCTTATATAAAGTGGCCCTTTTACAACCCAGCCCAACTCCTTTATCCCCTTTGTCCTGTATAATGAGAATAAAAGAAGCTGAATGAATTGTATACAATCAACACTGGTATCATGGGGGTAAAGGGTGTGCAATGAACTGTAAAAGAAATGGTTTTTCAAGTCACAGGGTGTTCTGAGAAAAATCCACAAAAAAGAAATACCATCTAGAGACTTGACATTTTTATAAATTGGTCCATAAAACAGTAATGCTCAAATTTTTTACTAGACTAGAAATTATTTAGTTTTGACAGAAATGGCCCAAGTAGCACAGTATGTATTCTTACAAGGAAAGTGATAAATACACAAAATTTAGCCTAAACCAACTTTTAGTCCCACAAATGAAGAAAATAGTGACTTCAAGAAAAGAGTGGGCCCAGCCAGAATGTTCTTACATTCTAGAACGTCCTGGAGATGCCCATTTCACAGATTTTCAAGGAGAAGGAAATATATTGCCCATCTTCCATTAGCAACTTGCCTCATTTCTCTCAGCTCTTCTTAGAATTTTGATCATCTTTCCTGGGTTCGAGGACACAATTTCAGAAGCTGGAGAAGTGAATATAATGCCTCTCTTTAGTTTCTAACATTTATCAGCAAATGCTTTTTAAATAAATGGTTATGGAGTAAATGTTACCACCATGTCAATAAAAGTAAAAGCAGAGTCCAGTACATAACTCAGGTATTCAAGGGATGTTGATTGAAGGTCCTAGCACAGTCAGACAGGAAGCAAAATGATAGAGAAGGGTGTTGGAATATAACTGCATCTAATGCTTCTGCTTGGCCTGTGATGAATAGAATGTCTCATCAACTTTGGAGGGATTTTCCTCCTACAAGATAGATAATTGTGTCATTTTCTTCATTTTATAAATAAGACAACTGAAAGTCAGAGAGGTTAAATGATTTGTCCCAGGTCACATAGATAGTAAATGAGAAAGTTGGAACTTGAACACCGCTCAGATGACTCCAAGTCTCTTGGTCTTTCATCTATAACTACAGCATCTCAAGAAGAAGGATAAAAATAGGAAAAGATGCCCACAATTTCATTGTAACAGAAGGAACACTAGATTAGGAATCAGAGGACCAAGGTTCTAAGCTTCTCTTTGTCTAACAATCTACATTACGTTGGCCAGGAATAGGGAAATCATTTTACCTTTCTTGTTTTCAATCTCCTGATCTGTAAAACAAACAAGTTGGACTAGATGTTCTCTAAGCTCTCTTCCAATGTTAACATTTTATAATTCTGTCAAATGAAAATTTGAATGGTTATCAAGATTTAGGACACGAACACATCTTGCACCAGAGAACCTAACTCGTATCAGAGAAAGGCTGAGCTTTGTTTAGAAATGAAGCAGACAATTCCACTGGGGCTAAGCAAGCAGGTAAGCTAACTTTCAGTGTAAACCCTTCCTCATGTGCTGAGGGTGTTATGAGGACTGGAGCTAAAAACTAAAGATTAAACTGAAAGTGAAAACACCTGCCTCAAGGCCTTTAGGGAACACTAGCCATTCTGACAGGCCATTTGTGGTGATCATCTTGTCTTATCCAATAAACTGGCTATTTAAGTGCTGAGAAGTTGATGTCTCTTGTCAGTTGACCATATTTCCAACAGCCACCATTTCGCATATATGTTTTATTTGCATAGCACCTGTACTACCATAGGCTAAGAGAAGAATGATGACAAAGGCAATTAAACTATGATCAGCACTCATGCCACACAAATATGAGAAGTGGCTGTTCTTTATGTAAGCAGAGAACTGGGCAACAGAGAGGCAAAATGAACATTTAGGCACAAATTTTTGTGAGAAGGTTATACACCACATATATTGCATAGTGTATCACAATAATGTATTCAGAGACTGCAGCAGAGTTTAAAAGAGTTTGTGATTAGGTTAGCTGGCCTTTTCATCCAATTACTTTTGTTGTATAAAGAACTTCCAGGATATCATTCGCCCCACCCCACCCCCACCGCCACCCTCACCCCCTGCCCAGGGACCCAGGAGAACATTTAGCTTTAAATCCTTCTTAATAAAGTAGGAAGGGAAAATGAATTGGACCATGTGATTTGACCCAAGCAAACACATCTGGTGCCCAGGTGTCTGCTCATCCATTTTCTAGCAGCTGGATGAAATAGAGCAAGTCATCATCTGGGTTGCTAAAACCTAAGACACAGACGCCAACAGATACCTACCCTAACAGCTTTTGTGCCTCAACTCAATTTGCCTTCATCATACATTCTCTTGCACAAATGAAACTTCAAAAAAGCTATATTTGTACCATAATTAAGTCAACCTGAATTCTGTAGCTGCCTCTACTGCCCTATCTTCTGTTGTACTCTGATTATCCTTAATCTCCTCAATGGGGCACTAAGCAGAACTCTCAAAGACTGATCACATATTTCACAAGGTCTGTAGGAATAATCAATTAGGTGACAAAAGTGCTTCCTGGATATATTCTGTGGCATTTTGGGTAAGGGGAAGAGGATGTCTGTATATTCTTCTTTGTGTTGCAATATCACAAGATACCCTATAATACACTTCCACATCTCCTTCAGTTGCTTAATTTCCTTCATATTAGTTTAGACCAGTCCACTGAGGGCTTTTAAACCATTCAGGAGTTCCATGATTTCATGAGGATCTAACACTGATGTCTGTCCAAAAATCCTAGGAAGAGAGCAGAATGAGAGTGCAAAATTACAGGAGCAATTTTCCCATTAAATCTACTAAATTTTAAGGGCTCTGAAATATAGAAAACACAGTAGTGACAAGAAGAAGATAAACATAAAAACCCACTCAAAAGTTATCCATAAAGATAACTTTTATAGGAAAAAAAATAACCGAAGACCAGAACACCAGCTCATAATTCTTGGTAGTCTCATAACTTCTAGCCCCAGCATCCCCACCTCCATGATAATCAAGATCAACCCTATGAACTCATATAGCAGCAAATTTAGGCAACTTCTTTCAGTGTTGACCCATTCTTTGTCTAAGAGGGAAGTCTAGGGAAGGCAGAAGTATCTCTCTAGGGGTTTCCCACACCATTCCCTCTTTTCCTTGTCCCCAACTTTTGAATGTTAGTTCTTAGAAGTTCTGTGACCCCTTTCCATGACCACAGCAATTAAGGCCCCCATATTTTGGATTTAACCCCTAGGCAGGGTTCTCAGTACAGACAGGGACTCTATTATAAGGACAAGTTGAGACCAGTGAATCAGAGTAGCCCAAAGAATAATAAAAGAAAGTGATTGAATGTGGAGCCACTGATTATAATAAATTAATCTAGCAGAGGAAGAAACAGATAGACAACTGAAAAAGTGAGATTAAGGTGAAGAAGAGATCAAGTGCAAAGGCTTCTCGGAGACCCCACCTTATTAGTGACCTGCAGAGACTCTCTGTTGATCCTATTGATTAACAGCCCCGGGGGCTGGCTTGGGATTGAAGAAAGTCAGCTATAGAGAGGACTTTGAATCCCAACATAGTGAAACTGGTAAAGAAAAAGATAGGCCAGTAAAATGGCCAATCTGACTCTCTGGAGCAGTAATCCCAGTGACCATTTTCACCCTCTGAGGGAAACAAACTTAGCCCAACCCAGCAGATCCAAAAAAAAAAAAAAACAAAACAAAACTGAGAACAAAAAAGAAGGGTTGGTATATGGGCTCGACAAGGTTGGAGAGGAATGTTAATAAGTACATGTAACAGAGGAATGGAGCATGCTCAGAATTGTATATGCAGATGTTCTTTGCTTGGTTCTAGTCTTCCACATATAAATTGTGAGCCTATTTACAACCATGTCTAAGTGACTTGTACCATGTGATGACCAAAGGTCTTCCAACTGACTTTGGAATGGGAACTCAGGGGTCATATAAGAGATGTGGCCTCCTTTTATCACATTCTTTCCTTTGTGGCTACAAAGGAAGGTGTACATTGAGCTACCTTTTGGGAGAATTGGATGAAAAGAAAACTGTCCTATCTCCCATTTGGTCATGGTAGCTGTGAGCACATGGCCACTTCTGTCCCTTTGTGTTTGTGTTTTTCTGATCTTAGGCAAACTGATGTTCCAAGATGAAAGTGTCCAAGAGACAAACATAAGTTTCAAAAGGTTTACAGGTCTGTGGCTGCAGATATTATGGCAATACCCACTGACATGGCAGCAATTCTATGCTGCTAAATGTTTAACAACCTTCTATCCAGGAAAAAAATATATTTATGACACTTTTAAATTTAATCTGCATTATTAAGGGTTTTTCAATCACTTTCTTAAATCTATACAATCAGAAAAACAATAAATCAAGCCCAAATCTATGGTGTTTGCCAATTTTCAAAGTATAAGTGCTCACACTGAGAATTTAACAATTGGCTTTCATGAGCCAGGAAGAGCTGACTCCAGCAAACCCTTCTATAGCAATGACTTCTTTGGGAGAGGAGACTCATCTAAGGCAAACAGCTTTAAGGACTGTTCCAGAGTCCCACAACCTCCCTGGAAGAGAGAAGTAATGGCAACAAATGCTCAAAACTATAGCTCTTAGAACCCAGTACAGAAATATTCCTAGGGAGACTTACGTAAAGACTCTAGCAAGGGAGAAAGGACTTCTGGTGCAAAGATTTGTGTGTTATCAATTTACCACACATTCTCTACATGTGTGACTCATGGCCATTGTTCTCTAAATTCATATCCTCCCTCACCATCAATATCGTATAGATTTCTGAGAGAGCTGATTCCAAGTTTTGGGTGAATGTTTATACTAACTAATCTTAGTATATCGTTTTAGTAAATTGCTTAAATAAAAGATAATTATGTACTGGCTGATTGTTGGTAGGAAGAATAACAGTGAGGGTTCTAGAGCTAGAGTGCTAAAAAGCAAAGCCCCTGAAGGCTCCTTTCACAGAAAGTAGTAATAGTGACCTTCCTGGGGATCTTGCCTGTACATGAGAATTCAAGCAAGGGAAAATAGCTACCAAGAGTATGTTATATATGTAGTCAGCAAGAAGACCATAGAAAAATCAGGAGAATAATTGAGATAGACAAAAGGCGATTGAAGAAGAGAAATGAATAAACATTTTTGTTTTGTTTTGTTTTTCAAAATGAGCTGTTCAGTGAACAAGTACTTAACAATGCAGGAAACTGAGTCAAAATTCCCTGAGGAAGGTAAAGCTATAAGAACAAATTTTGCAAGAATCCTAGAAATTCAGAGCTAAGAAGGCAGGGTAGGCACTTAGCTATGTTGTCCTAAAATTCCCTTCCAAATAATTTTAAAATAATGCCTCAAATCAAATTCTGCAATGGTAGAGCCAACAAAAGGTCAAAGTGAGACATTCTTCCACCCCAAACAACAGTAAAATAATGCCTCAAAACAAATCCTGAAGAGGCAGAACCAACAAAAGGATTGAGTGAGACGATTTTCCAGCCCGAGAAAACTTGGAAGGTCAGCAAGAAAAGTCTGTTGCACCTGGTGAATGTGGGGCTTAGTCCAACACAGGCCACACCCCTGCAAGCCTGCAACAGGACTTGGGGGTAACTGAATTGGAAACCATAGCTTCTGGAGCTCTCAGCCTGCAGATGGTAAGAGAATCAGACAACTAGTCAGAAGGAGATTACAAGGGACTCTTTGCTGGCACTGAGAGAAGGATTCTGTTGCATTACCCATTTGAGGTTCCAGGTCACAGAGGAGGACTCCTGCTAGCAGAAGTAGGGAGCTAGATCACAGTTCCAGGGTGGAAAAAAGTGCTAGTAATGACTGAAAAATCAGAGCACAGGCCAGGCAAGCAGTGACCACACTTCTCCTTAGATCATACCACCTTAGAAGAACTAAAAAGTTACAGATCCCTAGAATCAGCTCTGAAAACAGCAACACAAAAAACCTGAAGCTTGGAACAGCGCCCCCTGTCTTGACCCCCTGAGCAGAGCCCAATTTAACAGGAAGTTAAAAGTCAAGAAACAGGCTGGAAAATGAGCGAACAAAAAAAAATCTGACAACGGAAAATTACTTTGCCAACAGGGAAGATCAAAACACTAACTGAGAAGAAGGCAACAATGTCAAAATAGCTACATAGAAAGCCTCAAAGAAAAATATGAATTGATCTCAGGTCAAAAAAAAAAGGATTCCTGGAAGAATTCAAAAAGGGTTTTAAAAATTAAATAAGAGAGGTAGAGGGAAAAAATGGGAAAAGAAATGAGGGTGATGCAAGAAAATCATGAAAAAAGAGTCAACAGCTTGGTAAAGGAGCCACAAAACAATACTAAAGAAAATAACACCTTAGAAAATTGAGTAGGTCAAATGGTACAAGAGACACAAAAATCCAATGCAGAGAAGAACTCCTTGAAAGGCAAAATTAGTCAAATGGAAAAAGATGTACAAAAATTCACTGAAGAAAAGAATTCCTTAAAAAGTAGAATTGGCCAAATAGAAATGGCTGTAAAAAAGCTCACTGAAGAAAATAATTCCTTAAAAATTAGAATTGGGCAAGTAGAAGCTAATGATTCCCTAAGACACCAAGAAACAATAAAACAAAATTTAAAAAATGAAAAAATAGAAGAAAATGTAAAATATCTCATTGGAAAAACAACTGACCTGGAAAAGAGATCAAGGACAGATAATTTAAGAATTATTAGACTATCTGAAAGCCATGACCAAAAAAGGCCCTAGACATCATATTTAAGAAATTATCAAGGAAAACTGCCCTGATATCCTAGAACCAGAGAGTAAAACAGAAATTGAAAGAATCCACTAATCATCTCCTGAAAGAGATCCCAAAATGAAAACTCCCAGGAATATTATAACCAAATTCCAGAGCTTCTGGGTCAAAGAGAAAATATTGCAAACAGCCAGATAGAAACAGTTCAAACATTATGGAACTACAGTCAGCATAACACAAGATTTAGCAGCTTCTACACTAAAGAATCAGCGGGCTGAGAATATGATATTCCAGGTGGCAAAGGAACTAGGATTACAATCAAGAATCACCTACCCACCAAAACTGAATATAATCTTTCAGGGGGGAAAACTGACATTTGATGAGAGGACTTTCAAGATAAAAAGACTAGAACTAAATAGAAAATTTGACTTTCAAATACAAGGCCCATGAGAAGCACAAAAAGGCAAACAGACAAGAGAAATCATAAGGCATTCAATAAGGTTAAACTATTTATATTCCTACATGAGAAGATGATACTTGTTACTCCAAATAACTTCATTATTATTAGGACTCTTAGAAGGAATATATGTAGACAAAGGGCATAGGTATGAGTTGACTATGATGGAATGATATAAAAAAAAATCAAAAAGGTGAGAAAGAGTGATGCACTAAGAGAAGGGGGAAAAAGAGGTAGAATGGGGTAAATTGTCTCATAAAAGAGGCAAAAAAGGATTTTTATAGTGGAAAGAAAGATGGGGAGGGGAGGTTGTGGACAATACTTGAATCTTACTCTTATCAGAATTGGCTTAAAGAGGGAATAACACCCACTTTCAGTTGAGTAGAGAAATATATCTTAGCCTGTAGGGAAGTGGAAGGTGAGGAGAATATGAAAAGAAGGCTGGCTGACAGAAGGGAGAGTAGATTAGGAGAAGTGGTGGTCAAGCAACACACTTTTGAGGGGAACAGAGTGAAAGGAGAGAGAGAGAGAGAAAGATAAACAGGGGAAAAAGTAGGATGGAGGAAAATACACAGTTAGCAATCATAACCCTGAATATGAAAGGGATGAATGCATCCATCAAATGGAAGCAGATAGCAGAGTGATTAAAAAACAGAATCCTACAGTATGTTGTTTACAGGAAACACACTTGAAGCAGAGAGACACACACAGAGTAAAGAAGGGTCTGGAGCAGAATCTATTCCAATTCAGCTGAAGTTAAAAAAAAAAAAGCAGAGCTAGCAATCATGATCTCAGACAAAGCAAAAGCAATAATAGATCTAATTAAAGGAGATAAACAGGAAAACTACATTTTGTTAAAAGGTACCATAGACAATGAAGTAATATCAATATTAAACATGTATGTATTAAATGGTGTAGTATCCAAATTACATTAAATTTAAAAGGGTTTGCACAAACAAACCCAATGGAGCCAAAATTACAAGGAAAGGAGAAAACTGGGGAGAAGGGGGGAATTTAGATCTAGCTTCTTTGATTAAGGCTTCATTTCTCAAATATATAAAGAACTCATTCAAATTTATAAGAATACAATCATTTCCCAGTTGATAAATGGTCAAAGGATATGAGTGGGCAGCTTTCAGATGAATGAATCAAAATTATCTACAATCATATGGAAAAAATGCTCTCAATTATTATTCATTAGAGAAATGCATATTAAAACAACTCTGAGGTACCACCTAACACTTTCAGATTAGCTAATATAATGGAAAAGTAAAATAACAAATGTTGCAGGGGATATGGGAAAACTAGAACACTAATGCACTGTTGGTGGAATTGTGAACTGATCCAACCATTCTGTAGAACAATTTAGAACTACACACAAAGGGCTATAAAACTATATATATACACATACCCTTTGACCCAGCAATACCACTATGAGGTCTGTATCCCAAAGAGATTTTTTTTTAGAAAAGGGAAAAACAATGCGTATACAAATATTTATAGCAACTCTTTTTGTGGTGGCAAAGAACTGAAAAATTGAGGGAATGCTCATCAATTGGGGGATAGCTGAACAATTTCTGCTATATGGTTGTGATGGAATACTATTGTGCTATTGTGCTATGAGCAGGACGACTTCAGAAAAACCTGGAACTAATGCATGAACTAATGCAAAGTAAAGTGAGCAGAAACAGGAGAACATTGTACACAGTAACAGCAATACTATAGGACAATCAACTGTGAATGACTTAGCTATTCTCAGCAATAAAATGATCTGAGAAAATTCCAAAAGACTTATGATGAAAAATGCTATCCACACCCAGAGAAAACTGGTAGAGTCTGAATGCAAATCAAAACATACTTTTCTTAAATTTTATATATTTTTCTTGTTTTGTTTTTTTAGAGAGTCTGTGTTTTCTTTTACAATATGACTAATGTGAAACATGCTTTGCATGACTGCACATGAATAACCTATATCAAATTGCTTGCCTTCTCAATGAGAGGGAAAGGTAGAAAAGAAAGAAAAGGGAGGGAGGGAGGGAGAGAATTTGGAACTCTAGATTGAAAAAAAAAGAATGTTAGAAAATTTACATGTAATTGATAAATATTTATCAAAATAAATTAAAATATATTTCAAAAATAATTCTAGAAAAATATTGTAGAGCAATTCCAAGCATTTCTACAATTTTTCAGAAGTACAATCAAGAATTAAGTCAAAATATTAAATGATATAGATAGAAATTAGAACAATGAAGGAAGAAATCAGCAAATCTAATCAAAGACAAGTGAATCTGTAACAAAATACAGAAATCCCCTGTATAATAGTAAGTTATTTGTAAAAGAGAAAGAATTGGAATGTAAATATGCAGAGGCAACAATGGAAAATAGAGGGACTTTTTTTTTCTAATCCAGGTTAGAAGAACATATGAGGGCTCTGTAAAATAAAAATGAAACAAAAGAAAAGAACAAAAAAATGGAGAGTAAAAAAAAATTACCTAAGAGGCATAGATCTTTTAGAAAAAAACATAAATAAAATTTAGACACTATATTTCAATTCTATAGACACTAAATTATGTAGAAAATGTTCCCAGAAATATTTGGAGAAATCGGCAAAGACAGAGCAAGAGAATCCAGAGAAGACCAATAGAAAGACATCTAAAGTTCAAATCACTACAAAATAGCATAACCTAGTTTCTGAACTACAACCTCAAAGAACCAACTGAAGGCAGTAAAGAAAAAGCCTTCAAATTCCAAGAGACACCAATTAGAAAACACAAGTATAAATAATAATAATAATAATAATAATGTAAAGAAGAATATAAAGATGGTGATAACTGGTATTTATAGAAAGCTTTAAGGTGTGCAAATCACTTTACTTGTTATCTCATTTGATCCTCACGACAACTATGTGATGTATCTTACAGATAAGGAAACTGAGATTGGGAGAGGTTAAGTAACTTTATTAAGTGCCTGAGGCAATAGTTAAACACTTTGGTCTTTCTTGACTCCATGTCTAATGCTCCATACACTGCAAAACCAAGGTGCCCAAGAAATCAATTCAATTCTGCAAATATTTATTAAGTAACTATGTGCCAAGCACTAGGTACACAAAGAAGAAAAAAAAAGCATCTATGCTCAAGAAGCTTAAATTCTATTAGAGTGCAAAGGATGTAGTGCTGTACACACATACCTACATACACGTGCACGTATGTACACACATACTATGTACACATCAATAAATTCAGAAGCCAGATTGGTAGATTGTCGCTCAGAGATATCATTCCTATTGCTCAGAAGCATGATGGTCTAAGTAAAAGGAAATTACATCACTGTAAAGCTCTAAGGTAGGGGAGTAGATGAGAGTAAAAAGAATGAAATCAAAAATACCTAGAACTATAGAATTTTATCATTTCAGTGGCTCATATCAATCATCCTGTACAACCTACTTCATTTTTAAAAATAATGAAACTGAGGCTCAAAATAACGAAACAACTTATCTAAAGGTCTCATAGAATGAACCAGAGGCAGGTCTAGAACTCAGGTCTTACGAATCTAGGTTCAGTGCTTTCTACACTACACAACACTGCCTATTAGTAGCTACTCCTGCATCACATTCCATTAAATTATAACTTCTCTTTGATTCCTATTCCCTGTCTAAATGTGGTATCCAAGGCTGATTGGGTAGCCACCAAAAGCAGCAACAGAAAATGCCACTGCAGCATAGCAAGGCTGACTTATGATCCCATCTTAACAAACTCTCATCTGCTTCTAAACACAGCTGTTCCCATATGGAACAAAGCCTTATGCAAACAGTGCCAGCCAGGCCTTGGAGCAAAATGCCTACAGTGGAAGAAAATCACTCTATCATTGGATTCTTGTTTGAGGCCAAGAACCCAGTCCATCACCTATTATTTCAGGTACCCATATTCATAGGGATGTCATCCTCTGCTGCTCTCTGCCTGAGGCAATTCTTAGACTGATGCTTCTACAAACCCTGCTCTCTGGGCTACACTTAGAGAACAACATTCCCCAAATCTCCACAAGTCTACCAATAAGAATGGAGCACAGAGGGGCAATGAAGAAAGTTATGACATGCACAGTGCTTCCATCATGTAGATGTACCCACCCTGGAGGAGAAAACTGTATCCATTTTAGTTATTAGGAGGTTAGACTCCATATGAGCTTTTGTTTAGTCATAGAACTCACAATTCAGTTTTGTTTGTATTTTTTTTTAAATTTTCAATTAAACATAATGAATCTCCTTCACAGGATTCCTGGAACAGATTTGACTTTTAAGAGTCCATCAGATGTATAGGTTACCAGCTTGGGTAAGGTCCCTGTAGAGAGTCATAGAAGCAAACTCCAATCCCCAACTATGAACAACTGCACCCCTGGGGTCCTCACCTAATGCTCCTCCTTGACAGTACAATCTTCTCAACATAGTATCTCAGGGATGGCAAATGGATACTGTGACCCTGTATCCTCCAATCTGTAGGCAAAATCTTTGAAGGCTACTTTCCACCTACAGCCCTTTTCTGTGCCATCAATGCTGACCCTTCCTAGCTCCAATCAAGCCTGTGGGATTCAACAACATTCTTTTTAGACACGTGATTCATTCTACTTTACTCTAGCCTACAGCTAGTAAATCCCAACCTCTTGTTCTCATTATTGTTATTAAATATTACCACCTACCTAGGTGACAATTCCTTTCTTCTGCTATCTTTTCCCACAGTTTTGTGTTTATGCAACTCAGCTTTACCTTTCCCTAAATCCTGAATCTCTTTTTCCTGCCTTTTCTCCTCTGCCTTCTGGAATCTTCATGTTATTGTTAATGACTTTTCGTTCATCCACTCTATCTCCACCTCTCCCCTTAACTTCATTTCCACATTTAGAATGAAATGCTGGGCATCTTCACAGAAATAACCCAAATGAACTTTGTTGTGGATACTTTACTGTGCCTACATATATCTCTGTAAAATTCAGAAAAAAGTCTTCTTTAGGATCTTTTCAGAAATGGAAAATAGGATACAAGGTCAACTAAATGCCACAGAATAGACAGATGATTGTGTGAAAAAGAGCGAGAGAGAGAGAGAGAGAGAGAGAGAGAGAGAGAGAGAGAGAGAATTAACAAACACACAGACTGTCAGAGAAATTTCACAAATATATGAATCTATCAAAAATACATCACCTCATTGGATCCTCACAACAAGACAGATCTGAACTCAGGTCTTCCTGTCCAACACTTTATTCACTTTACCAAGTAGCTGCTTGTCACTCCCAAACTCTCCTCTATCCTAGATCTCTAGGGTTCATATTTTTTCATTTTTTATAGTCATGAAAAACTAGCTTTCTCTTAAAAATACTTCACCCTTGGCCATCCTTTCCATTACTGGTCTTGCTTTCTTTCATCACATCCCCCAAAAAATGAATTAACATGGGAGGTTATGCTGAACCCATCACTTCAAATGACAGATCTTCTTTTTGCTACCACCACTCAGAAATTTCTCCTTCTTTGAGCTTCAGTTCATCTGTGTGTTACCATTTCCAGGTTCTTGTTGCAGTTATCTATTGGTTCTATCTCACTCTCTTTTCATCCATCTCACTGTCTCTGCTATTTTCAAGGAATTTAGTACCTGGCTCACAGTATTCTTCTCCAACCAAGATTCTCCCCTTTAAGGTTTTTACATCAATTTGTCTTGGGAAATCCTGGCTTCCTGGTCCATCAACATCATCAGTTCCAATGATCTGTATATCCATTCCACCTCAGCCACCCATAGCAATGATCATAGCTTAGACTATACTATTTGACTTTCATGATCCTGAACTCTGAAATGCCCCTTTCATCATCATCTCATATGCTTTCATCTCTCCTCTCTCATTTCTCCTAAATACATTCTTTGACAGCACTGCAACCTTAAGTCCCTATTCCTCCTGTTCTTTTGTTTCCCTTTTAAACATTTTATTTTTTCCAATTACACATAAAAACAAATTTAACATTCATTTTTTTAAATTTTGAGTTCCAAATTATCTCCCTCCTTCCTTCCCTCTCCTACCTTCTCATTGAGGGCAAGCAATTTGATCTACCTTACATGTGTATGGTCATGTAAAACATATTTCCGCATTAGCCATTTTGTGAAAGAAAACTGACAAAAAAAAGAAAAAGAAAGTTTTAAAAAGTAAGCTTTAATCTTCATTCAGACACCATCATTTGTTTCTCTGGAGTTGAATAGCATTTTTCATTATAAGTCCTTTGGAATTGTCTTAGGTCACTATATTGGTGATAATAGCTAAGTCATTCACAGTTGATCATCCTACAATGCTCTTGTTACTGTACACAGTGTTCTCCTGGTTCTGCTCACTTCACTTTGCATCAGTTCATTAACTGTCCAGGTTTTTCTGAAAGCATCCTGCTTATCATTTCTTAAAGCACAATAGTATTCCATCATAACTATATATTACAACTTATTCAGCTATTCCCCAATTGATGGGCATCTCCTCAATTTCTAATTCTTTACCACCACTAAAAGAGCTGCTATAAATATTGATATATATATAGGTCCTTTCTCTTATTATTAATCTCTTTGGGATACAGATCTATTAGTGGCCTTGCTGGGTCAAAGGGTATATGCATGGTTTTATAATCCTTTGGCTACAGTTCCAAATTGTTTTCCAGAATGGTTGGATCCGTTCACAATTCCACCAACAGTGCTTCAGTGTCCAAGTTTATCCACATGCCCTCCAACATTTGCCATTTTCCTTTTTGGTCTTATTAGCCAATCTGAGGTGGTACCTCAGAGTTGTTTTTATTAGAATTTCTCTAATGAATAGTGATTTAGTAACTCTTCTCAGCTTCTGATACTCTGACCCTCTCATCTCCTGGATAGTCTTTTTTATTAGATTTTCTTACTCCCTCAGCCTCACACTTCCTGGCCTTCTCCAATACTTCTACCTCCTCATCTTCAGAACCTTGAAATCAAACTGTACTGATACACTAACTTTGGCCTTGCCTTGCCCATATCCAAGCATCCACTGCACTTCCAGGTCATCTCCACACCATACCGTTTCCACTCCACACACACATATCCACCCCCACTTTCTGACTTCCCTTTATATTTGCTGTCTTCTCCCATCTGAATCTAAGCTCCTTGAGAACAGGGACTATGTTGCTTGCCTGCATTTGTATGCCTAGCATTTACCACTGTGCCTGGCACATAATAAATATTTAATAAATGTTCTTATTTATCTGCAAAATGAGGAAGCTGGACTGGATGACCTCTAAGGTCCCTTTCAGCTCTAGATTGATGATCCTATCAGCCCATGACACTACTCTTTCCTAATTTTCCTCCTACTTCTCTGATCATTTCTTTTACATGTCCTTTTCTGATTCCTGTGCTCTAAGTGTGGGTAACCCTCAATATTATTTTATGTGCACTTTACTCTCTCTACAATTTCTCAATTGGTGAACTCCTCTACTCCAGTAGGAGCAGGTATCATGGCTATGAAGAAGACTCCCAAACCTATGAATCCAGCCTTAGACTTTCTCAGGCTATATCTCCAACCATACCATGATTTGAACATATAGTCCTCTGGATGGTCCCTTTAACTCTCTAATGAAAACTCTTTACCTAAAAATATATCCTCCTTTCCAAACTTGCCTATTTCTGTTGAAAGTAATGTGCTCACAGTTACCAAGATCCATAATTTTGGATTCATCTTTGACTCTTCCCTCTCCCTTACCCCTCATCAGCATCCTAGTCCAGTCTATACTACCTACACATCTCTCATGCTCATTCTCATTTATTTTTCTAATTACATAGTCACTACCTGGTTCAGGTTCTCATCATCTCTCATCTGAACTACTGTAATAACCTCTTAATGGTTTCCCTTCCTCTAGTCTCTCCCTATTTCTAATCTATCTGTCAACCAGCTGCCAAAATCATCACTTGTAAGACACAGGTTTAACCATGTCACTACCCTGACCAAACATCTCCAGTGACTCCTCATAGCCTTTAGAAAAAGATAGAAACTTCTCAGCTTAGCATTTAAGGGTCTCCATAATGTGGTACCAGTCTACCTTTCCAGCCTTATTCCAAAGCTCTGATAGGTACCTAATTGTCCAGATTTAGGGCTGGATGTAACTTCCTGGACATTTCCAAACCATGATACTGGTACTCCAGCCACCATTATCATCCTCATCTCAGTCCCACTGGAAATTTGGACTCTACGCCTGGAACTCTGGGCAATAATAAATGAATTATCACTCACTAGCTATCATTTACCAGGAATCCTTATCACTTCTCAGTCACCATTTCCAAGTCATGTCACCATACACTTAACTCTTGACCTTTCCAACTCTCCTTTGTGTTATCTTCTACCATTATAATATCAGCTTCTTGTCATCCTTTTTTGCCTTTATATTCCCAGTGTAAATGCTATATAATTAATTCATTCCTCTCTTTCACACCCTCAATATTTCAGCCAAACCAGACTACCAGCTCTTCTTTTAACTTAATATTCCACATCTTGTACTTACAAACTTACACTGTCTCCCATGTCTGAAATTCACCAACCTAACCAATAAACAAATAAACTCTACACTTGACTTTACTACCTCTACTTAAAATCCAGAAAGAGCATTTGCTACCTTTTCTTCCTTAGCCATTAACTCTTCTACCTCAAGCAATTTAGCCTGGATCCTCACAGTTCCACTGAACTATTCTGAAACCATTCTGAAATACTGAAACTTCTTCCTTGCAAAATGCAATGTTCTTTTCAAAGTCCACATTTTCTTTGACCTGTACTCAATAGTTTCTCCCCCTCTGCCCTCAGTGAGTTTATATTCTCATGGGGCAAGACCATTATATAAAGGAGAATGGGGGGTAGGGGGGTGGAGGTTACATTTGTTTGGCATGGTTTTGAAATGAGTAGGAAATGATGCAGTGACCCAGTTACAGGCAAGATAACCATCAACTCCACTATCCCAGGGTCAGAGTCCAGGTTTTGTGGGAATGGGATGAGGAAAATGACCAGAGTGTTGGTGTTAAGGTTTAGAAATAATGTGCAAGTTAGTTTTTCTGAAACACTTTTCTTTACATTTCTTTTATTCTACATTATAAGAAATGACTCTCTGGGTAGAATAGGAAGGAATATATTTAGAAATGAAAGTGATATAAAATAAAACAAGATATCAACAAAAAATTAGGGAAAAGGAATGTTAGAGTTAAAAAGGACCTTACATATTCCTAGCCATCCAGATTTATAACCTCAAATGTACCCTTCACTCTCTTCCCCATATCTGATCAATTTCCAAATCCTGACTGTTCTACCTCCACATCTCTCAAATTAGTCCCCTTCTCTCCACTCACATGGATAGTTCCCTAGTTCAGGGCTCCATCACCTTTCAATTGGACTGGATTATTTTAATAGCTACCTAATTAGTCTCCTTGCTTCCCGTTTCTCCTTTCTTCAATACAAACTTTATCTAGCTCCTAGACTAATCTTCCTAAGCTACCTGTATGGCCACATCAACCTCCTACTCAAAAATCTCCAATAACTTTCCATCGTCTACAAGATAAAATACAGACTATAACTTAAACTGGTATTTAAGAGGAGCTGTCACTATTTTCCAACTTTATTTCATTATACTCCCCTTCTTTCAAACTCTATGTTCATACTAAACAAATAATCATTGCTAGAATTCTGTTTCTTCATCTCCTGCCTCTATTCACTTGAATAAGCTGTCACCCATGTTTGGAATATACTCCCTATTCATCAACATCTTTCAGAATCATCTTCCTTTTAGGCCCATCTTAAAGTCACCTCTTCTATGAAGCCTTCCTAGATTCCAGAGTTGTTAATGTACTCTTCTGCCTCAAGTTTCCTTTTGTTATGCTACTTTATATACATTACACACATTCATATTATATATAACACATATAATACAAATTATACAATATTTTCTATAATATAATATGTAATTATATGTACATATTTATATATATTATATACATTCATGTACATTTATGTATATGTTTGAATGCACCACCTCCAAGAAGAATATAAACTCCTCAAGGGCAAGGACATTTTTGTTTTTATATACCCAGAACCTAGCACAGTACCTTATATCTATTAGAAACTATATAAATATTGGTTGAACTGAATTATTGAAATAATCAGTCTTATTGAACACATGAGGGAATTGAAACCCAGAGAGGTAAAATGATTTACCCAAGGTCACATGACTAGAGGCAGCTAGGTGGTAACTTGGATAGAGTACCAGGCCTGGAGTCAGGAAGCCCTGAGTTCAAATCCAGCCTCAGACACATATTAGCTGTGTGACCCTGAGCATGTCATTTTGTCTCAGTTTCCCAATCTGTAAAATGAGGAAAATAATAACATTTACCTCCAGGGTTGTTGGGAGTTTCAAATGAGATAATAATTGTAACATGCTTAACATAATACCATGCATCATGGGATGTTAACTATTATTATTACCATCATGATCATGATCATGATGACTTAAGTGGCTTAACTATGACTTGAACTTAAGTTTTTTGATTCCCAGTCTAGTACATTTTCCCCTATGTCATACTACCTGTCACACAATGGGCTCTGATGGATATTCCTTAATTTAACTCCAAAGTTAACTTCCCAAAGTCTCCAGCAAAATAGCAAGTTAATGAAACATAAATGAGACACTGAACACATTCTCATTGGCTAATTGGGCCCAAAGATTGGAAACTGCTTCTAGAAGTTTCAGTCTGCTCTATAATAGTGCTTCCTATCTATCCCAGTCCCCTGGCAAGATTTTTGGTTCATTCTGGAAGAGCTCTACTTAAAGAACAAATGATAGTACTCTGGGTTCTAGAATGAATGAATTCAGCCTTAATACTGAAGAGGGAGTTAAAATTTCTAGTCATGTAGCTTCCACTTTTTTTTTCCTTCTACACAGGATAGATCCCAATTTAGAATGCTAGCTGACATAGGGATTCTCCCAAAGTAAATCTATTTCTAGGTACTCAGATAGAATTTGCAGATATAATCTTAGAGAAAAAAGGGATACTGTATTATTAACTATTATACACATATGTTTATACATATACTTTTATATGTATATCTATATGTATGTAACTGTGATTTCATTGGTATAAGGAGCTTCCCAGAAAAGCACTTCCTCTACCAAGACAGCTCCATAGTTATTCTGTAACTGATGTTCTTAGAAAGTTGCCTGGAATGCTGAAGTTAAATAACTTATCCTGAATAATACAGCCAGTCTGTGATAGGGGTAGAACGTGAACCCAGGTCTCCCTTACTCTAAGGCCACCTATCTGTCCAACACACTAACACTGGCTCTTGTTAATACTGTCTTTTTAAATTGTATCAATAATGACATTTCTAATTTTTTAAAAAGATTATTTTATTTTTAATTTATGGAATAAAACAAGCATTTCCATAACATAATATAATAAAAAGATGATTGCCTGTGAAATTGCATCTCTATTATGCGCAACTTGCTATTCCTTTTAAATATATAATAAAGTTATGTAAATGCCTTTTTTTTCTTTTTTCTGTTTTTTTCTTCCCTTCCCACCCCCACCCTGGAGATGGCTACCATTAGACATATATCATAATGGCTATAGAGCTGGCCTCCATGTCAGGAAGACCTCTGATGCAAACTAGCTGTGTGATGCTAGACAAGTAACTTAACCTCTCAGGAGCCCAAGAAACTTTTTAAAATATAAATCGAGGATCAGGTGTCCATCTAGATTGGTAGAGTGAGTTTCTTAATGAGGAGTTCACTAAAATGGTAAAATCATGGGTCTAGCCCCTCTCAAAAAAGTAATATTACTAATCACGGGAAAAAATGTGGGGTTTTTTTTTGTTTTGTTTTTTTGGTGAGGTAATTGGGGTTAAGTGACTTGCCCAGAGTCACACAGCTAGGGAATGATGTGTCTAAGGCCAGATTTGAACTCAGGTCCTCCTGACTCCAGGACCAGTGCTCTATCCACTGTGCCACTTAGCTGCCCCCAAATAATGTGTTTTAATGGAAAGAGTCATGGACTTGATATCAGAAGACCTCGGATCAATACCATCTCCAACTCTTACTAGCTGTGTGATCTTGAGATATCACTTAACTTCTCTGAGTTTCTATTTTTTCATCAATAAGATAGAAAAAATCATGCTTAAATACTTAAAGTGTACTTTGTAAGCCTTAAGCCATTATGTAAATGTGAATTGTCATTAATTTTAATTATTTACCATTAATTATTAAATGTTTTCAATTATTTATTAACAAATACCTAATAATTAAACTTTAATATGTGTAGCATTTATACATGGAAGTATTTAAATATGTTATTTCACATGATCCTCACAACAAACCTGTCAAGTAAGCAATATGCTAATGTTATTGTTGTTGTTACTGTTGTTGATTTTAACATTATTATTTCTATTGAACCAAGGCAACTAGGTGGCACAGGGTATAAAGTGCTGATTTTGGGAGTCAAAAAGACCAGTTTGATTACTGACAGAGACACTTACCAGTTTCGTGACCCTTGGCAAGTCACTTAACATGTCTGCCTCAGTTTCCTTATCTATAAAATGGGATGATGATGGTGGTGATGATGATGATGATGATGATGATGATGATGATAATGATGATGATAGTAACAACATCTACTTTCCAGGGTTGTTGTGAGGATGAAATGAGATAATATATATGTGTATATATATATATATATTATATATATACACACACACATATGTATGTATATATATATAAAGCTTTGAGAATCTTAAATCACTATGAAAATATTAGTTATTTTATCATTTTGTTATTAGTGTTATTGTTATATAGAAATTGGTGCTCGGTGAGGTCACAGAGGCTGTAAGAGAATAGAGGATGGTGTTGTGAAGAAACAATATGTTGTACTGGAAGACCATTAGATTTGGAGTTAAATAACTTAGTTTCGAATTCTAGCTCTTCATTTAGTATCTGCATGACCTTGGGTAAATCTTTTCATCTCTCTCTCCACCTCAGGCTCCTCTTCTGAAAAATGAAGGGATTGGACTGGCTGTTCTTCAGAAAAGCAGCACAGCACAGCAGAAAGCAAAACTTGGAGTCAAGTTAGTCTCAATTCTGCCATTTGCTCTCTGTGGGACCTTAGGCAAATCATTTACCCTTCATGTACCTCAGCCCTCATGTGTAAAAATGAGGGAGTGGCCTTTAAGGTCCCTTCCAGCTCTAGTCCTATGAACCTATGATCTACTAGCTCTAAAACTCATAGAGAGCTGGAACTCTACCCTAGAACTCATCTAGCTCAATCCTTAAGATCTTCAGGAAAAATGAGGAGAGTAGTAGTGACCTCATGCCTAGCACATCTTTTGCTTTAGTTACTCTGTCTCCTTAGACCCAAGAGAAAAAGCTCTGGAACAAATTCATGTCACAGAGCTATAAGATTAAGTGAGGAAGCTAGACCATTGGTGACTTCGTCAGGTCAGGCCGGAGACTTTAAGGTAAGTCCTTGCCATTAGTGAAATGAAAGGAAAAGAAAGAAGAAAAAAATGGCTTTTTTCTTCCTCCTTTCCAGACGTGTCCACTTCTCCCACCACCACCACCCCACCCCTTCTCCTTGCAGCAGCAGCAATCACACACAAGGCTGACACTCAGATGGATTACTGCACTGAGAAGGGTATTGGTGATTTTATTGATGAGTCTCTCAAATCATCACTAAAACAAAATAAGCTGTTCACTTCCCAGCTGGAGTCAAATGGAGTGATGACTGTTGTCTCACCCTTCTCTGATGATAAACGAGTCTCCCCTCCCTTCTTAGGTCCTTGACCCAAATTCGCAGTAATTCCAGTGACCCAGGCAAGCCTTTGGAAAAAAAAAAAAAACACCAAATGCCTAATGAAGCTTGTCTCGACTATTACTATTGTTCCCTGTCACTCTAACTATAATTGATTTTCTGAAGCAGCTATTTTTTAATAATCAACTTAACAGCAGAGCCTCCTAATAAAAATTAAATGCTTCTCACTCTCTTCCTCCATTTCTCCCACCTCACCTATACCACCCTACTGACTATCACAATGTTTTTTCTGAAATATTTCAGATCCTTACTTCCCACTGGCAAACAAGAAAGTAATAATAGTCCCTCACATCTTTTAAAGACTCCTCTGGATAGAAGCTCCCAGAACTAGCTACCCACAGGGACTGATTAAGGATTTTTTTTTTATCCATGTCTCCCCAGACACACGGCGCCTTGCAATTCAATTCACTTCAATCCAACAAACACTTACTGGGCCAAACCACTGTGCTAGATGCTGGGAGCACAAAGACAAAACAAGAAACAAGTCCCTGCGTTGAAAGATGCTACATACTAGCAGGGGAGTTAACATAAACACAAAAGAGTAATTAAGTAACTAAGCAACCAATCAACAAGCATTTAAGTGCCTCCTATGTGCCAGTCACTGGGTAGGCAAAAGGAGAAGCCAAAGGAATAATAGCAGGGACAGATAAATAGCTAATGTCAAAGTCTCCAAGAGGTGTTGTAGGGCTTGTGGATTGGCTAGTGCCTACTACCTATTGGTATAGCTACTCCTCCTCCACAGTGGCTGGGGGAGGGGACAGGATGGGCAGTGGTCCCCTAGTTAAAAGAGGGTGCTATTAGAAAGAGAACACTAACTGAAGGGATGAGGAAAAGCCTGTTGGAAGGTGGCACCTCAACTGTGCTATTAAGGAAGCTAGGCTTTCTAAAAAGTGGAATGAGGAGGGGAAAGGATTTCAAATGAGGCATGGTCTTTACAAAAGGACAAGAGAGTTCAGAGATGGAATATAGTACCAGGAAAACAGCTAGACTAGAACAGAGAGACCATGAAGTAGAGCAATATGAACTAAGACTGGAAAAACAGGTGGAAGCCATATAGTAGGTATGGCAGGTTTGACAGGGAGGTGAGAAGACCCGAGTTTGGACCTGAACAAATCACTCAGCCCCCTGTTTCCTCCTCTATAAAATGGGGTTAATAATTCCTTCAACTTCACAGGATTGTTGTCAAATGAGCTAACATATATGAAGTGTTTTCT
Organism: Vombatus ursinus; assembly: GCF_900497805.2. Classification (NCBI taxonomy): domain Eukaryota; kingdom Metazoa; phylum Chordata; class Mammalia; order Diprotodontia; family Vombatidae; genus Vombatus; species Vombatus ursinus. Next base: position 17,710,614 of record NW_020954641.1, read on the forward strand.
AAGCCCTAAGGCAATATAAAATATTAATTATTATTGTTTTATTACCAAATAATATATATTGAATATAATCTGTTTAATCAAGTGACAGAATCCCAGGACTCACAGGGATTTAGATAATTCATCTTCATCTACATTTCTGCATCAAGGAAGGACCATAGCAAAAGTATCTAAGAAGTTTCTGACCATCTCCCCTAAAAAAATCTTAATTGCAGTAGATATACAAGTTCCATTCATAGCCTTTATACTTAGTAGGTCCTTCTTTATATCTAACCTAAATCTCTCCTATTTAAATGGAAACGGAAATATTTAAATAATTTACTCAAGGACATGGGGGGGGAATAGCTTCCTAAAGGGACTAGGATTCCTGGTTTTCTTTTCACACAGTTAAACTCTGAATGATCTCCAAGAATGTGATTCTATGGAATTCTGAAAGCACTGTGACTATCAGTCAATCCATCAACAAGCTTTAATCAAATAGTATGTGTCAGGTGGTCTGAGGTACTGTAGCTACCTAATCATTGAAAGAGCTTTGCCTCAGACAAACTGAGGCTTTTTGAAAAGACCTTAATTTAGAAAAGCCAAGAACACCTAAGGCATCCTGGGCCATTACCAGTCATCTTGACTTTTGTCTCACCAGGGGACTTCAATGACTGGAGGAGAGAGTGAGGCTGATGACTTTGTAAAGCTCTGCCTCACAGATCCAATTCACTCGCAAGTGCTTATCCTTGAGATATCATTGGTCCTCTTCCAGAAGAAAGGACCAAGAACAACAACAAAGAAAAAAATGAAACCTTAAATGAGCTTATAGTCTATCAGAAGAGACAACATAAACATCATCGAGCATATAAAATATATGGAAAATAAATTCAAGGTAATGAGGGAGCACTAGAAGTTAGGAGGGAGTAGAAAATACTTCATGTAAAAGGTGGTACTTGAGCTGAACTTTGAAGGAAGCTAGAGATTCTGATACAGGGATGAGGAAGTTGTGAATTTCAGGCATGGGGTTCAAAGTCGTGGTGATAGTCAAATGTGAGTAACAGCACGATCAGTTTGGCTGGATTGCAGAGCTTATTAAATTGAGTAATGCAGTATAATGCAGGAAAGGTAGGTTAGGGCCAGGCAATGAAAGGCATACAATTCCACCCAGTGGAATTTATACTTGATTCTAAAGGCAATAAGGAACTACTAGAGTTTATGGAGTGGGGAAATGACTTAGTCGGACCTGTATTTGAAGAAAAACATTTTGACAACTACAGGGAAATTGGAGTAGAGAAGGGAAAGGCTTGAGACAGAGAAACCAATAAGAGAGTGATCTCCATAGTCCAGACAAGAGGTGAGGAGGACCTGAATTAGGGTGGACTACATGTATTCTAGTCCTACAATAAGACATAAATCTTTTGCCATAGTATAACACAATATCCCATGACTTTACACAGCACAGTGTCCTGCAAACATAGGCATTTAATAGATGTTTATCAGATTGAATTCCATTTCAGAAAGACTCCAATTTACCCAGACTCTACAGAGAGTTACATTTTAAAATGCGCTACCTTTCTAAGAAGCTAAGATTAGTATAGCAAGAAAGAAGAGAAATGAGCCTGAGGGAGGAAAGGCCTTTACCCTTTAAGTTTCTGAACTTTTCTCAGACTGTGGAGGTCTGGGCAGCAGAACCAGGGCAACTCAAAGGAAGTTAACAAAGGAAACTACAAATCAAAAGAGCCACCTCCAATGCAAAGAACCTTCTTGCATCCTTTCATCCTCCACTGCTTACTTCAGAAAGCATGCTACCTTAGGGTTCCCACTCAAAGTTGAAATCACTGTATCTAAAATTGTTTAAACTTAGCAGTGCCCCTGGGTCTCCCTGCAAGTTAGGCCAATTCCAGGCAAAATAGTAAAATAAGACAAATTTCTTTTCAATAGCCTCTGTCCACTTTGCTGCTCCCTCTTTCTCTCATTACCCTTTCGTCATGTTGTCCTCATCTTTCTTCTAGTACCTCAATTATAGCACTTCATCCATCTTGCTCTCCCTGACAACTGGCCCATTCTCTGACTTTCCCCTCTCAACATCAAAACCTATCTGTCTCCTCCCCCATTCTCTGCTGACCAATCTGATAAATGCCCCAAAGGTACCCAAGACTAATAATGACTTAATAAATTGCTGCCCACTTCTAGCTAACACATATATATTGCAATAAGATCTTCAATGCTTTAATCCAAAATCATCCAGTCAATCAATAAACATGTATTAAGTGTTTACTATATACCAGGCACAAGGGTTATTGTGTTATTACTACTGAACCACAAATGCTCGGAATGGTCAATCTCTAAAGATTCTTAACCTTTTTTGCGTGTCACGGACTTTGATGGCAGTCTGGTGAAGCATGTGGACCCCTTCTCAGAAAAGTGTTTCTAAATGTATAAGATAAATACATAGGACTACATAGGAAACCAATAATATTGAAATAAAGATATGCAGAGTCATGAATCTTCCAAAATCTACCCACAAACTCCCAAATCCCTGGACCTCTGCACTAGAGAAAAAAACATAGGTAGTTTTTAATTACCTAGGTATGGGATGGTACATAATGAAAATTGGAAATCAAGTCAAAGGATAAACACAAGTACTTTTCAAAAGAAAATCACTGTCAGACTAACTCTTGGAGGCATATAAGGCAAAGTCCCAGAATCCCAAAATATTAGTCGAAATTTCAGGGACGGCAGAGCACTGCTACTCTCTCTTACAAAGTATGCAATTAAATGTTACCAACAGATCACAAAGGAAATGCTCAACTACCCCCTAAACTTCATATTTTTCCACTGGTCTCCTCAACATACCAGTAGAAAGCAAGGAAATCCCCAAGCATATTGAAAAGGCCTCCTGTGGTGAATTCATAGTAAGACATGGATGAGAGTTGCACAAAATAGGCATTGATGAGTTGCAATCTGCATCATTGGAAGGAACATGATCCTATAGATGTATGTGATGTTAACAAATCAATGACATGACAGGTTTATTTTAAGTGTTTGAATATTTCCATGTGCAGAAAATGACTTAATCACAAAGACATTTTGAAAAACAAGACAACTACTACCTGCAAATTCCAGTGGCAGCATTACTTTGTACTGACCAGATTAACAATATCTTTTCAGTAAATTCAAATAAGGATTAAAATAAAAACTTGACAAGCCACAATGCTCATGGAATGGGATGGTTAATTTAATTATCTGGTTAAATTGTTGTCAATGAGTAAAATTTGACCCTAGTTACCAAAAATCTCCCTAAAATGGATGGATCTACTTTTCTAAATTTCTCTTTGACTATTCAGTATCTTACCAGGAAATTAGTCTGCACATCACTGAGCACAATACAACATTATAGACTCAGACTCTCCAAGCTAGATAGGCTTTCAAAGGTTATCTAGGTCAATCCATACTTGAAAAGAAATTCCCTTATATGGTATCCCAAAAAAGACAAAAGATAAGAAATTTTTACCTCCCAATGCAGCCAACTCTAATTTGTTAGCTCTGATTGATAGGAAATGTTTCCTTATGTCAAGGTGAATTGCTTTTAAAATTTCCACTGGCTTAAGGCTATACCATTGTGAGCTCTCCTAAATCCCTGAGAATAGTTTTTGTTTATCTTTGGGTTAGTGGTGCTGAGTGATTTTCCTGTGAGCTCTCTGAAAGCAGGAACTGTCTTTTGCTGTTTTTATATCCCCAGCACTGAGCACAATATCTGGCACATAGTAGGTGCTTAATAAATGTTTATTGACTGACTGACTTGCTCTGGAAAACAATATGGAAGGAGAGTAGGGTTGGGTTCATGATTAGTTGAAGAATCATTACTGGAGGTTTCTGGAGAGTTCATAAGAATGAGAACACCGGATTCCCACTGTCTAATGCTTAATTCAATGCTTTTATATTATGAAGATGTGAAATGTGGAGATAAAATAATGAAATACCAACCTCACATGGGATAGTTGTTAGGAAGTTTTAGAATTTTTAAATTTTTAAGTCAGCTAGAGGGGTCATTCCATTAGCTCACGTGTACTGAATAGTTCAATAGTCTGGAGTTCCTCACCCAACTTGCTTCACTGTATTCTTAGTGACTGAAGAACTCGCAGAGGCCATTAAGTACCTGGCCACATCATGCTATATGACTCTCTCATTCACCTCATGGCCAGTAGAGTAGATGTGCATTCTACAAACCTAGAAGAGAATAGTAGACTCAGGCCACGAAAAGGTAATGGGCAGAAGACAATCTCTCCAAGATTACATTCCATAAAACTGAATTGGCAACATCTGCTCAATCTACTGTAGATAAACAGTGAACTATTTTCCATCTCATTAACTGAGAGGATGAGATATTAGATAAACCCCAGGGGCCTCATGCTTTGTTATCACATTTAAGGGTTGGCCCAGACTTGCTGCATTAGCTAATCTGTGCAATAGCAAGACAGAGTATTAAAATTAGCATAATTCCTCTTTTCCTCTTTCTCTCTCTCTCTCTCTCTCTCACACACACACACACACACACACACACATGCACACACACACACACTCACACACTTCCAAATGACTTAAAACCAAAAGTTCCTGTTAAATCTGACTGTCTCTCTAATTACTAGTCACTTAGCTTAAATTATTAACCATGTCCTCAGCAGTGATATATGATACCTGTAGATCCCTGAACAGGATTCTAATAGAATTATCTAATTCTATTAAACCACAAACAACTGCCCATTAAATATTTATTAGCCAACTTGCATTCATTTAAGATAGATTAGAGTGTCAGCAAACTGCTATACTCCCTCTATCCTGGGCTCTGTCTCACAGAAGGAAGCATCAAAGCAGCTAATCAGAATCACACCTATTGATCAACTACCAATTACCTGTTTAATCAAAATCAATGGAAATAAAAAGAGTTTGGAAGAACTTACAAGCCATACAATGGATTTTTTAAGTACTTGGTTAAATTAGTAAATTGGTTAGAAACTAGCTAACTTGATTTTAAACATTCTGGCTTTACTATTGGGTAAGAATATTAGATGTTAAATAATTTACATATGTGTATATACACACACATACATACACATACATATGAACATTGAATTGTATTTCTAAGGGAAAGGTGGAAGAGATGTCAGTTTCAAGCCACCTAAGAGATTTTCTTGAATATCATGTTGTCAGGCTAATGTACTTTCTTTTCTTAAAACCATATTCAGGCTGACCTAATGCCTGAACAGATAGCACTATTTCATATTGCAAGCATGTGGGCAGTATTTGACAATTACATTATGCAGGATAGCAAGTGTTCGTTCACTAAAAATGTAAGGACCATCTGGCATCTCCCAGAGGATCCAGGGAAGAGAGAACAAGAAAAGTTACTGCTCAAACCATGCCACTGCAACATCAATCATTCAAAACACAAATTGTAAATCAATTCTTAAATGCTGAAAAGACAAAATGAAAAAAACAAAGCTGAAAGCTGAAGGTTAGGGAAGGGCTTTCCATCTGATTCCAGTTCCACCATTTCTTAAAAAAGAAAAAACAAAGCCATATAATGTAGAAATAACAAAAGAAATTACTATAATAGAGCAAAATATTGTTAAAAGAGGGAAGACCATAGACCAATGCCTTTTAGATTAGAAATATTTTAACACTCTACTAATTAGTTATATGACCTTGAGTTAATCCCTGACAATTTAAACCAATGAACATTTATTAGGCACCTACTATGAGCAAAGTACTATGCTAAGTAATAGGAATACAAAGACAAAATAACTTCGTTATAAAAGAACTTTAAGTCTATTAGGAGATATAGGGGACACAACATTTACACCAGACAGAGAGACAGAGAGAAGAGTAAGAGAAGACAGGTAAAGGGGGAGGGGAGTTAGGGAGACAGTGCTAACAACTGGAAAGGATCTGCATCAAAAGAGACCTTGTGTAGACATTGGTGCCTGAATTATACTTTGGAGATAGCTAGAGATTTGAGGGAGAGAGAGATGAGAATATGGGAGACCACCTGTACCAAGGCATAGAGGTGAGCGAAGGAAAATTATGAACGGCAGAAAACTAGCAGGTCAATTGGATTGTGATAGAGAGTACATGGAGGGAAGTAAGAAGAAATAATATTGGAAAAGTAGGTAGGAAGCATTTGATTTAGGATTTTAAATGCCAAGTTGTGGGTTTTGTATTTTATCTTAGGAGGTAATAGGAAACCACCAAAATTTTGTTTTTTCTTTTTTGAGTGGAGGGGGTGGGGGTGATACTAGATATGGTCAGATCTATGTTTTGGAAATATCAGTCATAAGAGATTTCTCCAAATAACTACTAATAAGAGAAATGTAAATTAAAACAATTCTGGGATTTCCCCTCATACCCATCAAATCAGCAATGATGATAAAAGACAAAAAAAAAAACCCAGACAATTATAAAGGAACTTCAAGATAGGTACACCAATATACTTTTTGAGGAAGTTGCAAGCTGGTCCAACCATTCTGGAAAAAATTTTGGAATTAATTGAGTAAAATCTATAAAATATTCATACACTTCAATCCAGCAATTCCACTAATAGATACACATCCCAAGGAAGTAAAAGATAGGAAGTTCATAGATATAATAAAAAATCATAGCTGAACTCTATACTATACACACACACACACACGATCTGTGTCCATTGATTGAGGAATAACTGAAAAAATGGTGGTATCTGAATGCAATGGAATGTTATTTTATCCTATGAAAAATGAATAGAAACAGAATTAAGAGAATTATGGAAGAACTTGTGTGGCTTAATACAATGTGTAGAAAGTAGAACCAATAGACCAACATACACAATGGCTACCACAATGCAATCCATAATCCTAAAAAGCAATAGAACTATGTTGAACTGTAATATACATTCTTAGCCCTGTAGAACCTATAAGTAGAAAAGAGGGGACTAAAGACTTAGAATGTAGTATATACACTATCAATGCAGTCCCTGTGAAAGTTGGTTTTGAATACATGATTTTGCCATTCCTATTACAAGAGATTCAATGGAAGCAAGGCAAGATTTAAGGAAAAATGACTGAGGCATAAAAAGATCATCTATTTAAAAATAAAATGAACTAAAGCTAATAATATTTGCACTAGTTTTTTTTGAAGGAAGGTATTTTGTAGACTATTGAGCTATATATAAATGTGAGCCATTATGATGATTCTCTGAAATATCATTACCCTTAAAGTTAATTAGCCCTCTTGATCTGCACTGAACACATACCCCTTTCCCTCTTTTAGTTATGTCATCTTCTCTTTGGCTAAGAAGACATAAGTCTATCTCCTAGCTATACACATAATCAGAGATACCAAAAATAGATTCTAGGGAAAACAAACAAAAGGGAGAGTAAAATAGAGAGGCAGCATTCATACAATATTGGAAGAGGGGAAAGGAGCAAAAATCTGATACCAGATCACCATTACTTTTCTCCCCTTCTTCCTGTAAAGTTCTACTTTATTGCCCAGCATACACATGACCTTGGATTCTTGAATGATACATTAGTAAAGCCTGAGCTCTGTCAGCTCCTGCCAAACTAGAAAATCTGTAAGTTTGAGTGTAGCATCTGTTGTCTTGGGCCCACCACAACTAGGTTTGGAGAGGCTTATCAAACTTAGAAAGTTTGACTGGCAAATAGCACTCATTTCTCTCTCTGTCTCTCTGTCTCTCCCTCTCCCCCCACTGGAGAGACTGACCAAACTGATAAAACGTCAGATGTTTTGAAGTATTTAAGCATTCTTCCCTTCAAGCCCCAACTTTTGGCCCTCCAATTTCTTTGAGGGTTCTCTCACGTAAGACAATAATGATGTGTATGATTTATTTCACCAGAAAATACTCTAGGATTCCAGCACAGGATCATTCATACATGTAATCAGAGTGAGTATCTGAATTTACCTGATTTGAAGTCCCCCAAAAAAGGCCAATGTTCCCAAACTATCTCCCCTAATACAGGGTCTGACATGCCCATAATTAGAGTTATTCCTTTGTGTAAAGATAATAACTGTAGAAGACATTTTTAAAGCAAAATTTTTCTATATTCCCTTTGACCCAGAGATCCCACTGCCAGATATATAAAAGCTAGTCAGTCAGTGTATAAGCATTTATTATTGACTGACTGATAATAGCACTTCAAGGTTTGCAAATGCCTTGCAAATATTATGTCATTTGATTGTCCCATCTATCCTGGGAAGTAGATACCATTATCATGCCCACTTTACAGATGAGGAAGCTGAAACATGCATATGATAAGTGACTTGCTCAGGATCACACAGCTAGTATCTACAGCTATCTTTGAACTCAGGTCTTCCTGACTCCAGGCCCACTGCTTTATCCACTGTGACAGCTATAAGCCACCTAGTTGCCTATTCCCCAAGGAAGTCAATGATTAAAAAGAAAGGCCCCATATACACCAAACTATTTATAGAAGCACATTTTGTAGTAGCAAGAACTGGGGGGGAAAGCAGATGTTCAAAACTGTCTTACTTTAGATGTTATGTTGGGACCAAAATAACACACTTGCAAGACAATGAACAATTAATAAAAGGAAGCAAACTTTGTCTCAACCTAACAGGGATATGCAACAAGGTCACAGTGAGTAGCCTTTAGCTTTTCTGGATGCAGCCCCCCTCATTTCTATGTGGAACACATCTAGTCATATGGTAAAGGATGTAGTGACTCACATGATCTTCCAAAATCCACCAGTCCAAGGGGTCCTGACTGCATTTGATTGAAGCTTTTTTTGCCCTAGGTGACCAGAAAGCTTTGATAGAGAAACAGGAGCCAATTGGGTCCCAGGACCTTTTAGGGAAAACCATTCCTATTGTTTCAGCAGCTATATGGTGAAGTGGAAAGAGTGTGGAGCCTAGAGTCAGGAAACCTCATCTTCCTGAGTTCAAACTGGTCTCAGACACTTACTAAACTGTGTGACCCTGGGGCAAGTCACTTAACCTTGTTTGCCTCATCACTTAATCCTGTTTGCCTCAGTTTCCTCATCTATAAAATGAGCTGGAGAAGGAAATGGCAAACCACTCTAGTATCTTTGCCAAGAAAACTCCAAATGGCATCACGGAGAGTCAGACATGACTAAAATAACTGAACGACAACATTACTATTATAGAAGGAAAGGGGAAAAGGTTTAACACATTTTGTGGGAAAATGTTGGTAGAGATTAGTCGTATCACACCCCTAAACAGGTTGGAGTACGTGAGCATAATAGGCTATTATTTAGGTACAAGAAATGATGAATGTGATGGATATAGAAAAGCTTGGGAAGATATGGACTGATGCAAAGTGAAGGAAGCAGCACCGGAAAAATAGTAATCACCATGACTACAATGTAAATGAAAAGAAAAAATGATAGCAAAGCATTTGAAACTCAATGTAATGAAATTATAATGAACAAGTTTAGCCTCAAAGAAGAGATATGGAATGGCACCCTGCTTCTTTGTAGAACTGGGGGCTACGAGTGTGGACTACTGCATGTAATGTAAGACTTATACAATGTGTTATTTGGTTTTGCTGAACTTTTTCCTTCGCTCTTCATTCCTCCTTGTTATAGGTAGCTGACTATGAATGAATGGGGATAGGAGAGAAAAAAATCGGAAATGTAGGTGATATAAAAACAAAAGATGTCAAAATTATTACAATAAATAAATGCATGGTGCTTGCTTCAGCAGTACATGTACTAAAATTGGAATGATACAGAGAAGATTAGCATGGCCCCTGTGCAAGAATGACACGCAAATTTGTGAATCGTTCCATATTCTTAAGAGAAGCATGAAAAGGTAACCAAAAACTATAATTCTTCATCTCTTAAATGGGAATAAAAATACCTATAAAACCTACTTCCCTTAATTTCTCTAATGTTATCAGATGCAGAAAGTTGGTGATCAGCATTGCTAGAGTTAGTTTCAAAACAAGAGTATTACCAACACAGAAGAAATTATAGATCCAGACAAACAAAACAAAATAACATATCTCCTGGTGTAGTAATTTCTAAAATTCATTACAACTTTGTGGTGCTATAAACATTTCAGTCATTGTCATGTAATTTGCCAAATGTAATTAATTCATCTTGTGCTCTTCTTGCTATTCATTTCCGGACCTAATTCATTGCTCATCTGCATTGCTTGTCTCAAATATGTATAGTGAGTGATTCAACACTAATTCATGAAATTAGCTATTCAAATATATTTTATAAACTGGATAAAAGTAAATTTTCATCCATTTGGTTTTTCTTGTATACAGTGTTACTCTAATATCTCAAGTAATAATGGGTTTCATTAAAAGGGCCCTATTTAATTGTGGATCTGGATGCAGTCCTTTATACACGCGCAAACTGAAGCATCTAGAGGAGTAACTTACCATTAATAAAGAATGTTTCTTACATTAAAAAATAATAAATAAATAAATACACATCTTTCCTTTAAAGGGTTATCACAGTAGTGTTCACTGATGTGTATTACTTTATGAGAATAACTTTCATTACTTTGTTGGAGCCTGAGGAGTCCACACAAAGGATCAGTAAGTTTCTGTGTGAGGAATCAGTGAACAAAAGCCGAAAGAGTCAAGTAGTGCTCTGTGAGGAAAAGCCCGGTCCAGACAGGGGGCCATGAGCGAGGGGCCTGTCCTGCACGAAGATGGAAAGGGAGCAATGAAAGGGAGAGAAGGTCAGGACAAAAGTTCTCATTTCACAATTTTCCCTGGGCAATAGAGTCTTGATAGCATAAAGCCATAACATTTTAAGTGGAAGGAACCTTGGAGATCAACTGATTCAATATCTTCATTTTTCATATAAGAAAACTAAGGCCAACAAAAGTAGTGATTTGCCCATGGGCACAAAGGATTTTAGTGGCAGAGGCAGGGCTAGAATGCATCTTGACTCCCAATACATGTTTCTTTCCTCTACTCCATTCTGCCTTCCTACTGACCTCTTTTCCTGCAGTGTTCTCCTACTCTGCGCCATACTGCACTCCACTACCAGATTAGTCAAGAGATAGTTCTGGTCAGGTACACCTGAGTTTGAATCCCACCTCAGATACTTACTAGCTCTCTGACCCCAAGACAGCTACTAAGGTGCAGCTTCTTCATCTACAAAACGAGAAGTATAAGGGCATTTCCCTTTCAGGGTGGTTATGAGAGTCAAAGGGGACCATGTATATAAAGTGCTTTGCAAACCTTAAAGTACTAAATAGATATTAGATATTCCTGGAGTCAGGAAGATTTGAGTTCAAATCCAGCCTCAGACACTTACTAGCTGTGTGATCGTGGGCAAGTCACTTAACCTCCATTTGCCTCAATTTCCTCATCTGTAAAATTGTGATAATAATAGCGCCTACCTCCTAGAGTTGTGAGGATCAAATGAGACATTTGTAAAAAGTGCTTTGCACAGTGCCTGGTACATAGGAAGCACTATATAAATGTTAGCTATTATTCTTATTCTTAATTCACAGTTTTCATCATGTCACTTTCCTCACAGTCTGCCTCCTGGTACAACAATTTTATAGTACTAATATGAGGTTCAAATATGTTAAGTACTTTGTAAACTTTAGATGACTGCATAATGTAAGCTGTTACTATTTTATGAGTAGAAAGTGAGCTCCTCATTACCAAAAGGCAAAAACAGAGCACTATCTGGAAGTTATTTCCATTCCTGCAAATGCTCATGTCCTTCCTGAAAACAACAGCATCCTGGTCCTTTCAGATTCTTTATAAAGACAAAAGCTTTGGGAATGTATCCATCCCCTAAACAATATAAAAAACCTGTGATTTAGTTACAGTAATTCCCTTAACCAGTATGTTACAAGTTTTAAGGAGTTGCTTAAGGTGATTAAATGATTTATCTTGGGATCTGAACCCAAGCCTTCCCTACTCCCAGATGAAGACTCTATCCACTAGGCCCAAATGCTTCAGAGAAAATATGCAGCCTTCCTCTAAACAAGCTTTGTCACCAAGGTACGGCCGTACATATTAAACTGCTAAAGTTCCAGGGTGAAAGGGGTAGAGTGGTGGATGAGCATCTCTTCCTTACTGACCTTACATTTAGTACACACACTTGAGAAGGGCTGGCACTTTCTACCTCTCTGGGACAATATCCTTACTGACTTAATAGAAAACAGGAAACCTAGAAGCAAAGAACGGCTTTATAGACTTGTGGAGATTCATCAAGGAATAAATAAATGTCACTATTGTATAGGCAGAAATAATGGATAAAATAAAATCAAATTCCCTAAGGTATAGAAAAATGCAACTCTTGGCCTCCCCACTAGAGCTACTCTTTAAAGGACAAAAAGTATGAATCAAGAGTTTTTCTTTGGAGATGTATCCCAGGATCATGTTGTCAGCTAACCTGTTAATAGGTTATTTCTCCTTGGCTCACAGTCAAAACAGAAAGACCTGGAGAATATTCGATGAACTGAATACCCACTGCTGTCTCTTACAATCCTTAGACAAAGAGAGAAAACAGTTTTGTTGGTTTCCCTTGACAGGGCACAAGCCTCCCCAGACAGGACATCCTAGTCAGCTAAGAGAACTACTTCTAAATGTCTCTTCAGTTTTTTTGGACTTTCAGCTGGGTCTGCTTTTACCTTTGGAGACAAGGGAATGAGAGCTGCTCCCCTTTCAGGTTTCCCAGAAGGGATACCATCCCAAGAGGCAGACAGCTTCAGAACCAGACCTTTGAAGTAGGTATCTATCTTTGTCCCAGCCAAAAAAAAGATCCAGGGAGAAGCATAGCAGCATCACCTACCGTTGTTGGAGGACAGAGAGAAAACCTTGTCATATGTCACTCATATGCCTGGTAACAAAAATAACACAGGGCAGATTCATGGAAATCAGTGTATTGGTTTAAAATGAATTTTTATTTTATTATTTTTGTTTTAATAGATTGTCCCCAAATCAAACAAGGAGTTACACAGGAGAAACAGTGTAGAGGATGCCATCAAAAGGTGTTTGAATAAAAAACAACAGGCTACTCACTTGTAAGAGTGAGGGGTGACCAATACACAACTTACACGTTCCACTGGTATCCTCCAAACTCAAGGGAAAATAAGGTAAGCCTCTTGTACATTGGGCAGGTACCTTGTTATGAATTTATGGGAGGACAACATGGAGAAGAGTTGCACAGGACAGACATGAATGCATTGTAAGCTATGTCATTGGAAAGAATGTCTACATCAATGAGATCACAGATGTTCATGAATATATTGTATTAATATAACAGATAGTTTTCAACAAGCACTTTTATTTTTATTCTCATCAATAACATTTTATAAGGTATATTCTCAGACATAGGACTTCAAGAATGACATAAAAATATGTGCCAAAAAACAAATTCTTGTGCTTTTTTAATCTGTAGAAGATGAAAAATAGAGCAATCAATACATGTATCTATCTAAATATATATATATATCTTTATGTATACATACATATATTTATGTTTTATATACATATATATGGGAAGGAAAGACATTGATGAGTATGATTGAATCCTAAGCAGTATCTTGAGATGGGGGGCTGTATAGAATTTCCAGAGCCTGATGATTATTGGAAACATGTTGCACAGTCATAGAATCATTGAAAAATTACAGGCTTAGAGGGAGAGAGAAAGGATCTTTGAAATCATTTAGTTCAATTCCCACGTGTTATATATGGGCAAAATGAAACCCAGAGAGGATAACTTTCTCAATATCACAAAGCTGGCTAATGTCAGCTCCAGAACTAAAACTCTAATTTCCTGGTTCCTAGTTCAGTGATCCTTCTGCTATATTACGTTGTCTTCTCCATTTGAATTGCATCTTCTGCAACTCTCCATTTGGATTTCTGAAATAAGCTCCAAATAACTAATGCCACAATTCTTTGGCATCTACCAGATGCCCCCTGAGTGCATGGGGGGCTCTGATGCAGTCCAGTTGCCAGATTGCGACACGCACTTTCATGTTCTGTATCAACATCTCCAATGGGGATAATGCTGAAGTATGCCTCACTGGTAAATGTGTGCTGCTTGTTGGTGGAATACTCCTGAATTCCACTTGTACTGGTTAGATAAAGGATCCATCATGAAAACTTCTGCTTGAGGGAATGTTGTATGTATGATCACAGGTGTGAAAACAGTTAAGAAAAGTGGTGGCAGCACTAACCCTCTCAGCAGACCAAGCACAGTGTTGCCATTTGGAAATTCACAATCCTCTTGGCTTATTCTCTCACAGGTTGGGATGGAAATAAAGTTCCAGTTCAGAGTGTCAATAGCATCACAGCAGAAGGGTTGGCATAGGTAATGAGTTTATTTTGACTGCCCAAGGTCAGATATTTAACAATATTCCAAAGTTTAAGTATTGTACATTGAACGCTATTTTTGCTCCTCACTTGAAAGCTTCACAGCTGCTAATATTTACAGAAATAGAAAGCAATTACAGTTTGCTGCCACAGGAGGAACTTAAATAATTTAGCACTCATAATGCTTCTGATTCTTTTCATGCCTTCTTTTCTCTAAAACCAGCTGCTTCGTGCTGTCAGAGTTCTCTACATTCAGAAAGTGGAGCTGGGCAGATGTGTAATGCACAGCTTTTGCTATCCCCCAAATGGAAGGCCCAAGACTTGGTGCAGAGGGCAGTTCTCCCACATCTACCCTTCACTTCTGGAAAGAGCCCCCTCTCCCTTCTTGCCAATGTTGAAACTTGGGAGCCATCTGCCCTGGTTTAGTCTGGACAAATTGGCATATATGCAGAGGATCATAATGTGATTTCACTAATTAAACTAATTTACTTCAGGAGTCATTTTCATATCATGAGAAAGGGAGGTAGAGAGTAAAAGGAGAAAGCATCAACTGAATAAGCTTTACACACAATTACCTGAGAAGCGTTATGTTTTAAATACTCCTGAAATCATCTTTGGACTGCTCTGAGAGCCTCTTGTTGAGATTTGGTAGGTGATCCAATGATTTCTTAAGAGAGTCAACAAATGGATGTGTGTGTGTGTGTGTGTGTGTATGTGTACATAATCATTTTGAGCAGGAATTTGGATTAGAATGTTTCTGATAACAGGTCCTCATATAGCGTATCTCATAGTGGTTTAAATTAAAAAAAATTGGGGGCAGCTAGGTGGTGCAGTGGTTAGAGCTCTGGCCTTGAAGTCAGGAGGACCTGAGTTCAAATCTAGCCTCAGACACTTGACACTTACTAGCTGTGTGACCCTGGGCAAGTACTTAATCCCAATTGCCTCACCAAAAACAAAACAAAACAGTAAAAAAATATATATATATAGTCAGGAGAATTAGCTTTCATCTAATGTGGTATAGTAGAAAGGGCATAGTCAGAGGACCTGGGTTCAAATCTTGGCTCTGCCATTATTCCCTGACTGGTGCTGGGCAAATCATTTTACCACTTTGGGCCTCAGTTTCCTCATCTGTAAAATGAGGGAGTTGATCAAAACTACCTTTCTGATCCCTCCTGGCTCGTAATCTATGACCCTAAGCTCTTCAAGATTCCTTCCAATTCTAAAAACCATGATTCTAAAATCCTAGTATCAAATATTTCAAGGGTTTCTGGCCACTCTGGGCATTACCTTTTGTTTTTTCTTCTCTTCTGCTTCTTTTTGTCCCCTGCCCATAGCCATGTCTCTTTCTAGTGCAGTGAATCTTATCTATTCATGCTGCATACAAGGGGAAGGCAGCTTTGCTATGCCGGTCAAATGCTTCTCCTTGTATATTAAACATTCAGGGCTTATTTCTGTTGCGAGAAAGGATTGATTGCTAGAAATAGTCTTCTGCCAGGGGTGCATGCTAACAGCTTCTACCATTACAATCTTCTGTGGAAGTTGACAATCTAACTCCTAAGTCTAGATACATGTTGACTTGTCTCTTGGACTGTATAGGAGCACACATGGAAAACAATAATAATAAATAATGCTAGCTGATTGACTTAGAGCTTAAAGGGCAACAGACTGCTTTGTAACATGACATAGGTTGGCAAAATTGGGAATGTGAATCTAAGGTTAATATTTGGCTAGCCTGCAGGAGGGGAACTTGCTAATAAAAGGAGGGATAACCTTTCTGTTTTTATTGTCTTTTATTGAAATTTCCGTTGAAAGTCCATGAAACCTATGCCACAGTGTCATGTTCACTAACACAAACTTGCATGTGTATATCACTTTTACGTCTTTAAGGGTTATATGGATTTCAAGCTGGAAGAGGTTTAGAGATAATTGAGTCCCAACCCCTAATCTTGAAAATGGAGGAAAATAAGGCCCTGAGAGGTCAAATAATTTGCCCAAGATCACACAAGGAGTAAGTAGTAGAGCTGGGATTGAATCCCAGGTCTTCTGACTCCAAATCCCATGCTATTTCCACTATACGACACTGCCTTTGTTACTTCATTTGTCATAGCATGAAAGAAAATATTTGCTTCAGGCAAAAGTTAATTATCTTGCTCACCTTTCTAGAATGCCTATAGATCTAGGCAGCATGGAGTAGTGAATAGGTTATAGGACTTGGAGTCAGGACTTTTGACACTTAATAGCTGTGTAATCCTGGACAAGTCACTTAACCTCTCTAGGTCCCAAGTTTCCTTATCTGTAAAATGAGGGACTAGGTTGGACTAAATGGCCTTTGACTCCCATCTACCTTAAAAGCTATGATCCTATATGATCAATGACTTATGTGGTCTTGAGGAAAGAAGAACTAGAAATGGTGACAGAAGCATATGGGGAGCCCAGGTCAGTCATGTCAAATTTGGCACATACCCTGCCATACTGCCTAGCATTTGAATTCTCCATGGGGATTGATGACCACCACCCACATCAATGCATGGTTCCCAGATTATACTGTGGAGCTTCCAGGGACCAGTGCCTAGCCCCTCCACAGCAGAGCTACACATAAGTCAAAGCACAGAGTAGGTGCCCAGAAAAGATTAGTTAACATTAATTGAATTTAAAAAGATGGATTGGATACTAAACTTTCACCAAATACTGGTTGATTGGTTAACTGGTTGAACAACTGACTGGAGTAGGCAGATACACATAGGACAGATGGACTAAGATTTAGAGAATAATGATTTTCTCTTTCTTGGTGGCTTTCTAATGAGGGAAATTAGACAGACATTGAACAAGGAAGCCCATGAGAAAGGTTCCCATTGGAAAAGACTGAAACAGAAGCAGATTCTGAAATGGGGAGAAAGGTTTGGTGGAAAGAGATAGAGCTCCACCTGCATGTATGCACACTACTGGGAACACAGCTCTTCAAGGGCACAATGGTGTCGTAGAAAGAATACTAGATTTAGGGCCAGAGTACCTAGGTTTGAATCCCACCTATGTTGATTACTGTCTATGTTGACTTGGGTAATTCATTTAACCTCTCTGAGCTTCAGTTTATTCCTTTATAAAATAATATTAGACTAGATGATCCCTGAGATCCCTCTTAACTCTAAAATCCTATGATGCTATTTAATAAACCTCTATGAGATGAAAAGCAGGTATTCTCCCCTTTTTCCAGATGGGGAAACTGAGAGTCAAAGAAGTGGATGATTTTTCTGAGGTCACCTGTCTATTTAGTAACAGAAGTGAGACAAGAATCCATGTTTCCGAACTATTAGTTCAACACTCTTTCCACTCCATTGTCATACACATCCAATTAAAATCTTAAAAAAAAAATCAGGCTCAGGGACAAGGGGAAAAACACTTTCTTCAGAACTGCTTAGATGAAATACAGATGACATAACTCCTTTTTATTAAATATATATGTTTAATGATATGTGAGATCAATCACAATAACAATTCAAGGTAAACCCATTCACTATAATGCTACGTGTCATAACCATATGAACCCAAGAGAGAAAAATGTATTAAAAATAATTTATTCCACTTATCTCATCCTGGACTGACATCCTTTTGCATGTCTAACCCAAGTTTCAAATGAGGCATTTGGCATGTGCTACTACATTGATATGATTCTGAATGGGCAGAGAGAATGATTACTCTTTGTATACCTGAATGAGCGCTGGAGTTTGAGAAACTTTGGAGAGGAGAGATATGCACAATTGCATATTCCCTTCAGAGAGAGACCCAGGGAAAATGATAAAAGACTTTGGAACGTAGACATGTAGAAGGAAAATCAGTTTTTCGATAAGTTGTTGATTTACAACTTGCCTCCTTAGAGATTTCAGGGAATTTCCCCATGGGTAAGATTTTGGCCTCTCCCTTGATTGAATAGAGATATCTTGCTCCCAG
Organism: Vombatus ursinus; assembly: GCF_900497805.2. Taxonomy (NCBI): domain Eukaryota; kingdom Metazoa; phylum Chordata; class Mammalia; order Diprotodontia; family Vombatidae; genus Vombatus; species Vombatus ursinus. The sequence goes on from NW_020954641.1 coordinate 17,728,873, forward strand.
CATGAGAGTTCATTTACTCTATATTTTCTGGCAAATAGTATAACTTTTCTGTTTTCTTGGATAAATGGGTTTGCTTGTTATTCACTATCTGTGATTATCTTTTGTCTAATTAGCATTTGGTGGGAATGAGTCAAGCTTGTGGATATAGGCTTAGGGTACCTCTTCTCCTTCAAGGGATGGTGACCAGTAAAGCAGCTTGAACCTAAAACATGTTCATTTCCTTAGACCAGCAATATTTATGGGGACAGTTTTTCTCGGAGAAGAACAGTGCAACCAGCCTTATGGCCTCTGCTCCTATAACCCTCTAGGCAGGAATTAAAGTCTCATTTGAAGATGAACAGTTAAGATTTCAGAGACAGCTATTCATTACTCCCTGAAAGCCACATTTATCCATGTAGATATACATATAACCTGCATGGAGAACATTATATATAGCATTTACAGGCTCAATACTTTTCTGTTTCCCTTCCCGCATTTTGTCTCCTCATTCACAAGTTGTCTCCATGGATATTCATTGGACATAGCTCTATTCTAGGCTCTATTGGGGACAGAAGATAATACAAAGAGTAAGTAATTCTTACTCTTAATGGATTTAGAATTTCCTGGACTAGGAGAATTGGGATATGGGAGACCTCGGAAGTGTCAGAAAAAGGGATGAAATTAAAAAGGCTAAGAGGAATAGAGAATAATCCAAGGAAGAAGGTTCCAAAAGAAGCAAGGATGGGCAGGAGAGCACAGGTTAGCCTGCACCCTTAATTCACCTGACTGAAAAACAACTAAAAAACAAGTAGGTTACACATGCTCTGTAACCTTAGGCAAGCAGAGGTGAAATCTAGAATCCAGTTATTTGCAGATAAAATATGCAGGCTGTCTTAGAAAATATAACTCCCCTTCTAAAATGTTTCATACATATTCATTGCCTCCTATGAACTGAATTCTGCAGTCAAAAACATGCCCTGCCCTTAGCTCTTGACAAACATTTGACACTTTTATAGTAAATAGATATTTCAAAGATAAACAATTTTAATAATTAGATTGCAAATGTATTAAAATTCTTTAAAAACTTGTATTGTAGACTCTCCAAAAATATTTTAAATCAATGTATTTTAGCTGTACCCCTAAAATGATCCTCTGATTTCTTTATGCCATTTTCTCTCTCTGTCTCTGTGTATGTGTTTCTGTGTGTCTCTCTGCCTCTGTCTCTCCCTCTGTCTCTCTCTCTCTCCAGCATACCCCTACCATACACAACTATTTTCCTTTTGTTACAAAAGCCTTGCCATTTCAAGTAGCACTTGGTCATATCATGGCTACCCCAAAATGCTAAGAAGCCCACATAACAACCATGGCCAACAGTTTGACTTTGATACTTCCTGCAAATTTCAGATTTTAGATCAGAGGTTCCCAAACTTATTTGACTGCTCCCTTTTGAAAAAAAAATTTTACTCAACACCCACCTGGAAATCTGCTTTCTTTAACCCTTTAAGTTTTTTTTTTTATAATTTGCATCATTTCAAAAAATATAAAATATTTTTAAATGATGCATCTTAAATTTAATAATTTATTTTAAATTTGTGGGGTTTTTCCTGCATTGAAATCTTGATGATGCAATATTGTATCATGTAATGGTATAGTATTGTGCTGTAAACAAGTCATTACATGCACATATTCCTGCCCATGCATGCTGGACTTCCCAACAATACATGACAAGCTCACTTGCCAACACTTGCTTGTTAAGACCTGTTGGCAGACTTGCCCACTGATCATTTATAATTTGTATTTTGTGTATTTATTTGGAAACTAATGTAATCACTACAACTTTAACTCTGTTACAAAACAGATGAAACATGTAAAAAGAGTTTTTCAAAATTTTCTTATCTTCTCTTCTTTCCTTATGTTTCCACTGTCCCCTTATTTTTATTCTATACCCCCCAATTGCACCTGAGGCTACTACCACCCCCTTACTGTTCCAGCACCCCCCAGGGGGTGATATTGCCCTCTTTGAGATCCTATGTCTAGATGTTCATGCCACAGAATAAATTGGTTGGTTTTTCTCTACTGGGCTGATGTTTCTGGAATTATTCTTTCAGGATAGGAAGCAGTGCCATCTTTAAAGATTCCTGACAAAGACTACAAGTCCCCTACTTTATGCCTTGGAACCAAATCAAACACTCAGTGCTTCCCCATAGATTTCCAGATATAATAGCCTCTTCAAAACCTGCCCTGTACAATCCATTTCTAGGAGCCCAGGGAAAGTCTTAGTTGTAAACTTTCATTGAAAACTGTTGCTAAATCAGCACCAAGCACTGTCTCTAGATTTTTAATGATTAACCGCATCCACTTAATAAAGTATTCAATCACAACATTGTCTGGCATTTATTCCTTGCTTTAGAACATCTCTTAGGGGAGTGACAAAGCAAACACAATTTTAGACACTATCTCCTTTTATAAAGGAAAAGCTATCCAAGCAATCAAATACAATATTCACACTGAATTCATCTTCAAAGCAACCTGAGTGTCTCAAAACACATTTTGTGAGAGAATTAAGATTCTTACTGTAGGAATGCAAACTGAACCTATAATTTCATTGGTATAGGGAACTCCCTGGTGAGAAAACCTGCTCAACCAATGCAGATTAACCCCTTCTCAACTACTTATAATCAGAGAGTTGCCTAGATCACCAAGAGGTTAAGTGACTTGCCTATAGTCACACAACCAGCAGAACTTGAACACAGACCTTCCTGGCTTCAAAGACAGCTCTTTAGCTTAATGTTAGAAATGGGAAAGAACAATTAGCAAATTCATCAAGTATCCTTCTATTTATACATCAATTCCAAAGCTTATATACCACTTCCCACTCAATGGGTGGAAGAAATGACTGAAGGGAGGGAGAAAATTTGGAACTCAAATTTTAAAATTAATGTTAATTTTTTAATTCTAAAATTTAAATAGTATATTGACTGAGCTTTATTTCTTTGCAATGTAACAGAAATGTTACATTTGTAAATTCAAATACTCGTGAAATATATATGTAGTTACATTTGTTAATGGCTTTTAAGGACTTTTAGTCCATCTACAACTCTATAAGCTAATCAATTAGTTGTTTTATTTGAAACAAATAGGATAATTCATGAATTTGCTAATTGCTTTCCCCTGTTGCACATGAACAATACTTAGTCTTTAACCACAACATCTGTTTTTTATTCAAAACACAATTGCTGATTACTTAACTAACAGAATTGTACCGTGATTAAGAGCCATTCATAACAATTAATAGTGTAGCTGTGTTTACATTAACTCAAGCACACCTGAATTTCACAAATGTTGCATTTCATCACCAGGATGTCAGGGTGGTGCTAGACCAGTACAGGGAGAGCTCATCTTAGCAGTATATTGCAAATTAATATCCAAAAACATGAGAATCACGGCAGAGGCTCAAAGAACATCGACAAAAGGCAAGGATGAGATTTTCAAGGGACGTTGACCTCTCTGCCTATGATTGATTTGGACCTTTCTCTTACAAGATAGGGAGGGTTCCATTAACATAGAGAGCTAATCAAGGCAGCTCACCAATTGGGATATATACTGATCTGACAGCAACAAAAGGAAAAATCCACATCTAGATGCCATCATATAGTACCAACAGATTTCCAGACACACCATCTCACACAAGCCCATCAATTATATAAACTTCCAGCAAGTGCAAATACAACAATAAAAAAGAAAAGGTCATCATATAACAGCAAAACATGTCAGAAGAAACAGCTGCAAGTGTCAGCCAATGCATGATCCAATCTAAGGTTGAAAATATCAGGAGAGATAAAGATTTCAGTAGGCTGTAAATCTTGGGCAGTGTATCCCCCTTGTCAACCACTTACAATGGAACAATACCTACCAAAAATAGTAATACATTAGAACTTCTAGCAGAACATCACTAATAGGGGCTCCTACCACTATTCTGAAGACACTAAGCCGTGGAATTTAAATATTGGTCTACAGAGAACAATGGGTTTTTGAAGGCAAAAATTAAAGCCACATCTAAGATGCACAAGTGTTGACTTTGCATTCCTGAGGGGGGGAAATAAAAATTGAATATGAATGTTGGATCTTGTATGAATTACCATAATGGCCTAAATTGATAGTGATTAGAATGATTTGAGTTATCCCTCCCCATATCAATAGACTAGTGAAAATTGCAAAGGTAAGTTTCAAAGATCAGTCTATTAAATTTGCAAGTAATGTTTTGACTAGAAAGCAAGTCATCATGATTAGAAGTCAATCTTCAATAATTATGTCAAAATATGGACTGGGAATGGAGGAATGCTACTACCATGGGCCATATTGGATAAATGTAATACTAAATATGAGTTTTGGTTGACGGTTCTAATTGCCCAAGCATACCCAGTTTATGGAATGTGTTCCTCAATATTTATGTTACAAAAAAAGTTTATTGTTAAGTAATACCTTTAAAAATAAATTGATTACATATTAAAAGAACTAGGTCTCATGGGATCATAGGTTTAGACCTGGAAGGTAATTCAGTGACTATCTAATCCAGGTGTTCTTAACCCAAGGTCCATAATTTTTTTCAATATTTTGATAACAATGTTTCAACACAACTGATTTGCTTTGTAATCCTATTATTCTGAGGAGTCTATAGGCTTCACCAGACTGCCAAAGGTATCTATGACATAAAAAGGGTTAAGGACCCCGATGTAATTCAACTCATCTCATTTTACAGTTGAGGAAACTAGGCCCAGAGATATTAATTGACTATCCCCAGGTTACACATGTAGTAAATTTCAGAGTCAGGATTTGAACATATGTCCTCTGGCTCCAAATTCAGTATTCTTTTCACTGCACCACACTGCTGAATCTTTAGTGAAATACATGAGTATTTATAATGTGAATGCCTAGTTTCATAAATAGATATAAGATTTCATTAGAACAGCAATCTCTCTGCTAGTACAGTTGCAACTTCTCCATATCCAAAGTGAATAATAACTGAGTTTTCTTACAGTGGGACAAAACACCCATACAACCATTGTTTTTTTCCTCACCCCACCTATCCAGTCTCTACAGCAATAATAATATGTTGCATTAATCCGCCAGTACTAGGCCTGTTTATAAATCTTGACAAATATATCTGGATCTTCCCTTTCTCTTAACAAAATGGACCCTCTACCTCAGCCATCCCCAGAACTTAGAAATAAAATCCAATTCACAGTAGTAGTAGATTGTGCTACAGTGAGGAGTTGTTAAATCCTGAGAGCTTCTTACTCTCTGTCTCACATTTTCATATCCAGCCAGATACAAAAATTCAAGTAATTACACAAATACTAGGGAGACCTTATGGGCAATTGTACAAATGAATTGTAAGCATCTTAAAGGGAGGTGTCATATTTCCTCCTTCTATATTTGCTCAACAACACCTCTTGGAACCTGAATGCAGTAGTAGTTAGTTAATGCTATTAAAATCCTATGACTCATTTGAAATAGTTCTCACTGATAATATCCATCTCAGAAGTTAGAAAGCGACTCAGTCAGTTGAAATTCAACTAAAATGTACTTTGAGAGAAGAGACTTTATTATTCATCAGCTCTACTAGAGGAAGATGCACATAGCAGGGGGTCAATAAATGTTAGTTAAACTGAATTGAATAGAAGTGGAGGAAATAGACGAAAATGTGGGTACTCTCAGGATAGTATCATCAAAACAAATACTAATGTATTTGCTTAAACATCTGAACGTTTTTATTCATATTAAATGGATACTTTCAGTGCACAAAATCTATAATTTATGCATAGACCCCAAAGAAGCAAAATTAGCTTTATTCTTAAGAATCTAGGAAGATTTTAGATGCACTGAAAAGTTCCCCTTCTCAAAAAAAAAAAAATCCTCAGCTATTAACTGGAAATTCCACTACTAGGAACTCATTTCTCTGGGTTATGTACTTTCTCCCTGTAACCTTCACCATAATATCTTGAGGAAAGTGTTGACTTTTGATTCTAGCTCTGCTAATGACTAACTGGGGGGTATCGATCATGTCACATCACGTTTCTGCACCTCAGTTTCCACATCTATAAAATGAGAGCATTGGACTAAATCTTTTTCTGAAGTTCTTTCTATCTCTATCCTCTTATAACCTATGATTCTGGAAGAGTTAACATATTAACTCCCTTTCCCCATAGTGTAAATTGCAAATGAAGTGATCAAATTACTATATATGTATGTGTGTGTGTATATATATATGTATATATAAATATATATATACATATATATGTTTAGAGAAAAGGGAGCAATTAACCTTTTTGTGTCATGGACAATTTTGGCAATCTCACGAAGCCTAGGGATCCTTTCTCAGGATAATTTTTAAATGCATGAAATAAGATACAGGGGAATACAAACGAAACTAGTTATACTAAAACATAGTTATCAAAAAAATTTTTAAACCAAGTTCCTTGACCCTAGGTTAAGAAGAACCCCTGACTAAAAAAAGAGATGAGAAGGCTACAGGATATATGCAGGGAGCATAAAAAACAAACCACCTACTTCTTAATTTTAGAACCATTCCATATTATATCATCAGCAGGCCTGCTTTAAAAAAAAAAAAAACAGTGAATTTTATGAATGGTAGTATTCACAGCCCAAAGAACTTCCATATACATGTCATATTACTCAGATAATTATATTGTTTGCAACCTAAAGAGAACAATTTGTTGTTGTTTTTGTCACTAGCAACTGCTCATATGGATCAGAGCTTTCCATGAAGATGAAAAGTCAAGGGAAAGAATTTCCCCCTTTCCAAATCTTATACTTTCTCCAATCACTTCTCCATTATTTCATGCTTAGGGAGAGGAGGATAAAGCAGGAGAGAAAGCTTTTGGTTTACTTTATGGAGATGAGTCCTAGATCCATAGATTTATCCTTTTTCACTCCTTTTTATATAAAATTTCCTTTAAAATTAGAAAGAAAAAAAAACCCAGACATATATGCCAGAGCCCTCCTCCCCACCCCACCCCCCTCACATACATGAGCTCTCATCCAGTCAGCCAACAAATCTAAAAGTTTCATATTCATTGCTAGACTCCCTCCCAACAAATGGTTTACTTTTCAAGCAAGTACTCTTAGTTCCACGTCAGTGTTGCTTTCACTACTGCAATATGACAAGCCCTGGCTAAAATCCATATTCAGTGAGACTAAAGAACAGGAAATAAAAAAAGGAGTAAATGTATGCAAAGGTATTCCATTGGAAACTGCACAATGTGGTTATTAAAACACACACACACCCAAAATAGCACATAGCTTGGGTCCAGAGGCATGCAACCTTATTCCAAGCATAAGTGATGAGATAAGAGAATCAGTACACTAAGTCTATGTACTGAAATTTAATCAAACTAAAAACAGCAGTTGATTTGTCTCCAATAGAAAAGGGAGGAGTGTGTAATATCTTTAATATATGGATGGCTGGATAGAGTAAATGACTGTCGCACACGAGGTTTATCTGTAAACACTGCAGCAAGGCTGGGGTTTTTTACCACAATAAATGTCTGGTTTCAATCAAATGCTGCTAACAGGAAAGCCATGGCCCATAGGAGCAATTACCCATTTCTTGACTGAAACACAGGGCAATTACAACATGTTCCCTGAGCATACTCCAATACTTGAGCACTAGAGTATATGTTGCTAAAGCAACCAAAAACAATACTGCTGCTAACAATAACATAAAAACAAAAACAAACAGTGGTTTGCAGCTCCATTTTGCCATTCCCCACCCCACCCCATCTTAATTTCTCTAACTAGAGTCCACCTCCAAAATATAAGAGCACTATCCAGATAACATAGCCTCAACAAAACTACAGACAAGGAAAGAACCAGTCTTATAATCATAGACATAAATGTTTTCCTTTTCCTCCATCTTCCAATCCTACCCTTACTGCATCTCCTTAAAATGTGAATTCACTCTGATTTTTCAGAATCCTTTGTGCCTAGTTCTTGACTGAATAGTTTCTCCCGGAAAGTTTAAATGGTCACTTCTTGTCTGATTTTTCTTTCTTTAGTATTGGTGCCTAATGTGAAACTGGTGACCCAGATAGGATAGAACTCTGATCCTAAAGAAAGGAAGAAAATTCTTTAAGTATAACATTGGGAAAATAATAAGCCTTTATGCTTCTTGAAAGAATAGCTCAATTGAATTCACTAGATTAACTCCAGAAAATAACATTCCAAAACTGCAGGAAGTAAAGAAAGATGGTAAATGGTTCAAGTTAACCGCCACTTCTGATGTAGTTACCAAAGATTATCTTTTCCCTAGAATCCCATGACAAGTTCCCAAGAACTTATATATTATATAATATTTCTATATGGGATGGTCAGTGTGCTTCTCAATTCAAAATTAATGTGATTTGAGTCTTTTTCTCTTTCTTAATCAGTGTAGCCCAAACTTATCCCACTTCCCCAAAGTAGGAGGAAGTGTAACATAGTGGAAGGAGTATTTGACTTTAAACTATAAGGTTCAGAAGATCTGAGCTTGAGTCCTGACTTTGGCACTCACTAGCAATAGCATAGGCTCTGAGGATCACTGTCAGACCTGGAAACTAGCAGGCTGGGCCCCCAGAGGTCATCCAATTTCTTGCCCCCATGGTCCTAGAAAACTCTGAGAACCATGGCAAGAGGGTGGGGAGTAGTTTTCTGATGCTGCATATGTATTTAGATAGATACATGTATTTATCTCTCTCTCTTTCTCTCTATCTTTCATCTTCTACAGGCTAAAAAAGCATAAGAATTTGTTTTTTGGTACATCTTTTTGTGTCATTCTCGAAGTCCTGCATCTGGGAATATACCTTATAAAATGGTATTGATGAGAATAAAAATAAAAGGACGTTTGTTGAAAACTATCTGTTATATTAATACAAGATACTCATGAACATCTGTGATCTCATTGATGTAGACATTCTTTCCAATGACGTAGCTTACAATGCATTCATGCCTGTCCATCCTATGCAACTCTTCTCCATCTTGTCCTCCCATAAGTTCATAACAAGGTACCTGCCCAATGTACAAGAGGCTTACCTTATTTTCTCTTGACTTTGGAGGATACCAGTGGAATATGTAAGTTATGTATTGGTCACCCCTCACTCTTACAAGTGAGTAGCCTGTTGTTATTTATTCAAACACCTTTTGGATGGTATCCTCTACACTGTTTCTCCTCTGTAACTCCTTGTTTATAAGGTGTTTGATTTTGGGACAATCTATTAAAACAATTATTATTAACATTTACTAAAGGTGATAAAGTAAGATCAGTTACCAAAAAACATCTCCCTGTAAGTCTGTGATGGACTGTCCCATCAATAAGTACAGAGTCTGGGAGAAATGGAACTACAGCAAAGAGAGCACAGCTCCTGGTTATTGTAAACCTTTTTCTGTCCTGCATGAGGGTACTTATAAAAGTTCTCCTTAGACATAACGTAGCTTTTATGCTGGATTCTTTGTAGAGTTTTGAAACTACCTTTCCTCAGTGTCTCCAGTTTGTTCTTAGCTCCCAAGATAGACACTGCTGCCAGTTACCATGGTTCAAGAGACACTGGTAGAATGACAATGAAAAAATCCAAATCCTCTGACTCTACAAAGTTGACAAGGTCCTTCTTTAGTTGAGAAAGGAAAGAGAGGCTCCATTGCCTCTCCTACTCCCCAAATGATTCCTTTCAATGGCTTGGCTGGAACTACTTTCTCCTTAATTGCCTCTGGAATCTCTTGGGTTCCTAATTGGTCTGGTCTTCAGGATGTAATCCATAGGTAGTGAACAAGTTTCTTCAACCAAACCAAAAACAACTCCATGAAAACCATTACTCTGTTTCATTTGATAAGTTTCAAGGACTTCTCACACCTACTCTACTCCCTGATGAACTGACTCAGTGGAAATGGCTAGACTTTGTTCAGATTTCCTTCACAACTCTTGAGTGACTGATTCAAGTCAAGCAAAGTCAACAAGCCTTTGTTAATGGATTATTATTTGCCAGGCACTGTGCTAAGTCCTGGGGATACAAATGCAAGTAAAAAGAAAAGCAGTTCCTGTCCTTAAGGAGCTTACATTCTTACGGGGGAAGCAAACATAGAATGGAGCTGACAAACTGAGGAGGAACTTAAAGTTTTGTGGTGTTTTTCTTTTATCCATTTGTTTTATCTTCTCTCAGTGTAGGAACCTAACAGAGCCATGTAGGCTCATTTTGCCCTTACCCCTCTGAGTATGTTTCTTCTTGTTCTATTCAAGATAACTTAAATAACTGTATTCTAACATATACAAGGTCATTGAATATCAAATGTCATACTACCCTCTGAATTGCTTATATCGTATATGCACATTCAGAAAACAGAATGAAAATTTCCATAGATCAATGAAAGCTAAACTTCATATATCATATTTACCATGACTATAAGCCCTATCAGTAGCTCTTTTATTTCTTCTGCTCTTTTAGCTTTCCTATTTTATTCCTGCTCTCTGCTTGATAATTCAAGATTTGAGATTAGATAAAAGAACTACATGCCAAGAATTTTGGAAGGTATGAGAAGACATTCTCTCCCTGACCCAATACTGCCCTCCCCATTTCAACCAAGATTACCCATTCTCAGTTTTCATGAGGTCTTTGTCATCATAGATCAGAAGCTAATGGCCCTAATAAGTCTAATAGCTTCAATTTTGGGCTAAACCCAGCCAATGGACTTTTAATTTCTATCAAATTTATTGTAATTCTTTGAAAATAAATAACAACAGAGAAGATAGAATGTCTTTTTCAAGACACAACCTACTGAGAAGTTTTTCAACTGCAATATTAGTACTTCAGATATTGAAATAGCCACCTGGCAGAAACTGATAAAAAATGCTCTGTTGATTTTTAAAAGGTCAAATACCCTTGATGGTATGAGATATCTAGAAAGTACAACAATGAACCAAATTCTTCAGTGGCAATATATACTGGCTTTCTTTACATGCCTTGATTTATTTATGCTCCCCCCTCTTCTGAGCTATACCCTCACAAGAAGTATGAACCCTGCCATACAGGGGAGGGACACTTTGATTATTCCTTTAACAACCCCTGCCCTACTCCCTCCTCCCCCCAAAAACTCTTGCAGAATTAATTAACAAAAAATATCTAGCTGAAAGGACAAGCAATTCTAGAAGAGATGGGGAGGGTGAGAAGAAAAGGGAAATGAATTATCTCAGACTAAAAGCAATTATATTTTGAAGGCAGAAGCAGACATTTTCTGGCACAACTGTCAAGATGTTACAAAAAGATTAAAGGGTTTTTTTTTTGTCACTTAAAACCTGTTTCTGGTACTCAAAAAAATTCCTCTGTTCAGTTTGTGATGATAATAGCATTTCTCAATAGAAACTGCTGAAAAAATTAAAATAGAAAAAGAAACATAACTTGAAGGCAATTCAACAAATACAGTCACAACCTTGATACTGTATCATTCAACCTCCCAATTCTTGGGGGTTAGACAAGGTTTTCACAAGAGGTTGTGCCCTCTGCAATATCTTTTCAACAAAATATATTTTTTGCAGAGCCAATTCAAGTCATAAACTCCGGTTAGGGTTAAAGTGTCAGAGACCAATTAATTTTCTCCAAAACTCTAAGAAGTTTTGTCAAGGACAGTATTTTTGGTAGTAAATCCAAACAGTTTCAAATGCATTGACACCATTTTAGCTTGATATGAATCCCTATCTTCTTGAAAAGTTCAACTGTCATCCACCTCATATTTGGCATCATTCCTCAACCTTACTGCCAGGAAATAAGTATATGTGTCTTGAAAACTTCATGAAGGGAATGAAATCAATTAGGTGATATTTGATGGGATGCCCCAGAATCTTCCTCCCACCTACCTGAAGCATCCTATTCAAGGTTTGCTCTGTCTTTCTGGAGATCATCGAGCAGATATTGACTTTCCCCCCTCATCCTCAGTATCCCCACTTTCCCATCTGTTAAGTAGTCATAAGAATCAAGCCTTTCAGTATTCTGAATCTCTACATTTAAGGCTGGGATACTTCTTCAATTCCTCTATGGATCCATGTTCTCATCAATATAAGTACTCCTCACTTCACTGGTACAGAGTGCAACTCATCTATGCCTTTCCATCCAGGAAGATTCTTACCCAGATCGTCCTGTAAGTCCTCCCACAAAGATCTACTCAACATATTATAGGCCTTCCTCTAGGTCTCTGAATATTTCACCTTACCATTTGCAGCACCTAGGGTCAGTTCTTCTGCTACAACTACATACCCAGCCCATATCCTTTCTCTAATCCTGCAATTTCCTGGATAATATATTTAACAGCCTATCTTCCATACAAATCATCATAGGTAATATCCTACAGTCTACTAACACTCACCAAGGGTAAGATATGAGAAAATGCAATTGCTATTGTGATATGTAGTTACTATTCTAATGTTCACTAGACAGAATTAAAATCTTAGTGATTCTGTTTTGTACTCACTGGTTTTATGTAAGTAAATATAATGTGCTCTATAAATTGAGGTTTGTAAAGTACTTAGCTTCTCTTTTAAGCCCCTACTTGCTGCTTTTTGACCAGCTCTCTCCCTTCAAAAATAAGATAGGAAAAAAATAAAGAATATAGGAAATGTAAGTCAGTTGATTTTTACTAATTGCAAACACATTAAAAAAATCCAAAGAGGAAAAGACTGAAAGTTTTATTTCCCTGGATTTTCTATAGGTTTCATTTTTCCATTGTTATTCTCTTTACAGTTATCATAAATAACCAATAATTTGCTATATCATCTTTCAAGCACTAAGCTGTTAGATTTACTTCCATTTTTTATGGCAAGCAGGCAACCTTTTGATTTGGCCAAGTGGAGACAGCAAGAGAAGAACAGGAGGGAGTTTTGTCTTCCTTTCTTGTCCACTTGTCTTCAAATTCCTTAATCCATCCCAGCACATACAAAAATCCAGTGGTATAAACCACCAAGAAGAGTGAAATCTTCACCCTGAGAGAGATGTAGGCCAAGAGGGAAAGCAGGCCTGAGATGATAAATTAATCTCTAGTTTCTTCATGAAGCCACAGATGACCTACTGAATATGTTTGATGGAATTACTGACTCAAATATCAGTACACTTGGACCCATTACCACAACAATCAAGGCATCCAAGTGGCATAGCTGACTTGGAGTCAGGAAGATCTGAGTTATGATTCTGTTTCAAATGCTTATCAGCTGTGTGACTCTTGGCAAATAACTTCATTTCTCTGTGCCTCAGTCTCTTTATCTGTAAAATAAGGAAGTCATATTTGGCCTCTACAATGCCTTCCAGTTCTAAATTCATGACTGTGGAAACCTCTGCATTGCTATAGTTTCCCAAGGCAGAAATACTTGGTCAATTAATCTATATTTTAAAAAAAATAGTTGACAATAGGTATACAAAAATCCTCAGGGTATTTGGTGTTCTGTCACTTTTCATTAAAAGGGTGACCTATTGCACAGGTTGCTGGGCAGGTCTGACAGAGGGAGGAGAAAAGATCAAAGGTTGTATTAGGAAATGAAAGTGAGACAGATAACTCAGAATTCTTACTTTTCAAATTTCAACCTGTTGGATAAAAACAATAGCAAATGAAGTACTGAATATGCATGAGACAGGGAAGGTATTTTAAGTTTTTCAGGAGACAGCTCGCTGAACTGAATTGCTAATTATGTCTCACATTTCTTTGTCCAATTCAGTTAGCTTGATTATGGTTGAGTTGCTGACTCCCTGTACACCAGGTTCTACTTGCAGCACATTTAGTTGCTTATCACAGAGTTAGAGCAATTTCTCCCCCTAAAAATATTTTCAAATCCTAAAGTGCTGCCTTTGCCCTTCACAAAAAAAAAGGTAGCCTTTCTTGGCAAAAAATAAAATTAAAAGCAGAGTTTTCCCATACAGGGGCTTGTATATTTTTGTTAAACATCCAAGGCATAATCCTGGCTGTGACAATTGCAAATTAAGATTGAACAATGAACCAAATTAAAAGGGTAAAGGAAAGCAAAAACAGCATATGGAATGTTTCACATCTATGGCAGAAAAAGTCTCTTCTCTTGGAGGGAAAAGTGAATTTGTAGGATGAGTGACAGCCTAAACTTAGAGTGCTAACCTCACCTTTGCAATTACCTCCCTCAGTGACTTTAGGCAAGACATTTTGGCTTTCTTTCCTCAATTTTGCAATCGACCTGAGTTGGTCCAGAGGCTAAGGGGAAACCATAAAAGGTATAGGAGAAAGAGCATAGTCAGGTGACCTGGATTCTAGTACCAGCTCTGCTACTCACTAGCTGTGTTTCAGAGATAATGTCCCTTCATCTTTCTAGCCCTTGGTTTCTTTATTTGTTTATTAGGTTTGGACCAAGTGACCTCTCAGATTCCTTTCTAGTCAAAAATATACGATTTAAAATACAGAGGGCACTTTCAATTTAAATAGAGCCCAAGTTTATAGTGACAACTATCTGAGTTGGTTGTTCCCTACTTCTATTAGAATGCTCGCTTGCAACTCCATGTGAAGGTAAATTACAAAAATAAGGGTAGGGGTCCACCCCTCCTGAAGAGGGGTGGAGCCCGCTTCTGGCCAGAAACATCTAAATCCTCTGGACTTTCTCTGTAATAAACTTTCTTGATATTAAAATAAATAACTAAATAAACAAGGGTAGGAACTGAACAGACAACAGACCTGCATTTTCAATGGTATAGTAAACTCCCAGATGAGGAAGCTCCCTTTACTAGTATAGGTCCACCTCTTTTCTGCAGTATATATGCCTATAATGTAGACATTTTGAAGTAGAATAAGAATAACTCACATTCCTATAGTGTTTTATTTTTCACAAAGCATTTCCCTATAAGTGTACATGTACATATATATATATACAAACAAATGTGTGTATATGTGCATATACATATATATACACATACAAATACATATATACATTCATACATATATACATTCTACTTTCTGAGTCACTTCTCAACCCATTGAAAATCTTCCCCAATGCTCAAGTGAAACATTCTCTCCAGTGTCACCAATGATCTTTGATTACTAAATCCAATAGCCTTTTCTCAGTCTTCATCTTTTTTCAACCTCTCTCCAACATTTGGCATAGTTTGCCATCACCACTTTGTGGATACTCTCTCTCCTCTGGTTGTCCAAGACCTTTCTTTGTCATGACTTCCTAGTTATCTGACTGATCCTAATCTTCCTCAGTCTCTTTTAAAGATTATCATACACGCCCAGCTGCTTTTATGTGTACATCCCAAGGCTTTGTCCTGGGCCCTTTCCCCTCCCTTCCCTACTGCATCTCTCTTGGTGATCTTATTACCTTCAATAGATCCAGCATGTCCAAACCAAAACTCATTATCTTTTGCCCTAAACCTTCCCTTCTTAACTTCCTTTTTCTTTCAAAGGCACTATCATTCTTCCAGTTATCCAGGTTTGCAAACTATCAATCATGTTTGACCCTTCACTGTCATTCAAATTTAATGTACAATCAGTTGCCAAGTCTCACTGATTCTATATCTTCAAGACCTCTCACATCTATACCCTTCTCTTCACTCACATACCCAACACCATAGTTCACATCCTTATTATCTCTTTTGCAATAGCCTCACAATTGGTCCTAGTCTACCAGCTGCCAAAATGATATTTCTGTTATACCGGTCTAACTCCCTCCTTGGTCAAGAAGTTCAGTGACTCCATCTTGCCTCCTAAATAAATTACAAATTCTTGTCATCTTTTTTTTTTTTGCTGAGGCAATCAGGGTAAAGTGACTCGTCCAGGGTCATACAGCTAGTTAAGTGTCAAGTGTCTGAAGCTGGATTTGAACTCAGGTCCTCTTGACTCCAAGGCCAAAGCTCTATCTACTGCTCCACCTAGCTGCCCCCAAATTCTTATTATTTAAAACTCTTCACAGTAGGAGTCCAGCTGATCTTACCAAGCTGATTCTATATCACTCTCCTTCACAGACATTATACTTCAGACAAATTGAGCTGCTTGCCATTCCCCATACTGTCTCCTACCTCTGTGACTTTGCACAGGCTATCCTGTCTCAGCCTCCTGTGCCTGCAATGCTCTCCATCCTCACTTCAATCTCGTAGAACCCCTATTCCATTTAAGACTCATCTCAAATGCTACCTCCTTCAAGAAGCCATTTCTAGATAGGCACACTAATGTAACATTGGTAGAGTTGTGATATAGTATGAACATTCTGGAAAGCAATTTGGAATTATGCAGATAAAGTGACTAAAATGTTTATACCTTCGATTCCATTGCTAACCATATAATCCTAAGGAGGTCAATGATAAAAAGAAGCCTTCATATACAATTTAATATAATATTTATAGCAGTACTTTTGTGGTAGCAAAGAACTAGAAATAAAGTAAATATCCATTGATTGGGGAATGCTAACAATCAGATACGAATGTAATAGAATATTACTGTGCTGCAGGAAATGAAGACTATGATGAATACAGAGAAACGTGGAAAAAGTGATATGAACTGATGCAAAGTGAGAAGTAAGAAGAGCCAGGAAAGCAATATGTACAGCAACTAAAAACAGTGTAAGTGGAAAGAACAATCACAAAAAAACCTAAATATCATAAAATTATAAAGAACAAGCTTGGTCCCAAAGGGGAGACATGAGAAGAGACTGCCCCTACTAATTTGCAGAGGCTGGGAACATTGTTGTAGAACATTGAATATTATGATACATTTTTCTGATATTTTTATTAGTTTTGCTGAATTTTCTCTCTGTGTTAAAGATTCTTGTTATAAAGGGGGGTTCTTTGGAGGAAGGGAGTGATACAGGTAGGCAATCTAAAACAAAAGATAATAAAAATCCATTTTTTAAAAATTCTTGATTTACACAATTGTCAGTGTACTCTTCTCAATCATTTCAGATTGATTTTACATATATCCCATATTTAGTTATCAGTAGACACATTATATCTTTCTAGTAGAATGTAAGCTCCTTGAGGACAAGGACTAGATCATTTTTATATTTGTATACACAGAGCCTAGTACACCACCAGACATATAGGTGGTAATTAAATGTTATTAATTGGTTGATACTAGCGATGGTCATGGAAGGCTTCATGGAGTTATCATAGAAGAGGTGACACTTTAACAAAGCCTAGAAGGATGTTTAGGAATTCCTAAAGTAGAAAACATGAGCTGACATTTCAGGTAAGGAAAGTGAGCAAATAATTTTTACACCTGTCTCCATGGTAAGAAAGCAAGGGGATCTTTGGAGGATAGCAAATTGCCCTACTTGACTAGAGTACATGATATAGAAGGGACAGTAGTGACTGATAAGGCTGTAAAGGTAGCTTTTGGTGAGAGCACTGAATGTGTAAAAAGTTTAGATTTCAATAATTTGCCCCATGAGAACTCTTGAGGAAGCTGTCGGAAGCATGGAGAGGGGCTCTGAAGGATAGATGAAAGCCATTGAAGAGAGGTGAATGCCACTCCCCTTTGGTAAAGGGAAAGAAAGATATATAAGGAGATATTAACAACAGTTAACTTCTCTGACAAATCTTTCATAGATTCCATCAAGGAAGAAACCATGCTCTCAGCAGCAGCCTACTTCTGTCCCCATATTTATCCCCATCAAAAATGACAATAGCAGCAGAAGACAATTCACCTATATAATCCCTGCCTTTTGCCACCCCCCCAAAAGCAACCAATTAATTCAATAATCAACTATTGTGTCAGTCAACCCATAAGCATTTGTTAAGTGGGTACTATGTGTCAGGGGACACAAAGAAAAGCAAAAGGTAGTCCCTGCCCTCAAGTTCACAAAAACCTGCTGACAGAGGAGTGATGGACTCAAGGTACAAAATAAGATACATTTTGAGACATGGCAAATGTGCTGAAGTTTTGCTTTAATATGCTTATAGCTTACAAGGATTGTTGTTGTTGTTGTTTTTTATTTCCACCCACCCACCCCAGAGTGGGGATTGGTGGGAGGAGAGAGTCATCGTGTCAATAAAAGAAGAAAAGAAAGAAAAGAGAATCACGGAAGTATAGTTTTAAATGCACAAAAGAGAAAAGAAATATCAGAAAAATATACAAACAGGACAGCTTCAAAAGTAATGCAGTGTATTTTCTATATTTTAAAACAAATTATATATAACAGAGAGCCATAAATTCATATATAATCTTTTTTATTCTACTTTATATAGGAAATATTGCTGTGTGTGTGTGAAGTCCAGAATTTATTTTAAAAAAAGCAGTGGAATTATGCAAACAAATAAGCAAGCATTTCAATCATATGTTAGCCTTATATAGGGGCTTCTCTTACCAAAATAAGAAACTGCTTGCATATCTATATTCTCATTTGTCCTCCTATCATCTCTTTAAGGAAAAGAGGAGGAAAGATAGAACTATTTTTGCCAAATAGCAAGCTGAGAAATAGAGAATTTAAGCAACCTGGGCAAGGTTACAAAGTAAGTTAGCAGGAAAACTATGACTATTAGCAAGAATGGGATATAAGTTTAGTTTTGGAAGGAGGACTCCATTAACCCATTAATTAGTTCAGAGTGCAAAACTAGGGAATGGCCTGAGGGGCATAGGGGATTGCTTTTTATTAAATCTAGCTGAAGGATTGCATGGAAAAGACCACTACTATTTTTTAAACACTTGAAGTATTTCCTATTCTCCTTCTCATCTCCTCCATCCGGAGCTCAAGGATGTTCTTTTGGACAAGATTGTTTCTTGAACAGATTTCTCTGTGATTAAATCTCAGCTGTTCTCATGCAGCATCCTCCATGATACCATCGCTTCTGGTTCTGATAAGCTCAGGGTCAGTCCTTTTGGAGTTTATGATTCAATTTGAACTTTAAGTGATTGTGAAATGATTTTTTTTTAATTTTTCCTTCAGTGATATAAAATTGAGCTGTCATCCGAAGGCAGCCAAGGCAGAAGAATTAAAATTCCATCACAGAATGCAGAAACTATTTATTCACCAGAACTGAAGAAGCTTCAGAGATGAGAACATCAAAATGTTGTTGATAATTAAGGATAATTAAAAAAAGAAATTCTGGTGTGCATGATTTGTTATGTGTCTCTGATATCTGTCTTTAAAAAGAAAGTAATTGGACTTATTTCAATAGGTATGTCTTCTGGCTGTGATGATCTTTGCAAGTTGGAAGTTTCAACTTAAGGTTGATAGTTTCTTTAAAAAGAAGATTGTTACCATGGTTCCAATCCAGAGGTTCAAACCTTTTTTAGTCCCTAAAAGCAAAACAACATTTCCACAAATGCTATATTTTTTCTGTTTCACATGTGATGCAGCCTAATCATTGGAGAAAAGAGGTCAGGAAGGAACTGGAGCAACAGGACAGCTAAATTCAGTCCCAAAAAGAGCCACAAGATTCCAGAGATGCAAAATTATCTCAATCACTTCAATCACTTCATTTTACAGAGGAAGAAACTGAGGTTAAGAAAGCTGAAATGATTTGCTGTTCTCACATGGCTAGTCTGAGATAAAGCCAGGACCAGAACCCAGGATTTCTGGCTGCCAGTCTCATGGTCTGCTCACTGTGACACACTGCCTCCTTTCCTTAACACTAGTGCAATTTTTTTTCATTTTCATATAGATAGTTTATTTGACCAGAAATTCTGAAGACAGAATGATACTCTTTCAAACCTGCCACAGCTCTGACTTAATTCAATTAGGCATATCTTGAAAGTGGAGTTGGGGGGAGGGGGGGAAGAAGAAGATACTGAAGATGAAGATGCCAAGTAAGTCTCCATCTCTGCTCTAAACTGCGTCATAAATCAGCATTAAATGACAGGTAATCATCAACATGGCCAAACATGAGTTCCTCACAAATATTCTGAAATCTCATGACAGAGACCAAGTAAAAACTGCATTTGCCCAAGTCATACAATCATTGTCCTGCTCTGCATGTAGTGGGTTAAGGTTTTCCAAAATAATCTCTCCTTTTTGGTCAGGACTGTCCACTTTGACCAAAATAGAAGAGAGAAAAAATATAGAAACTAACAAAACTAGAGGTGAACCATATTTTCTTACCTGTATATCTTTAGTTACAAAAGACTATTTACCTGTCAATTGGGTTGAGAACACCCATAAGGTTTTCTTTGAAGTTAACCTCTTGGATTTAAAGAGATTTTTTAAAAGCTGTTGAGGAATTGCTTGATCTAAAATCTCAGAGTCTTTTGAAGTTGTGACTTAATGGAAGATTATTTTTATTCACAGTGATCAAGCAGTTAATGAGATAAAGTAGTGGGGAGACAAGCTTAATAGAATATGTGGTTGCATGGCATGTTAATCCCTATAAAAGGCAGTATGAAAATAACAGGAAACTAAGAAGAAATTGGGACAGATGGCTGAACAGCTCAAAGATGGGAAAAACAACTCTTCTTTGCATAAGGCCTTTCAAAAGACTTTTTTTTCCTGCCATTACCAAGCCTCTTTCATGTTGAGTTCAGTGGATAGAGGGCTTACAAAGGAGAA
>NW_020954641.1:17749382-17802868 GCF_900497805.2 Vombatus ursinus
ATGCTAAAGAAAATAGTGAAAGCATATCTCCAAACACACACACACACACGCACACACACACACAGACACACACACATACACACACACACACACTGCCCCTACTTCAGAGTTGTTTGGAAAGGGAAAGATATTGAAAATAGAAATTTGCCAAAGAATTGTTTTTTGGGGCCTTTTCTCAATGGTGGCATGATCCCTTCCTTACCATTCCATGAAAAAGTGGTGAAACAGGCCCAGCACATCTGAAGCAACTACTATAAAAGGAATCAAAATTATAAAGAAATTTTCCATCTGCCTCAATGGTTTATTATGCTTCACTGGACCATCTATAAGTCACAATAAAATGGGAGAGGATCTCAGACTGAGCAGACTTATGCTTCAATAAATTAGGGGAAAAGCAGGCAGATGGAAGCCTAGAGGACGACAGTCATTTCCACTTACTCCCCTATTTTTAATCAAATTTAGGTATCTTTCTTTCCTTCCTTTTCTTCCTTTCTTCCTGTCTTGTTTTTTTCTCCTGAAAAATGTCACCTAACTATTATATCAACTCAGAAAAACTGGTAAACTTAAAGAGGGTCACAGAATCATAGATTTAGCACTAGAACAGACCATAGAAATCATCTAGTCCAGTTCCCTTATTTGACATATTAGGATATCAAGGTCCAGAGATGTTAAATGGCTTGCTCACAGTCATATGGTAAACAAGTGTTCAGGCCAGGTCAGGCTAGGATGCAGGACTTCTGGCTCCAAATCCAGCACACTTTCCACTGTACTATCCTGCCTCACCTAAATAACCTCAGGGGGAGGAACAAATATCTCTCACATATTTCATCGATGAAACTAAATCTATCACAATGATAGGGTATCGGGTAGAAGGGATCAAAAATGCATGGCAGCACTAATTTCATTTAAAACATGAGGAGAGTTTAAACTGCCAAAATTAGGGAATGCGTAAACTCTATGCATATCCCTTGGTGTATTCATGGGGATCTTCATCTTTCTCTCTCATGACTAAAGTACAGCTTCCCAAAAAGGTTAGGAAGGGAAGGAAGGAAAAGAATTCTCTTAAGAGTATCTATTTTGGGGGCAGCTAGGTGGTTCTGTGCATAGAGCACCAGCCTTGGATTTAGAAGGACTTGAGTTCAAATCCAACCTCAGACGCTTAATACTTACTAGCTGTGTGACCCTGGGCAAGTCATTTAGCCCCAATTGCCTCACCAAAAAAAAAAAAAAGTATCTACTTACTTAAGTATCTACTTTTTTCCATTTTTTCCCTTCTTACATATCAACATACTTAAGTCCTGTTCCAAAGCTATGACTTTACCTTAGAGAAGTTATTGCTGTTAAGAAAATTTTAAGCCCATAGAGTAGTTAGAGAAGACTTAGAATATATATTGTCCCATTTAAATGGGAAAAGACAAGAAAAAGAAACCCGCTCCTATTTCATTCTATGTATCTGCTCTTTAGCCCATCAAGAACTGCTACTCATATCTTTCTCTACCCAGATCATTAAGAGCATTCAGTGTGAGTATCAGCTCAAAGAAAGTTCACAGGATGAATGATATGAATTCAAACAAATCAATAAACACTCATTAATGTCATAGAAACCCAGAGAAACATTTAAATCTGAACCAAAACAGGAACAAGGGAGAGGCATGGGGTCCAGGGAGAAAAAAAGAATAGGTTTTTGCAGTTTAAAAAGAAAAAAGATCTCCAGTTCTCACATAGGGTTGGGGACTTGGGGTCCATGGCTCACACAGTGAGTTTACATTGACAATAGCTCCTTGGAAGCTATATACAAGGTCTGGGGATACAAAGACGAAAAACAAAGGTTGTATCTTGCACATAAATAAGTAAATAAAAAATAATTTGAGTTTAGAAAAAGCACTAACAACTGAGACAGGAAGTCAAGGAGGGCTTTGTAAGGAGGCAACTAAGCAGGTATATTCGGAAGGTAGCTGTGTGGAGGATAGATTTAGGGGGAAAACTAGAAGCAGGAAGGCCAATTGGGAAATCATTTCAGTTGTCCAGGAGAGAAAGGATGAGGGTCCAAACTAGGGTAGTAGTTGTGTGAGTGGAGAGGAGAGAGAGCCAAGAGATATCGTGGAAGGAGAATTGACAAGGCCTCCCCTTTGTTTGTATATGAGAATGAGGGAGAGGAGAGAGTCAAGAATGACTCCGGTTACAAGCCTGAGTTACTGGGAAGAATGAATGCCATCAATAAAAACAAAGTTTAGAGAAGATTCAATACTGAAGAAGCTGAAGATAATTAGTTTACTTTTGGAGATGTTGAATTTGCAGCTGGGATCAGCTGGCATAGTGAAGGGGCATGTTACATTATAACCTGATACACTTTCAGGGACTCCAGAATTTGCACAATTATATGTTGATAATACTATTGTCTTGATGTCTGAGCTAGACAGCACCCAGGTACAAGTTAAACTTACAAAGCAAAATGGTGCAGATAAGTCAATGATCCAGACAGGAGAATGAAACGAATGAGGTTCTACTGTATTTTCTTCCATACAATATTCCTTTTTTTAAAGAACAGATTAAAGTTCTCATTGAAACACTGTTCACAGTGTCCTGTTCAAATGTTTAATGCTCCCTTTACCTTCAACTAATCCAATCATGAATGTATATGTATTCATATGCACAACTTTGAATAGATGACAGGAGGATTTTCAAGTTATGGAAATATCTAAATTATTCAGAATCCAAAGTATTTAAGAGCCATTGGGAGAATATCCAGTTCATTTTCCCTCATTCTGCCAGCATTTCATACAGCCCAGTCTCTCCTATATTTAAAGACCTGCAGAATTTTAGCTTCTGTAATTTCCCACAGCAACTCATTCCAGAGTCTAACAAGCCCTCAATGTTAAGAGGCGTTCCGGACACTTGGGCTGACCAGACCAGTCTCAGTTCTCTTTATTATTAAAAGTTCTCTTGGCTAATCCTATCAAAGCTCTACTCTGTGATTTCATCTCACTGCATATGCTATCAGAATCACATGGGATCTTTTGCACATTTATTAATTTTGCTAAAATGTTATTTTTCTGGGTATTTTTTATAGATTAATTTGCCTATGCCCTCATCTTCCCTCAAATTATGTATGTTTGTAGCTGCTTGACCATTGAGCATATATTGATTCATAAATATTTCTCCTTAACCAAAAATTCTAAAAGTTGAATAATACACTTGCTCTTGTAGGCTGCCTTTGTAACTATGATCCTACCTTTATTTGATTGGGAGTAATTTTGGGGTTGGTAAGAAATTATTGGGCTATAAAAACCTCTTGAGGATTCAGTATTTCCATCTGTGCAAAGAAGGTGTTGGAATAGATGGCCTTTGAGCTCCCTTCTGGATCTAAATTTATGATCCTAAGATGCTAAATGACTTATCCAAGATCACACAGATTATGCAAACAGTTCGGTTTGAATTACCATCCTCTAACTCCTGAGTCAGTGCTTTTTTTCACTCTAACTTACTGCTGGTTTATCTGCAATTCTGAGATATTAAAGTATGTAGATGGGCAAAGAAATGAGAAGGGAACCACAGAGAGAACAATAGCTAAGGTATCATCAGTGTGTTAAGATATATTTTATTATAAATAGTTTTAATGTATACGTGTATGTATTTTCATGATAACTTTTTTGGTATGCTAAATTCAGAATAATTTTTGTGTTACATGTGAAATTCCTGATCAAATGTTTGATGGCAAGCAATCATCTACTTGGCCCACACCTAATTTCATCCCTCTTTCTCACAGCAATGTAAAAATTCAATGTTTTCTCATACATTCTTCAGATATTATTGCCCAATTAACCATGGATTTACTATCTAATGTATTTTATAAGAAACATTTTTAGACCATGTGGTATAATGCGAACAAGAACTGGATCTAGAATCAGAGGACCTGGGTTCACATTCCACCTTTTATTCTTATTACTGTTATGATCTTGGGCAAATCCTACAGCCCCCATGGGCTTTGGTTTCTTTAGCTGTAAAATGAGAGTAGTTAGATTGAATGACCTCTGAAGTCCCTTTCAAAACTAGATCTATGATCATGTAGAGGTGACCCTGGATTCTGGAAGGTTCTGTCAATAGAATGCAACCCATGGAAGTTTCTATACCAAGCTAGAAAGGCTTTGAGTAAGGCCATAGCAAAAGACAGTGACTGCTGTCTAAGGACTAGCTGAGTGTAGAAAGACATTACCAGAAGATTATTAAATTAGATGATGGATACTTTGGCTTCTTTTACTTTGGAAATAGATAAAATTAAGAATTGCCCCAATTTAAATTTTAATTTTTGTGGTTATAAAAAGACTCAATTTAAGTTAATGTTCTGGAACGTAACTAGTCTATCCAGTTCTGAATGTAGTCAAGACTGAAGCTAACTGTCCTAGAATACATTTCACTCAAAGATCTTCCTAAAGGCAGCAGAAAAGAAAGTTCTATCACCCAACCAATAATCCCTTCTCCATGTCCCTTCCTTAAGCCTTAGTCTCAAACATTTATCTATATAACTATGGTTCAGGAGATTAACTGAGTCACTTTTTAGCAGCTCTACATTGGGATGTCTAAGAAGTCAATGAATGAGTAGAGGGAATATCACAGAATATTTAGCTCCTACTCCACCTATTACAGGCCATAAGCATATCAATAAGCCATTCAATACTTTACCATTTGATAACAAGGAAAAAAATCTATATTTGATGTTTCTCAGCACTTTTTAATAGCCCTTCCACCCTTCTTGGAAATAAAGCCAAGTCAGGTGGATGGAAATTTAGCAACTAATTCAGGACCTCTGCTACCAGACTTTCCAGAAGATCTCTGATAAACTCCCATTTGCCCAATAGGCCCTTTTATTTTCATTCAGGATGCCAAGCAGTAGCTGTGGATATTGTCACTTCTTTGCTTCCACCTGAGGGACCTCAACTTTCTCCTCTCAGAAATAGATAAATCTAACCACAAAATAAGAAACAAGTTAAAGAGATGAATAGAATTTTAGGAAAATTAGATATGATATACCTCTGGAGAAAATTGAATGGAAATAGAAAGGAATATGCTTTGTCTCAGATGTATATGGCACCATGATAAAAACTGACCATGTATTAGGGCATAAAAACCTCACAAACACAGAAAAGCAGAAATATTAAATGAATCCTTTTCAGACCATAATGCAATAAACATTACATTCAATAAAAGGCCATGAACATATAGATTAAAAATTCATTGGAAACTAAATAATCTAATCTTAAAGAATGAGTGGGTCAAAGAACAAGCCATAGAAACAATAAATAATTTCATTAAAAAGAATGACAACAATTAGACAACATGCCACCAAAATAAAACTTTGGGGAAATGTTCTACCTCTAAATGCTTACATCAATTAAATAGAGAAAGAGTAGATCGATGAATTGAACATTCAATTTTTTAAATCTAGAAAAAGAATAAATGAAAAACCCCTAATTAAACACCAAATTGGAAATCCTGAAAATCAAAGGAAAAATTAATAAAATTTAAAGGAAACCACTGAATGAAATTAAAAGCTGGTTTTATGAGGAAAAAATAAAATAGCTAAACCACTGGTTAATTTTATTTAAACAAAAAGAAAAAAGAAAACCAAATTACCGAAATCAATAAGGAAAAGGGTAAATGCACCACCAAAGAAGATGAAATTCAAGCAATTATTAGGAGTTATTTTGCCCAATTATATGCCAATAAATCTGACCCCTTCAAAAAAAAAAAAGAGTAATGCTATACTGAACCCCAATCAAATTCCTCCTTTCTATCTACATGCCCAGCCCCTCCCTATACACAGAAAATAGCTCATGTCTCCTTGGGCCCACTACGTTGGCAAACCTGTTGAGAACTAAGGCAGAATCATGCAAAATTCAAGGGGCAGCACATTGAATGGGTTACTCTGTAAATTAGATAAATGTATCTCAGTCCTCAAAGTAAATCTATTACCTTAGCTACCTAAACAAAATCCAAAACTTATTTATTGTGTAACACTCAAACTGAATAATTTAACTTTTAGAAAAGCATTTAGAATATTATATGAGAAATTTTCCATAAGAGAATATCCATATTAATAATTTAGGCAAAATTTTATTAAATATCAAATGTAAACAGTAAGTATACTTATTTCAATGTCTCTTTGCTCCTCTAGTTGAAGAAAATGAAAATTATCAGCATAAAAAGTACAGAAGCTCAGGTTGTTGTGTATTCCTAACACCTCAGCACCACTGTGTTAGAAAAGAAAATCCACCCCCTGTGGCTATAATGGTGAGAAAGTGGTCTAAAGTTTGCATATGGTATCATCTTGGTCTCATACAGAGCAGTTTTCTTGAAATCTGCTGCTTTATAATTTTTCTCCCAGTTTTTCACTTTCTACATTCACTAAAGCTCCTACCTTGCTTGGAAAGGTAGTATTCATAATAAGAGGCTAGCCATTTTTAATTAGAGACCCCATAATAAAAAAACATTTGAAGTTTTATAAATACAGGTGTTCCTCATTTTGAATAAACTTGTTTTTTACAAACTTTCAAACTTATAGCATTGATCTAGATGATCCTTAATTCATTGAGCAGAAACCAAAATCACAAATGAGAGTAAGGTTTAGGCTGGAATATATCATGAATTGCAAAGCAGCCATTAACAGAAAGATGTGAGGATAGTATCTCTATTAGCCATAAACATTCAGATACAGGAGCAAATTAGATTGTCAGACCTCTAGTTGTAGAATTGAGGCATATTCAGATGTAGAGGATAAATATAGGGTTAAGAGAAAGGAGGGAGAATGATGGCAAAAGCTGAGAATTTGGAAAAAGCTACAAAGTTTCCAAACATCTATAACAGCATACTCCATACAATACTTACTCTAGCTTACTCCTGTCTCACAAAGGCATAATTTCATTAGGATATTGTTTTCCTATGAAAGTAATCCTTTCCTTTTACATGGAAGTGAATGAGAAAACATAATGTATTTTATAAAAATATATTTAACAGCCAGCTTTGCTAGAACGTATCTATCTTATAAGGATATTCTACCTGCAGAAATTGGCCACCATTCCTTCTAAAAAGATCATTAAAAGAAAGGGTCCATTCTCGTGAAAGAAGTAGAACTTGCTCCTTCTCTTAGTCTTTCCTTCAAAAATCGAATCAAAATAATCCTGGATTTTATGGAACTTGAAACTGTTACAGTGATGTTTATCATTTCAGAAGCTGAACTGCTAACTGTTAATGTGATATTATTTCCATCTTTTGGAAAATTATTCTCAGATTACTTGATCAGTTAATCAACAGCAATGTCAAAACTCATTCCCAGGCTCCCAGGAGCCAAGATGGCAGAGTAAGAGGTGTGTCTCTCTTACCCTCCCCTATTAACCCCTGAAACCCCAGGAAAAACCCTGAAGAAAGCAGAAGAAACATGGGGTACAGCAATCCAGTAGCCCAGGTAGCTTGAGAGATTAACTGGAAAGGCCCCTCTTACCCTGGGGGAAGGGGAGCAGTACAGAACAGGAGACATCCTGGAAAACTAGTGGAAAGCCCCACCTCAGCATACCAGGAGGAGATCCTGAAGCCCAGGTGGTAGAGCAGGCAAACACCAACAACTGGACCCTGAGTGCCTCATTGAGGGCAGGGGAACTGGTGGAAACCAGCTCAGAAAACCACCATGTGCCTCGGCCTTCTACAGCAACCAGCTCTCCCAGTGCCTCAGCAAAACTAAGGGAAGTAGCCCTCCAAAGGGCCCCAGGTGGAAAAACATCCTACAACATTCATCTGAAAGGAGCTGAAGAAAGCATAAGGAAGGAAAGGACTGGATGAGCAGGAAATTTCTAGGAGCCACACTACCCAATCCTACCCTGAGAGTTCCAGTGTTGCTGATTCCAGCCCAACACCAGGTAAGCTGCCAGAATCCTACAGCCTCCAACTGCCAACATTAGAGGCCCCAGCACATAAAGCCATCAACCAGGCCCTAGGCTCCCAGCACAAGAAGTTGGGTCAGTGCCCTCTGCTCCCCAGCAGGAGAGCCCAATCTCTTTAAAGGCCAGGAAATAAGCAAACACCATGAGCAAAAAGAAACATACGATAGATTCTTATTATGGGAAGATCAAGGCAGAAATTCTGAAGAGGACAACATTGTCAACAAACCCACATCTGCAACCTCAAAAGGGAATATGAACTGGTCTGAAGCCCAAAAAGCCTTGTTAGAAAAGCTCAAGAAGGATCTTAAAAGTCAAATGAGAGGCGTAGAAGAAAAAAAAATGGGAAAAGAAATGAGAGGTATGCAAGAGAGAGTCAATAGCTTGGAAAAGGGAAGGACAAAAATTAACTACAGAAAGCAAGTCCTTAAAACATACAATTGGCCAACCGGAAAAAAAGTACACAGAAGAAAACAAGTCCCTAAAAAATACATTTGGCCAAATGGGGAAGGAGGTACAAAATCTAATAGAAAAAAACAATTCGTTAAAAATTAGAATTGAGCAAATGGAAGCTAATGACTCTATGAGAGAGCAACAATCAGTCAAACAAAAACAAAAGATTGAAAAAATAGATGAAAATGTAAAATATTTCATTGGCAAAACAACTGACCTGGAAAATCGATCCAGGAGAGACAATTTAAAAATTATTGGTCTACCTGAAAAATCACAATGAAAAAAAGAGCCTGGACAGTATCTTCCAGAAAATCATAAAGGAAAACTGCCCTGAGGTTCTAGAACCAGAGGGTAAAATAGCCATAGAAAGAATCCACCGATCACCTCCTGAAAGAGATCCCAAATTGAAAGTGCCAAGGAATATAGTAGCCAAATTCCAAAATTACCAGGTCAAAGAGAAAATATTGCAAGCAGCCAGAAAGAAACAATTTAAATATCATGGAACCACAGTCAGGATTACATAGGACCTTGTAGCTTCTACATTGAAAGACCATGGGGTGTGGAATATAATATTCCATAAGGCAAAGGAGCTTGGATTACAATCAAGGATCAACTACCCAATGAAAATGAGCATGATCTTTCAGGGGAGGAGATGGATATTCAACGAAATAGGGGGCTTCCATACCTTCCTGATAAAAAGACCAGAGCTCATACAGAAAATGTGATCTTCAAATACAAGACTCAAGAGAGACATAAAAAGGTAAACAGGACAGAAAGTAACAACATGTTATTAATAAGGACAAACTCTTTACATCCCTACAAGGGAAGATGACACTTGTAACTCTTGAGAACTGTATTGTTATTACACCATGTTAAAGGGGTATACATAAAGGGGGTGGGTATAAATTGACTTTGATGTAATGACGAAAAAAATCTAATCAAGTAGGTTAAATGGATCCAAGTAAATGAATTAATCTGATCTAACTAAGAAAATGCACTGAGAGAAAAGGAAAGGAGGAGGCGGACAAGGGTAAATTACATCACAGGAAAAGGCACAAAAACCTGTTACAGCAGAGGGAAAGAAGGGAGGGAGATGAGCATTGTTTGAACCTTACTTTCATCAGATTTGGCTTAAGAAGGGAATAACATAATCAATTATGTATAGAAATCTAACATGCCCTATAGGCAGTAGGAGGAAAAGAGGAAAGAAAAGGGAGGGGGCTAATAGAAGGGAAGTGGGACTGAGGGAGGCAGTAGTCAAATGCAAAACATTAGTGAGGAGGGAAAAGGAGAAAGAAAAGCATAAACGGGGGAAAGAGAAGAATGAAGAGAAAGACACAGATAGTTATCATAATTGTGAATGTGATATATGAATGTAATGGAATACTATTGTGCTATAAGAAATGATAAAAAGGCAGACTTCAGATAAACCTGGAAAGATTTGCATGGTTTGATGTTGAGTGAAGTGAGCAGAACCAGGAGAACATTGTACACAATAATAGCCACATTGAGTGATGACTGACTTTGATAGACTTAACCCCTTTCAGCAGTACAAGGATCTAAGACATCTCCAAAAGCCTCATGATAGAAAATGCTATCCACATCCAAAGAAAGAACTATGGAGTTTGAATGCAGATCAAAGCATAATATTTGCTATTTTTTTCTTCTGTTGTGTTTCGTTTCTTCTTTCTGGTGGTTCCTCCTATTAGTTCTAATTCTTACTTACAACATCACTAATGTGAAAATATGTTTAATAAGAATGTATATGTATAGCCTATATTAGATTGTGCGCTGTCTTGGGGAAGGAGGTAGGGAGGGAGGGGGAGAAAAATTTAAAACTCAAAAGCTTATGGAAGTGACTTGTTGATAAATCAAAATGAATTAATTTTAAAAAGAGGGAAAAAAACTCATTCCCAGCTCTAGTTTTCCCTCCTCCCCTTCCAGCTCCATCTTCCCCTTCAACCAGATGGTACAGTGAATACAGCACTGGGTTTAGAGTCAGGAAAACTTGAGTTCAAATGTGACCTCAGATGCCTACCAGCTATGTGACTCTAGGCAAAAAAAAAAAAAAAAAAAAAAATCACTGCCTGCCTCAGTTTCCCTAACTGTAAAATGGGACTAATAAAAGCACCCACTTCACAGGGTTGTTATAAGGATCAAACGAGATAATATTTGTAAATGTAATTAACTCAGTGTGTGGCATATAGTAGGCAATTAATAAATATTTCCATCCACCTGATGTACTATTTGAATGTTTTCATGTAAACCCACAGCTACTAAAGGACCATCAATATATTTATTGATCAAGCCAGCCCCACCTGGAGAATGGCCCATGCTATGGACAGTTTCTGCTGAACTATCCCCCTCCTCCATCAAAGTTTGTAAGTTCTATATCCCATTTTTATCAAAGTTCTGATCTCTGTTAGGTGATTTGATAAATTAATTCCAAATGAGATCATAAATTCAGATCTAGAAAGAATGTTAGAGGCTATCTAATATAATATATTATGATGAGGAAACTTGGGCTGAGGGTGTAAATGATTTGCCTAAAGTTACTAAGATAGTAAATTACAAAGCTGAGATTTGAATGCAGGTCATAGAGGACCTGAAATTCCAAATCTAGAGCTCAATCCACCAAACCCTAGTACCTTCTTGAATGGGTTAGTCCTCCTACACAATATGTTTTACATACTGACAGTGACCTTCAATACCTTAATCCGGCAGAGGAAATAATAATGGTATGGTTTGAGACACTCTGGCTTTTTGGTGGGGAAGATAGTTATGAAATGGAACATTTTCACCCTTTTCAAGTTGTACCCCATAAGGGGCCTGCTTTGCCAACACAGAGAGTCTCAGGATATGAACAGGCAAAAGTTTCCAACAATTAATACTATCCAATAATGGAAATTGGAAATTACTCTCCTGAAAGGTAGTGAGCTGCAGGTAACTAAGAGTGATTTATGCAGAGATTACATGATTCCCTTTGAAAGACAGTAAAGAATAGATTCCTACATTTGGAGTGGGTTGGTACTAAATGAATTGTCACTTGCTGTCTGAATCTAAAATTCCAAGATTTTTCTATAACAGGAATAGGGAAATAAGCATTTGTTAAGTATTTACTATGGTCCAGTCTCTGTACTAAGCTCTTTACACATATTATCTCATTTGATCCTCACAACAACTATGGGAGGTAAGTGCTATTATGATCCCTATTTTACAGTTGATGAAACTGAGGCAGGCAGAGGTTAAGTGATTTGCCCAGGGAAACCCAGCTAGGAAGTGTCTGAGACAGGATTTAAACTCAGGTCTTCCTGACTCCAGGCCCACTCTCTATATCTACTGCACCACATAGCTGTCCATATAATTAGCCCCTACAATATCTTCAAAGAAACAGAGAAGCTATCAAAATTCAGCTCCAACATCATTTCCATTAAAATCAAGGACAACCATTTCTGTTGAAAACAATCAGCAAGTCAGTCATTCCCTCTGACAGCACTATCAATTTTAATTGTTATAAAACATTTCTCTACAAGAGAGCTTGTGTTTTGGCATAAAGATCCCTACAAAGACCCGAGGCTCCTGGCTTCAAATCCTGATACCTATGAGACCTCTGCCAAGTTGTTGGCTTTTTTTATCTGTAAAATGGGTAGGTTAAATCCCACGACCTCTAGGGTCTTTTTCAGACTTAATATTTATCAAGAAATGGCCCATTTTGAAATCCCCAATTTTTGTGAAAGAATCACAAAAATCTAGTTCATAGCTTTGCCTCTAATCATTACCACACGTGAATCTTCCCAAGCCCATGAATTAGACATAGGCACTATTTTCAAGATGCCAGTGGAATCAGATTCCACAAACTCCCCTAGTAATCTGTTCCAGTGTTTAACCACCAGCTGCTGATTATAAGTCAAACTCTAAAATTGGGCAGTTCTGTGAAAGCCATGTAATTGATTTATCTAGAGAAGGTGAATAGAGAGCTTAGCCATTCCTATGAGTTTCTGAAGTTCTTAATGATCAGACTTTAAAGCCTTTAATTGTGTTAATTTATGGTGGTATAAGTGAAGGGCTAGGGAGTTGGAACTATAATCTGAATGATGCAGGCCAGGCAGTTTATATCCTATTGTGTCAGGTTTCTAGGCACAGTTTTTCTTACCTTTTCCCTCATAACCCAGGATACCCTAAGTGTCATCAGCCAATGGTCTCCAACTAAACCACTTTGGTGGAGCTGTCAAATCCTGAACTGATCTCCTGGGAGCCAAAGGGATGATAAATCTTATCACTAATACTTTTCAGACTATAAAAAAAGTCTGCTCCAAAAATCAGATAAATAACACTGTTGTTATTATGTCAAATATAATAATATTTGAGTCAGCCTACCAAATAATACATCTATTCAAAAGAAAATGAAAGTTCATTCACTTGGATTTCCAACTTGGGCTTATAATCAAATGTTTGGTCCTATTAAGTATTTGGGGAACAATCAGATGGAACATCTAATATGTATAAGACAGTAATGATCTCTGGATTTCTTAACACTTAACACCTGGATGTTTAGGGTAGAATGGGTAGAGGGTTTCAGCAGGGGAGCTGATGAAATGACCCTTCAAGGTTGTTTTCAGCACTCTGATTCTATAGACATGTTTATACCCAATCTCACATCAGATGAGCTTCACTAACCACAGAAGGTTAGGATGTAAGCCAGCTACATCCCACATCTCCCTAAAGTTCTCCTGCCTTCTGGCAAATTCTGGGACCAGACTGGCAGATCCATACCCAGCTTGGGGCCAAAGTTTGGCATGATGCTGGGATAATTTATATGGCTTTGGTTGGAGTCCAAAGGAAATTAGTTATTTTGGCCAAGTTTGGCTTTGGGGTTTCCGAGTCACTAGAAGTGAAATTCAGCAGGTGGGGACAGATGGATTTACCCACAGGGATCAAAAGTGGTCTATACCAGCCTCTGGGGGACAAAAAACAACTCAGTTTACTCCATCTCTACTCAGAGATTTTTTTAAAATACAACACAGGTGGTGAAGAGGAGAAAGAGAATTGGATATGTATGTGATTTCCAGGATTTTCCAAAAATAAAAATAAAATGCTTTTAATTTCAGAAGGGAAAAAGGCTGGATTGATTTTACAGGCTTTCCTATAAACAGCAATTTACATGCTGAAACCATAAAGCTGAGGGTACAATGCCCCCTTCTCAGTGATTTGAAATCAGTTGATTAATTTCAAGTTGATGACCTTGTTCTCTCCCTACAATAGAAGTTTAATTCATCTCACTTGAGCTGCCTCTAACTAGTTTTACTGAGTCACTAAACAACTGGGGAGTGGTGGGAATTTGGTAGATGCAATCCCTATTAACGAAAACAAATTAAATAAAGTCTATCCAAAGAAGCTGCTCCTGATACCAGACTAAGTATTATCTCTGAGCATTGGAAAAGTGGAATACGTTTCCATTAAAAGAAGTTCAGACACTGGTGGGAAGAGTTTTGTCGACTATGCTAAATAGTTTGTGTTGCTGTGAGTAAGTCTCAGCAACTGCTTCATTGAAAACTGTGACAAAATGAAACAGCGCCTGAGTCATGGAAAGCATGTAAGGAAAATGGCAGGCAACTCTTTACTCCTATACCATCTGATGACAGAGTCATAAAAGAATCCAACTTTGCTGAGACAACACAGCACAGAATAAGAAACTCAAGTCTCACATTTGCATATCAAATAAAGCCAAGGATATTGTTTTACATCTCTGTTGAATTCATTTTCACCTTATTTTGAAATAAGATACTCATATAATTTATTTCTCCATATTGTTCATTTCCTTTTCCTCTTCCAAACAACATGGGTTCATTTCAACTCTGCAGTTCAAACAGAAACAACCTTAGAAAGAACACAACAATATACGTTCAGTGTTGTGTGTCACAGTATGCAAAATCTTTCATCTTAGTAGAATTCAGAATATTTCAAATGGTGGACAATAGTTCAATGGTTTGGAGCCTGAAAACAGATTTTGATTTCCGTGGTGAGATGTAACATCATGAAGCCTATTGGACATTTCAAATTAGATGACTTATAGGCATTTTAATTCAATATATCTGAAGTGGAAATCATTTTTTCTGCAAAATCCCACCCCTCTTTTTATTTTTTATTTTTATTTTTTGTTTTTCCTAAGGGACATCCAACTTGTGTGACATCCTTGGAGTCACACAAGTTCACAATGTCAAAATGACCCTCAGGGTCTTCATTCTTCCTCACCTGATATAGGCCATAAGTTGCCAAATTCTGCCATTTCTAACTCCACAAATCTCTTTCATCCATCCCCTTCTGTCTGCTCGCACGGCCATTATGGTATTACAACTGCCTCCTTTTGGTCTCTTGGCCTAAAAACTTTTTCCACTTCAATTCAGTCTCCACACAAGAATCAAAATTATTTTCCTAAAGCTTGGGGCTGAATGTGTCATTTCCCTACTCAATAAACTCAACTGAATCACTATTACCTTTATGATCAAATATTAACTCCTCCGAAATTTAGAGCCTTTGCAATCTGGTCTCAACTTACCTTTCCAACTTTATTGCACATTATTATGGATAGAGCACTGAGCCTAGAGTCCTGAGTTCAAATCCAGC
This sequence comes from Vombatus ursinus, assembly GCF_900497805.2. Taxonomy (NCBI): domain Eukaryota; kingdom Metazoa; phylum Chordata; class Mammalia; order Diprotodontia; family Vombatidae; genus Vombatus; species Vombatus ursinus. The sequence continues at coordinate 17,764,388 of NW_020954641.1, forward strand.
CTCAGACACATGCTAGCTATGTGACCCCATGGAAGTGACTTAACCTCTCTCAGCCTCAGTTTCTTCATCTATAAAATGTGGAGGTTTACAGAACCTACCTACAAGGATATTGTGAGAATCAAAATGAGTTAATATTTGTAAAGGACAGCTAAGTGGCAGAGTAGATAGAGTGCTGGGTTATGTGACCCTGGGCAAGTCACTTAACCCTGTTTGCTCAATTTCGTCACCGTAAAAAGAGCTGGAGAAGGAAATGGAAAACCACTCTAGTATTTTTGCCAAGAAAATCCTAAATGAGGTCACAAAGCACTGGACACAACTGAAAAATGACTGAACAACAGAACAGTGTGCTAAGTGCCTCATTGGCGATTGGGGTTAAGTGACTTGCCCAGGGTCACACAGCTAGTAACTGTCAAGTGTACTTAATAAAGACATATTCCTTCCTTGTCTCACAAAGCACACTATGATCTGACCAAAATGATCTTTTTTCTGTTCCTCATGCATGACAATTCAACATTGGACCCCCATTCCTGAAGCACACTCCATTCTCAGTTCCACCTCTTAAAATCCCTAGCATCTTTGAGCTGGGTACCATCTTCTTCATGAAGCCTTTTCTGATCTATCCACCTGTAAGTCCCTTCCCCCAAAAATTATCTTTTTTGTAGTTTGCATATACCTATATCTATTCACATTGTCTGCTTTGAGAACAAGGATTTTTTGTCTTTATATCTCCAGTACCTATCACATAATAGGAGAGTAATAAAAGCTTAATTGGTCTAATCTAATCCCCTCATTTTACATATTAGGAAACTAAGGCCCAGAAAGGTAAAATGACTTGTCCAAGGTCACAGGCTAATGGCTGTCAAACAAACCACCTTGGTAGAACTTGTCAAAGCAATATGTCAAGGGCAAGATTTGAACCTAGATTCTTTGAGGAAGAGCCACTGCTCTTTCTATTATATCATAATGCCTCTTTCAGAATCCTGTTTTTTGTTGGTTGGTTGGTTTGTTTGTTTGTTTTTAGTGATCTTATAATCAAGGACCACAATGACTTAATCTAAAAGAATACCTAATGGTGGAATGTCAGATTGGTAAAGGCAGCTAGGAAGACTGGCATTCAAAAACTGCCTCAGACACTTAATAGCTATGTGACTCTGGGCTAATGACAATCTCTCTCAGCCTCAGTTTCCTTACCTATAAAGTGAGGAGAATAATATACTTACTTCCCAGGATTATGAGTATAAAATGAGATAACATGTGTAAAGTGCTTTGTGGACCTTAAAATATTACATAAATGCTAGCTCTTAAATACACTAGCAGATTGGTGAGGAATATAATTCTTAGCATGTTAGTCTTAAGGTGCCTTCAAATCATTTGAAACAAGCAGCCTAATTTGTGTATAAGGTAAGGTCAGCCTTGACCTAATCTATGGGGAGCAGTAAGCAGAATAATACAACCAAAATAGATCATCCTAAAAGCACTTACATATGAAACTAGTAGGATACACGACAGGCAAAAAAAAAAAAAAGGAGATATGTCCACATTTTGTTAATAAACTAAATAAAATTTGGAGGAGCTCTAAAAAACAATCAGTTTTGGTGGTGCTTCATGAGTAATTTGAGGTAGAGCTAAGGAAAATCCAAACAAAAACAGCTAAACCAAACCAAGTTCATAGGGAAAGCATCCAAGCTGAATCACAATTTTTAATGAATTGAGGAATCAGTTTTTGATGACTCTAAAAAAGTAGAAGATACCAAAAAGTTGATGGAGAGGGAAATTGCAGATAGTATTGTTATTTTTTAAGGAAAGAAGAAAATCACAAATAGTGCTTTGCTACAAAAAAGGTAGAGTACCTCAATAAACTACCAACCTGTGTTTCTACTTTTTCATCTCTAAAAATTCTTTGTAGGGGCAGCTAGGTGGCGCAGTGGATAGAGCACCAGCCCTGAAGTCAGGAGGACCCGAGTTCAAATCTGGCCTCAGACCAAACACTTGACACTTACTAGCTGTGTGACCCTGGGCAAGTCACTTAACCCCAATTGCCAAAAACAAACAAACAAACAAAAAAGAAAAAGAAAAACTCTTTGTGAATGTGATCTACAAACATGTCAATAATATCCTTGATAAATTAGTCTACTATGTGCCAGGCACTGTGCTAGGCACAGAGAATTCAAAGAATAAAGCAATCCCTACTTTTAAGCTTACATTCTAATAAGTGAAAAAGATGAGAAGGAATCAGGCAAGCTTTGTGAAAATGATTTTCTAAAGCAGATCACATCTTCATAGTCCCATGATTGACTGAAACGAATAGAGAATGAAAGATCCAACCGTGTTCTTTGCTTTGATTTTTTTTAAGCACTCACCTTAGTAGAGCAAAATGCATCCAAAAAGATTCTCTTCCAACAAGGTGTCTCTTCTACATATATAATACAATGATAAAAGATTACTTGAAAGATACAAACACAATAATTTTGTTCAATGATTCTCAGGATAGCAACAACAAGGGAAACATCATTTTAAAATGGAGAAATATATACACATCAAACATGTGCACCACTATCTTGGAGAATGTCCTGTGCAATGTCCAAAATGGAAATTCCTTTTAAGATGGTGAAATGCTCCAGAGATTCCCATTTGTGAACTGCCTTATGCTAATCATATCAACTCTTAAGACTATTGTAGCTAGAGTAACCACCTCAAGCACTGTAACCACCAAGGAGAGACTGAACCTCTTACTCCCCACAGAAAGCAACAAACAGAAGAACAATGCCTGTTGTCCAGACAATGATGTACAGTAGATTGGGCTGCCCTTTTTGTTCATCTGTCAGTCCACATATATTGGACAGATGCTACAGATAGATAGTAAGTTGGGCCTGGAATTGAATAAAGGGAAAGGAGTAGAAAGAATTGCCTTTGAAAAAATCTCGCAGTGATTTTAATGCTCCCAAACTCCTCTCTAACATACATATATACATACATACATACATACATACATATATATAATATATATATCTTTCCAATGCCATTATCTTTTTCCAGTGATGCTAAATGGTTTTGAATCACAAAACACCCCAATTTTCAAAGAACAAAATTGAAGGTGACACAAAGAGTGATTGGAAGACATATAAGTAGATATTACCAGTGATGACTCATGTGTAAAAAAGGGTATAAAAGATATCATCGAGTAATTGTATGATCAAAAAGGGTGTGGTCATAGAGCAAGAACAAGAGATAACAGATGTGCAGCCTAAGTGCTGCATGGGTATCTACTGAATGTAAAAAAGTACCTTGAGGTACTTCCTATGCATGGAATGTTTTCTTTTATGGTAGTTTTATGGAAAGAATAGTTAGGATAGATGGATTATGTAACCTGGGCCCAGGGGTGTGCAATGAAATGTTTAACAATCATCTCTCTGGGGAGGGGAGGGATAAAACTTGCACTAATGACACATTTTTTATTTTAATCTATACTATTAATAATTTCATTGTTACTCTCTTAAGTCTAGATAATCAATGAAACAACAAATCAAGCCCTAATTTTGGTATTTTCTGATTTCCTAAGTATAAATGCTCACACTAATAATTTAACAATTGATTTCTTTGTTGTGAGCTGGCTCCAGCATACTACTGTCTATACCACTGGAGGAAGTACCAACTTTACTGACATAATGGGAACCTTGAAATATTAAGATCCTGGCCTTGTTACTAAGGACTACCATGAAGAAATCTGAAACTGGAAGGGACCCTAGAGTTCATCTAGTTTAATGCCCTCATTTTACATATGAGAAAACTGAGTCAGAGAAAAGTTAAATGATAGTCAAATCTAATATGTATCTGGGCCTGACTTTGTACTTTATCTTCTTAGTCCAAGTCCAGGACTCTATTACATGGTAATGCCTCTAAGGATCCTCATTTGTGAAGAACAATGAAAGATTTTATTTTCATAAGAACACAAGCCTAATGCTGAAATAGGACCTGATTTTTGTTCAGGGCATCTATTGTGCTCTGTCAGGCTGCCTTAGGCAGATGAACTTTTACAAAAATTGAATTATTACAGAGAGGGAGGGAGAGGTGGGGAAGAGAAAGAGACAGACACAGAGAGAGGCAGAGATACAGAGAAAGAGAGAGGCAGAGAGAGACTTCCTATGTAGAAAGATACCTTATTGAAATACATGCATGTCTGCAAAAAACAAATGAAGGGCAAAAATAAAATTAACAACAAGCTCTTCCACAATCCAGGGGCTTCTCCCTGATATGAGGGGATTTCACAAAACAGGAAAGGAGAAAGAGGAATGAGAGAAAGAAAGCAGACATGGACAGACAGAGGCAGAAAGGGAAAGAGAAAGGGAGAAAAAAATGAGAAGAGAGAAAGAGACAAAATACAGAGGCAAGAAGGGAGGAAAAGAGAGAGAGAAAGAGAGAGAGGGAGAAAGTGTTGAGAGAGAGGGAAGGGGAAACGGGAAAGGGAGGCAAAGAAGAAGAGAGAGAAAGAGACAGAAGAAGGGAGAAAGTGAGGGGAACAGACAGAGACAGAGAAACATACAGAGAAAGAGACACACAGAGGGATAAGTTACACAGAGAAAGAGGGAGGGATAAGGGAGGCAAGGTAAAAGGGAGGGAAGGGAAGGAGAAAAGGAGGAAGAAAGAGGGAGGGGAAGAGAAGAAGAAGAAAGAAAGGGAGGAGAAGGGTAAGAGTGGGGAGAAGGAAAGATGAGATCTGGGAGAGAGACAGATACAGAGAGAGATTACAGGAAATGAAATACAGTCAATCTCTTCCCTTTATATCATCAGATATCCATGCAGTTAAATATAAAGAAGGTTCAACTTTTCTCCTTACCGTTGGTGAATGGCTAAAGATGTACAGAGTCAAATACACAGAGAAATTTGATAACCAGCAAATGTATATTTATTTTATATCAAGGAAATTTTTAAATATATCACCATTATCCCAGTCCTAAAGATCTTTCATTCTGGTGGGGGGGAGGGAAGAAGAGAAAGAACAAGTATAAATAATAGCTTGGTAGAAAGAGACTACGACAGAGCTGTGGGTATAATGACATTTGGGGATTATTTGTGCATTTCAGTTATCCATGATGGCTAAGTATTTGCTGTGGAACATTTTGAAGAATACTTTTTTCTGTTCCTTCCTATCAGCAGCCCAAATTTTCCAAGATCCGTCCCCAGGTTGTGGCAAACAGGAAGAAAATAGCTAGGACCATTTAGAATCTTTCAAGAATGTATTTTTGTTCTTCAGGTTACCCCAAGACACATGCTAGACCAGATGTACACCAGAGCAAGCCCAAACTGTGAAGTTCTCTCACATCTCGGACTTTCAAATTCTTAAATTTGCCCTTTACTTAAAAAAGTCAATGATTTCACCAAGAAAGTTTGATTAGTTTCTTTTACTTTCTGTAATGAAGTGCCATCCTTTTTACACTTGAAAGGATCTTTGTAATAATGCAACATTGATCTTTTGAATACAGATGAGCTAACCTAGATAATAGGATTTAGAACTCAAAAGATGAGACTTGTGGAGATAACTGAGGTTCCAGTGCCATCGAGAGGAATTTCAACACAGTGCACAATCTGTTCCCTGAAACACTGTCTGCAGTTGCAGCAAAAGCCAGGTTTCTTCCTATGCATCATTTGTATTTTCCTCGATATCTTTAAAGATGTCACCATGTACCTGGAATATGAGTGGTAGACATGATAGCATACCACCTCACTCCAGAGATAAGGCAAAGCTCTTGATAGCCTGACATAAAAAGGTCTGCCTTCTCTGGTCTGAGGCTTTAATCTTCAAAAACCTAACAAAGATTCAATTAGGACGCCAGAAAATGGGTCTGCCTACCCCTCAAAAACCAGATCACAGACTAAAAAAAGGTTGTACTGTCCAAAGTGAATTTTCCAGGAAGCGGGGTATTCTCAGCTTTCTGGTTTTCTACTCTCAAAAAGGCAGAAGAATACAAAGAGTTAAGTCAAATTTTCTCCCTACCACTGGCAAATGACCAAAGATGCACAGAGCTAAATACATAGGAGACATTTGATAATTAACAAACACGTATTTATTTTGTGCTAAGGAAATAAACAACAACAATAATAAATATAAAACATGATCTCTGTCCTAAAGATTTGACATTCTGGTGGAGTATGGGAAGAGAAAAAACACATATGAAGAACAAGAGTAGACATTAATGAGACAAGGTGTGTCCCTTCCTCCAACAAGACTCTGTGGTCTTGGGATACACAATGAAGCGGTCACTTGTCAGATGATGAAGGTGAAGATTTCAAAGATCGGGGTTTTTCTTTTTATTCTTTTTACCAAATCTATGATTTCATTAATCTAGGCAATTCCCAGTGAGCAAACTCCCCCTGCTAATGCAGATGTCACTCCAAGGAGATTAATGGAGGCATGATGGTAGTCAGATTCCAGATACATCACTCTACTTCCTTCTGCTAGTTCCCTTTGAGGGGACTTCAACAGCAAACTTTGTTCCTTTGGAGAACACCCATAGACTTTGTTCCAGTCCTGAAGGGAGAAAGATATAAATTGATGCCTACACCAAGGGTTCCTTCCGAAGTCCATATATGGTGGAATACATGGTGATACAGATAGAGCTGATTTTCATTCTCCCTGGCTCAGAAAGTCTTAATTCCTTCCAGATGCTCATCAGTCTTCTCCCTCACACAAAACCATAGATTCATAAATTTAGAGCTGGAAAAGATCTTGGGGGCTATCATCTCCAGTGTTCTCATTTTGTAGATTAGGAAACTGAGGCTGAGAGGTTAGGTGATTTTTCCAGCGTCATACAACCAGTAAGTGTCTAAGGAAAGATTTAAACTTAAGTCTTCCTGACTCCAAGTTCCGCATTCTACCCACTGTCATCATTTAGCTGCCTAAAGTATGGTATAGACATCAATCTAAAACTCTGTTCCTTTAGTCCTGAGGCAGACTTCTATACTATGGTGTACAAACTTGATACTGAGTACTACCAAGAAGGATGGCTGTTTCCAAAGGGAGATAGACTTGACTACTATCAAAAGCCCTTCAAAGACAGAAGGGTTGGAAGGTTAAGCAGAAGGCTATGGCATATCTGGCTATCATGTTCCATTTCTTTGAAAAGACCCCTGAATACCTCAGATCTAGGAGGACATGCCCCGTCCTGTCTCTGCATTCCACAAGTATCTCATCTGAGGTAAAGTGTAGCCATCATCCCCTACATCTATATGCTATGATTATAGAACACTTGACATTACCTCCTCTGATCTTCAACAACCCTGTGAGATAGAGTAATACTGTTATCATTACCTCCATTTTACAGATCAGGAAACCAGACCACAGAAGAGTTAAATAATTTGCCCAATCGCTTAGCTATAAGTGGCAGAGGCAGGATTCAAACCCAGGTGTTTCTTCTGATATGAAGTCCAGTTATTTTTCCATTATACCATGATGCTGCTTGAAATCAATTAAGATTTAAATATTGTGGTCTTAACTGTAAGTACTATTGTGGGCTAGAATGTGAAGACAAACTTCTATGAAAAGAGGCATAGTTTGAGCAGAGTCTCAATGGATGAGTAAGATTTAGATTGTTAAAGAAAGGGTATCATAACTGGGTAGTCAGTGGTAGGCTGGACCAAACTGAAAAGAGCTCATAACCAGAAACCAAATCAAGTCAGGGAGAGCAACAGGAAATAGGAGGACATCCAGGCAAGCAGAAAGTACCATCGAGACCCAGTGACCTGCAAACAGACAGAGGTCCTAGCAGCCAGGGAAGCAACACAGACAAAGATCCAAAGTTCAGGGGTAGAACTACTATTTCTGGAATAAAAAGGGGTAGATGATGGCAAGTCACCAGAGAAGTGGACCTCAAATCAGTCTTGGTCATGGGAAAATGAAACAAACCTGTTACTGAAATGAGGGTAAGGGTTAGATTGGGAACAGCAGTTCTACTGACTGGTCCAGTGAGGCCAAAGTCTCTTTAAATTTTCTCAGCCTAGAGACAGACTTGCTCCCAGAGACTGGAACAAAGGCAGAACCTGCAGGTGGAGGAGGATGAGGAGCTGTAGGTGGAGAGGTTAGAAGCACACAGGGCCAGTAAGTCTAGTAGATCATCAGAGTAGAGAGGGCATTGCAGGTGTTGGGGGAAATAGCAAGAACAAAGGCATAAATCTGGAAGGGAACATGGTGTGCTTAGAGGACATTGAGCCAATCCACCTGACTGGGATGGACTGTTAAGGTTGGATAGGTAGTTTGGGGCCAAATTATGGCAGGCTTTGAAAGCTAGGAAGATGATGCAGGAGTCAACGGGGAGCCATTCTCAGTTCACAAGCAGATGAATCACATGATGAAAGGCAGTGTTTAATATATACATTTGGGAAGAATGATGATGGGATTTCAGAGCTCAAGCTCTGACTATTGCTGTGGGAGATTATTCTTTTAAACTCAAACTTTTGTGTATTTTTTTTCGTAGGTCTGCTCTTTGTAGAGTCTCTGTATATGTGCCCGGTAAATGCCATTAACTAAGGTTGCACAGTAATGATCTGACCAATCCTAAAATTTTGTTTGGTTCTAGAATTCTTTGATTGCATCATGTGTTTTGGAAAGATTTTGTAATTCTCTTTAACTTAAGAAGGGGAAAGTTAGGGAACAAGCATCTATTAACCAACTATGTGCTGGAGAAACTGTGCTAAGACCTTTACAAATATCATCTCATTTGATAACATTAAACTGCGTGTGTTTCCTGTGAATGCAGACCCATTCATTCCAGAAGAGATGGTCTATTCAAAGTAGAACCAGAAGAACAACTTACCCAATACAAGTAACATAAAACGATAATAGCCCTGAAAGACTTCAGAACTTTGATTGATTTGGTGAACAACCACACATGACTTCAGAAGACTGAGTGAAGCATTTGTACCATCACTTGGCATAGGTGGTCAACTACAGATGCAGAATGAAACATGCATTTTCATATATTGCCAAAGTGCCCTTTTGTTTTGTTTAATTACACTTATTTGTTACAAGAAAGAGTTCTCTGAGTGTGGTGACCCAAGGGAAATAGCACTAATATAAAATAATAAAAGGATTGATAAAACATTAAAAGAAGATGAACAGTTATCTAGATTATTATTTGTGGTAGGAAGAAATAAGTCCAAGTCAAAAATTTTACTGCAGATAATCCAACTTTGTGACATATACCCTTGATCTTCCTGCAAGTACAGTTAAGAGAAAAACTGTGAAATAGGCATAGTTCGTTTTTAGAACCCCATCCCCCCTTCTTTTTTTCAGTCTTAATTTTTCTATTTCTTATCAGAGTCCTGTCAGCTACCTTGGTTCACTGAAGTACCCCATCCTCCCCTTTCAAAAACCACTGGCCCTCTAGTCACAAATGTGTTAAGCACTCCCACCTCCCTAACTACCAAGATGCTTTAACCCGGCAGCAATGACTTTAATGCTGGAAATTTTAAGCAACTCAGAAAAGCTGTTAAGGGGAATATTTTTGGCCTGGTGAGAAAGGAGTGGAGGGCAGCTTGCCTCCTTCAATTCACAGCTGTCTATTCATAAGGCCAGCCCTCGCTGGTCACATTGACGTCATCTGCTTTGCATCTGAAGCAAGATCGAATAGAGATCATGGCTGTTAATTCACATAATACAATAAATAGCAAAGCACCATGTGTAGGTGAGCATTTCATAAAGGGTGTCTGATGATGAGATTCTTTGAACAAATATTATGGCTTCAGGGGACCGTGTAACTGCACCTGCTCCTCTGGAAACCTTCTCTAGCAGCCCCTGTTGTTTGGCTTGTTTTACTTCCTCCTCTTTTTCTTAAAGGGCTGACTTTGAATTTCCTTGTCAGCAAACTGAGGTCACCCCCATCACTGAGATACATGGAAGGCCACCTGACCAAAAAGCACAGTTAGGATTTTGGGTGGCAGTGGCCTTTTCAAGATTTGCAATTCACCCACATAGCACTCCTCCATGTCCTCTCACTTCCTCAGAGAAAGCCCAATCACCATTCACTTAAGGATGGGACAGAGTGAATATCAATAGTAAGCTGATGTTGTGGCATAAGGTACCCTAAGGCTTGGAAAATACATTGAGCAGAACTAGGGCATAAACTCATCACCTGAATTCAAAGTTCTTGCTTACTTTTCCAAGCCAGGCCGGGTACCCAGAATGTATCCTTCTGCAGCAAAAAAATGTATGCTAATCATCTGAGGGATAATATTTGCTCTCTCCAAGGAGGAATACATTGGTTTAGCATGCCCTGGTGGCAATATCATTTGTTTATAGAAGACTTTTTTTTGGACAGACACCCATTATTTTCACCTATCTGAATCTCACTGTTCCCTTCAAGGCTGACCTCAAGTCTCACCTCCTTCATGAAATCTTCCTCCAACTGCTCCAGCCCAGGCTGAACTCTATAGTTCCTCTAATGTCCTAGCTTCCTCAACAACTAGGTGGCACATTGGATGGAGAGCTGGCCCTGGAGGCAGAAGGACCCGAGTTCAAATATGGCTTCAGACACTTACTAGTTGTGACCCTGGGCAAGTCACTTAACCCTGTTTGCCTCAGTTCCGCATCTGTAAAATGAGCCAGAGAAGGAAATGGCAAACCACTCCAGTATCTTTGCAAAGAAACCCCAAATGCAGTCACCAAGAGTCGGACATGACTGAAATGTCTCAACAACACCTTCCTATAACACCTATAGTCTGTACTATAGAAGCCATATTTTGTTACCTGTTTTCTACTTTTAGTGTGTAAGCTTAATCGTCTCCACTCCTTTAAATTGTAAAATCTTTAATGAAAAGAAAGGAACATGGCGTATATCTCTTGTATGTATTCCCATAATACTATAACAGGGCACATGATTGTATTCACATATTTATGAAATTAACTATCTATAAAATGGGGATATTGATAATAGCTTACACTGATACAGAAGTTTACAGAGTTCTTCATTTAAAGTTTTTATCTGAGCTCTGCAACAATCCTGTGAGGTAGGAAGGTTAGCTAATATGATATCCATTTAATTGATGAGGAAACCGATGTCAAGAAGGGTGATGATTAAGTGACTTGTCAGTGTCAGGTCTACACCTGGGAGTCAGGTCTCTTCATCTCAAGTCCAGTGCTATTTCTATTATATTAGTGCTTCTAAAAGTGACTTACCCAAGGTCACACAGCTAAGAAGTGACAAAAGCAAAATTCTAATTCTAAATGCAGTGCCCTTTCCTTTGTGCCATAGTTCTATCAACTTTACTCAGCTATTAAAGAAATAAAATTAAGTCCTAAATGAAAACGTATTGGGTGGGGGGATAAATTAACACTAACAGGTCAAGGTATTTTATTATCTAAACTAGTTATTAGCATTGTATTCTTTTCATGTCCCTCAAAGCGTAGGGTGAGGAGGGTGAGAGGGGTGACAGGCAGGAGAGAGAGACAGTAGTGGAAAAGGGAGAGAGGGAAAAAGAGAAGAAAAACAGGGAGATGGGGAGGAAGACATAGAGAAAGAGCATGCTTTGGACAATATCCAGGTAATAGAGACAACATTACCTGTCAGTTATTTCAGTCATTCTTATTTGGAAACTGAAACTATATTTCCTAAGTGTTCTTTGTTTCTCTAACAATAAAACAAGAAAGCTGCCTGTTCATCCTCTCAAAAAAAAATTTGCTAAACTCTAATATTCGCAAAGTACTTTTAGCTATCGCTGTGGAATACACAAATGAATAAGCCTCTCTCTGTCTTTGATCTCAATTTTCTGTCTCTGTCTCTGTGGCTGTCTCTCTGCTTTTGTGTTTGTGTCTGTCTTTGTGTCTGTCTCTCTGTATGTCAGTCTCTGCTCTCTTTGTATTGTCTCTGTGTCTGTCTGCCCAGTTCTCTTTCAAGGTAACATATTCCTTAATACTATTGATGTACCTCATTTTGGGGGTTCAGTATTGGCCATGAGTATTTTACTTGGGCCTCCTCTCCTGTCCACAAATAGGACTGTGGAAGTCCCAATGCATGTGGGGAGCTCTCACTCCCTTGGTTCCAAAGGTGTTTAAACAAACAGTTCAGTCTTCAGAATATCAAGGCTTCTGTTATCAGAGACAGCAGCAGGAGATCCTCTGACTTTTCTAGTAAGAGGCCCAGAGGCAGCACCTATAGATTGGCAGCTTCAGAAAAAAGCCCAGTCTGAGCCTTGGCTTTAACTTGTAAACAGGGGCTTTGAAAGAGCAAAGTTGTGAGTTTGTTTCCACTAAAGCAAACTTAACTTTGCTGTTTGCTTTAGGCACTTTGGTGATGTATCTGTGGAACAGAAATGGATTTCCTGTCGGATTCTGCAAACTCTCCGTTAACTGCACAGAGCACAGCTGCCACAAGTCTTTGCAAAACGCACAAGGATGTGTCAGGGTCAGAGACCCTGGATCAAAAGGGCACGTCCCTTCCTTTCTACCCTCCCTTCCCAGAAGACCAACCAGCCAGCCAGTGAAAATGTAACACTCTATTTGTATGCAGACAAGGAGGTCCTAAGGTACACCAGACTGAAGTCTCCTGTCAAGCTTCGGTCCATTAGGCACCAAAAATCTCCTATTTGTTCTTAGGGAAGTAAGCCACTTAGCGCATTTGTAGAACGGGACAGTTCAGCTTTTTAATTAATTTGGGGAAAAGGGCCTCCCCCTTTGGGAGAGAAGGACACACAATCCTAGCTTCATAATGCAAGCATCTCGTGAGTAGGGATTGTTTCATTTTTCCATCCCCAGCACCTAGCACAGTGCTTGGCACATAGTTAATATATGCTTAATTGATATGACTGAATGATGCCTGTCTCTCTGCTTTCCATTGAATAAATGTGAGCGAAATTTCTATCCGAGAAAAGCAGAACCTACATGGAATTTAGGACGGTCGAAGTTTTCTGAGGACTGTTTATGCTTTGTCTGCGACATTTCCAGCTAAAAGCAAAAATCCACATCGGTGTCACAGCAGTAAGGGCGGGACGCTCACCTTTGCTTGTTAGCGCTCAAGTTTCTTAAATTGGCAAATGAAGAGAAATCAACTGCTTTTGCTACCTCCATCAGCATAAACAAAGAAATAAAATACAATATAAAATTTTAACTATCTTCCCCATTCTACCTGCAAATGTGAAATTCCCCCGTGCTTCAATAAAGGAAAAATATATACAACAAAGTCTAACAAATGCACCATCTGTTCAGACCAGGAGACCGAATGAGGCTGACTTTTCTGTGGGGTAACACTGCCCTCCTGTGGCATAAACCAAACAGTGCTCCAGCTCCCGAAAGAAAGCACATGACATGGTGATTGCTTCAAAAACAAAGGCAGTTTTCATAAATATGAATCAATTATACAAATGAGATATGAAGAAAGCTTAAGTTTTTTTAAAAAAAGAAACACAAAAAGGACAATAAAGCCATCCATCAAAGCAAAAACACGTTGCTCCCTAGGTTCTGGGCTACACTTAGTAGCAAAGCTTTCATTTGTTAATGAGAGGAAACCAAAAGAAAAATATCATTAGGTAACAACTATATATGCAACTTGTAATAATTAAGTCTACATCAGTCATTTCCCTGACATGAGGGCTTTACCTGGCTCCCCAGTTCATTGTTTTCCTTTCCTCTATGACTTCTGCTAGATTTTATACTTCCCATCACACGTTAAAACTGTTTGACATTATCAGTTACTATAGCGATCTCCAGACACTCTTTGAGCCATTCAAGTTAACATTAGTTGATCAGTTTTTGAGGCTTTATTTGGCCTTGTTTCCCTCTGCCAGATTTTGTGTGCAGATCTATGGGTGGAAAGATAACTTCCTCCAATACCCACCCTGACACAGGGAACAAAGAATATTCTTTCTGCATGTGTAGCCATGAAACATATGTCATCATTCACACAGATATTGGATTTATGGACAATGACTTCATTGTCATAAAGAACTTCTGGTGAGGAAACTCCCTTTATCAATGCAGACAAGTACCTGCTTCACAACTTTTATTCTTGGAGAGTTGGCTGGAGCACTGAGAAGTTAAGTGATTTGCCCAGGGTCACAGAGCTAATGTGTGGCAGAGGCATATCTTTAAGTCATGTCTTCCTGACCACAAGGCCACCTTTCTATCCACTGTGCCACACAGTCAGACTGTCAAACAAGGCAATAATTGTAGAAGATAGGAACTCTTCAATAACTTTGAAGGGGATTATTGCAATCATATCTATCTGGCCAGTATGTTCCACTTTGAATTAGGGCGCTGGCCTCCAACCAGCTGTCATTTGACTCAGAACAAATTTTTCCCCCATAGACCACAAAGAGCCACAATCATTCACCTTCCCCTCTACACCAACACTGTGCCCCAGCCGACAAGGGTGAACAGCGATGTGATGGCTACTAACCGGAAGGTTCCCTCCTGCTGTATTTCTCGAGTTTCTGTGATATTCTCTTCACACCAGGGTGACCAGACCTTCCTATATATTTTAAATGTGGTCTCACTAGGGCTGCCAGGAAACATGCCCTGTGACCTTCTTTGCTTCAGGGCTGTCAAGCACTGGGCAGATGGTTTTAACTTTCAGTCCCCAGCCTCCCTTCAGCCTCATTCCCTTTCTTTACTTCGAATCCCCATCTTTCTTTCAGTCTCAGATTCCCATCAGGATCCTTGGCCCTTGCTTCCTCATTACCTTTTCATGGTTTGTTTCTTAACATGGCAGGAACACATTAGCTTCATTCTCGAATGATTTGTGTTGATCTACAATGGTTTCTATCTCCCCATTTTTATATCAGTTCCAAACTTAGCCACTTTGGACTTCGTTCCTCTGGATCATTTTCTCCTGAGGAAAATAAGAAAAGATCCTGTGGGGTGAAAGCTACATCCTGAAACTACAGTCCTCTGGGGATGCTCAGTCTGTTCCCCACATTCCTTTATGTTTTCCATAGGGTATGTTAAGAAAGAAGAGGCTTATAACTTCTTGGTTCTATTGCCTGGCTGAGCTTTGAATCTATTTTTACCAGCTCTACCTATTCTCAAATCATTTGTAGACTGGAAAATGAATATTTTGGTAATAGAAAATCAGGTCATTTACTTCACAACCCACCCATAACATAAGCATGTCACACTCGCAAGTTGGCTGGGTTCCAAAGGATGCTTTATTATCTCCCAAATAAGGTATGAATTTCATGAAAGGATGTGAATTCTCCTTGACATAGGTTCTCATTACTAGAAGTGAGATCACCAAGTTGCCATGACATTAATTACAGAGTTTACACACTTGAGCTGACCCTTGAGTTTGACCACTAAAAAGAAGCAGGGATCCACCAAGACACAGACACACTCTCGAGGAGAGGCCAGCACAGAAATAGACCCAAAGTCCCTTCAAGGAGGGTCTTAGTCTAGGTTACTATATGCAAAACCAATTAAGTCCTGACCACATCATTCAGTTGTGGAGCTTAACCAAGCATAGGCCTCCTCAACCTAGATATTGAGGTTGAGCATGAAATGAGTAAACCAAGAAAAACTTGGAATACCATGAGGAAAAAACTTTGATTTAAGAGGCACACCCAGGGAGTAAACTCTGAAGAAGAGAGTGGCCTCAAAACAAGTCCAGGGAAAACCTAGGAGAAAAAAAATGACCTGGCAACAGGGATTGCAAGAGTACTCAGAAGAACTGAAACAAGAGATACAGAATGGAAAAGTGATGGACAAAAAAAAAAACGGCAAGAAAAATTGACACCTTAGAACCGATATTAGAAAACCTTATTGAGAATTTAATACTTTTGGGGCAGCTAAATGGCGCAGTGGATAGAGCTCCAGCCTTGGAGTCAGGAGGATCTGAGTTCAAATCTGTCCTCAGACTCTTGACACTTACTAGCTGTGTGACCCTGGGCAAGTCACTTAACCCCAATTGTCTCACCAAAAAGCAAAAAAAAAAAAAAAGAATACTTTGAAAATTGTACAGAAAACAATGACTCAAAAAGAAATACTAAAACAAAACCAAGATATAGACACAGAGGAGGAACAAAAACAGATAGGCCTATCCAAAAGATAAACAGAAAGACTCAGTCACAGATACTAGACTGCACAGAAACCTAGAGAGTGGACTTTATATCCACGTAGTCTCTGATGGAAACCACATTGGAGGAGGGGGCGGAAATGACAAACAAAGCCTCAAAGACAGAGGGAAGAAAGGAATTTGGAGCTTCAACTACAGAAGGGAATGGAGGAAATGGAGAGACAATCCTCAATTGGTGATGCTATTTGCATAGCCCCAAAGGGCAAGAAGGATAATATAGAATCACATGCACTGACTTCTCTTGGACTTCTCTTGGACTTCTCTTAACTAGTACCATGACCCATACAGACTGTATAGGTCCTAAGGGAAAGTCTAAGACTGGGGTTCATTCGACAACCTCCAGAAAGTGAAAGACATTAACTGATGGCCAAGAAGCTCATGAATGAGCTGGTTCTTCATCTTTCACAGTGCTAAATAAAACCTGTCATGTAGCTCAAGAATAGGTAGACTGAATGCATAAGCATTCAGAATGTATAAGCAGGAGAGTGAAGGACTCCAAATTCTGATGTTTCACAGGTAAAATAAGTGATAAAGGGTTGTTATTATTATTATTACCTACCATAGTCACTGGCATATAGAAGACACTTAATAAATATTGACTGATTGATTGAGAGAGCTTTTCAAGAAGATCCCAGTCCATCATGTTAGGGATTGTAATCCAAATGACAAATGGGTTACATGTATTTTTACTTTGATTCTTCAAGTATCAGAGATTTCATTGATATTGTTGTGGTTTCATGATGTGCTGTGGCAACACCATCTCAAAGAATTCAGTCAGACCACTTCTAATCCAATAAAGGCATTTATTGAGGATTGACACCCCTCAGAAGCAGGCTAGATTCCAAGAGGAACCAGCAACTTGGTAAGACAATACAGGCAAGTTTATAGTGTAATGATGCTGATTACACAACAGAAATTATGAATATTAAAAAGGTAGAAGGGATTTGTTAAGGGATTAGGTAATGGGGAGAGGGTCCCTTCTATGGTTCAGTGGTCAAACATCCTGGTCATGCTGCCCTCCAATTGTCTGGCTATTGTGTTCCTGTCTGGTCAAGATGGATAGTTGGGTATTGTGGTCCTGTTTTGGGCTAAATAGATGATGTGTTCTTGTACTCAACCACAATCACACCTGTTCAAATATGGATTTAGGATTTAGGAATTGGATCTAGGGACAGTGGCTAGCTAGGGGCAGTGGCTGTATTGAGTCTAGGGGCCTATGGCATGGTTAAAGTCAGATTGTGTGGTTAAATCAGGACATGCCTGCTATTCATTGGGGCCCATAAGGAAGTTAGAATATTGGGGCTGGGGGCAGCTTTATTAGGATTCCATCAGAAACTGATCACCACAATAAGAATTATAAAAAGGGCCTAAAATTTCCTTGATTGTATTGTCAACCAGAGAAATTTGGCAGCCAAAGGAAACATTGACTAGAGACTATAAATTCCCTTGTAAAATCTTATTAAGGAGGATGATTATCCCTTCATAAAAGAGAGAAGTATGAGGAAGAAAAACATGTAGAAAGAGAGGCAAGAACCCATCTAAGCCATATCATTCCAAGGATGAAACTGATAGGAGAACAATAAGCAAGCAACATGGAAAATATTTATAAAGATTCTATACCAAATTTTTTTCTCTATCATTTACAGTGTAGCTACCATACTTTGGGGTAACTAGGTGATGCAGTGGATAGAGCATTGAGCTTGAAATCAGGAAGACTTGAATTCAATTTTGGCCTCAAATACTTAATAGTGTGACCCTGGGGAAATGACTTAACCCCGTTTGTTTCAGTTTCCTCATCTATAAAATAAGCTAGAGAAGGAAATGGCAAACCACTTCAGTATCTTTGCCAAGGAAACCAAAATTGGATCACAAAAAGTCCGACATGACTAAAACAACTAAACTACAACAACCATACTTTGGATTCTAATATCAGTGACCGCAGTGTGCCACATCAGAAAGAAAAAAATCAGCATTAAAGAAAATAATAGGTTGACAGAAAAGTTAACTAGTCCAAACATAGAAATAAATGCCTCCAGCTTTGTGCTGAAGACAACAATATTGAGAACACTGAGAGAATAAATCTCACAATATCTCAAAGAAGGAAGAATAGAAAATGCTTTTTTAAATAGAACGGATTTCATTAATACCAAAGCCAGGCAATCAAAAAGACATCAGTAATTAACAATTCATATTCCTACTTCCTAGCACTTTAAAATATTGAGAATAACTTAATTTATATACATATCAAGGTATCCTAGATGAAGGCATGAAAAAGGAATAAGCAGACATTCCCAAATATTCTACAGCAGACCATATCTTTACAATCACACAATTTCCTGAAAGACAGAGAATATAAACTCTCATTCTCTTATTTGGTTATTGTTGACCACCCCTCTTCCTAGGTATTCTTTCTTCTCTTGGCCTCCTGGTTCCCTTTCCACTTGTCTGACCACTCCTTTTCAGTGTTCTTTGCTGGGTTACCATCCATCTTCATTCCCCTAAGGGTAGATTTCTTCCATAGCTTCCTCAGTTACCCTCTCTTTTCTCTATATATTCTTTTCTTTTCATGCTTATCTCCTAAACATCTAACCTACATATTTAAGAGATCAACAATCCCTTAAAAATGTATTTAATTTAGTAAAGCAAAATACCAATTTAAAGGCTGTCTTGTAACAAGGTATCTGTCTTGCAACTGTTAAAATAATACAAGATTCCCGAAAAAAAGCTAAAGAGAGAATTTTGTCTAACAAATTTCTAATTATTAACATCAAGTGAGGCATAAAAACAGAAAGACAAGCTCGAAAAATGTATTTGCTACCATTGTGGAGAACATCCAGAACAAAGGCCATAACGAAGAAGAATGTCCTTGAGATGGTGAGATCTACTAGCTGTAACCAGAACAATGTCATCCATAAACAGGAGCATCAAGTCTCAGAACTTTTCACTGTCTCCTAAATGAAATCCTTAATTACTCAAAAGTGATTGGGGGGGGGGAGAGGGACAAGGTTTGGCATGGGATGGACAGGAGTGGTAAACAAATGGATGAAGAATGCTTATTATCCAGACTGACATGCAATTTTATGACAAAAAAAAATGTTACCAACATCTTAAACAGATAAGAGGATAGATTATGAACTGGGCCTAAAAATGAATAGGAGCAGAATGAGTTATACTGTTTTTGAGAAATTGTGCAATGTTTTTAATAAGACTTTTCTCCCTGAAACAAAGCCCTCTATCTTTGACATTAATAGTTTTCCAATAATGCTGTTTGGCTGTGAGTCATTCCACATTCTAAAGAATTACGGTTTACAGGAGCTGATACAAAGTGAAATGTACTGTGTACAAAGTAACAGCAGTATTGTAAGATATTGCTAATGACTTAGCTATTCTCAGCAATACAATGATCCAAGACAACTCTGAAGAACTTATAATGAAAAATGCTATCATTCCCCAGAGAAAGAACTGATGGTGTCTGAATACAGATTGAAGCATACTTTTTTACTTCATTTTTCTTGAGGTTTTATTTTTGGTCTATGTTTTCTTTTACAACATGACTATTAGGGAAAAATTTTGAATGATTAACATGTATAACCTATATCAAATTGCTTGCCTTCTCAATGAAAAGGATTGGGGAGGGAGGAAAGGAGAGAATATGTAACTAAAAGTTTTAAAAACAAATGTTAAAAATTGTTTTCACATGTAACTGGGGAAAAATAAAATACTAAAAAAAAAGAAAAAATTAAGAATAATTTTTTTAAAAATTAAATAATTAAAGTTGTGAGTTTTCTAAATAGCTCATTTGTATCAGTCAATCAATCAGTAAACATT
This sequence comes from Vombatus ursinus, assembly GCF_900497805.2. Lineage (NCBI taxonomy): Eukaryota > Metazoa > Chordata > Mammalia > Diprotodontia > Vombatidae > Vombatus > Vombatus ursinus. The sequence goes on from NW_020954641.1 coordinate 17,784,268, forward strand.
TATTAAGTACCTGCTATGTTCCAGGTACTGTGTTAAGCACTGGGGATTCAAAAATAGGCAAAAGATAGTCCCTGACCTCAAAGAGCTATCTATACTATGTCTAGAGAATTAAAGGAAAACCCTCCATAAGTGGAACTTCTGTGGAGGATTTGTGGAAGTATATAGACAAGAGTCACATATAATGAAAAGGTAAGGATGGCTGTGCTCTGAACCTTTGGAGGGAGTTAAGTATAGATGAAATTATAGGTCTATCTAAGTGTAAATTTGAGGAGGAAGATGATGAATGATCAGAAGCTTCACAGAGGATTGGAACCTGAAGTGAACCAAACTGAATACTGGAATATTAAATCACAGCAGTAGCAGCAGCTATGTGATAAGCATTGATTTATTACACACATTTCAATTTACCCAATAAAAATTCTACTCCCTTTACCTGTGAAACTCCTAATAAGAGTTTTCTACCTCAGAAGTGTCAAACACCAAACTAGATTAAAATTCAATTGGGAAATATTTAACAAAATAAAATTTTAAAATATTTTAAAATACAGATAATATTAGCATTTAAAACTGTCAACATATGGTCTGCAGGGATCCTTATGTATGGATTAGTGGCTGCAATTTCTATTTAAGTTTGACACCACTGACCTATGCTTACTTCCTCTGCTTCCTCACCACCAACTCGTTTATCAATTCCTTAAAATTTATACTACTTTACTCAAAATGCTATCTTAAAAGTTTTCAATGATCTCTTAAATGTTTGTCCTTTCATTGGGTCCTTATTCTCCTTGCTGTTTCTAAAGCTTTTGACATTGTTGACCACTACTTCTTCCTAAGTATTTGCTCTTCCCTTCACTCCCTGGTTCTCTTTCCACTTGTCTGACCACTCTTTTTCAGTATTCTTTGCTGGATTACCATTCATCTTCATTTCCCTAAGGGTAGAAGCCCCATTAGAATCTTAAAAAAACAATCAATCATTTCTATATCCCTCTTCTCAAATCCAGCCATTTTTTTAAAAATTCCCATTTCTTTTGAGTTTACCACCTTCTTCCTAGTTACTGAAGTAGGTAATCTTAATGTCATCTTTGACTCCTCATTTTACCTCCCCCTCCTAAATCCAATTATGGTTAACTAGAACAGGAATTCCCTTGAAGGATAGCTTAAGTATGGGTAATACCTGAGTATTTGTAAAGGCAGTGGAGAAAGAACTAGCAGAGAGAGGAATGATTAATGAGGCAAACTCCTAGAAGGCATGTAATCAAAGGTATAGAGGGGTTAATCCTAGCAAAGAAAAGGGATGTCTCTTCCTCAAAGATTGTGGGGAGAGCTGCTTTAAGATGCAGAGGAGCTTAGTCAGGTGTTTTGGGAGGAGGAAAGGAAGTCATGATAGTTTTTATTTCTGTAGTAAATTAAGAGACAAGGTCATCCACTGAGAGATGTTTGGGAATATTGTCAGGACCTGAGAAAAGAAAAGGCTTTTTTTAGAAGATACTGTGAGTAGTAAATGACCATAGCTATCTAATGTGTTTGATAGATCCAAGCTTTTGGGACAAGAACTCACTATTTGACAAAAACTTCTGGAAAAACTAGAAAACAGTTTCGCAGAAACTAGATATAGACCAACATCCCATACATATACTAAGATAAAGTCTAACTGGGCACATGATTTAGACATAATGGGTGATACCATAGGCCAATTAGGGGAGCATGAATGGTTTACCTGTCAAATCTATGGATAAGGAAAGAATTTGTGGCCAAACAAGAGATAGGGATCATTACAGGATGCAAAATAGATAATTTTGATTACAATAAATTTTAAAAATTTTCCACAAACAAAATCAATGAAGCCAAGATTGGAAGAAAAACAGAAAACTGGGGCAAATTTTTAATAGCAAGCTTCTCTGATAAAGGCCTCATTTCTCAAATATAAAGGGAACTAAGTCAAATGGTGAAAGGACATGAACAGTTAGTTTTCAGATGAAGAAATCAAAGCTATCTATAGCCATATAAAAATGGTCTAAATCACTGTTGATTAGAGAAATACACACTAAAACAGCATGAGGTACTACACCACACCTATCAGATCAGCTAATGTAACAGAAAAAGAAAATGACTAATGTTGGAGGATATATGGGAAAACTGGGACACTTATATGCTACTGGTGGGGTTAATTGATCCAACTATTCTGGAGAACAATTTGGAACTATGCCCAAAGGGCTATAAATCCATGCATACCCTTTGATCTAGCAATACCACTAATATGTCTGTATCCCAAAGAGATCAAAGAAAAACAAAAGAACTTATATGCACAAAAACTATTCAGAGCAGCTCTTTTTGTAGTGGCAAAAAATTGGAAATTGAGGGAATGCCCATCAATTGAGGAATGACTGAACATGTTGTGGTATATGATTGTGATGGAATACTATTGTGTTATAAGAAATGACAAGAAGGATGCTTTGAGAAAAACCTGTAATTACATAAACTGATGCAAACTGCAGTGAGCAGAACCAGAAGAACATTGTGTACAGTAACAGCAATATTGTATAATGAGCAACTGTGAATAACTTAGCTATTCTCAGCAATACAATAATCCAAGACAATTCCAAAGGATTCATGAAGAAAAAATGTTATCCACCTCCAGAGAAAGAACTTATGAAGTCTGAATACAAATCGAAATACATATTTTTTTAATTTTTAATTTGTTTTTCTTGGATTTTTTTTTTGGTCTGTGTTTTATTTCACAACATGACTAACATAGAAATATGTTTTGCATGACTACACATGTATAACATATCAAATTGCTTGCCCTCTCAATGAGGCAAGAGGGTAGGGAAAGAAGGAGAGAATTTGGAACTCAAAGTTTTAATAAACAAATGTTAAAAATGATTTACATGTAACTGGAAAAATAAAATATTTAAGAATTTTTCAAAAAAAGAAAAGACACTGCAAGAAATAAAATAGAGATCAAGTCAGGGAAGAATAAGAGGATTGTTGTGCATCAGGAAGGGCTCAGCTTAGTTTAGATAATATTAATCTTTAGATAACATTAGATAATGTTATTAAAATTAGACAATATTAATCAATATGGTTGTGTGTTTCTAGGAGCTTAAGAGTAGGCATGGAGTTAGCAAATGTAATGGGTGACCCAGAGATTATATTGGAAGGGAATGAACAGCAGAAAGACAAGCAGACAAGGATTCAAAGGTAGAGGATGATGCAACACTCATCTAGTTAACTATGGCGGCAAAACTGTGATGGGAGGGAAGAAAGACTAAAGCAGAAGTAATGTAATAGGCAAAAGAATATGAAGAAATTATGGGATTGGAGATCAAGGTGAGGATGAATAGCTTTAAAAGGAATGAAGAAAAGGGAAAGATTAAACCATAGGAGAGTATAATTATGGAGGGGAATTTTAGAGTTCAAGATTTTAGAGAAGGCATAGTGTAGTCTAAGGTATAAGTAGAACCAGGGGTAACTAAGTTAGATCAGCAATAAAGGGCATCAGAGAAAAAGTGTGTTCTAGAGGATGCTAGCAAGAACAGTGAAGTCCCCAAATACGAGGAACAAGGTTAGGTTGGAGAGAAAATCTAGATTCCTTGACAAAAGAGGGAGAGTAGGCTGAAAGTTGATTGATATCAGAAATAAGAATCTCAAGACACTGTGCCAAGGGGAATGAAAGAAGGAACAATCGTGAGTAGAAATGGTAGCCAGAGAAAACTATCTCTACCAAAGAAAACTTGGCTTCCATGAGTGAAAGAAGATACAAAGAGATCTAGGACAATGAAGAATTTTTTAATGTAAAAATGGGTGTTCTGGAGGGTACAAGAACCTAGGAAGACAGAAAATAGTAACTGGGGAGACAGAAGGATAAGTTGGATCAGGATAAGAATTTGGAATTAGGTAATGGGATTTTTCCTATTGGCAGACAAACTCTGAATCGTTGGGTTTAGGAAAACTGAAGTCAATATTAACTGGCCATAAGATAAGGTAAATATGAGTTCATAAGCTATTTAGTTAATAAGGACAGAATTCATAATGATGGCAGCCAAGAGAGTCAAGTGATAAATGGAAGTCTGGAAGTTCATAGCCACTTCATGATTCTCTCCCCCTCTCTCTCTCTAAATATATATATATATATATATATATATGTGTGTGTGTGTGTGTATATGTGTGTGTGTGTGCATATATATGTGTGTGTGTGTACATATATATTATATATATATATATATGTGTGTGTGTGTGTCCCCCTTACAATTCCTGTAATAGGGTAGGTCAGTCTATCAGTAAACATTTATTCAGGGCCTACTATGTATCGGAGGCTACACTAAACACTGGGTCAGCTGTAGCCAAGGACAGGAAGATATTGTTCATAACAACAGCAATGATAGCAACTTCTCTTTTTCTGAATAGTAGCAATGTCTATTTGGGCCCTTGGGGGAAGGGAAAGTGAAAAGATTAAGCACTCACTATGTGTCAGGCACTATGCTAAGTACCTTTTTACAACTATTATCTCATTTGATCATCACAACAACCTATAAGGTAGGATCTATTATGATCCACATTTTACAGTTGAGGAAAATGAGGCACAGAAGTTAAGTGACTTCTCCAGGGTCACACAGCTCATAAGTATCTAAGTCCATATTTAAACTCAGGTCTTCTTGACTCCAGGCCCAGTGTCCACTGGGCCACCAGCTGCCATGGTAGTGAAGGAGTACAAAGCCGGTGTTTATTTCTAGGTGATCATATACATGTGCTCATGTAAAGTACATAGTAATAGAGGGCTGAGAAGCTACTACTTCATTGATAGAAGTTAATTCAACCATCTGAATCTAAGGCTTATTATCCTACTCCATGGAGAGGGATCAGGCTTAGGTCCCTACCTTTCTGGTTTTACAATTTAGTGAGCTGCCCTATGATGAGAGAGATATATGCTCCATCACCACACTCAGGTTTGAAATCTTTTTAGCTTTTACTCTACTAACACAGGCTCTCAACACCCATGATCATTGCTAAACTATGACTAGGCAATGGAAGGACTTAGTGACAAAGTTTCATTTCATTATAACAATCTGAAACAAAATACTAAACCTTTAGCAAAGGGAAATCACAAAATATTAGAAACATAAAATAGAAATTTCAAAATAAATAAAACAGTAAGATGGTGTTCAGAAGTTCTCTTGTCTCTATCTGCCATTCCCCCAAAGAATCAGAAAATTCAATTAATCTACAAATTCTGTAGGAATTGCAGTCCTTTTGTAACAACTTGCCAATTTGGGTTATCATCTGTAAATGGAAAAATAGTTTCTGCCCAAATTTAAGAATCATTTAAAACCATTCAAAACCATTAAGAACCAGATTTTGGACAAGCAAGATTAGCATATATATATATATATATATATGTATATATGTATATATGTATATGTGTATATGTACATATGTATGTATATATATATAAATGTATATATACATATATGTAAGTGTGTGTGTATATATTCATTCATGGTGCTTATCACAAATTCAGGTAATTCTGTTTGCATCACCAACCCATCTCTTACAAAAAAATGACCCCAGGAGCCTGGAAAGGGCTGAGGGCCCATCTGAAGACAGGCCAAATTCCTCACATGACGCATAGTATAGATATTCTTCAGCAGTCTCATAATAGTCAGGCAAGAAGCACACATAATATATTTCAATAGCTCTGTGAGCTCACCTGTATGAGCATGTTCTCCAACAATACAAGATTCTTTTTGTGTGATTATTGGTAGATTCCTTTTATGCTCTGAGGTTCGATGCAAGCTATTCAATGTCACCCACAAATAGGAGGGACTGGAGGATATCACTATCTATCTACAGACATTCTCTCTTCTATTTGGATTCAGCACCGGACAATAGTGAACATTATTGCTGAGTATTGTCTCCCTGCTCTATGCCCTGCTTGATATTAATCAGAGGATCAAAATTATCCCTATTCTTGCATACATCAAGGAATTGGGAGTAATATACAGATTAATATATATGAGAGAAATATTGTTGGAATAGAGCTTTGAAAATTTCATTTTACTCTAAAATCAAATCCTTTTTTATGATCAACAAAAAAGCAAGTATGGTTGGCTCATATTTTTGGTACCTTTTAATAAAGATGTCATCTACAGTAGAATATCAGTTGCCAAAGACTTCCAACTTTATTCTCTCAATTTTATCAAAGAATCCCTTGATACATGGTATCAAATATTTATTCTGAAAGATTTGTAAAGGTTTAAAAAGAGACATTTGGGTCAGTATTTATTGATATCCTCACAATTACATTCTACAAGATGATAACATCCTGAGATTCAACCCCACAGCATCCTCATAACTGGGTAACCTGAAACAGAGCTTTTTTGTGTATACTTGGTGTGGTCCACCATGCTCTTCTAATCTTTGCTTTCTTTAGTACCATTTCTACATTTTCATTACCACATCAGAGACAGTGATGTTGAAGTCCAAATTTCTTAGCACCGTTTTTCATCTGCTTGTTACCCTCCCTTCTGGTTCATTCCTAAATACTCTTAGAATAATATGGCTTAAGTTGTTGGGTTTGGGTTTTTTTTGTTTTGTTTTGTTTTGTTTTGGGGACAATTGGGGTTAAATGACTTACCCAGGATCACACAGTTAAGTCTGTGAGGCTGGATTTGAACTAAAGTCCTCCTGACTCCAGGGCCAGTGCTCTATCCATTGTGCCACCTAGCTGCCTCTCCTGAATCTTGATTTTGAGGTAGCTAGGTAGCTCAGTGGATAGAGTCAGGCCTGGAGTCAGGAAGACCTGCATTGAAATCCTGCCTCAGACATTTACTAGCTGTGTGACCCAGGGCAAATAACTTAACCTCTGTTTGCCTTAATCCACTAATGAGGAAATGGCAAACCACTCTAGTATTTTGCCAAGAACACCCCATAGAGAGTATGATCCATGGGTTCATGAGGAGTCAGACAGGACTGAACAAAAACAACCTTGTTTTTCTAATATGGTCAACAATTATATCAGGGCTTTTCTTCCCAAATGTAAATCGTCCTTTAAAAAGATGAGTGGTATCTTTACCATTTAAATTTATTTTTAAAAAAAGTCCTAGGAAACCAGAGATTCTTCTAGGTGAGAGTAAAAATTGGAACATACTATATTTCACTGCATAATCATCACAAATTTTATGCCAAATTCTTTTGCAAAAAAGTGGAGTTCCAGGGGGCAGCTAGGTGGTGTAGTAGATAGAGCACCGGCCCTGAAGTCAGAAGGAACTGAGTTCAAATCCCACTTCAGACACTTGACACTACCTGTCTGACCCTGGGCAAGTCACTTAACCCCACTGCCTAGCCAAAAAAAAAAAAAAAGTGGAGTTCCACCATCATGTAAAGCTTTTTTGTTTAAAAAAAAATTGTGCTGGTGTTACTTAAAAATCATTTATTACTAAACTGTCTTTGTTGCAAGATTAGGATACAGGGAATACTCATGAATATATGTTAAAATTGAATATTGACAATGAGCATGTGCTGAGAATTCTCAGGGCTCACAATATGTAAGAAATAAATGCATATCCATGCCACTGGTGAATACATTGCTGCTCTGTTTACCTTTTAAGTGGTATGAGGAACAGAATTATGCCATGCGATCATTACACAATGAAAGGTTATAAACCAATTTTGGGGCTGGAAAAAAAAACAGGGTGCAATGATTATGTGGTGGTGACAATTAGGCAATGAAATGCAGTAATAGTGCCATTTATACCACTGCCAAGAACAAACCCATCACTATCCTTACTGACTATCTGGAGACAGAGTTTAAAAAAAAAAAGTTGATATTCAGGATCCTGGTTACTCATACAAACATAGGATTTTTATTCTAGAAACACCACTGAAAACATATACTCATGTTACAGTTAAGAAGACAGCACCGGCTCTTGAATGAGAGGGCCTGGGTTCAAATTTTGTCGCTATTACCTCTGTGACCCTGAGCAATTTATTTAACCTCCTTGGCTTCAGTTTCTTCATCTGCAAAATAAGTAGGGTTGAGCTAGATAGCCTCTGAGATCCTCTTCAGTTCTACTGAATCTATAATCTTTTTCAACTGAAACCAGAAGAGATTAAGTGACTAGTTACTAAACAGTACATAGTATGAGGCCTGATGTGATAATCTTATCTTAGTATTCTCCCCACCTACCACAGTTCTATGCACATGGTAAGTATTTAACATGTTTGTTGAATTGAACTAAACTCATGGTGGGTTAGATATAACAGAATCTGAAGTTTTTTCCTCCCTTTTTCTTAGAAATAATATCAGAGAATTATTTCCTTTGAATGAAATAAATAATTGCAACAGTGACTACTCTGGCTTACCCTGCCATGACACCAAGTGTGTTATATTCCTACCATTTCTCCAAAGTTCTCTGATACTGTTAGGGGATTAGACATGAGAATCTCTTCTCTTCTCCATTGACTAAATTGTTGAAATTGGGAACCATTTGTATTCCCAATGTTAGGGACTCCCAAGGACCAAGGTTCCATTTAACCACTTAACTCTCAGATTAGATTTTACAGAGGAATACTTACTTCAGAGCTGACATACAAATATCTAGGAGAATAATGCCCCTTACACACCCTCAGTTTAAATCAGGTTGGTTAAAACCTCTAGCCTGAAATCCTCAGCTCCAAATTCTCTAGGGTTCAAGGTCCCCATCCAGAACTTCATTTCCTGCACCTAGAAATGAAAAGAACAAAACAATAACAAAACCCCAAACCCATTTCTCATGGTCACATAGCAAACGAAGAATATAGCCCTTCCCCTCTCGGCTTACTACATAATGCCTCTGCTATGGGTGATTGAGACCATTACCCCTAAATACCACTAGAAAAAGAGTTACCATACCTTAGTTGGGTAGATTTAAAGATGTAGCCAATTCTAGCTAAGTAGCCAACGAGAAAAGGCTACTTCCACTCATGTGGTGGCCCAAGGAAAAATTTCTTCTCCCAGAAGTAGATCCCTAGATTCTCCCATGTAAGTCAGTATCTCTATCTTAGGTGGTCTGGTCATTTACCAAAGTCCCACAAACATTTGAGGTTCCATGCTATTTACCTTCTTATTGAGTTGCAGAAAGTATTATTTTGGATTTATGATTAAAGGCAGAAAACCAAACCAAACAAAAATAAGTTTGGGGTGAAAATGTATTGTTTTGTTTTTATGAATAACTCCCTAATTCTGGTCCTTTGGATGGGTTAGTTTAGATCTTTGCATATAGGAAATACCTTATCTTTCCACCTGCAAAATAATATGGAGTGTCCCACATAAACATCTGTCCAAGGAGGAGCTTACTCTATAAATTAGGTCATTTGAAATGGAACCATACCTTGCAGAGCCTTTATGTAGTTTCTACGTTAGCTACCCATGTCTCTACCAGCAGAATCAGGCAATTATTTTAGCTCCATGTGTTTGAGTTAAAGAAACCTGATGGGAGAACACCCTACTACCCTTAGAGTTCTGCTGCCTCTGAAGCTCAGCAATGCATAAAGGACCATGGAGATTGTATCATTGGCACATAACAGAATAAAATTTTATACTGGAAAGCAAAATGCCTTTATGCTTCAGTGACTTCTAAAATGGCCCAGAAATTCATTCTAAATGACTCACTTCTGAAAATGCCAGATTTTTATTGAACTCTGGGGAGCCAAACTTTCTGGGTAATAGGAGCTAGCTATTACTCCATGGATTGGAGTCTGCAAGTCCAATAAGGAGGTTGAACAACAGGTTTCAGTTCATCAGTTGTCATACAAGGAGAAAGCCTGATATTATTGGGACCAATCTCTACTTCTTAGAATGTATGGAACCAACTTTCTCCCCACCCCCCTTGTTAAAAAAAAAATGTACACAATTACTCTCTGAGGGACTAGCTTTTGTCAACTATTCTTTTTTCTTTACTTGATCCCAGCAATGAACCAGCTTAGACAAAAGTGAGTTCCAATAGTCTCTGAAAACACTCGTATGTTCAAGTAAAAAGAAAAAATGGGAAAGCTAAAGAGGAGGATGAGGGGAAAGGTAAAAGGGAAGGGAAAGAGAAGCTAAGTTGTATACAGTGTAGAGAGCTCGACTTGGAGTCAAGAAGAGTTGAGTTCAAATCTTGCCTCAGCAACTTAATAGCTCTAGGACTTTGAGCAAGTCACTTAACCTTTCAATGCCTCAGTTACGATTGCCATCTATAAAATGAGGATAAAAATAGTTAGCTATTTCAGTGGATTGTTGTGAGAGTCAAATGGGATAACACATGCGAAGTGCTTTGTAAAGCTTAGAGTATGATATAAATTACTAGCTGATACTATTATCAGAGGAAGAAGAAAGAAAAAGAGAAGAGTATAAAGGAGGTGAAGGAAGGGAGGGAAAAGGAAGGAAAGGAAAGAGGAGGGGAGGAGAGGGAAGCTTTTTATAGAGAAACCATGCCATATGAGGACTTGATGAAAAACCTAGAGATGATAACGAAAAAGAAAAGGAGATTTAGGAAGGGTGAAAAAAATAATCTCTGTCATTAAATATCTGTAACATGGAAGAGGGATTAGACTTACTCTGCTTGGTCCCAGAAGGCAAAACCTGTATCAACACCTTTGTGGAAGCTCAAAGAGAGCCTCAACAGAGCCCTACATCATTCTTCTATTGACATGAGTGATTCCATGTTTAAGCAAGTCTCTTTTTCTGTGTAAAATGAGAAGTCATATCCACTTTTCTGATTTTGGATTTATCTTCACCTCAGTCAGCTTGGAAAGTCCTTCAAAATGTTATCACCAGTGCCCCTGCTGTCATTGTGACAAACAATAGTGTAAAATGTTACAGAACCATATTTGAGAATTATGTATTGTGTCCTTACTTCTCCTTGTATAGAATATTATGACTTTGTACTTATTAATGACTTGTGTTCCAGTCAGGTTGCCTTTCATTGCTTCTCCTTCATTTCTTGCCATGCATTCACAGGCTACTTGCCTCATGGAGATTTTTATGTGTGCCAACCGATCTCTGCCTGCTTTGGCTAATAATAGCAATAAAGATTTTATCTGACCTGAATCCTAAAATTGGGAGCTGCAGGTTTTTCCATGATGGGCTCAAGTTCATATAAAGAGGACCTTTATAGCCATCCAAAAATGACATGAGATGCCAAAGGTAACAAATTTCCACATTACCAAGGATATGTCTTTAAATCCCCTCCTTATTCTCCTAATGTGACATATACTCTGAATTTATTTGCCTTTATATGAGCCTTCACCCCATTTTCTTCCCCTTTAATCTTTCACTAAGTAAGGTTTCATTACTTTAGAATCCCTTGCCCCCTCACCACTTTCTGTTCCCTACCTTCCTAACCTGGTTCCAACCTAGCTTTCCAAAATTATTATATATTACTTCCCTTCTTATACTCCAGACAAACTGGCATTCTTCCAGGGCCTTGTGTGTCATATTCTATCCCATCTTTGCGCCTTTCTTTACACAGGCTCTTCCTCATCCCTGAAATGTTCTCCCTTCTCACTTCTACCTCTTAAAATTCCTAATTTCTTTCAAAGCTCAGCTGAAATACCAAGTCCTATATTAAGCCTTTCCTAATGTCCTTAGGTACTAGGGCTCTCCCTGCCAAATTGCTTTCTATAGATTTTGCATATATTTGTATCTGTGTGTTGTCCCCCTCATTAACATTCAAGATCCTTGATGGAAAGGATGGTTTCATATTTATTGTTTTATCATTCAAGCCTAGCAGAGTGCCTGAAACATAGCAAGCACCTAATAAATGCTTATTGAATTGAACCTCACCCATTATAAATGTCTGGTGCATAACCTTAACTGACCCCAGAGTCAACAGTTATTCTACTTTACTCTTATCTATTCTCTATGTCATGTCCTTCAACAACTGTTCCAAACCCTTTCCTCTCTCCTCAGATCCCTTCCGATGACTCTACCTCCCGATACTTATAGCAAACAATTTAACTTCTGATTTCTCTGAAAAGATGGTAGTCATTTTTTAGGGAAAGTAGTCACAGTTAAGAGTGGAAAAAGACCTTTCAGCATTAAGTCCATTCCTCTTTTTTTATACATCCAGGTCACACTCACCAACTGTGGGTATTGCCTGACTCTGTCCTGAGGTCTCTTCTCTTTTCCCTCAATACTTTCTCCAATGGGTTAAACTTTCATTTCTATGCAGATGATTTCTAAATCTATATACCCAGCTCTAGTCTTTCTTCTAAGCTCTATTCCTGTTTTACCAATTGTCTTTTAAACATTTCAAACTGGATGTCTCATAGGCATTTCAAACTCAACACGCTTCATAAAAGTTCTGATTTTCTTACCCCTAAAACCCTCCCCACTGCTCAACTTTTTTGTTATGATAGAGGACACCATCATCCAGCCACCTAGGTTCTCAACCTAAGTGTCTCTCCCTACTCCAAAACATCTTTTACTCAACTGCCAAAGTGATTTATCTCAAAGCATAGGTCTTACTGTTTCAACATCCCCCTCCCCCAATAAACACACTCAATAAACTCCAGGGACTCCCTATGATGTTCTAGAACAAATTAAAAAAAAAAACCTTCTGTTTGGCATTTAAATCTCTTCATGACCTTGCCCCTTCTTACCTTTACAATTTTCCAACACTTTATTCCTCTCCACCTACACTAGGATCTAGCTACTTTAGGTTAATCACTGCTCCTAAAAAAAAATAACACAACATAACCCAAGTCTATACACTTGCAATGTTGGCATCCCTTGCCTGGGATTCTTTCCTTTCCCAACTCCTAGCTTCTTTCAAAACTCATCTAAAATCCCACCTTCTGTAAGAGATCTTTCCTGATCATATCCCCACAACAGACTCGCAGTCCTTTTCCTTTTATATTACCTTCCATTTATATTGTATATATCTTAAATGTACATAGTTATTTATATACTCTCTCCCCCATTAGAATGTGAACTTGTGAAGAGGAACTGTGTTTTTTTCTTTCTAATATCCCCAGTGTTTAACACACTATCTGACAAATAGAAAACAATGCCTGTTGACAAACTGACACTTCCAGGGCCCTGCCTCCCTTTCTATCAAGCAAGTTCAGTCTCTCCTACTTCTTTAGATCATTGCCATCTACATACAAGCAAAGCATGGTGATGTCTCTTCAATCCTTTAAAAAAAAAGTCAATCTTTCATTGATCTTTCTTTCTCAAGTATCATCCCAATTATCTCTTTCTCTTCACTGCTAAAGTTCTTGAAAAAGGTAGTCTATACTCCATTCATCCAGTTCTTTACCACCAGCTGTCTTCTCTTTCAATCTAACTTCCCCTCTCACCATCCTACTAAAAATATTCTCTGAAAAGGCATCAGTAACTTCAATTGACAAATCCAATCCCTTTAAAAATGATATTTTGTTTTTATATCACCCTAAGTTCTAAGTATGTGCCTCTCTCCAACCCCAAGGTCCATCTCTGTAACAAAGAATTGAAAAAAAGGAAAAACAAGTTTAAACAAACTAACCAATAATCAACCAAGTTTGACAGTATATTCAATGTTCAACCCTCATTGTCCCTATCTTCACAAAGGAAAGAGGAAGATGTATTTTCTCCTCTCTTCTTTAGAGTCAAGTTTGATTTTTGTAATCAATTACGTAACATTAGTTTTTTTTTAGAATTTTTATGAATATTCTCATTCTCCTTGATCTCACTATATGTAGCATTTCATACTGTTGACCACCTCCCCTTTCTTTCCTCTCTTAATTTCAGACTCATCATATCCTTGTGGTTCCAACTCTCATATAGCCCTCTATATATCTTTCACTGGCTCTTTATTCTGTTCCTGGTCCCATAAAGGTGGTTGTGCCCCAAGTTTCTGCCCGTGGCTATTTTCTTTACACTTACTCCCTTAGCACCCTCAATGATGTTTGTGACTTTGGCTATTATCTCTTACTATGTCCCAATCCCTAGACTCTCCCTTGAGCTCTGTACCTGCACCTTCAACCCCTATGAAACATTTTTACTGGAATATCCCACCTGTTCTTCAAATTTAACATGTCCAAAACCAAGCTCATCATGTTTCCTCCTGAATGTGCTACTACTGATAACTATTTCTGATTGTAACCCCATCATTTAGCCAATCTTATCAACTTCATCCCTGCCATATCTCTTGAATCCATTCCTTGCTTTCGATTCCTTTGCTACCAACCTAGTAAAAGCCCTCATTTCCATACACTTGGACTACTGCAATAGTTTCCTGGCTGGTCTTCCACTTTCACTTTGTTTTCCCTTTAATTCATCCTTCATGCCACTTTTGGAATATATTTTTATGCATAGATCTTTTTTAAAAAATAATTTTTCAATTTTATTATCTAACATTCTTTAAAAAAAAATTCCAAATTCTCTCCCTCCCTTCAGTTCTTCCCCCAACCATTAGGAAGGCAGGGAATATGATATCAATTATGCATGTGAAATCACTTTATCCATCGATCTAACAGCATACTTTTTCTATTAAAAAAAATCTTCAGTAAATTTTTATTTCTTATGAAGTAAACTTCAAACTTCCTACCCTAGAATTCAAGACCTTCCACAATCTGACATCAAAATGGACTTTATTGTCTCCTAAAAGCCCCCTTGCCTTTTCCCATCTTTGTGGATTTGGTCATATGCTTCCCTATGCCTATGATGTCCTTTAAAGAGAAGATCTCCTTTAAAAACCTACTTCATTTCAATCTCTTTCCCAAAATCTTCCCTGATCCTCTGTCAACAATCTTCCCCTATCAGATCTCACATATCACTTTGTTTTCTGCTGCTTTACTATGCTTGTCATATACTTACTCCAATACATTAAGGATCTTCTATTATTTTGGCCATATATCACAATCCCTTTGTGTCTTAGTAGACAATCTCTGAAAGTTATTATGGCTTGAAAAAACAATGATGGACTTAAAATGCAGAATAAAACATGTAATTTAATTTGCTGTACAATGCATATTTGTTAGGAGGGTTTTCTTTTTCTTTTCCTTTTAAAAATGTTCAATTGAAGGAGAGTAATATGAGGGACAGATAGTAAGTGCTTATAAAAATAAATATTTTAAAGACGGAAAAAGTCATCCAATAACCAAACTTCTCATAATAAACCTTTTTGAATTTCACTAGGCAGGTCCTCATATTACATATCTAGCCAATTCATAGCCTTTCAAATATGGCAGTAGCTGCCATAGCCTAACCCAAATTTTTTCCCACCCTACAGTAAGAAAAAAATAATATATGCCAACATGTATCATAATTACCTCTATTTATGTTATCCCAGTACTAAACATTAAGCACCATGAGAGCAGAGATAGCTGACCACCTAGCTAGGTGGTGCAGTATATAGAGTGAGGGACTTGGAATCAAAAAGACATGAGCTCACTTGTTTTTGTTAGGCAATGGGGTTAAGTGACTTGCCCAGGGTCACACAGCTAGTACGTGTTATGTGTCTGAGGTCACATTTGAACTCAGGTCCTACTGACTCCAGGGCCGATGCTCTATCCACTGTGCCAAGCTAGCTGCCCCGACCTGAGCTCATTTGAATCCTACCTCAGACACTTATTACCTGTCTGATCCTGAGCAAGTCACTCAACCTCTCACAGCCTCAGTTTTGACATCTATAAAACGAGGATAATAATTATACCTACCCTCACAAAGTAGTTGTAAGATTCAAATAAGGTAATTTACATAAAGCATATTGCAAACCTTAAAGCATTGTGTAATTATTATTACTACATAATCTTTGTTTCTCCCCATGTACTTATCACAGTAATATGACACAGTAGGCACTTAATAAATGCTACCTGAATGAATGAAGTTGTTGAATAAATAATTTTGCAGAAGGATAACAGGATCATAGATTTAGAAGTGGGACGAAATATAGAGGCCATCTAGTTCAATCCCTTCACTTCACAGATGGATTCATGTTTCAGGTAGAGAGACTTAGATGACCACTGAGGTCCCCTCTAACTATTCCTTTAAATGAAAAAATAAATAAATAAATACTGTTTTTGGAATTAGGGATGGCCTTATATCAATTTAAATTTATTCCAATTCTTCAAACAGTCCCTGTCTCTGGGGAAGTCCTGGGAAAGTGAGCTCACTTATCTTTGGAATTCTTGTCCTGGAGTCCAGTTGTCTTGATGGTGACTGCAGACTAAATATCTCTAACCAGGCCCAGGTCAGACCATGTTCCATCTTCATATTTCATGCTCCCTGACTATCATGCCATCTGACTTTCAAAAGTATGCGAAGTGGTCACAGAATCTTAGAGTTAAAAGGTATTAGAAGCAACCCACACCTGAACAAGAATATGTTTTAAAACATACTTGACAAGTGGTTCCCCCAACCCTTGCTCAAAGATCTCCTTTGAGTGTAAACTTGCTTCCTCCTGCCCATTTTACTTTTGAATAGATCAGTTTGTTAAGAAGTTGTTGTTTGTTTGGTTTTTTTAAATTATGTCAAGCCTAAATTTACTCCTTGAAACTTCTATACATACTTCTTGTTCTGACCTTAAAGGGCAAGCAGAACAAGTCTAAACCCTCTTCCACTAGATAATATTTCAACGAACATTTATTTATCAAGGGCTTATTATGTGACACAGCTAGAAAGTCTACCTTCACCCCTAGGTCTTCTCTTTAGTAAACAACTGCAACTCCTTCAAAAGGATCCTCATATAGCATAATCTCAAGGACCTTCACTATCCTGGCTACCCACTCTCCTAAATTCTTCAGTCAATTAACTATCTTCAACTGAATAGAAGTGGAGCATATGTGTTTCAGGCAATTCTACCAGGCAACCACCTATATCATGTGATAAGAGAGACCAAGGAAGGTGTCCTTTCTCAAAATATCTTCTGCACTAACCTGCCACAGCATCTGAGATTCTACTATGAGAAATTCACTTACTGTGCTTGGTTTAAGGTATTTTGGGGGAGATATTCCTGTTAAAATTCATACCTCTGGAAAGGATCACACATTGAGCTATTAGAGTTCACTACCACATTTGTCTTAACTTGATTATAAGAAAAGTTCAGTAGAATTACAGAAAGGGCTAGTATATCAATTTTGATATTAAAGAAAAAAAAGATACAGGGCAAAGAGCCTCTCTCAGATTTAACCTCTGGCTATCTGATTTTTATCATTTGGTAAAGAGCATGTTGAAGTCAATTCCCTTTACAATCCTTTCCAATTCTAAGTCTATGATTCTATAAAAGTAGAATGGCAAAACCTAAAGAAGAGCTGATGTTGAAAGAGGAAGTTGCAAAAGAAGCATAACAGCCAGGCCTTGCTGGAATAGTTGGAATTTAAATGTGTGTGTGTGCATGTATGCATATTATATGTATGCATATATATACACATGTATATGTATATAATTATTATGTAAATATAGGTTATTATACAAAGTAGCATAGCTAATCTTAGTGTACAGTTCACCTCCTTTGTAAACTGGTCTATCTACCCCTGGTGGTTTCCTCTGTAACAGGTCAAAATTTCCTATCAAAAAATTTTTGGTTTTATTTTTTTTCTAGTAACTGTTCATAATCTCCCTCTGCTTCTCATCTTGTGAGGGATGGTCATGTGAAAAGGTGTAATTGTACCTGCAAAATATCTTTGTTCACCTTCCCATATATTTCTGTTCTCTAGTATTCTTAAGCTATATTTTCATAGTATTTCTTTCCTTTCTGGGAAATGTTCGTGTTTTTTTTTTTTAAACTTAGGACCACCAGGTTATAAAGAAGGTATATGATTTTACCTGACAGATGTACTACTGGTAGACTGATCCATAATCTGAAAATAGACCAAATTGGTGGCTGACATGTGCTTTAAAATTAATTCTGGGGGCAGCTAGGTGGCACAGTGGATAGAACACTGGACCTGAAGTCAGGAGGACCTGAGTTCAAATCCGGCCTCAGACCAAACACTTGACACTTACTAGCTGTGTGACCATGGGCAAGTCACTTAACCCCAATTGCCTAAAAACTTAAAAAAAATTAATTCTGGATTTTTTTTCCTTTCTTAAAAAAAATTTTGTTTCAGCCTCACAAAACAGAATTAGTCTTTGACCATTTGTTTTATGTGATGTCCTTTGGAATAACTACTCCAACCAGCATCCTGTTACTGTCCATGACAAACTACATGTAATTGTTTATGATGGAACAAATTGCTTTTCTACATTAAAAAAAATTTTCTCTTGTTCAAGAACTTTTTGAACCATTGCCCAATAGATAAAGCGATCAAAAAAATAACCACAAGTTCTCAAAACATGTGCAAAATTTCAACAACCATAGAAAAGATTGCTCCAAATCACTAATAATAATGCAATCAAAAGAACTATGAGTTTTCACCTCACAACTGGAAAGTTAGCAAAGATGACCAAAGAAGCGAACAATTGATGTTGGGGGGATTATGGAAAGATACAAATACACTGTGGCCCAACCATTCTAAAAAGCCTTTTGAAATTGTAATAGGAAAATGACTAATGTCCTTACCCTTTGACCCAAAGATTCCACTTAGCAATATACCCCAAGAGAATCAAAGATAGGAAGGAAGGAAGGAAGGAAGGAAGGAAGGAAGGAAGGAAGGAAGG
>NW_020954641.1:17802878-17959356 GCF_900497805.2 Vombatus ursinus
GAAAGAAAGCTTTAATATAACCAAAATATTTATAGTAACACTTTTTTTGTGGTAGCAAAGAACTAGAAAGAAGTAGATATCCATAAATTAGAGAATGGCTAAACAAATTGTAGCACATGAATGTCATGTTGTCACTCTAGAGGAAATGACTAACATGAAGACTATAGAGAAGTATGGAAAGACTTACATGAAGTGATGCAAAATATAGTCAGCAGAACCCAGAAAACAATATACACAATGACTATAACAACATAAATTAAAAGAATGATACCAACAATAGAAATTAGATCAAGAGAAAACAATAACAAAACCAGAAACTGTTCTGTATAATTATAATGACTAAATTTGACCCTCAAGAAGAGATATGATAATGCACCTCCCTCTCTGCTTTGAAAAGTAAGAATTCTAGGTATGGAACACTACATCTACTTTTGGACTTGTTTGAGTTATTGACTGGTTTTGCCGAACTTTTTTGTTGTTTCTTTTTTTCTTTCCTATAAGAGATGATTCTCCAGTTAGATGATAGAGCATGTTGGAAAATAATTTAAGAACAAACGGTATCCCCAAAAATGATTTTAGAAAGAAATTCAAAATGGGCAAAGACTATTTTATTGTTGAAGACTGTCTGAATTCCTCTCCAGAGGAGGGATCTGTCCTCTGGAGCTGTCTCTAGGCCTGCTTCTTAACTATGCCAATCTCTAGAGCAGATGCGTCTAACACGCGGTCCATGGGTCACATGCATCTCCCAGCACTCCTGAGAGCAGTGGGAACCAGGTTTAAATGTAATTGGGAAATACATAACAAAATAAATAAAAACACAACAAAACATAGTTAATATTTCATTTTAAAACCAAGTCAATATACAGCTTGCCAAGGATTTCTTTGAACAGTTTAGTGTCCCCCGTTTTGATCTGAGTTTGACATTACAGTCCCAGAGAATAACCCTATTACCCATCCAACAGCACTAGTATCTTCGGTACTTAATAGCATACTGCTGAGCTGCTGTCCTTATCCTCCACCTCACAGATGGTTACTTTACCCTCCTTTCTGATCCCTGTCGTCTCGGGTAAACTCTATATTCTTTCTTTCTCTGCCTCCCAAATTTCTGGTGCAGACTTCAATACTTTGGCTTTAACCGCAGAGGGCAAGATAATGTCACTTCCAGAACCATCCAACCACTCAAAAATTATGGCTCTGAGCTTGGAGCTGAGCTCCACCTCTTGCCAGCTGCCAGCTAATTAATACCTTGCTGGTGGAGCTGCCTCACTGAGGTAGTAATTGAACAGGCAGATGCACCTGGTCAGGGAGCTCAGAGGGGAGTCCTTTCACTCTGCCTGATAATGGAAAGCAGGAAGTGAGACTAAAGGAAATATTTCAAATGCCCTCTCTGCTCCCTGAAGTTAGAGGTGTTGCCTCTAACTAGCTGGGTAAAAAAAGAAAGAAAGAAAAAAACTCTAAAGTTATAAAGGGGATTGTTAAAAAGGATTTGAATTCTAATTTCTCTTCTAGACAAGAGGGAACATGGAGGGAGAGGGGAAAGCACTGAACTTGAAGTCAGGAAGAACCTGACTAGTTGTATGACTTCAGGCAAGATGCTTTTACAACTCCAAGTCTCAGTTTCCTGGTATGTAAAAAGGAGATAATAATAACTGTGTCCAATGTCACAAGATTGTGATAAGGATCAAATGAAATAATGTCTCTGAAGTGCTTTGCAAACCCTTAAAGCACCACATGAATGTCAAATACTTTTATTAATAATTATAATATATTATAACATTTTAATATCATATAATTATAATATACCATTATCATTAATAACAATTCTAGAATGATACAGTTTCCTTATCTGGAAAAGCTGCACATGCTATTTTGTGTTTGTTACTGTTCTGTAGTTTTCTTTCTTTTTGTTACATTTACTCGTCTCAGCTAGACTATAAATTCCTGGGTTAAGAAGATAACTGCCCATTACCACTTCCACCATCTCTCCCCTTCCTCCTATACCTTAAGTGCTGTCCAATGAGAAGATATTCAATAAGCATTTGTTGACTGATTCACTGATTAGCAGAAATGCTACCAGAGTTTATTTAGAGATGGAGGTGGAAGGGGAGTATTTCTTGGGTTTATAACCACCTCCCAATGACAGAGCAAAGTCAAAAGGTCTTCTCATGATCTTATATTTTCAGATCTAATTTTTCTCCTTGGAAACAAGGAAAAGGTTTCCAGAGAAGCTTTGATATCATGGATTCCTGGTAAGTAGATAAGAAACATCTAAAATGCCCTTTAGACAGCTATTGTCTTTTGTGGCTTAGCTATGTTTGTTAATTTTAGAAAACAGAAACAAAATTCAATAGAAGAATGTAAAATACTTAAGACATAATATCATCAGCAGCCTGTATCTTCTTACTAGAAAGTGAAAACCATAAAATGTGCCTGGTAAAAAGATTTTAGAAATACTCTACAAATGTATACCATAAGTAGATCATAGATTTAGAGCTGGAAGAGACCTATGGTTGATTACTCCAGACATATTTCCCCTATTTTATAGATTAGGTACTATCCTGGATTCCTCACACTCTCTCTCAACCTTCATAACCAATCAGTTGCCTTGTCACTTCTACATTTGTAACCTTTGTAACATTTCTCCTCTACGGCCCCTTTTTGCTTCTGGCACTACCACCACCTGATGAAGGTGCAGGCCCTCATCACATCTCGCTGGGGCTATTTCAATAAGCTTCTTGTTTGTCTCTCTGCCCACTCTCAATCATAGGGAGAATAAATTTTATTATCTCAATTAAACAATAGGAATATTTGTCAGCCTAGCAAACTGACTCCATTTTGTTATAAGCCTCCATTTTGTGATTGAGCTGTTTCAAGTAAGTTGTTTTACTATAGATTGTTTTTCAATAGTAAGACAAGTACTTGTATGATATGATACGGTAAACAACACTGTCATTAAATAACTGATAAATATATGTAGACCCCCTGATATGACAGACCACCAGTAGAAAAATATAAACAACTTTATCAGTGGTTTATATAATAAATTACCAATCAAATTACATGGTTAATAAATTAGGAATGCCAATAGTGTTCTTAGAGTTAAAAACTATTAAAAAAAAAAAAACTACTAGAGGCCCCAATCTGCAGCCTGCTCATGGGTTGCAAGTAGAACAGGTTTCTGCATAGCCTAAACTTGAAACATGAAAATCCTGGAGTTCTCTCGAGGGCAGCACTGATAGATGGATACTTGCCAGATGGCCACCTAAGAGGGAGACATGTGTCTTCTGGATGGACACATAGTCACAATGACAATATTATCATGAACATCAGTTTGAAAGATGGTTCTAGTTTAAGACTCAGGTTGGTGATTTGTTCTTAAAGGGGAATATTGTTTGTATCATTTGTATATTTTGACTGATAAAGTTGGATTGAATGCATTGAGAAGTGTAAGTCTAATTAATGTTTCCATAACATTAGTTAGCATACATAATGGCTATAAGGTCATCATCCATCCTCCACTGAACTATCAAAATGATCTTCCTAAAAAATATTCCTGATCATCACACACACACTACACACACACATGCACACACACACACACACACACACACCCACCCACCACCACCACCACCACCTCCCCCATTTCATAAACTCTAATGATTCCCTTTTATCTCCAGGATCAAACACAGTCTTCTGTTTGGCTTTTATAACCTTTTATAAGCTCTCCTCTTCCTACTTTCCCAATCTTTTTATATTTCTTCATGTGGTACAGTGGATAGTGTCTAAGCCTGGGTAAGAAAGACCTGAGTTCCATTATGAATGCAAAATGGATAATTTTGATTACAGTAAATTGAAAAGTTTTTGCATGAACAAAGCCAATGCAAATAAGATTAGAAGGGAAGCAAAAAACTGGGAAACAATTTTTACAATCAGTGTCTCTGATAAAGGCCTCATTTCTAAAAGATACAGAGAAGTGAGTCAAATTTGTAAGAATATAAGTCACTCCCTAATTGATAAATGGTCAAAGGATATGAACAGGCAGTTTTCAGATGAAGAAATTAAAGCTATCTATAGTCATATGAAAAAAATGTATCTAAATCACTATTGATAAGTGCAAATCAACTCTGAGGTACCACATCACACCTATCAGATTGGCTAACATGACAAAACAGGAAAAATATAAATGTTGGAGAAGATGTGGGAAAATTGGAACACTAATGCCTTGTTGGTAGAGCTGTGAACTGATCCAACCATTCTTGGAGAGCAATTTGGAACTATGCCCAAAGGGCTATAAAACTGTGCATACCCTTTGACCCAGCAATACCATATCTAGGTCTGTATCTCAAAGAGATCATAAAAATGGGAAAAGAACCCACATGTACAAAAATATTTATAGCAGCTCTTTTTGTGGTGGCCAAGAATTGAAAATTGAGGGGATGTCCATCAATTGGGGAATGGTTAAACAAGTTGTGGTATATGAATGTGATGGAATACTATTGTTCCATAAGAAATGATGAGCAGGAGGACTTCAGAAAAAGCTGGAAAGACTTACATGAACTGATGCTGAGTGAAGTGAGTAGAACCAGAACATTGTACACACTAACAGCAACATTGTGCAATGACTAACTTTGATAAACTTCTCAATTTATCTCTTCTCAGCAATGCAAGGATCTAAGACAACTCCAAAAGACTCACGATGGAAAATGCTCTCCACATCCAGAAACAGAACTATGGAGTCTGAATGTAGATCGAAGCATACTATGTGCTTTCTTTTGTTGTTGTTGCTTCTTCTGTTTCATAGTTTCTTTCATTGGTTCCAATTCTTCTTTACGACATGACTAACGTGAAAATATGTATAGCGTATATCAGATGGCATGCCATCTTGGGGAGGGAGGTGGAGAGGGAAGGGGAGGAAATTTAGAACTCAAAATCTTAGGAAGCAAATGTTGAAAACTAAAAATTAATTAATTAATTAATTTTTAAAAAAATTTAAAAAGAAAGATCTGAGTTCAAAGATGTGTGACTTTGGGCAAGTCACTTTATCTCTGTTTTGCCTCACTTCCCTCATTTATAAAATGAGGATAATAATAGTACCTACTTCCCAGGGTTGTTGTGAGGATCAAATCAAATAAATAATTGTGAAGTGTGTAGTGCAGTGCCTGGCACATTGTAAGCACTAAATAAATATTAGCCATTAGTATTATTTTACAATACTCTTATGATTGATAGTTTTCCTCAAACAAGACATTCTATCTCCTGATTCCAGGCACTTTCAATGGCTGTCTCCCTTGCCTGAAATTCTCTCTGTCCTCATTTCTATCTCATAATGTCCCTAGATTCCTTGAAGTCTCAGCTAAAATCCCACCTTTTGCAAAAAGCTTTTACTGATCCCTCTTAATGCTAGTGTCTTCCTTCTGAGATTATCACTAATTTATCCTGTGTATATATTTACTTGTACACAGTTGTTTGTAAGTTGCCTCCCCCATTAGACTGTAAGCTCCTTGAGGGCAAGGACTACCTTTCATTGTGTTTTGTGTACTTAGCACAGTACCTAGCTCATAATAGATACTTAATAAATACTTGTTGACTTGATTGAGACCTGGAAAGTTTAGGTGACTTAAACTTTCCCAGGGACAAATTGGGAGGGAAAAAAAAGCAGGATCTGAATCCAGGTCTTGCCCCAAATCCAACATTTTTTTCACTATACCACTAAAGGAATAGGCCAAAAATTATTCCATGAAGGTATTGATTATCAAGAGTTGTTCATGATCAGCTCTGAGGTCCCATGTTCTTTGATCCTTACTCTGCAAAAATTAGGAAAAATATTACCTTTAAGCAATTAATTTAAAAACTTTAATTCTCTGTGCACAGATGAGCAGAGACCATTTTTAAAGTAGATAGTTGCACCTGGCTAATTGGAGTTGTTAGATGAATAAATAGATTAGAAAGCAGTAGTGCTAGTACATTCTATACTAGTTAGATATAATTAACAGAGGAGAGAGCAACTTTTTCCTGGCTTCTGCTGAAGAAAATATCCAGTGGACTGATTTCTTGGAACATCTTCAGTTGCTAAATTATGAGTAGCACTCACTGCCACATTATTAAAGAGTATAGATTCTGCTATTTTGTTAAGTTGTTTATAATCTTCAGGTTATCCCAACATGAGCAAAAAATTCTGGAAGTACCTAAGAGAAAAATGCCCAAGGGAAGCTAACTAGGAGTGAGTTCATACTAACTTCTAACGAAGCCTGCTGGTAAGAGAGACCCCAAAGCCTAGCCCTCCCAAACTCTAGGAAACTTAGAGACCTAAAGAATCTGAAATCTATTAATGCCCAGAAGACTTACAATTTAGAATCCAAAGGCTTCAAATAACAACAACAAAGTTTCAAAAGGAAGCTTTTACTTTTTAATGTTATCTATTTAAGTTTATCCAGTGGATAAATTGCAGGGCCTGGAGTCTGGAAGACTCCTTCTGAATTCAAATCCAGCCTCAGACCTTTACTAGTTGTATGACCCTGGGCAAGTCATTTACCCTGTTTGCCTCAATTTTCTCATCTGTAAAATGAGCTGGAAAAGGAAATGGCAACCTACTCCAGTATCTTTGCCAAGAAAACCCCAAATGGGGACATGAAGAGTCGGTCATGACTTAACAACAAAAAACTTAGGGTCAGGAAACTGATGAACCCACCTACCTTTCCACCTTGTTTGCAAGTTCTACACGGCTCTCTCAGAAAAAGAAGTTTCTTTCTCATTTTTTAAAATTAATTCAAACCCATGGGGATAGAATAATTTTCAGATTCAGCTGGTATAGACATGGGTAACCAGCGTAAGACAACTGCATAATGCCCTAGGTAGAGCAGTGGTTACAGTATTGGGGCTGGAATCAGGAAGACCTGAATTCAAATCCCATCCTCAGACACTAGCTAGCTGTGCCACCTTGGACCAGTCACTTAACCTCTATTTACCTCAATTTCCTCAACTGTAAAGCAGGCAAAAAATAGTACCTATCTCCCAGGGTTGTTGTAAGGACAAAATGAGATAATATCTATAAAGCCCTTGACACAATATAAATGCTAGCTATTATTATATTATAAATAGTATCCATACACATGGTCTGTTTCCATTCCAGCTCACATTATTTATATTGCTTACTACATAAAAGGAGAGATTTGGTTTGTGTAAAATACTCAACAATATTCTACTGATGGAATATGACTGATTGAGGCCCTAATTCAGATCCAGGAAACCTGGATTCAAATACCCAGCTCTGGTAATTACCAGCTGTTTGACCTTCAGCAGGGCACTTTGCCTGACTGTGACTCAGTTTCCCATCTGAAAAATAAAGTGAGAGGACCTGATGAATTGTAAAGTTTCTTTGACTCATTCATTTATTTGACAAGCATTTAATATGTGCCAGGTACTGTGCTAGGAGCCAGTGATACAAAGATAAATAAAAATTAAAAATAAGAGAGTTCTTGCCCTCAAGAAGTTTATATTCCAGCTCTAAATCACCTCTGGCCTGTGTTATAAGGGCAAAGGTGATATTAATTTAGACTTCAATCAATCAATGATAAACATTGACTTAGCACCCTCTACAAACCAGGCACTGTGCTAAGTGTTAGGGATACAAAAAGAAGTAAGATGGTTCCTACCCTCAAGCAGTTTACAACTAATTGGGGAAACAACATGCAAAAAAAAAAATCTGCAAAACAAGCCATCTATATGTAGGATAAATAGTAAATAACACAGGGAAGACACTGAAATGCAGAAGGTTGGAGGCGGCTTCCAGAAGAAGGTAGGATTTTTGTTGGGACTTAATGGAAGCCAGAGAGGTCAGGAGTCAGAGAGAAGGGAGTGTAACTGGCCCAGATCAATTTGCTAGTGTCTAAGTAGCACGTACTATGGGTAGTGTGGAGGAAAGAGCAGCAGATTAGAAGACAAGCAACCAGGGTTCTAATTCCATTTTTAATACAAACTAGCTGTCCCTGGGCCTTGTTTTCCTCATCTGTACAACGCCAGATTTGAACTAAGGTTCCAACTCTAACTTTACCATATTTGGGCTTCATAGAGAACCAGTAACTTAGGACCTACCTACGTTTCTGCTGCACATAATATTTCCATTAAAGTTGCAAAAGCTTTATGCCTACAAGTGATCTTGAATCTCTGCTTCGGGGATCAGAAGCCTTGGCAACATGTGTATATAGTCAGATGTTACATGGTACTTTTGCTTGTACTTTTCACCTCTGCATTTGTAGGATTTAAATTATTCAACCTTGATTTTTCATTTTACTAAAATTACTAATTTGGATTATGGTCACATTCAGGATTAGTTTGCCTAGCTGTCAAGGGTTTACTAAGCAGCCCATGTCTGCTGAGATGAGGCATGTATAAATTAGACAGTGAGGTTTTGCTTGTAGTAGAAAGCTAACAGAATTATTTGTGCAATAAAAAGTCTGAATAGCTAGTAGGTTTATAGTGTTTCTCTGGTGTAATTAGGAGGGGTATTGTTGTGTAATGAAGAAAATTAATTAGAACTAAATGCTTAGGGAGTGTGATCGGGTAACTGAAGGCAAATTTGCAGCCTAATTGTTTTTGGCACCTGTAGTCATTTTATACTTTTTCTTAGGGAGGTTAGCTAATGGATATTTAACCTGTCTCACTGTTTCCTTTTTCTTGCATATAAACTACATGATTATAGGAAACTATGGTCCTCCCTCCATTACCAAATACACTAAATCATTTTAGATAATGGGCAGCTAAGTGGTGCAGTGGATAGAGCACCAGGCCTGGAGCCAGGAAGTCCTGAATTCAAATTCAGCCTCAGGCACTTAATAGCTAGTGACCCTGGGCAAGTCATTTAACCTCTGTTTGCTTCAGTGTCCTCCTCTGTGAAAAGGAGCTAATAATGGCATCTGTCTTCCAGGGTTGTTGTGAGAATCAAATGAGATAATAATTATAAAGTGCTTAGTACAGTGCCTAGTATGTAAGAAACACTACATAAATGTTAGTTTTTATTATTATTAGCCACTATCTTGCATATTTGATAATACTACTGATTAAATTGTAGAAGAGTCATATATGAGGCAGGGAACTAGATTAGATGCTATGAATTTCAAGTCCTCTAAGGTCTTTTGAAATTTGGAGTCTCTGATTCTTTGAAATTATGTTCCATAAGCACATTTTTTCACTTATTCAAAAAAAGTTTGTAATGGGAGATGTTAGCCTTAAACTTCAACCTATAAGCAGTGGATTATCTGGAGGCTACAAAATACAGTTACCCAAAAACATTTGAGGAATAGTCAGAGGACTGCCTATTTATTTGTAAATTATTTTTTTTTATTTAAGCTTTTGTTAAAATTATATAACTATGATTCCTCCAACTTGCTGGTTCTCTCATCTCTGCCTCAACACCTTGTGCTATCAAGTAAAGGAGAAGAGATGAAATTTTAGTGAGTTCCTTCTTTAGTTACTCATAGGGCAGTGATGGTCAAAGGTTTAATAGGAGAGAAAATGAAATCTAAAGAAGACAATTAGATTGAATTACCACAGGTTGGCTAAGGTTAGACATTAGACTTTCTGGTTAAGGGAATGTTACCGTATCTGAGCCAACAATTTTCAGAGACTTATATGACATGTACAAAAGGACTTTCTTAAGTTTTGTCTATTCAATAACTATATCTCAAACCCAATAAAATACAAGTGCATGCTAAATTATTTAAAACATAATGACTTCTATTTGTAAATTCAGAAAGCACTTTAAGATCTCAGTCATTTCTATGAACATCTATTATGTGTAATTGTGCCAGTTAATGGAAAATTATATGAAACATCAGGTAGCAGGACATTTTCTTAAGTTACATGATATCTCTTCCTAAGATGTCTGACCTAGAAAAAGTGGAGAAGGGAAAGAATTTTGCAGTGGTCCCACAGTCGGTCATGTGTTGGGGAATGGGAAAGTTGAAGACTTTTCCTAGTACTTCTTGCTTTTGACATTAGCTTCATCTATTCTGAATGTCTTCTATCTACTTAGTAATTTCATTTTGTCTCCCATATTAGCATGTATACTACTTGAGGGCAAGGACCAACTTTTCTTCCTCTCAGAACAGTGCCTGGCACATAGTAAGTGCTTAATAAATGTTTGTTGACTGACAGGCCCATTCTGAATAAGCCCCTTTGACCTATTCTTTTGATCATCCTCAGTGGTGGCGAGTCTTTCTCCTTTGTACATGGACTTGATTTCTAAAAAGAGCCAAAAATATGGTAAAGTCAAATAAAGTGAACAATTAATTTGGATAAAAGTTTTTTTGTTAAAATGATATAACTATGAAGTAATAAGATCAGTTTATTACATGTTTTTTAAACTGTTAACCGAAGGCAATTCACAATAACTTTCAAATTTATTTGAGCAGAAGCAATATTATTGGAATAAGCATTTAACTTCTCAAGGTGACTACTTTAAAAGGATTAACAATTATTTGGATATAAAAGTACAGTTCCAGTTGTTACAAAAATTATTGCTTCATAGCTAAAACTTCTTATCAGTCCATAAGCTATACAGTTCACCAAGGATCAGGTATACAACTGGACAAAATTAATCACATTAATGTTGAGTCTCACTATAAATGAAACAAAAAGACAAAAAATAAGTTATGGATAAATGGAAGGCTGGATTACAAGTTTTCTTTGGAGGCAAGTATAGACGAGTCAGCAGGGTTGGCTTTATAATGTATCTAAAGAATTATTTCATGGTACTCTTAGTTATCTTCCATTGTCGTACAGATCATAAGCACTTACAAGAAGTCCATCAGAAAGATAACTGTAGTTTAGGTGCCAAATTTGTCACAGATTATAGGAGGTAGAGAAATTACACCAAACATTTGATAAGACTCTCCAAATTAAATCAAAATCTATTTTAATGCTTAATGACTTCAATGCAAGGTGAGCACAGGGTACAGTGGTGAAAAATTCATTTGAAAATATGCTTCAGAATAAGAAACAAGAAAGGCCAAAGGTCTGTTGACTATGCAAAAATCT
Source organism: Vombatus ursinus (assembly GCF_900497805.2). Classification (NCBI taxonomy): domain Eukaryota; kingdom Metazoa; phylum Chordata; class Mammalia; order Diprotodontia; family Vombatidae; genus Vombatus; species Vombatus ursinus. Next base: position 17,813,913 of record NW_020954641.1, read on the forward strand.
CAAACCCATAAATAATGAATGCTTCCTTCAAGAAGAGAATTTGAAGGTCACTGGAAATGGAAAAGACCAAATATAACACATACACACACACACACACACACACACACACATAATAGACTATACTTTTGATAGAAAATGACTGGTTATTATTATGGTCATCATTTTCTAAATCACTTGTGTTTGTTTAGGCAAACCACCAAGACTGTCAAGCAAATATGAAAATCAGTACCAAATCAGAAAAAAAATAGAAGATATGGCACACAATTGAGATAAATCCAACCTGATGTATTTTTAAAATTTCATACTAGAGAAAAACAAGAAATGCATAAAAGAGGAGATCTCGAGACAAACTAGCACCATTTCCTAAGGAAGTTTACCTAATCAATCACTACAATGAGACCAAGAGAGCCTATGAACCTCTGGATCCAGAAAACATAGCTTCTTATTTTAAGTGGCAATTAAGACTTCTTGTAACAAAGACTCTCCTTTCCAATAATAGACATGTGGAACCCAAGGGAAGAGGACATTTGATGATAAATGAAAAAGTGGGAGTAAACACATATAAAATAGTTTAGCTCAAAGGCATATAGAAAGGCCCAGAAATTCTAATGGTGTAATGGCAAGGTGGATAGGAAGGTGCAGGGATCCTTATGGCATACCAGCAGGTTCTGACACTGCCAAGCATCTAGCAAGCATAGGAGCAAGACAAGTGATAAAGCCTAGAAGTGTTCACACCACTGTGGTTGGTAACTCATAGCATGTGTAAGTGGTATGGATAGCTATGTCACCCTTCCCATAGCTGCCTCGTGGGGTGTGAGTGGCCTGGTTAGGAAAGGCAAGGGAAGTAAAGTGGGAAAAACACCCCAATGAGGGTTCTTCTTATTTAGATGGAGTGTAGGCAGCATTGGGGGTGACAAGGGGATGGATGGAGAGAAGGGGGAGAGTCTTTATTACAGGAAGTCTTAATTGCCGCTTAAAAAGAAGCAATGGAGAGAATAGCAAGTTTACAGAAAGCTTAGTAAGAGAATAAACCAACTCAAATCAGTCCAAAGGCCTTTAGAGATGAAATGGCAAGGAAGACAACAAACAGCCTTAAGATGGAAATGGTCTGCCTATATCAGATTGCATGCCATCTTGGGGAGGGACATGGGAAGGGAGATGGGGAGGGAAGGAGAAAAATTTTAAAACTCAAAAGCTTATGGAAGTGAATGTTGAAAACTAAAAATAAATTAATTTTAAAAAAAGAAAAAAAAGATGGAAAAGGTCTACAAAGATTTTTACAAGTTCTTTTCTCATTCAATAACAGTAGAGCTACTACATTCGGACTCTAACATCATAGTCCCCAATGTGCTAAATAAAGAAGTGGAAATGACACTAAAGAGAACAAAGGTAGATCAAAAATATATAAAGGAATTCCTAGCAGAGGTAATGAAATTTTCAGGTTACTAAGGGATCAATCCACAATGTACCTAAAATAGGGTAGGATACCAAATTCTTGAAAAAAAAAATTGACCCTTTTACAAAAACAGGATGATTGAGAAGACGCCAAAAACAATAAAACCATCTGCCTAGTTTCTTATTACATAAGGGCATTCTCATGCATTTTTGATGAAAGCATGAAATAAGAACACAGAACTGTTTGCAAATAATAACATTCTATAGAACAACACATGTTTACAATAACAAAACTTCCTGAAAGGTACAGTGTACATAAGATCTCTCAATATAAAACAGGGAGACATGTGCTCACCTGTTTCCCATTGTCATGGAAAAGATGCAGTGCAGAGTCCAAAAAGAAGGAGGAAGGAGGGGCATTAAAGATGGTGGAGACTTCAAGATGATCCTATTTGTAAATGACATTGTGGTTTGTGGAGCATTCTAAATGATAATAAATAAATTACCAAATAGTTTGATCTAATAATCCACTCAGGAAAAACCAAGTAGATGAAGAATATTTAGTGTCCAAACTATGATATGCAGTAGATATACATATGTATGTATATAAAGAAACATATACATATATGTGAGTTTATATATATATATATGTATACACATACACACATATTTGTTGTTGTTGTTTTTAAGTTGTTTAGTTGTGTCTGATTCTTCATGACCCTGTGGAGCATATCACACCAGTACTGTCTGTAGGGTTTTCTTCACAAAAATACTGAAATGGTTTGCTACGTCCATATATATATGTGTGTGTTTGTGTGTGTGTGCATATATATGTATACACACACACATACATGTATATATGTATACATGAATGTGTATGTATGTGTATATTTATCTCTATATATAGATAGATAGACACACCAATGGACTGAAAAGGCCTCAAGTGTTTTCCCAGACACAAAGGTCCATTTTCTTAATTTCAGTATTATTTTGGATGATTTCTCAAGTTGTAGTATGTATGTCTCTGAAGTATTAAGTTTGCAGGTCACCACAGAGCAATGGAGAGGTATATGGTGGACATAATAGTCTTCAATGTTATTAACAAAGAATTGGGCAATGGAAGTGGTATAAAAGACATTATCTAAAAAAAAAACTGCCCAAGGAAAAACAGTAAGTCAGTCATGGATCAAAAGTAAGGGATAATTGTACTCCATTGATATGCAATTCTAAGAGCTTTACAGCAGAGGTTCTTAACATGGAGTCTGTGAAGTTTTTCCCCCCTCCAAAACATTTTGTTAATCACATTACAACATAATTGAATTCCTTTGTAATCCTGTGTATTTTATTTTGTGTATTTTGAGACATTATTCTAAGAAGGGGTCCAGAAGCTTCACTAGACTGCCAAAGGGGACCATGACCCAAAAAGGTTAAGAACCTCCAATCAAGTCAAGTTCTCCATGATGCTGCACATTAAAGGGAGCATTCAGTGAGATGTGATTACCAATCTATGCAAATAGCAAAGTAAATTTTTTAGAACCTAGTACCTTATGAATCACATAGTCAGTTGTGCCATAAATATTTGTTTCATCTTGAGTGTTATTTTTTTTTTCAGTTTGTTTTGTGTCCACAGCTAGAACCTAAATAACCTGAGGATAAAGTGTCATGTGTCTTTGGCCATTAGTGTTTACTACAATGCCTCACGCTCAGTAGGACTCAATAAATGTTAATGTATTGTTAATTAACTGACCCCTCATTCACACAAAATTACCTGCTGGGGGAAAATATGTCAGGTTTAAAAAAATCAAATGTTTTCATCCAAAGTGAAATATAAATTTGGGCAGGAATTAATTAGCTGAATATACTCATCTCCTCTAAACAAGGTTGACAGAAAGCTGGTTGCTACACTATTGTTGATACAATAAGTAGGACAGAAGTTAGATTCTCCATTTTATTCCCTGGCAATTGATAACATTTATTATAGAAACCCAAGCCAGTATACAACTAAATGCATTTCTATTCGCTATTAAAAAATGAATAGTTCTAGGGGCAGCTAGGTGGTGCAGTGGATAGAGTACTGGCCTTGGAGTCAGGAGGACCTGAGTTCAAATCCGGCCTTAGACACTTGACACTTACTAGCTGTGTGACCCTGGGCAAGTCATTTAACCCCAATTGCCTCACCAAAAAGTAAAAAAAAAAAGAATAGTTCTTTTGGTTCCCAGACTGAACAAAGCATTTAACAGGGAATTCTTACAACATGGAAGCATTCAACATCTAGTATTGTGACTCAGGAGTACACTTATTTCTCCTGAAAATTTGGAATGGGTCATTGACATTTCTCAACTAAAAGGAACCAACAGGTTCCTCTCATTCTAATAAAAAACAAATAGCAGATTGCTATTTCTCTATTTGATTTCTTTATTTAATTTCCTGTAGAAGATTTACCACTTCAAGTACAATATAAAGAATTCTTAATAAAAACATAGAGATAGGGATAAGAGCTATGATATCATTGTCTAGGGAACTTCCAGGTGAGGGAACCCTCTACCAATGCTAGTCATTTACTTTCTCAGCAACTTAAAGTCTTAGAGAGTTTCCTAGTCATGAGAGGTTAAGTTACTTACCCAGGATCGCACCGCAAGTAGATGCAAAAGGCAAGATTTAAACCTAGATATTTCTGGCTTGTAAGTCAACTCTCTATCCTCTACATAACACTGTCCCTCTAAAATATTCAAAATCTTATTGATCAAAATATGTGTGCATCAAATACAAGTGAAGTGGAATAAAAGGCAGAGCCTACCATGCAATTGGATGAAGTCAAGTGGAATAATTTGTGAAACATTCAAAAGTCTCCCTGACCAAAAATGTCTCATGCACTGATACCTGAAATTCCCAACAATGATCTGAAAATGCTAAAATATGAGGGCTGACTCCAATATACTAAGGAAAACATCTGCATATTAAGCTTCTGGATGGTCCAATACCTTGAGCCTTCCCAATCACTGAAAGTCTTACAAAAATTACAGAATCATGGGATTCCTTTATTCAGAAGAGACCTCAAAGGCTATCTAATCTGAGTTATTCTTGAACATGTATATTTGCTACAACATACCTGACAAATGATCCAGCCTTTGCTTTAAGGTCTCCAGGAATACAGAACCCACTACTTCTCTCTCATTCCACTTTGGGATAAATTTAATTATTGGGAAGTTTTTCCTTATATCAAATCCAAATTTGCTTATTTGCAGTTTCCACCCACTGTTCCCACTACTACTTCTAAAGTCAAACAGAGTAGGTCTAATCTCTCTTTCAAATGACAAACTTTATAAATGTCTGAAGCAGCTATCACATCCTTCCCCCACTCCCACCTAGGTTTTCTCTTCTCCAGTTTAAATGTCCTTAATTCCTTCAGCTGATGTTCATATAGGTTGATCTTTTTGTTTTATATTATTCCAAACTTAAATACTAAATAAAATGAGTATTTTTCTGTACAAAATAGAACAGAAAAGAGTATTATATGTGAAGCCATGAATCTCTATTATGCACAGCTTGCTCTTTGTTTTGATGTGATAAAGATGATAAATTCAATATGTAACTTTTGAAACTATTCCTTCTTGTGTGTGTACGTGTGAGTTTTTTTTCTGGCTTTCCAATCTCTTCAGTAAATTTTTAAAATATGTCTATTTTGTGTCTTATTTTCATTTTTTTTTGCTATTTTTTCACTAAACTTTCCTACTATCTCAACTCTCCCCCATTCCCTTTTGGAAAATAAAATAAATCCTTGTAACAAATATGCATGGCCAAGAACAACATATTTGCATATGTACCAAATTCAGAAATTTATGTCTCTGTGCTTCTCGGTTTAGAGATAAGTTACATGCTTCATTATCAGCAATCTGGAATTATAATTGATCACTGCACTGATAGAACTTTCCAAAGTTTTTCAAAGTTATTTGTTTTTACAATGCTGCTGTTTTGTATGAGGTGTTCTGGCTCCTATCACTTTAACTCTGCATCCATTCATATAAGTCCCATTTTCCTCTGGAACTCTTCTATTCATCGTTTCTTTTAGTGCAATCATATTCCATCACATTCATGTACCATAATTTTTTCAGCCATTCCCCAAGTATTAAATGCCACCCCATCCTTGCTTTTCAGTTCTTAGCTATTTTTTAAAAAGTTATTACAAGTATTTTTTGTACACATGGATCCTTTTCCTTGTTCTTTGATCTTTTTGTGGTATAGGATTAGTAGTAGTATCACTAGATCAAAGTGTATGTATGTACAATTAGTGACTTTTAGGGCATATTTCCAATTTGCTTTCCAGAATAGCTGTAACCAATTCACAGCTATGCCAACAGTGCATCAGCTCTAGTCTTTTCATCAGAAATGCTTGAAAGTTCTCTCATTAAATGTCCATTTCCCCCCTGAAAGATTATACTCAGTTTTGCTGAGTAGGTGATTCTTAGTTGTAATCCTAGCTCCTTTGCCCTCCAAATTATCAAATTCTAAGTTTTCTGATCCTTTAATGTAACAGAAACTGCTAAATCTTGTGTTATGCTGACTATAGCTCTATGATACTTGAATTGTTTCTTTCTGGTTGCTTGCAATATTTTCTCCTTGACCTAGGAGTTCTGGAATTTGGCTACAATATTTCTGGGAATTTTCATTTTGGGATCTCTTTCAGAAAATGATCAGTGAATTCTTTCAATCTCTATTTTCCCTCTGGTTCTAGAATATCAGGAAAGTTTTCCTTGATAATTTTTTGAAAGATGATGTCTAGGCTCTTTTTTGATCATGACTTCCAAGTAGTCTAATAATTCTTAAATTATCTTTCTTTCATCTATTTTCCAGGCCAGTTGTTTTTCTAATGAGATATTTCACATTTTCTTCTGTTTTTCAGTCTTCTGATTTTGTTTGATTGTTTCTTGATATCTCATGGAGTCATTAGCTTCCACTTGCCCAATTCTAATTTTTAAGGAATTATTGTCTTCAGTAAGCTTTTGGACCTCTTTTTCCATTTGGCCAATTGATTAATTGGTGGAGGCAGGAGGTGGAGTAAGGGAGAATGAGGAATCAAATATCATTTTGAGGTTGTGAATCTGCATGACAGGATGGTGTTTACCTTGACACACATCAGGAAGTTAAGAAGAGAGATGGATTTGAGGAAAAAGATAATGGGTTCATTTTTGAACAAGGTGAATTTGGGATTTCCATCCAGTTTCAAATGTCCAGTTTGTTAGACCAAATGTCCAAGTTGTTGATTAGGAACTATAGCTGAGCAGGCAAAGATTGGTGGTCATTTGCTTAGACATGACAATTGAACCTATAGCAGCTGATGAGGTCACCATAAGAAAGAACAGAAAGAAGAGAGATCAGAACAGAACCTTGGGGCACCCAGTTAGGAGTGGGACATGGATGATGATCCAGCAAAGAATGTTATGAATTGGTCAGTCAGGTAGGATTAGCACCAAGAAAGTGGTATTATGAAAACCCCAAGAGAACCAAGCATTGATGAAAGGGGCTATTAACCCGTGATTTGTGGACCCCCAGAGATTTTATGGATTAAGTTCAGGAAATATATTAGTTTGGATGGGAAGAAAATAGAGGCTTTTTTGGTTTGTTTTTAATAATCTCTAACTGAACTTTAGCATTTCTTTCGATTGATTCAAAACACTAAGGATTCATGGGTTTCACCAGACTTCTAATATAACACAAAAAGGTAAAAAATTCCTGATCTAAGAGGACAGAGTGGTCAACAGTATCTAACAGTATATGTAACAGTATATAACACTATAAATGTTGTTAAGGATTTTGATATAATTTTAGGATAAAATTTAAGAAAATACTTTTGGATTTGGCAAACTAGCAGAAGAGCTGGTTTTCTGTCTTCAGTATCCACAGTGCCCCTTTCATTATACCCAGAGGTACCCTGATAAATGTTTAACCACCTGTTCTTTCAAAATACAGGACATACTTTTAAGTTTAATCTGCACTATTAGCATTTTCTCCATCATTTTCTTAAGGCTAGACAATCAACAAAATAAAAAATCAAGCCCTGATTACTAGGATTTGCTGATTTCTGAGGTGTAAGTGTACACTAAAAACTGAACAATCTCATGAGCAGGTTCTAGCTCTGACTCTAGAACACCCCTGATCACATCATACCTAGTCTCAAGAAGGGGGACATGCTAAAAGTGGGCCAAAGGGGCAGTGCTTTCAAATTTCTTCTACTTCTCAACTTTTACCTGTTCAAACTGGCCCTCTATGCAAGAATATATTTTAATGTGGTCTGTTTTATGTAAAATAAAATAGAGAAGCCTTTCACTTGGGACCTATTTCTAATCTGGGTAAGTGAGCATGAAGTTAAGAGGCTTCTGAACTTTCTTCTACTCCAGGATGCTTCTCCTCTGAGGAGCAGGAGGTAAAATCTTCAGGAAAACAGCTCACTAAACATGGGTTTTTAAATGAGTGTCAGGTTCATTCGCTCAGACTAAGTGCCTTGAGTGCTAGTGGGCCTGTTGCCCCATGCTGCACAGTTAGGTCCAAAGCCTGAGGCTCCTGTTGACTTTTCAAAGAGTTTCATGATTGGTTTAGTTCCATGAGATTCAGATAAAGATGAAAAATGAGCCCAAGGTTATTTGGAAACATTTCATATCTGAGAGACCTTCGAGCACTTTACAAATAGAAAGTGTTATATAAATACTGAATAATTATACTTATCACAGTATTATTATTAATGTCTATCCCCACCCCGATTTTCATCATGAAAAATTCTATCAGAAATAGACACATCCATATCTCAAAAGCTGGGAAATGGAGGTTAAGATCCCAGTAGTTTGGAAGTGTTGAAATAATTTTACTTAGTAAAAGAATGGTCCATTTGGGAAGGAAAATATATTTTTCCAAATTTTCAATTTTGTGATGCCAACACTCAACTCAAAGCATACTACTTTTCTATTACTATGTATTCCCCACATTACTAGTCTCCCACTTATTATCAAAGATCTATAGTCATTTTTTTTTATTTTGTTGTTGATAAGGGATACCTAACTAAGAAGGGAATATTTGCCTTTTAAGATAGTATTAGTGATCTTTTCTCTATCTTTATAAAAGAGAGTGAAAACCAAATACAAAAACCTCACAGACATTTAACAACTAAAAAGTCTTTTCAATTACCATCTGTCATCATCTTTTAATGGCATCTGTGTTAATCCTTACCCTTCATTCTGGTTCAGAATTGCCCTTCAAGACCTATTCTACATTAGTAAGCCAAATAGCCTATTTTTCATTGTAGACCTTCCAGCTGGGAAAAAAAAAATCAGCTTTTATAAAGCAGTTTGGGATGTAGATGAAGGGGCCAGACAAAAACGTAATAAACAATGTTTTGTTTATTTTGGACATTTAAAAATGCTCTGAGCTCAATTTCATAAGGTGTTTGCATTTGTAATGAAAAAAGCATCTCTGAGCTTTCTGTCCCCAGGTTAACAGACCCCTTTTATGTTGTAAATTTTTTGTAGAAGCAATTACAAATGTTGTACAGATTCATTATTTCTCCAGTACTTTATCATGACATTTCTCCATACATCTAACTTCTTGTCTGAAATGTAACATTTCAGGGGATTGTCTTGATTGCTTTTGAAGCTGTTCCAAGAAAATCAGCTACTTTCTGGAACATGATAAAAGACATTTGACAATATTACCAGACTGACTTTGGATCAAACCCTTATTTTGTTCCTAATAAGGGATACCTAACTAAGAAGGACAATATTTGCCCCTTAAGATAGTATTTTCTTTCTAACTTGATTTTAGTCTTAGCTAGATTTGCCAATGCCTATCACAGTCAACAAAAGAATTACCAAATGGATCACCTTTTTTTCCCCCAATTTCCCACCAGCTTTATGACTCTTTGGAAGGTTAATATATACAAAGGCAAATTCTCTAGCATTCAAAGAAATCCTTAGCACCCAATAAAATAAACCTAGGGAGAAAAAGCAAAATGTTGATAACTTCATAATATTTCTATTACACTTAAAATCTGTGTTCATTTTAAAACTAATGTAAACCAGTGAGGGGGTATTACTATATTTTGCCACTTTAAAGGCAATACTTGGGTTTTGAAATTTTGGCTGCTGTTTTACCTCGCTGAATTAACTTTTAACTCAGCTGTAAACTTTCCTTAAACTTGCTTAATACTTGTTTTGATGACCTAATTATCCTTATAATTTCCATATGTGAGATAGAATTTTGCTTTAATTTTGGTATCATTTAGCATTTACCAAGCAACCTATATAATGGACTATCAAATATACATTTATGATTATGTTGAAATTAAGTTAGATTTTATCTCACAAAATGGAAAACACATAAAGAACCTAGCTTTTGTCTTATTGTGCTTTCCTAATAGCAGGGGAACATTGATAGCTATTGGCAAAAGAGTGATAAAGTAATTATTTACTTTATTACTTCAAAGTCAGTGTGTCATGCTGACCTCTGTCTGCCTAGAATTGCTCTTGGCATCCTTACTTTTGAATACTTGAATTCGAAGAGCTAGGGATAAGAAGACCAGAGAGGATTGACTGGTGCTCTAAGAATTTTCACAAATATAGTGCTCAAAAAATGATAGGAACCTATAACAAAGTGAAAAATATAGTATCTGTTTCCTTATCCATCAGGTGAATGGAGTCTAAAATAAGCCTAAAAAATATTAGGCTTCCTCAATCTGTAAATAAATTCCAGGGAAGATATGCCCAATATCTCTAAAATCATAATAGGTACATATAGACTTGTCTGTCAAATTCTACAATACTAAACCATGGGAAAACTCAGGGTCTTCAAGGAGTGAACAACAAATTACAACAAATTACAGATTACAACAAATAAAAGGAGATGCTATTTTTACACAGTAGCTTATAAGCTTATTTAACATAGTACGTGCAATAAAATGTAGATCTGTGACAAAGCCCTGGATAACAGATCTGTAAGAGGATCCCTGATTTAGAGCTGGAAGGGAACTTAGATGCCATGTAGTCCGACACCTTCATTTTATAAATAAGAAAACTGAGGCCCAGATGGGTTAAGTTGCCTAGGATCACAGAGTTGGTAAGTCGCTGAAATGATATTTGAATCTAGGTCTTCCTTTCTCAAAGTCCAGCATTTTATGCACCATGATATACTGCCTCTACTTTATTAAAAGATATTCAAATGTAAATAAAAACAACCTTGAGAGTTCACTTCATACCCAGCAAAATTGGCAAAAAAAAAAAAAAAAAGATGGAAATAGTTTTGTAAGGGCTGCAGGAAGACAGACACACTAATATTCTCTTAGGGAAACTAGGAATTGGTCCAACCACTCTGGAAAACCATTTGTAATTATGATTTAAAAAAAAATAACTACAATGTTTATATTCCTTGACTCAGAGATCTTACTTCTAGGCATATACCCCAAGGAAGTCAATGGCAGAAAGGCTCCATATGCATCATATTATTCATAGCAGCCACTTCTTCCCCACCCCCTGCTTTTTTTTTTTTTTGGTGGTAGCAAGGAATTGTAAACACAGCAGATGCCTATAGATTGGGAAATTGCTAAACAAATCATGGTACATGAATGAAATGTAATATTACTCTGCCATAAAAAATGATGAATATGAAGAATTCCTCCTAAGTCTGGGAAGACTTATATGAACTAATGAAGAGTGGAGTAATCTTAATAAGAAAAACAACATGCTGTACAGAGTGACAAAGTAAATGGAAACAACAAAAACTGAATGCTGTATAATGAGAAAAGAAAGCACATCCCTTCCTTTTTTCACACAGGTAGCAGCAGTCGATAGGTATGCAACATATTATATCAGAATCAGTCAATGTATTGGTTAGTTCTGCTGAATGTCACCTCCAGCACCTTCCCCCCTTTCTTATCTTTATTCTTTGTTAAAAGGAACGGGTTGGTGGACAGGGGAGGAATATATTAAAAAAAAATAATATAAAAGCAAAAGTTAGCAATATTTATAAAGGAAATTAGGAAAATTTGGAGCATTCTTACATCCTGAGGTTATTTTGGGGGGCAACCATGGCCTCCCCCATAAAACATTTTTTTGAGACATCAAACTCAGAATCCTGGGTTAAATGCACCATGTTCTCATTACTTGTGACCAGAGGTTTTTATAAAATTCTCCACCTTGTCTAGACTTGCCTTCTGTATTTTAATACAACACAACATTTATGATGGGAAATACATATTTTCTTTTTTTGGTGAGGCAGTTGGGGTTAAGTGACTTGCTCAGAGTCACACAGTTAGTCAGAGTTATGTGTCTGAGGTCGTATTTGAACTCAGGTCCTCCTGACTCCAGGGCTGGTGCTCTATCCACTCTGCCACCTAGCTGCCCCAGGAAATATTTTTATGAGTATGAATATAGCTAAGGGTAAAACCGCTAAGAGTATTTTCCATAGAAAACATATGTAAAGATGTGTAGAATTACAGTTAGACTACAAAATGATCCCAGAAAAGTTTCAGTAGCCTATATTCAGGTATTATGGATTACAATAAATTAACACCATCTGTAGGGAGTTATTACAATTTGATGCACTCTTATTTAAATACCATAATAGCCTAAGGGAAAGAATGGTACTACTAAATAGTATATATTAAGGAGGATTCAACTGTGGGAAACAAAACAAGGCTATAAATAGAATGGGCAGTCAAATGACTGATTTTCTAGATGGCTCTTCTGAAGATGCTAAGCCAGTCTTGGAGGCAGTCATCCACAGATTTTTATGAATATAAAACTGAATTTGTCCAACTCCTCTAACTGCATGCTTTCCACTCGCTGCTGAGTTTGTCCCCTAGTGCAGGGCTGCTGGAAGACTGGGGTGTGACTTCCATCTTTGCCAGTGAGTCAGCTTCCACTTCCTGCTGCCAGCCTGACCTCTGGATATGAGGTATAGAGCCTCCAGTTCAAAGAACAACCACCTTCCCCCCTTTGATCTCAAACCCTTCATCTCCTGCTGTATTCGTCCCTTGAGGGAAGGGAATGAGGAAAGTCAGTGGGGAGCTAGATTTCTATCTCCTGCTTCACAGTCTCCTGCCTACTATCCAGCCTTCAAAGGGAAGAGCAGTAGGGAAATGGGGCTTCCCATTTAATCATGAACCTTCCATCTTGCGATGCACTTGTTTCTTGCCTCATCTCCAGTCTCCTCTGGGAAGAAGAGTGGCACCTTCTACTTGATGATGAACATTCCCACACCTGGTCATACCCTACATATCTCAGTGATGCTGAAACCCTGTAGATCATCATCCAAACCCCATTCACCATCCCCCACTACATTATTGCTTTTTCCCATACCAAATCCTCCCACCCTAAAGTCCTAAACAAACAGCTACCACCTCTACCATTGTCTCCTCTGGAATGCTTGTTCCATGGGGAACAAACTTCCCTTCAACCTAAATCTTTTCCTCTTGCTCCCTCTTATCTTCTAGCAATCTGGCTTCCGTAATGACACAGCCTCCCTCCCACCCTTTCCAGGACTGATGTACCATCACTCATTCTTCTAGGCTCACTGCTTAAGGCAGGAGGAGTTGGAATACTACTTAAAAAAAAACAAAAACAAAAACTAAATGAAATGTAAATCAAAAACAAAACAAAAAACCTTTTCTATATGCATGTGTACCTGCATATTTAATAAAGGCATTTTTTTTTTTAAATTGTGAGGTGGTAGATAGGTCAGCCTTGCAATCAGGAAGACCTGGGCTCAAATCCTGCCTGTGTTGCATTCTGACTTCGTGGCCATTTCTAAGTCTCCTCCCCAGGCAACTCCAAAATTTTAAGTTAGACAAAGTTGCCCATACCAACAAAATAATTTAATCTATTGCCAAATCCTGTTGATTCTACCTTTGCAACATCTCTAATATGCCCCCTTCTCTCCTCTGATATTGCCACCATCCTGGTTTAGGCTCTTATCATCTCATACCTGGACCATTGCAATAGCTTTCTGGTTGGTCTCCCAGACTCCTCTTTGTCCACTCTAGTCCATCCTCCACTCATGGACCAAATAGATCTTCCTAAAAAATGAATTTGACCAAGTCACCCACCTATCTCCAGGATAAAAATCTCATTTGGCTTTTAAAGCAAGCCTTGTATAAGCTTGCCTCTTCCTGTTCCCAGTCGTCTTACACCTTACTCCTCTCCACTTAGCAATCCAGTAACAATGGCCTCCTTTGTTATTCACACAAGCTATCCCATCTCCTGACTCGGGTGAATTTTTGATGGCTGTTTCCCATGCCTGGGACTCTCTCCCACTTGATCAACACCTCCTAGCCAGTCTTCCCTGGCTTCCTTCAAGCCTTTGTTGTCCTCCTTAATTTTAGTGCCTTGTCTCTGAAATTATTTCCAATTAATTTTGTATCATGTTTGTATAGAGCATAATGGAGGGATGCTCTAGGATGAGAAGGCAGCTGAGCCTCCACGGTGGCAAACTTGATATGATGGTAGAACCTATATAAGGAACAGGGAACACCAAGTGTTTACCTTGATATCTGCAGTAAAAGAAACATTAAAAATAAACTAGTCCAACATCCTCATTTATTGATGAGGAAACTTAGGCCCAGGGAATTGAGGTGACCAACCCAATGTTAAACAGGTAATAAGAAAATCAGTATTCAAACCCAGTTCTTCTGCCTCCAGATCCAGGGCTACTTTCACTACACCCCACAGTCCTATCAAGAAAATATGGAACCACAGAAGAATGAAAAATCACTGAGCACAAAGAAATTAAGAACTCTCATGCCAGTAATACAGATTTATTGTTGTTCATGACTAGTCAAAAAGCTTACAAGGTTCATTATCAGACTAAAACAATGTTAAAGTACAGCCACAGATTCAAAACATCATTTAGAGACATGGAGTGAAAAAAGACAGTTACAAAAACACACAAAGGAACCCATTCGTATGGGTGCTCACTGTATTTTGCTACAAATGTAGGAAGCATCGAGCTACAGAGGTTTCAAGATACATAACATTCTGAAAATATATCTTAAGCATAAAAACTGCACTCAAGTTGCAAAAATAAGGTTTTACTTTTTTTTAAACATTTGATCTGAGCTCAAAGCAATGAAATAACGAACGCCAATGATTTTCACATCAGTTTAACTCACATTAGAACAATAACCATAAAAATGATTTGTTTTCCTTTTTTGGTGATGAAGAACTGATTAAACTCAGCTGCACAATCTCAGCAGTTGCAGAAGTCAACAGCATGGACAATGCATTGCATCCAAAAGGAAGTCTGCAGTGGACCTGCTTCATCCTGGCCATAAAATATTTTAAGAATCATAATTTACCATTCTCCAACAAGAAGTTAAGCCAGTAGAAACAAAATGATAAAAGGAAAGATAATTATTTCAATCAGGGCTCTTTTGCCACTTAGCTCCTTTAGGTAATAATTTCACTAGTGCAAGAGCAATATCATTTACCTGAAAGATCATTGTCACAACTGAAGAACACTCATACAAAACTATTTCCTTTTTTTCTTTAAAAAGTGCCACATACTGTACTTTGTGTACTAAAAAATTATAACCTAATGAAAGACCGTTTGTCTCCATCTCTTGTCAATGAGAAAAGGCCAAAGTGATTCTTTTATCCCAACTCGAAATGGTGTTCTTTGGCCAATGCCCAGGGTCTCTAATTTGGAGCAGTCGAGTTGAGCATTTCTTGGACGTGGAGCTCCTAAGACTGGGCTGTCAGTGATCTTTTTGGAAAAAAAGAAGAAAAAATTAATGGGCAAAACCCAAGCCTCTTCTCTTTTTCTATAATTTCCTTTTATAACATATGTGCTTGTCTACAAAAGAACATACTGCAATTTATAGTATTTTTAGTAATCTCTGTCACCTAGAAGTTCTAACAAGAACAAATGCAGGTATGTAGAAAGAAAAAAATGGTAAACTTTATCCCTAAAAGTATAAACTACTAGCACAGAATCACAAATTTAAAAGTGGAAGGGGTCAGAAAACAGGGGTTCAAATCCCTGACGGTTGTTAGTTATATTGGCATGGACAAGTCACCCTGGTTCTCAGTTCCCTCAACTGTAAATAAATTTAGCAGTCTGGGGTCCCTTTCAGCTCTAATCTATGAGATCCTATAATCCCATTAACTCAACCCAAAGTTTATATCTGGTCATTGCTAGCTGAGTAGAAGGCTTCTTTGAGGAATTCTAGGAACAAGGGCACACAAAATTAGAACCAAGTTCTTATGAGTTATATTTCTTTAGACTACATAAAATAGCTCAAAATAAAAATTCACCTTCTCCTTTTCCAAAACACTATCCTTTTGACACCCACCTTCCTATAAACAACCCAAGTGTTTTACCTCTCCAAAATTATCCTCTATTTTGTATGTATCTGTATGTATATATGTTGTCTCCCCTAGATAAATTATAAGCTCCTCAAGTGCAGGAACTGTTTCTCTTTTGTCCTGGTACTCCCAGTACCTAGCATTATTCCCTGGATTATAGGAGGTGCTTAAAAATTTGCTGATTGATTAAAAGGTTGAAAAAAATAAATTCACAGGTGAGGAAACTTAGGTCCAGAAAGGTCAGTGAGGCACTAAGTATAACTTAGTTATCTGAATCTGAACTCAGGTCCTCTGCCTCCAAACCCACTGCCCTATCACTCTACCAACACTAGGAAATAAAGCTTTGTATACATATGTTGCACTTAGCTTATTCATTCAAGTTAAATTACACTTTGCAATCACAGACTTGACCTTTAAGGAAGGCAATTTTTTTTTCTTCTGCATACTATATACTTACAGGTCTTAAGTGACTATTAGGAAGGTTAAAGGCATCTGCAATAGCACATGCCATTTCATATTTGGTCATTTGTTCATTGCCAGACCAATGGAAGGTGCCTTTGATTGTAGGATCCTAGGAATAAAGGAAGGGAACACAAAATAAGAACCAACCAAATGTGATATTTACTTGGGCTACATAAAATAGTCCAGATATAAAAGTTTACTATCTTTTTCTTCAATAGTATTATTTCCATAACAACTTTTCTACAAATAAGACTTATTAAGTAAAAACATTTTATGTATGTGCTATTTTTTTTCTAACACTGTTTTTATAAAACAATATAAATGACTGTCCCTGTAAGCTACCCAAATTCATTCACTTAACTAGGAATTCTAAAAAACTTAACTTCAAAATTTATGGGAATGCAACTTAATTTAAATAATACCAAATTTTTCTATGAGATCCATGGTCTACCCTATAGGTACAATGGTAGGCACTGAGGATACAAATATAAAAATGAAAATAATCCCTACCCTCAAGGCACTTTCATTCCTGTAAAACGAACTCAATTTAATATAGATCCAGTGGAGGACTGTAAAACTGTAATCCCAAGGTCAGCCTAGTCTAAATTCAGAGAGACTCATCATGAGACTGATCACAATAATGAGTTGTTTTGACAAGATGACTTTCATATCTGCATATCCAGTCCTCATCTCTTTTCTGAGTGCCAGTACTGTATCTCCATATGCCTATGGGACAGATTTATCTGAATATCCCATAAATATCTCAAATTCAAGATACCTAAAAAAACTTCTTATCCCTTTCTCTAAACCTACCCTTAACTTCTCTGTTTCTATTAAGGGTACTACCATTCTTCTAGTCATCCAGATTCACAAAGCAGGAGTCTTCCTTTAGTCATCTGCCTATATCCAAACAGTTGCTAAGTCTTAATGATTCTAATTTCTCAACACCTCAAACATTTGTCTCATTCTCTCCATAATTACCCTAGTTCAACCTCTTGTTGCTTCTTGCCCAGACTATTTTAATAACCTCTTAATTGCTCTTCCTGCATCCAATCTCTCCCTTTCCTAGCTTCATCTATCTCCTACTCAACTGCCAAAATGATTTTTCTGTGAGATAATTTACCCCATTCTACCCCTCCCTTCCCCCTTCTCCCAGGGCATTCCTCTTTCTCATTCCCCTTAATTTTATCTTTGTGGATCTCATCCCATCATAGTCAACTTACACTTATGCCCCGTCTATGTATATTCCTTCTAGCCCTAATAAAAATAATGTTCTTCGGAGTTTAAAGTATCATCTTCCCATGTTGGAATATACAGTTCAACCTTATTGATATCCTTATGATTTCTTTCCTGTTTATATTTTTATGCTTCTCTTGAGTGTTGTACTTGAAAGTTAAATTTTATATTCAGTTTTGGCCTGTTCATCAAGAATGCTTGAAAGTCCTCTCATTAAGTATCCATTTTTCCCCATGAAAGATTATACTCAGTTTTGCTGGGTAGGAGATTCCTTTTTTTTTTTTTTTTTTTTTGGTGAGGGCAAGTGCAGTTAAGTGACTTGCCCAGAGTCAACAGTTAATGAGTGCTGTGTCTGAGGCCGGATTTGAACTTAGGTCCTCCTGACTCCAGGATCGATGATTTATCCACTGTTCTGGGTAGGAGATTCTTGATTGTAATCCTAGATCCTTTGCCTTCCAGAATACCATATTCCAAGCCTTCTGATCCTTTTAATGTAGAAGCTGCTAAATCATGTGTTTTACTGACTACAGCTCCATGATATTTGAACTGTTTCTTTTTGGTTGCTTGCCATATTATCTCCTTGATCTCCAGGAGCTCTGGAATTTGGCTACAATATTCCAGAGAATTTTCATTTTGGGATTTCTTTCAAAAAGTGATCAGTGGGTTCTTTCAATTTCTATTTTACCCTCTGATTCTAGAATATCAGGACAGTTTTCCTTGATAATTTCTTGAAAGATCTCTCCTGAATCTATTTTCCAGGTCAGTTGTTTTTCTAATGAGATAGTTCACATTTTCTTGTTTTTCAGTCTTTTGATTTTATTCGATTGTTTCTTTGATGTCTCATGGAGTCATTAGCTTCCACTTGCCTGATTCTAAATTTTAAGGAATTATTGTCTTCAGTGAGCTTTTGCACTTCCTTTTCTATTTAGCCAATTCTACTTTTTAAGGAGTTCTTTTCTTCATTGAATTTTTTTAATATCTTTTCCCATTAGGCCAATTCTGCTTTTTAAGGAGTTCTCTTCAGTGGATTTTTGTGCCTCTTTACCACTTGGTTTAGTCTGTCTTTTAAAGTGTTATTTTCTTGTCTTTTTTTTTTGTGCCTCCCTTTATCAAGCTGTTGAGTCTTTTTTTCATGATTTTCTTACATCACTCTCATTTCTCTTTCCAATTTTTCTTCTTCCTCTGTAACTTTATTTTTTAAAATCCTTTTTGAGTTTTTCCATGGCCTGAGACTAATTCCTTTTTTTTTTTTGAGGCTTTGGAAATAGCAGTTTCCACTTTGTTGTTTTCTTCTGAGTTTGTGTTTTGAACTTCCCTGTCACCACGGTACCTTTTTATAGTTAGGATCTTTTTCTACTGTTTGCTCATTTTCCAGCCCATTTCTTGACTTTTTATTCCATGCTAAAGTGGGGTTCTGCTTCTGAGGTGGAGGCACTGTCCCAAGTTTCAGTTTTCCTGCTGTTACTTTCAGAGCTGGTTCTTGGAGAGGGAAGAAGGGTCTGTGAATTTTCAGTTCAAATTCAAGGTGGTATGATCTAAGAAAAGGTGAGATCACTGCTCTCTTGGCCTGTGCTCTAGTCCAGTACTTCTTAAATTGTGGTTTGCAACCCCATGGGGTTGCAAAAAATTTGGCAACAGTAAAAGGTTTCTGAACACTCAATAACCAAAAATTAATTAAAAATCAAATGTGTAATGAATCAAAGGTGTTTATGGCAGCACTTGCCCATGCTGCATCATGCAACTTCACTGCAGCCTTGGTTTTTTGAACACATAGCATGCACACTTTGAACTGCACTTGCTGTCATGCCTTATGAATGCTGCCAAATG
Source organism: Vombatus ursinus (assembly GCF_900497805.2). Lineage (NCBI taxonomy): Eukaryota > Metazoa > Chordata > Mammalia > Diprotodontia > Vombatidae > Vombatus > Vombatus ursinus. The sequence goes on from NW_020954641.1 coordinate 17,833,175, forward strand.
TGAAAAGAGGTCATGAGTGGAAAAAGTTTAAGAAGCTCTGCTCTAGTCTATTAACTCAAACACAAGCACTACTTCTCACCCTGAAACTTTGACCAGGGTTCCCTGCTCCAGCTAGCGCTCCTCATCCTGGGACTGTGACCCGAAACCACATATGGACAATGCAACAGAGTCCTGTTCTCAGTGCCAGTGAAGTGTCCACTTGTCCACTGTAATCTCCCTCTGACCAGCTGTCTCACCTTCCCCCTCACCCCCTTACAATCTGTGAGCTAAGAGCTCCAGAAGCCACCATGGTCAATTCAGTTGCCCCAAGGCCTACTGCTGGCTTGCAATGGTGAGACCTGCACCAAACTGCATTCCACTCTCACCCCAGTAAGACAGACCTTTCCAGTTGTCCTGGGCTGGAAAATTGTTTCACCCTGTTCTTTTGTTGGTTTTGCTGTTCCAGAACATTGAGGTGCTATTTTAACATCGTTTGGAATGGAATTTAGGAGAGCTCAAATGAGTCATTACTGTGCCATATTAACTTCTCCCCCCTCACAAAAAATGATTTTTCTAAAGTACAGGTCAGACTAGGTCATTCCCCTACTCAAGAAATTTCTGTGGATATTCTAGGATAAAATACAAACTCCTTTATCTGAGTATCTGACATCTAATCTCCTTCACAATCTAGATCCAGTTTATCTTTCTAAACGGGTTACACATTATTCTCCTCATGTACTCTATACTGTAGTCAAATCGGTCTGATTTCTGTTCCCCACATACTATGGTCCATTCCTTGTCTCCATACTTTTGCACATACCACCATTCCCTTCAATCCCCCCTCCCCATTTCCCCACCACTCATATGGCTAGAATGTTCTCTCTCTCTCTCTCCCCTCATCTTCACTTCCTAGAGCCCCCAGCTTCCTTCAAGGCTCAATTCAAATACAACCTTTTTAAAGATGTACTTTGGGATTTCCCCAGATTTTAGCATCTTATTTCCCTCCCTAATCACTTTTTATTTATTTGTATATAGTCTATATTTATTTGACTGTAAACCCACTATGATATAAACTTTACACATTCCCAGAGTAAAATATTAGCTCTAAAAGGCAGATAATGTCTGGAATTTGTCATTATATTACCCGTGCCTGACACATAGTAGGCACTTAATAAATGCTTATTTGCAAGCTATAGAGAAATTGTGATTTGTGTTAGTGGAGGGAGAACTCAACAAAACTACAGATCCTCAAAAATTTCTTACACAAATGACTTATCGAATTATATAAAGTTGATTTAAAGCAACTCAAAAAACAAACTGGGCTGTTGTTGCTTTACCCTTTAGAATACATCTAAACCTTTTCCTTGATATACAGAGACACTAATTCCCCTAAGATCTAGTGTCCATATCTTAAGACACCACTGAGCACAAAACACAGATTTAAAGCTCAAAGTGACCCTGGAGGCCATCAATTCCAACCCCATCATTCTGCAGATGAGGAACTTGAGGCTCAGAGAGGTGAAGTGATATACTCAGGATCACAGAGTAAGGAAGTATACGAGGCAGGATCTGAAACCCAGATCCCGACTCCAGGTCCAGTTCCTAAGCCATTACCTTCATGCTGCTTCTCACCTGTCCAGTACCAAATTAAGTTTTAGGACTAACAACTTAACTGCTGCCATCCAAAGAAAGGCAACTATAAGTTGTATCAATGTTAATTTTTATTTTCACAATAAGAAAAACACAAAGAATGGGCGTTACAGCTAAAAGGCAGAGAAGCATTATGAGAAGAAATGTGAAACTCAAATGCCTAAGAAAATAAAGTATCTGTGGGCAATAAATGTATAACCTGCAAAGGAAACTCTACCCACAATTTTCTAGTTCTAAAAGAAACTGGTCTACTTAAGTTCATTAATATATGAATCCAAGATATGCACAACAGAACACTACACTATCACATGTAGTCCCCAAGCAGTCCCCTTTCCCAAGTCTCACCAGCATCCTCTTCTCTGCCAGCTGCCGGCAAACACTGGCAACATCCTTAACGTTTGTGGGAAACCTCTGCTGCCAGTGGTCCATGTTAGCAGATTTGTTGCTGAACTGGACTTTATCAAACATAATAGTGACAGCACTTTCTTCCAGTTTTTCAACTTCTCCATACAGAACAGGGATTCGCAGGATTGCTGCACCTTTGGGGAAACAATGTTTCAGATTAGCCTTGCTTTTCAAGTTTCTATGTAACATGGTAGTCACAATATTTTAACATCCTCCCATCTATGATAATAACTGCTTAAACAAGTATATTCTGAAGCTTTTCTTCCCTCTTCTAATGCTTATAGGGATATTCTGAAGGTTTTAAAAATGCCTTCCAAAACTGCTGATTGGTGAATCATTCTAATTTTTTTTAAGTATTTATTTTGAGTGCATTTTTCATATGACAAATGTTGTGTTCCTCCAGTGTAAAAAGGTACCCCACAACACGAAGTGAAGAGATACAAAACGACATAAGACAAAGTCCAAGCTCCTAACAAGGCTTACAGTCTAATGGATAAGATATAAATATCTCTAATGCAAGACAGAATGGAAAAGAATAAAAAGTGGTATGAAGTGCTATGTGAGTTCAGAAGAAAGAACAGGTTGATAGAGAGAAAAAGAAGGTATCATGGAGGAAATGACATTTGAGCTAGACATTGAATGATCATTAAGAATTAGACAAGTAGAGATGAGAGGCAAGAAAGCTTAGGGCATGTTCAAGTAGTAGGAATCTAGCACAGTATAAGTGTTTTTAAGAGAATTATAGGTGGTAAGACAAGAAAAGGTATGAATAAATCATGAAGACTAAGATGTCTGAACCTTCCGAAGTTTTATTTCGGAATTTTATTCCTGACATTTTTTTACAGCGAAGTAGTGTTTTGTGCACAAAATATTCATAAAGTTGACTATTCATTAAAAATAAACTATATAAATGTTTTACATGATTGCATATGTATAACTTCTCTCAAATTGCTTGCCTCCTCAACAAGGGGAAAAGGAAGGGAGGGTGGAAGGAACTCAAAATTGTACAAAACGAAGGTTAACAACTGTTTTTACACATAATTGGGAAAAAATATCAAATTAAAAAAATAAACCATATAAAATCTAAGAATGTTTCTCACTACTATTAGATGACTAACAATGCTCTTTCTTACCAACATTGTTTTCCAAGACAGCCCTTTCTCCTTCGAGTTTGGTTTTACCATACAAATTTAGTGGATTTGGAGCGTCCTCTTCAGTATAAGGTGGGTTTGTTCCATCAAACACATAATCTGAGCTAATGTAGATCAGAAACGCTCCAATTCCCGCTGGGGGAAAAAAAACCAACACAATATTAACTGACTACAGAGATAAAAATCCTTTACTAAATTATAAGAGAAAATGTTTTGTTTTGAGTTAAAGTAATATGAAAACAAGTTCTTTAAATATATTCTTAAAATATTAAATCTCAACAATTAATATTTTATAAAGGTTCTATAATGTCAAATTACCTGCTTCCTTTGCTAAATTCCCTGAAGCATCCACATTAAGCTGAGAAGCAGCATCTGGTTGATTCTCTACAACATCTGGCCTTCTTTCTGCTGCACAATGTACTATGACATGGGGCTGCAAGTTAAGCATTCAGGCATTTTTAACAACAACAAAAATGCAGAATAACTACATCTTCCCTACAGTAAATATAGAGAAAATGTTCATTAAAGCAAAATCTTCATCACTACTGAATTAGTAAGTCAGTAATACTATTATTCATTCTTCAAGCGAATAGAGTTAAGGAAATTGTTTTACAACTTCCCAGAAAAGAGCAAATGGCTCAATAGTAATGATGCCACTTTTACAACACCAACTAGTTACATCCATTGCAATATCAATATCTACAGTCCAAAACCAGAAAACTTAATTTCACCTGAGTAAGAATGGGGGGAAATGTACACCATATGCAATATTATGTGACCTGAAAAGATAATAATACGTAAGAATAGGGATTAAAACTGTGATTTCACTAATACAGGGAACTCCCAAGTGAGGACAGATCCTCTACTAATGCAAGTCAGCACCTGCTCTGCAACTTACAGGCTTAGTGAGCTATCTAGAAGTGATTTGTCCAGGGTCACACAATCAGCTTTTGTGAGGGACTTGATCCCAGGTTATTCTGGATATCTGTTTACTATGCCATAATGCCTCATAACTCAGAAAAAAAAATGGGGAGAAACACCAAATTTCCAGCACATCTACTTATAAATTCAAATATTTCCAAAAATTCTTTTTATGAAGAAACCTTTAAGCAAGTTGTTGTTATTATGCACATGTTGTCAGTGCCATGGCCAGCAATTATGGTGAAGCCTAGCATAGCTGTCTGGTTTGGCACTGAGGGAGCAGACAGCAGTGCCCCAGAAACTGAAGAGGAATATGGAGAGAGAAGGAAAAGAGAAGAAGAAGGCAGGACTTTTTGCTACCAATGCCAATAGAGTTAACTAACTTGACAGATTTCTATGTCTTTATGTGATCAGAATTGCTCACAGGGCAAGAATAAGACCCTGGTGAGCCTCTCACATAGAAAATGTACCACTGCACTCTTAAAACAAAAACAATAACCAAAAAAAAAAAATCCCTCCTTGATTATATGTATCATTACCTTTTCAGGTCACATTATGTTGCATACAGTGTACATTTCCCCCATTCTTACTCAAGTGAAACTAAGCTTTCTGGTTCAGGACTACAGACAATGACATAGCATATTTTTGTCTCTTTTCAACCACCCTAAACAACAGGAAGATAGCTGGAGAAGTGGGGGGTTGGGGGGTGAGGGGAGTGCACATGTATGTGAGTATAAGTGTGTCTATGCATACAACCTCTGGTGTCTTACAGAACTACTTAGTCCTGTCCTTTATGATAAAGGATCAGAGTTAGAGTGAGTGCTGCGTCCATAACAAAATGACCTTTCAGAAACAGTTTCAACTGCATTTCAGTAATGATTATTATTCTTAGACTATACTCACAACCTAAGATTGTGTTAGAGTGGATGTAATAGAAATATAGTGCATATAGGCAATAGCATATTATCAGTGAGGACCAGAATACAATAGTAACAAAATAACAAAAGCACATACATGAGTAGAAAAGGAGGTGATCTGGCCATGCCATGAAAGTATGGTAATAGATGGAGTGCTACCACGATATCCACACAACACTGAAAGAACAAAAGGAAGTCCCCAGCATACTGGGCAGATCCTTTATAAAGTAATTATGGAAAAATACAGACATGAATTGCATAGAATCAGAAAGATTAGATGATTTAATACCTACATTAGTAAAGCAAATAATTTTATCTATTTGTTAATCCATTAAATTAATAAAGATGGAAGTAACCTTCAAATTCCTCCTCAAAGTATGCATTTCCTAAAAACTCCAAACACTGCTATCCAAAAATCCAAATACTGGTGATGGGCCCTGTGCTAAGTGACAATACTGATTGATCTCTGAATCCTCTTTGTTTCTTAGGTAGACATACTCATATCTCAACATTTATCCTTTTGCCTCATACTCTTCTTAAATGGTAACTTTTTACACTAAGATCTTTTCTTTGCCATTGACTTCTTAATGCCCTGGTTTCTTTAGGTAACTCCTTGACAACGATTCATTTCCCTATATTCTGAGAAACTTCTAACACTGAAGGTCCTCCGTGAGTTAAAGAAAAAAAAACAAAACAAAAACCTGTTACACCATACCTGAAAATCCTGAATGATATCATGAACTGCATGAGTATCCAAAAGATTGACTTGTTCAAATCTAGGTCGAGCTCTACTGTATCCACAGCCAACTGCATGCCAGTTGTTCTGCTCAAACTCTTTGTACACAGCTCTGCCAAGGAGGCCAGTGGCACCAGTAATCAAAGCACGCCTACTAGGGACATTAACATCCTCCTAAAATGTAAAGGCAAAAAAAGATTTATTTGAATATCACTCTATCATAAGAAATAGCCCTGATATTAAATTGAATTTACTGAACAACTCAAGCACCTAGCAATTTGATATGTTTCAGACCTATAACGTAACTAGTAATTTACAGAACAAAGACCAATGGAACTTATGGCTAATGTCATTAGATTTAAAAGACTTCAAAAAGTCTAATGCACCCCCCCAAAAAAATGATACTGCAAAAGCAATTTAAATTATATACCTCAGTTTTACCTCAAAGATTTAACAAATCAAGTTAATACTGGATAATCTTATTTATATTCACTTATAACATCTGAATGAGACAGCTCATACACACCAATTGTTGTAGTTAGCATACTTTTCAGTGATTTACCAAAAAAAAACCAAACAAAACAACCCAACCATACTTAGATTTAGGCTTATTTATTTTGTAGTCTGATCACATAGTTGGACTTTATTTGGTTAAAATGTTTATGGGGCTTGATATTTTTGATCCTGGATTCTTTCTAATGACCTACTTTTATTCTTAAATTTTCCTTGGCCACCATAATACTTCAGGACCAGATAGGAATATTCTTACATTTACTCCACAATGCCATTCTCCATAGCTGTTAAGCTGAAGGGAGATAATAAGTACATGCTAGCCTTACAAAATGCATACAAAATAAATTTAACCACAACAATACTATTAATCTGTTAAAAATTGTATTAATTGCAATACATTTATCAATAAGTTTTACTTTAATAAATTCTTCAAGACCTTAAATTTAGAAGTACCATATCTCTGGCTAAAAAAACAAAAACAAAAGCAAAAAAATTAGAGCTACTCCAAATACAACCACACATTCAAGAGTGTCAAGATTTTCTTTTCTTTTCTTTTTTTTGGGGGGGCTTTCTAAGTGCACAGGGAGAGGAGGCATGAATATAGAAAGAGCAGGAAAATGGGAGTCAAGAGACCCAGATCTTGGTACTACTGAGTGTACTCAAATCAAAATTTATCTCAATTTTTTTTCATTCATAAAATGAGGAAGTTCAACTAAATACTCTCTCTAAAGGGCCTTATTTTGTGATCCTGTGAATGTTATGAATTTTCAAGGCCCTCACCAGAATTGGGCAAAAGACTAGGAATAATACTTGACGGCAGGGATCGTACGTTATTTATTTTCATATCTCCCTCTTAGCATCATGTAACAAATGTTTATTGAATAAATGTGATGGAACGAGACAGAAACAGTCCAGGCCTTATCCTAATTTCAAATCTCTTTTTCAGTCTTCTACCAGGTCAAGTGACTTGTGAAGCCAAGACTTTTGTCTTTGTTTCTTCTTTAATGAAAAATTAATGTATGTACATGGAATCTGATGAACCAGATTCAGATAAAAGATGAATACTGTTTTAAGCTTAACATCCTCCTTCACTCTAACAAGGCAAATGAAATTATGTTTGTTACTGGTTGATACTCAACACTGTCATGACCTTCAGGAAAGTTTATGACTTCTCACTTAGAAAAACCAAAATTTTGATCACAGCTTCATAGCTGCCTAAAGTTAACATATTCATCTACAAACATATACTTTCATAAGTAGAAAATAAACCATTTCTTCTCAAACTGATATTAAAATGAAATAAAATTCAGAGAAAACATTTTAAAATGCACTAAAATTTGCTGTTCAAGAATTTTACCTATTATATTCCAAGTGTGTAAACTACAATTTTGTGAGATTAAGATTTTGTTTCAGAAAATGAAAACATCTTCCAAGTCTGACTTTCCACATAAAAATCCAGTTTGATGCTAATCTTAAAAATATTTCATTGAAAAATACTTTAGACAATCACTCTATAAATTGTTCTGAATGTGAATATACAAATGCCAACTACTATATAGCATCACCAAAAAGTACAGTAGGATAAATGCCTCAAACTTATATATCCGCAAAAGAGGAAAATTTTTTTGGCTTACGAAGTACTCATAGAGGGTCTCCAGTATTTTAGTGAAGGAATTACACACACATACACACACACACACACACACACACGTATGGATGTTTTATCCTTGAAAAATAAAGTCCCTGTGAGTTTAAAGAAACACAGAGCCATGTCTCTTAAATGTTAATTTAGGAAGTAAGTAAATAACTCAGGACAGTTAAAATAAACAACATCATGACTTATTTAGCAAGTCTATAGTTTGTGGTGGTTAAAGACTTTCATTTCTGGGTTTGGGGCTGAGGAGAGTTCAGTTTCTACATTGTCAGATCTAGGAATCCTATGTCCTGACCCATCTTCCTTCTCCCCTCACTCCCTCTCCTCATATATAATGATACCAACATAAATACTTCTGGAATCGAATTCTTTATATATGTGCACACGTGTGTATATATATATGCATGTGTGCACAACATACATGTGTTGTGTGTGCATGCACATGCATGTATATATGGGTGTGTGTGCACATGTGTTTACATATACATATATATGAATTTTGTTCTGAGAATCTTTCCATTCCGTTCCTACTTTCCACTCTGAATTTATTTTTACTAGAAAAGTTGAACATTTCTAAAGTAATTACAGATTTGTTTTCTATTTTAATGGTAAAAAGGTAAATACTATAACCATATTTTTTGTGGATTTTTAAACGTCAAAGGAAATTACACATGATGGGAAAACATCTAGGGGCTCCAATCTTCACCTCAGAATCACAAATTCATGGAAGTATATTTTTATGACATGTTTTAGATTCATTATCTCATTTAAGCCCTAGGAAGGCAGATTTCATTATGTACACATTATCTATCAGAGAACAGAGGCTCAGTAAGATTAAATGACCTGCCCAAAATCACAGAGCTAAGTGATGTGAGTGAACTACTGAATGTTAACATATTTTTTCTGCTTCATATTATTTAACATAATGGGGCAACATCTTTTTCTTGTTTGTCTATACCTGTAACTTCATTAGCATAAGAGAACTCTCAGATCACCAGCTGGTCTGCAACTTCCACATAAGAGACTAAGTAGTTAAATTACTTGTCCAGGGTCACAGTCAGTATATGTCACCACCAAGACTAGAACCAAGACTGTCTATCCACTACACCCTATTGTTTCTAAGAAGAATATATCATTAATGACAAGTCCTCACAATTCATGATACTAAGAAAATACTCATTCTCAAGAGCTTATTTTAATTCAGTAACTATGTACTGCTCCCTTATCATAAGCCTACCACTAAGGCTACCATAAAAACCACTATCGACCCATTTTTAGAAATTTATGGTTCACTCAGGAAAAGATTCTCATAGGATAAAATTCATATACATAAACACATACATGTGCATATACACCCATATACACATACATGTGCGTACATACACAGGGATGTTGTGCACGCATACATATATACACATGTGAGCGCACATATAAAGAATTCTATTCCAGAAGTATTTATGATGGCATCATTATATATGAGGGGAGGGAGTGAGGGGAGAAGGAAGATGCGTGAGGACATAGGATTCCTAGATCTGACAATGTAGAAACTGAACTCTCCTCAGCCCCAAGCCCAGAAATGAAGGTCTTTAACCACCACAAACAACGTGCTCCGAGACACCCCGCCCCCAGCACCCCCCCCCCCCCCCCGGGGGCCCCCCCGCCCCCCCGGGCCGGACCCCCCCCCCCCCCCCCCCCCCCCCCCCCCCGCCTGGGGGACCTCAGAGCTCTAAGCGGAAGGAACCCGGGCCTGACAAGCCCCGCCCATCGCGTTCTGTTGACCAGAAAGCTGCTTTTTCTGACCACGAAGTTCCAGGAAAATCAGCAAAGAAAAGAGAAAAGAAGTGAAATCACAGCCGAGGCAAGGCTGAAGCCTCCAACAGGAAACACAAACTCTTCCTGGGACCAGGGAAGCAAAACCGAGGCCTCCGCGGCGGAAAGCGCCTTCGGGAAACAAGAGTCCGGCGCTTCCCAGGCTTTGCCCGCCCCAGCGTCTCCTGGCTTCGGCCCCCCGGGCTCGGAAGCTGCCGAGCGGGGAAAGACGCAGGCAGCTCGGCTGCCCTGGGGGAGAAGAGGGCCGACTCCGCTCACCTCCACCAGCTGGCAGCTCCCGGGGACAAAGTGGATGGTCAGCTCCTTCTCCCGCCCCACCATCCCCACAGCCGTGGCGGCGCAGCCTGCCTTCGACCTGAGCCCGAGCCCCGGTTTCGGGTCCGCAGCCACCAGCGTCAGGAACACCTCCCACTAGGTTCAGGCTCAGGCCCAGCCCCTTGGCGAGGTCCCTTCCGGCTTCCGCCGCCACAAACACGCACGCCGATTGGCCACACCTCCCTCCCGGTCGGGGTGGCTGATTGGTCAATTTCTTCTCGAGTCAGAAATGCTGATTGGCTATGCTCACGCTCCCTCTCGGAGTCTTTTAAAGGGACAAACGTATCATAGGGCAGAGTTCTAAACAAGTCTAGACTGTCACAGGAACTGGATAAGGATTTATCTACTTTTGCCAACGAATAGACAATAAGACCCAGGAGGATAGAGAATAGCACTAAAACCAGAGAAAAGTGATTTAAGATTCAAAAAACCTGTTAGAATCTGCCTGCCACTTCTTAGCTGTGTGATATTGGACACATCGTCACTTACATCAGATTTAGAGCTGGAGGCCAATGCAGCCGCCTAATTTTACAAATGAGACTGAGACTCAGAGAAGTTGTGTGATTTGGCCGAAGTCACATGAGTAAATGGTAATGGAATTCAAAATCAGGTCCTGTGACTCCAAGCATTCTTAACACTGTATCAAGCAAGAAAACTGACATTCTATTTTCTAAAAATCTTTTCCAGCTCTAAATCCTGTATCTGACTTCTTCACTCACATTATCAGGAGCCTTTAGCCCATAGGTTCACTGCCCCTTTTCTGCACCTAGTAAACACTGCTTCTTCAGGACAATCCTCAAATAACTAGGTCTCCAATCTCTCAAATCAAGTCAGGGAATGACCTTGTTTGCTGCCTTGCCATTCTATATTAAGTCAGAGCCCTGAAAATCTTAGATTCCAGGTAGATGGGAAAAACTAAAAAGGTTTGGCCTATTGGAAAGTCCCTTCCACAGCCATCTCTATTACTGGTGGACAAAGGTCATCGTGTACTCTGTGCGAGGGAGAGAGTACATCATGGGTTTGACTTATCAGACCCTGTCCTAGACATGTAACAGTATCTAATGTTCTTCCAAGTACAGTAGATAACATTACCTAAACAGCAGGGGAAAACCATGTTCCTGAGAAGAGCAGAAAACTAAAGAAAGATGTTGGTTTCCTAATTGTCATCTGCCATCATATAAAGCAACTCAAGACTAAATACAATGCTTTGAAAAGACCTCCATTTTTCAGAGTCCAGGTACTTCTCTTCCATTCTTCCCCAGCCCTTCTTCCCCCACCCTTCAACCTCTCAATGCATTCAAAAGTGGCATGAATCCCTTGTTTAATAGGGACAGAGTCTGGTACAAAAGACCAACCAAAACAATTGTAGATCTTATGGTGTAAATCTGAGTATGTTGGTGTTTCAGATCACACTAAGTGTCCTTAAATTACAAACATAAATCTACAGGTAGTAAGTTAATCAGGGGGAAAAAAACAAAATAAAACAAACAAACAAAAAAAACCTGGATACTATTCTTGGATGGTTTTGTTTAAAGTTAAAAGAGATTCTGATGTAACAAATCATGAACTAAGAAAACAACAAAAAACATCCTATTCTGCCCAATGGAGGGACTCCGGGTAAGATGTAGTATGGCAGTTTCCCTGTCTTATATAAGGGGGGGGGAGGGGAAGAGCCCTATTACAGTAATAGCAACTCACCTGACCTATATTTGAACACCAGTATTTGGCTACCTGTCACAATGGCTTGGTTTTTATTCCTAGGCTATTATGAGTAGAAAACACATCCTTGGTGATACTAGGAGAATAAATGTAAATCCAATCAGTAGGTAACATGTATGTCACAACTTAGTCTGTAAATTTAAATTAAGTAGGGTGGGGAATACACACACATACAATACTGACAAAATCTCTTCATATAGCAAAACAAAGAAAAACAGGAGCAGGGAACCATAGATGGAATCCCTAAGTAATCTGGGACAAGGTAGTGGGGGAGAACGTTTTAAGTGCTAGCAAATGAAAATCGTACTACATTTGGCATTGTGTACATGTCAGCTCCTTAAACTGTCTTTTAACTGAATGCTGTGATCCCCTGAATCAAAGCCTTTGCCCCACCCCCATTTTCAATGTTGAACAAACTTTTACATCTAAATGGTACACTCAAGCTAACTTTGTAAGTTTGTTACATACTAGTTCTATTTTTCTCATTGAGATTCAGTTTCAAAGCATTAACAGGTCATATTCCCAAACTAAAGCATTTTAATTCTTGAATGTCCAACCCTTACCTGTTCCATTTCCACCAGCATTTCAGGCATAATTCTTATTTCAGGAAATAGATTTAGAGATTGCCCTAACCCCCCAGGCAAAGTCCAGGGCTAGCCGTTTCTTTGTCTACTTCAGCCAGGAAACAACACTTGCACTGGAAGAGGGAGGCTTTTTCACTTGACCTTTTTTCAATTAGCATTTTGATTCTAGTCTCTGGGTCACGTGCCGTTTTCCACATTCTAGTAAGCTGGCAGCTGATTCCTTCTGGCAGCCTTGAAAATGCCCAATGAGAAGTTACAGGCTTAATTTTGACTTAAATAGAGTGCAATAGCAAGTCATTATGTATGTCTAAGTGATTTAAGGTAAAACCTTGCTGGTAACTTGTGGCAATTGTCCTTTTGTAAGAAATACTAAGTAGGCAGTTAGGAAACAGCCAACCATGCACTTGATTAACCTCCTTAATCTTGGTCTGGAGGGTAATAGGAGCAATGGGTGAAAGTTGCAAAGTGGCAAATGTTATTTTGTAAAGAAAACTCCACAAATGTTTAAGCTATACCAAAGTAGAAAGGAATGGCTAAGGAGGGAGTGGATGTCTACCCCACACTTACCTCCCACCAAATCCCTTCAAACAAAAGCTGTAACACTTTTCAGACATGTTGTAGAGGAAATTCATGTTTCCAGTTGGGCTCTGAAGCCTCAACTCATTATTTGAATCTGTTTTTTCTCCATCAGTGGCAAGGATACAGTCAAACAGAACTGTTATCGCTGACATTTCCTGACCTTATGTGTTTGAAAAAACAAAAGTTGTTTTTAAGTCTGGGTGAGTGGAGTGTTCTAAACCTTGAATTCGTACTAATGAGTAAAAGTAAAGAGGACACACACACATCTATATACACATCTCTCTTTACCATTAGTACAAATTCATATACATATGTGTATATACATATACATATATATATATTTAGACACACATATTCTTACAAGATGCCAAGTTTTGTAGCATGTGTGTGTGTGTGTGTGTGTGTGTGTGTATGTATGTGTTCTGAGAAGGGATTGATAGGCCTCATCAGACTGCCAAAAGGGTCTGAGACACAAAAAAGCATAAAGGACCCCTGTGTCTAAGTTTGAGAGTTATCATTCTAACCAATACTATGAAATGTTTATTTCTATAAATGCCAAGATATAAGGAAGAGATGCTACTTATTTCATAAATAGGATCGTTTAATTCCAAGATTTTAAGAAATCACATCCTAACACTACATTAGATGTAGATTCTATTCTATTTCCTTCTACGACCAGGGCAGAGCCACCTGCCTTGTGTACCTCCCTTATAACTCAACTGTCTCTTAAATACTGTTACACATTTCAGCTTTTCAGAAATATTTCTACATGTTTGGAAAGCTGCTATTCCTGTTCAGTTGCTTTTCCTGAACTAGCTAGAAATGGCAATATTGGCTTAAAAACAAAACATAAGATCCATCAACCTCAGAGAAATGAACGAGAGAGAGCAGGCTGGATTGCACTTGGAAAATTCATAGCATTTTCAATGACTTTAAGCATCAACCAGAAACAAAAACCCATCATTTTTTTTTTTAAACCACCAGTGCTTTTCTGATGGTACTATATAGCAATGAATCTTGGATTAACCACAATGCTATGGAATCAAAATTGAAGGTCTCTCAAATGATTGGCATCAATTGCAGCACATTACAAATAATGTTATGTATGGAGTAACATAAAATATATCAGATATGTAATCAGAAAAAGCAATGAGCTAGTCACATAGTAAAAAAAAAAAAGATAAAAAAAAATACCTGGATGCTGCATTGGCACCAATGTACTATTACAAGAAAGTCCTCAGGGAATTGGCTCAGGCCCCCGTGAAGAAATGACAGAGGGCATGGGCGAAAGTTGTGCAGGATGAGAAGGCACAGATGGGTTGTGATAGGCACCACCGGAAGGGGAGCCACATCAGTGAGATAACATATATAGCAAAGCAGGCCTTCTGTCTTCGGCCACTTCTACACTGGTAAAGTTCCAAAACAGTAACTAAATTTGTTTTGAAGTAACAGCTTTAAAAGAAATTTAATTAAGAAAAAAGTCTCCAATGGGACCATCTAGTGGCAGAAATCTTTTTCTGAGTATGCTTTTTGGAGACAAGGACAATGGAGTTCAATAGCTCACATTTACCTAGAATGTATTGGCTTACTATCCTCACCAGTCTGGGAGGCAATGCAAATATTATCCCTAGTTTACAGATGGGAAAACAGGCACAGGGGTTAAGTGATACATACAGAGGGTCACACATCTCTGTGTCAGAATCAAATTTGAACTTGTTTCCTTTCCACTGATCTTTCTACTATACCAGATTGAAACTCATTGGATATGTCTTTATTCTCAGTTTAAGAAGAAATGGTAAAGGAATGAGGATGTCATATTTCTTGGTATTCCCACTGCTAGCTAGAATTAAAATGTTCTTTAAGAATAAGTGCTCAGCAATCTAAGTATACTCAATGAGAAAGGATTCTCTAATTTTTTTTAATACTCTGAATTCCCCAATTTCCAAAGAGGTATTTTTATTTGCAAACTATTTCCCAATTAACTGTAGGTTGACTTCATATTTGTGAAGAGCTTTGAATGTCTAATATTTACACTGACATTTTTCTTATGAGCCTACCACTTATGAGCCCATGCAACTTAGGACTGTTTTCATTTTTGTTTTTAAATCAAAATGTCAAACATTTATTCCTGACAAGTTTTGTCACATTTCCCCAAAATTTCTAATCCAAAGAAATATTTACCAGCTCTTAATTCAGAAAGAACTCACTATAATTTAAATGCCAGTTAAGTCACCTATCCACATAGTATCAATTCAAAATACAAAGTGTTGTAGTCTCAAAACTGAGGATGGCAGGTAACTAAAATGGGGAAAAGTCATAGAATCCTTGTGAATTTTTATTTTATCCATAAATCTAAGTTAAATACATCCAAGGCCACCCATGACTAAGCATTATATAGTGGCAGTTTTGCATGGCAGAGAAACAGAAGATATACAAAAGAGATCAATTTTGTTAATCATATTTGTTATCCCTTTTTTTCAATGACTTTCATAAAAAAATTTATTTCACAGAAGCATAGATTAAAATGCATAAAAAGGGAAAAGGAAAATAAAGTTATAGAGTGAGAAACATTAAATAATTTGGAATCAATTAATTGCAGTCATTAACATTCTGTGACAATCCAATTAAATGGTCTGATTTGTAGTTTCCATGACATTTGTTATACAGATGTACATTAAGTTTTATATATATATATATATTTAGAAGTACTCCAAGTGCCATCATTCCTAAGGGAAATGCAAATAGATATTTCTTGCTAGAAAGAAATATGCATACCTTTATACATAGCTAAATAAATAAAGGCTTCTTCCCCTCCTGCTATGCACCCCCCTCCCAATTAAAATCCTAGTGTATTAAAGTTTATTCTTCTATTTCTTTTAGAACCTGAGTTAACATTCATATGTGAAACCCAAGGGAAAAAAGTATCTTTATCTGAGGCCTCAGATTCTTATTGGAAACTCTTCCTTCTAGCACTGGACAAACATTCAGGGCAGAACTCCCTAGGAAAAGGTATACATATATTATTTGACTAATACCTAGAACATCTAAGTAGTTTTAATTGCTTCTTGCCTTCTTTGGCTTTCAAGCTTGAAACTTGCCCTAGAAGTTTTTTTTAATTACAGCTTTATAGAGGAACATCTATCTGGGGCCAAAATGACCCTATAACCACTGGAATATTAGATAAAACTGTCCACATCTTGTTAGCCAACCTTGAGGAAATGAGGAAGCATGCCAATCCTCTGTCCTCATGTTTCTCAATTACTGCACCCAAAGATCCCAAAGCATAGATCTGGAAGATAATAGATAATACCTTGCTCCCAATCAATTCTGGATGACCTTCCCCTACCCTCCACCCTCCTCCAAGGAGAAAGCATCTTTAACACACATCAGAGATGGGACTTTTCTCATACAAAAGGGAAAAATGTGGCACTTTACATAAGAACTGCTATGCCATCATTTCAATTTGAACACAGAACTGGATGACCACAGCACATATCACCAGTCTCTAGACAGCTAGAAAGAATATCCTCTAATAAGTCACTTTTGGATGGGTAAACTTTTTGAATGGACTTTTTCGTTCATCCTCCTCTTTGGAAAGGATATTAGATTATCAAATAATCACTCATTTGGAGATGCATTTGCTGCAAATGTAGGAATTGAAAGGGATAGGTGAAAATGACTAAGTCTCCTTATTTTAATATTCCTCAAACTCATACCGAGCCTTTATTCAAAATGTTGCAATGAGTAGCCCTAATTTAGTATTTCAATCTAAACGTGATCACGCAAGATAGTAAGTTGAGTACTTTAATTTTTGTCTCTCTTTTTTTTTTCTTTTTGGCTGCTAACAAAAGTGCAATAACAATGCAGCAGATTTTGCTGGGAGAATATATAATACCAATAATTTTTTTAAAGGAAGACTAATCGGATGGAAGTATACAGAAAAAATTGAAAGAGGAAAAAGAGAACTGAAGCATGGAAATCAGCTATATAGGCTACTACACTACAGTAGTGAAAGTATGAATGGAAACAGAAATGGAAAGGTTAAAGAAAACTAAAATGGGACATTATCTCTGGATGTGAAGAGTCGAGGTCAATGGAATACTGTATACTTTTCATACAGCTAAAGAGAGGTGAATTTTTAAATTATCAGCATCATTAAAATCTCAGAATTTGAGAGTATTCCAAAAACCAATAAATTATAAATAGTCCTTATAGATTATCTGTGATGTCTTGTCTCATGATTCCAGAAACTCCATAGGATCTCAGTAGCATTTTCTGTTACCTAGAAGAATCATTAGCAAATATATTAGCATACAAAAAGTATGGATTTATACTGTAATTATTATAATTAGTTTCTCAGTCTTTATAACTAATTAACAAAGTATATTATTCCTAGGGCTTGCTAGAATTTTGTCTGTTTTCTAAATCAATGAATCTGTAAAGCATTCTCAATATGCCTCCTTTCTTCTCTAAGTCAACTGGAATGCAAAGCATTCCCTACAGAATACTTTTCACTGATAAGTATACAAAAAAAAACTGGATTAACAATACTGAAAAACCTCACCTTTATTCAGAATAAAAAGGAACTTTTTGAATCTCTCTCCATACATATGGAGTGTGACAACATAAGGAAATGACCCCACCCCGCCTCGCTTCCCTCTTTTAAGTTTCAGCTTACAAAATAATATTAGGACAATACTTTATACTGAAGTCATTATTGTCATCTGAGAAACAATCATTAGCCATTCTGTATAATCTATTCCAAAACAATGCTCTGCACTAAACTTTGAGGAAAATGAGTAGAGGTTCATGGAAGAACTCTGTTCTCTCTGATGACCAAATTTGGGAGATGGCCACACAAGGGCAAAGAGACTTTTGATCCACCTGGGAGCAGTTCCTTCACTCTCAATGCCCAATTGGGGAATGATCAAATTAAGTCTTTGACTACTTTATTAAATAAACATATCCTCGAGTTCTCCTTTTAGAAAGTGCAAAGGAGGATCCTTGGAGGGACTACTTGAAGAAGAACTAAAATAATTTTAGGATAATGATTCTATAGGGTGCAAGGCCATTTTAAAAAGTTAACTATCATTCTGAGACTGTTACCTAAACTCTGAACCCTTTCTTAATCTTGACTGTGGTATTTTGTTTATTGTTTGAGAATATCATAAATGATAACTCCCCAAAAGCTTATGTTAGAGAATCTTTCAAAGGCAAGGGGAAGTTCTGCCCATTTTTGGACCTTTCTCTCTAAGTAGCAATAGCTATAATGATTTAACTCATAAAATTCTTTCTGGCAGGCTTATGCCCACAAAAAAGAGCATCCTTTTTATTCAGCAGGCACTACTTCTGAGTTAAGCCAGGCAAAACTGACCTTTTCTTACCTTCTTTCAAAGGCACTTTGGGAGTACAATTTTCTTTACTCTCGTGCTGAAAAGCTTTAGAAGGATCAAACCTCTTGAAACCTTTTGCTTCATTCACTTGTTCCTGAAGCCTTTTCCCAGCTTGTTTTTCCTTAGCCAGCTGAGAACGGAGTTTAGAAACCTCCTAAATAAAGAAAAAGCAAACAACCAGTAATTTTTATTTTCCAATAAAGATGTACTATAAATGTCACTTGCCAATAACGTACAAAGTTTCCCAAGCATAGGTTCTTAACCTGAGACAGAAAGATTCTAAGGTATCTGTGAACGTAGACAGGGAAAACATTTACCTCTTATTTTCACTAAAATAAATTTTAATGAAAATACAAATTTTCACTCTAGCTAGAAATTAACATTCCTTCAATTATTTAAAAACATTCTGAGAAGGAGTCCAAAAGTTTCACTAGACTGCCAAAGGGGTCCATGATACATACAAAAAAGTTAAGAACCCTAGTTTTAAAGGATGTATTAAAAACAGATTTCAAGTTATTGTTGCATTCAAAATATTTAAGACTAATGATAAATTATAAATTAATCTGGAATAATCTTTATTTTTCTTTTGGCATATCTGTAACTAAATTGAGACAGATGATTTTCAAGATGGTCACTTAAATATTTGGAGTCCTACCTGAGTTTGAGCCTTGACTCTGCTGACTTACTAGTAAGACCTTGAGTAAGTCACTTACCCTCACTTTAATTTTCTCAACTATAAAATGAAAAGGGGAAAAAATGGTGTGGGCAAAATGATCTCTAAGACCTCTTGCAAATCTAAATCCAACGATCCTAAAAGGAGTTAATCTCAGGATAGAAATGTTTTTCTTACTCCACTCGCCAGTTATCATATAATTCACATTAAAGGCAAATAGAAATATTTATGACAATTTTGCCTAGTGTTCCCTCATATAGTTAGATAAAGTTCTTCCATCCTAAAAATATCATGGTAATTTGAAACACTGAACATTTCAGGATATGATCCCTGCATTTGTTTATTTTGCTAATGAAAATGTTTTCCAATAGAACAAAATAGTTAAAAAGTAAATTGAAATCCAAGTCAAGTGAAGTGAAGAACTTCCTCACTGTGCTCCCACTGAGGTTAGATCAAAGACCTGGCTGGATAAACTATGTCAGGGAGTACTCAAAAACTTTGCTGGTGTCATAGCTATACCACTGCTGGTGATTTCTGAGGACTGAGATAAGAGAATGGAAATGGAAAAATATCCCAACTTAAAAAATGGAGAAAACAGATACTTGCATCTTATATGGTGGCAAGGATGAATTCAATTTTCGGTAAAATACTAAAACAGATTATTTAAAACTATTGTGAGTAGTTAGAAGAAGGTGATCAGGAACAGTCATTGAGACTAACCTTATTTCCTTTTTGGATAAGAGGGCCACCATGGGAAAAATATGAACACACACACACACACACTTCATAAAATTTCAAGCTGGAAGGGTCCTTATTGATATAACACAATTCCTTCATTTTAGTGAAGAGGAAATTAAGATTCTAAGGGTTTAGTGACTTAATAGTAGATGCACAGGTAAAAAGTATCAAAGCTGGGATTTAAACCCAGGTCTTCCAACATTATGTCCAATGTTCTTTCTACTACATTCCCTTTCTTTCAAGTATAGATGCTAAATGTCTTTCGGAAATCCAATGTCTCATGACATCCTTGTAGACAAATTGGAAAGATGTAGGCTGAATAATAATACATTTAGAAGGGTATAAGACTGTCTGACAGGATGGATCTATCTATTATTGGATAGACATTAATCTGAAATAAAATGCTACACAGTTGTTTTGGACCCTGTTCTGTTCTAAATTTTTGACAGTGACTTGGGTAAAAGCATGGATAGTATTTTTATCACATCTGAAAATGACACAACACTTTAAGAGGGGTAGCTAATAAACCAGATGAAAGAATTGGAATACAAAAATGTTAAAAGGCAGGAATGGTAAGCTGCAGCCAACAAGATGAAAGGTCATAAAAATGTATGTAAAATTTCTGCATCTGAGCTTTAAAAAAAAAAAAGTCTGCACAAGGAAAGGCTGTGGTGTAATATCAAGAAATAAGTCTCCATGAAAAACACTTAGAGGTTCTGGTGGACATCATACTCAATATGTCAATAGTTTGACGATGAACCTACAAACCTAATGAAATCTTAGGCTGCATTAACAGAGCCAATGTCTGATGTGAAGGAGATTACATTCTTTCTATATTGCGATCTGGTCAGACAGGCTATTCCTGGAGTACTTTTTTTCAGTGTGGGATACCATATTTTAGAAAGGACAGTGAGAAGCTAGAGTACAGTAAGAAGAGGAGGAAGAGGAGAAGGAAAAGGAAATCATGCTAAAAAAGTTCATGGAATGAACTGGGGAGATTTAACCTGGAGAAGAAAAAATCTGAGAGATGTGAGGGGTGGAGGTGATAGAAGGGAACTTTAGCACCCTTCAAACATCTAAAGAATTATTATGTGGATGAAATATTAGTTTGGACCCAGAGAGCAAAACTAAAAGCAGTGAGTTACTCTGAAGCAGATTTTAACTAAACTGAAAAGTTCCTAACAATTGGAACTGTCAAAAATGGGATGATCTGCAGAGGTATTTACATATAAGCTGCATGACCATGATGGAACACTGTGAAGTAGGGATTTATGACATGGACATTGCCTATGAAATTACTTCCAATTCTAATATTCTGTGATTCCACTTAAATTTTTGTAATTCTGTTTTCAAAAATTGGGGAATGAATCTACTAATCCAACTATGTGGGAGAGTCTTATTAATCTTGTGAATGAAAGCAAGAATGAAATGTTAAATTTACAAACCAATTTGAGCTGGTTATTTTCTTCCTTTAATTTCATGACATGTCTAATTTTTTGCTTTTGATTCTGATGCCCCAATAACTTAGCATATGATTCACTCAGTTTATTCAGTTCTTCCTGCGTTGTACCATGTTCAGTCAATAAAGCTCTCTTTTCTGCTTCAAATGCATCCAATTGTTCCTAAAAAAGATTTACAGACAAAAATTTAAAGGTCAGAATTTTCAAGTTCACATGCATACATATTCAGCTAAACCTTAGAAATTAAATTTTAACATATTATTCTAGCATGTCTTATATCGTGATAATGCTAAAAATATGAGCACAGTTACTGAATTCTTTTATGTTGAGTTTTCTCTATCCTCAGGACAAAACAAATACTTTAAGTGACAAACAGAAACTAAACCAATTTTTTTAAAATAAAAAAATTAGCAAGACTAATTTAAAAGATTTAAGCATGACAGTATCATGTACACTTCTTTTAATAAGAAGTTACATTAGAGAACAGACTTCACATTATGACAGGTATAGAATCTTCTTCAGGAGAGCTCAGGTCACAGTTATAAGTAACTGGCATTAAATATTTCTAAGACAATCAAAAGTAACTGTTTAAATTTATAGTGGACAAACCTGAAAAGGCTTTGTTTTGTTATAAAGTTCTTCATAAAGGAAATGCCATTTTTCCACTTCTTGTGTTAATTCCATATTCATTTCTCCAGTTTTGCTAAATGAAGGGAAAAAAGACTAAATAACAATAAGTAACATAGTTGTAATTTGAGAAATAGAAGTGTTGTAAGGTATTACCTTGTTTCTTCCATCTCAAGTTGTCTGTTAAAGTCTTCACTTTGTTGCTTGAGTTTGTTCTGTAAATCAGATATCTGTTCTAGAGAAGAAGCTGTTGCTTCTTTTATTTCTTCTTCTTTAAGTGCCAATTTACTCTGCACGTCTACAAGCATCCTTAGATTTCAGGCAGATATAAAATCAAGTAAATTTTCTAGTCCTTCATGTGAAACTGAAAGTTGCATATCCATGATTTTAACTTTCATTTTAATTACTATAAAAATTGAATGTTAAAATTCATGAAAGCAAAATAAAATCTTATACCTACCAAATAGCATGTATAGCAATACACTGCCTGAATTAACTGATTTATAACAAAAGTCCCTAATTAAATCTTGCCTAATGCCTCTCTTATGAAGAGAGAGAAATGTGGATTCTACTATTCTAGTAGAGTTCTGGGTTCATCATGCAAATTATTGAAGCCATCTAATAAGACAAGAAGGAGTTACAATCCAAATAGGTGAACAGCATCAATGATATTATAGCTGTCTTGAAATACTAATAAAATGTAATAAGGCTTATATAAGTATGGTACTTAGCATTTCCTCACTATGGTAATTAAGTGTGTAGGTGGTCCTACCTTGCATATTCTTCATCCTTTTTATTTTTAGCGTGCTGAACCTCTAACATTTGCTGCCGAACAAGCTCAACTGTTTTTTCTGCCTCAAAAGCCTTTTTCCGTAGTGATGAATTCTCATACCTAAGATCCACCATTTCTTCAGTCACTGATCCTTTATGGCTTTACCAACAAAAAACAAACAAACAAACAAAAAAACCAAGGTAATCCTTTTAACCATTGTACAATGACAAGCTATTATCTCACCAACTTCCATAGTTCAAAACCTATTTAATGCACATAGGATAGAGAAGGGGAAGGATTGTAAAATAATTGTACGCTGAGACAACTAAAAATTCAAATGTCCTAAAGATTATATTAGTTGGGATGTCACTCCTCCAGTGTTCATCTTTCACCACTATGTTTCCATAAGGTTTTCTATAAGGTGCAACTTAGGAACTAGGTGGTGGACAATATACCTTTCAAATTCAGTGATGACTTCTTTAAGATTTTGCAACGTATTGTTGTACTTTTCCTGCCAGTGCAGAGAGGTCTGATTGTGTGCTTCATTGTTTTTCTCAATTTCATCCTGTTTCCTGGGAGGGAGTGGGGGAGAGGTAAAAAATTACATTTTTTTGCCAAACAGAGACACTCAAGAACAATCATTAGGGCTAAATTATGCAGGAGACTGAGAGTGACAAAAAAGAAACACTTGGCTTAAAGATATGTCACTGAAAAAGTTTCTCTCAAACTATTACAAGGTTATTTGGCGTCATTATATGAGTAATTCTTCCTAGACATTGTTATTACTCAAGGACTTAAGAAAAAAGATCGCTATAAAACAAAGAATAAAATGAAAAACTTTTAAAAATCTGCGTTTTGAAAAAGTTTCACATACTTCTTAAAATACTATGAATGGACAATACAAAAAAGATAAAGTTTTTAGGTTCGAAAATGTACTCGCTATTTAACCAAAAATCATTTGGCAAACTAGGCAGAGCTAAAATAAAATTACAGTAGAAGAAATTTCAATTACAAAATGTGTTCGAAAAATGTAAGAAAACAAAGAAATTAAAAATAGAATTGAGAACCTATCACCTGATCCTCCCATCAATTTGATACTTATAGAACCAGAAGACACCTTAGAAATCAGTTAGTCCAAGCTTCTCATTTTACAGAGGGAGAAACTTCAGCCCAGTTAGGTCAAGTGATTTGAGATGCCTAGGCTAGATGGCAGCAGAAATGGGACTAGAGCTCAGGTATTCCAACTCTCAGGCCTGTGTTCTTTCTATACAAATTATTCAAGAAACCAAATAACCTTAGAACTTGCCTCTTTCTCAAGAGATCACAGTTAAAATTTGTAAAGCAAAAGAATCAAGACATAGAATTAATATTTATTTTATTTTTATCAACTTTAAAATTAAACTAAAGACTCTACAAACCCTTTAAGCTTTTCTTCTAAGAGTTGGAGCTCTCTAGCTCTGGATATATTCTCTTGTTCCAGCTGCTTCACCAGTCTTTTAGCCTGCTCATCCTTTTGTTGTAATTTATCTAACTCACTCAATGCTTCTTTTAATTCTTCTTGAAAAAGATTTTTCTCATTAATTAACTCTTCTTGAAATAGACAAAGCTTCTGATTAAGGCTAGAAGATAATTCCTATGACCAAACAACATCATCTCAAATTATTCTTATATATTAGTAAACCAAAACTGAGAGATGCATATCAAGGTAGAATCAAGCAACATAAACACATTAAGAATTAATTCAGCAATATTCCTTCATCTTGGAGAACAAGTAAGTGCTTACCTGCTCTTGTTGCAGACGTAAATCAGTTTCTGTCTGCCTTTGTTCCAGCTTTTCATTTTCTTGTTTTTCTAGAGTTAATCTTTCTTTCAAGCTTAGTATCTCAGCACTGAGATTTTGTTCCCGTTCTTTGTCTTGCATGACAAATTCCCCTACAAAAAGACATCTCTAAAACATTATAACTATATAAAGCATTATACTTGAACGAATACAGTCTCACATTAATAGTCCATTGATCTCTCTTTACTGTTTAAATATATTTGTGTTTGTTTTTTAAAAATTCAACTGCTTTAAATATCCGAATTATCTGACCTGTTTCTTCATGAACTACATTATACATTCATTTGTCTTCAGAAACAATTATCATAGTAAATTTTTACTGGTTCAGACTAAATGGGGGAGAAGTAAAAAAGTCTGAATAATTCAATGATTGAAAAGAAATGCAACTCTAGTATTAATTAGAATGACAAAATGTTCTGGGAAAAAATTCCCTGGAAAAAAATTACTTAATATTGACAATTATCATATTATACATTAAAATTCTTAACAGGAAGTTT
Organism: Vombatus ursinus; assembly: GCF_900497805.2. Taxonomy (NCBI): domain Eukaryota; kingdom Metazoa; phylum Chordata; class Mammalia; order Diprotodontia; family Vombatidae; genus Vombatus; species Vombatus ursinus. The sequence continues at coordinate 17,858,128 of NW_020954641.1, forward strand.
TTTTTTAAAAAAACCTCTTTAAAATACTGAAAGGGGTCCCCCTACAGATATTAATGCCAAGAATAAATTACCAAAGTTAGAAAAAGTTAAATTCAATTAGTAATACATTACTACATTGTAGTAATGTTATATAGTTATATATAGTATGAGTATATATAGTATGCATGTGTATATATTATATATATACTTATATATATAAGAATAATTATAACATTTCATGGGCTTGAAAAATGCTATAATTAATAGACTAAAAATCTAGTTTTTTACTTATCACCCATCAGAAAATCAAGAATTATGTTTTTAAGCAGTTTTAATGAATCACATTCAAGCCATTTATGTTATTATTACCACCAGAAAATTAACATTATTAGAGGCTTAAAGATTTCAAAAAAGAACCTGTAAGATTTTACTTCATTGTATTTTTTTATTTTACTTCATTGATCATTCAGCATTATGTAGTTATTTTATGTAGTATTGCAGCTTTATGTACTATTTTTTTCCTTCCTTCCTTTCTTTTTTTTTTTGGATAATTTTAAATTATCATTTCTGTGAATAAGTAATTGTACCTTTTTGCTTTTCAAGAATCTGACATCTATTGTTCAGGTCTTTAATTTTTTTAGATAATACATCCACGTTTTCATCCAGAGACTGCTTAAGGATCAAAATCTCTTGATTCTTCTGATTCAAAGTCTCTTCCAATTGGACAATATCCAATTTATATTTCTCCACTTGATCTGATGTAGAGCTTCATTAAAACAAATTTAGAAGAAATATAAGTCTCATTAGATGTTATGTTTCATATTTTCCCAAATAAGAAACACTTGAGAAGACATTCACATTACCTGACTTCTGTAATATATTCCAAGAGATTTTCTATTTCTAATTTTTCTTCAATCGTTTCTTTTTCTGTAGTAACACTACAAAAAATAGTGGGATACACACTATTTTAATACAGTCTGAATAAAAATTATGGCCAAGGTAAAGTTTTGCTTTAAATTAAAGATTTTCTAAAATTACATAAATTGTCAGGCTATGATCTCCAATGAATAACCTTTTGAACAGTTTAAACACTTCTAGAAGAATTCAAAACCTCTAAGGAAGTTATGCAGCTATAAGGGTCAGAACTGCTATTCATAAGGTCATCAAACATGGCTCCAGAAAAATCAGAACTTTCTAGATAGATCTTAACATTAGTGAAACCATTCCATCTATAAGTTTACAAATCAATAGAGTGGAAAAGTATTCCAGTGGAAAGTAGTGAGTCTGGGAAATACTGACAACAGTCCCGTCAACATTTAGAGAAATAGTGAAAAACAGTCCAATGGAGGCTTTCATTTAAATTAATTTTGCTGATTGCTAGACAGGCACATTATCCAACCATTTGAGACAAAGCCTTTAGATTCTGTTTTATCAACTTACAGTTTTTCCTCAAGTTGTGCCAAGTTTCCTTGAGAATCACGAAGGTTCTTTTGTGCCATTTGTAGTTTGATTTCCATCCCTTCTTGTTTATGAACAACATTCTAAACAATAAAATAACAGTTTGTGATAGGAAAAAGCTCTTATGGTCTTAACAGGACAAACCTGAAGACAATGCTCACCTTCTTCTTTGCTTCAATCTTATTCTTCAGTTTCATTAACTCTAAGCTTAAATGACTCATTTTCTTCTGGTTACCATCTTCAGAAAACTAAAAACAATTTAAAATTCAGAAGTATTTTAGCTACAAATAATTATTAAATATTACATGGCAGTTTCTTGTTCACCTAACTACGGTCAGGGTTGATATTTCTCCAATATACTGCAATAGGGACAAGTAAGCTGATGTTACAAATGTCAAAACAGTTGACAATACTCCATTACTGACTACATAGACTGTCTCATCCTTTCTTTAGTTTGTCACATGTACTACTAAACATGTCAATATGTTGTTTAGAGGCTGCTTAGGCAATAGCTAACCCTGTGTTATGGATTCTTCCTTTTAAAATCCAAAGCAGACCTATTTGCCTCCTTAAATCATAATCGATTCAAAATACCCACTTCAGCTCTAAACATGTATGTAACAAGAAAAGCCAACCTGAATCAAGGTTTAGTGAAGTTGTATTTAGATTATTCAATAAAAGATGATTTTAGGAAATTCTCAGAATTCTTCTTTATAGGTACAATAACCCTCTTAGGGCACCTAAAATCCAACTTCTAATTTGCAAATCCTAATATAGAAAATAAGGATTCTAAGACATGTAGACAAACTAAAGTGACTTTCTTGTAGATGGCTTTTGCTTGGTTCCAGCTAATCAGAGATTATGTTATACAAACCTGGGATATAAATATTTTACTTATAAATCCAAACAGAAGAGAGCTCTAATCCAAATCTTTACCTTCTATCTATAAGCATTTTCATAGGAAAGGATTTATTGACTGTGTCAACAGTTTTCAAAATTATTAAAACATGAATGAAGCTTTTCAGAAATCAGTTAAGTAAACTCCTTAAATTGCTTTTTGGTATCAAACCTACTCAGTGATTGCATATGATCCCTGTAACTATAATTGTCTCTTGAAGTCATAAATAGGTAATTCTCCTTCTTTTCGCACATTGGCCCATGTGGAATCAGTAGCAGAAGGGGAAAAAAAATCAATCAGTAACTTTTTAAAAAGAAAAATATTTTTAAAATTTCACAGTAAGAAGAGGGAATAAATACTTTAATTAGTAACACACTCAGAAGGAGAAAAGGAGAGGGAAGAAATGTAATTTTTTGTCAAAGTCTTGTAAAGTAGAAAGGAACTAAAGATGTAGACCTGGGTCCACCATCCAGCTCTGTCCCTAACCAGTCTGGTGAAGTTGGACCATTCATTTAGGCACTTTGGGCCTTAGTTTCCTCATCTGTAAAATAAGGAGGTTGTACTTATCAGTGTCTCTCTGCTCCAGGAGGTGTTGCTTTTAAATTTCCCTTAAGTTTAAGAACAGCCAGGGAATGAAGGAAGTTACCTGACTACCATGCTACTCTCTCCTGGGAAGGTCTCCCAAGCTGAAGAAAGGCACCTGGGACACTGACCAAAAAAGACTGATATATCCCAGAACAAAACTGTTTGAAGTAAAAATGTATGCATACATTAAGCAAGGAACTATTATGATAGTGAGGTAGATAGGTGACAATGAATAGAGTGGGAGACCTGAAGTCCAGAAGACCTCAGTTCACATCCTGCCTCAGACACTTATTAACTGTATAACCCTGGGCCAATCACTTAACATCGATGTGTCTCAGTTTCCTTACATGTAAAATGAAGATAATTATAGCACTTAACTGACAGAGTTATTGTGAGGACCTAATGAATTAACATATGAAAAACAATCTGTAAACCTTAAAGTGCTATATAAATTAAAATTATCATATAATTATTTATGCACGCTTAAGAAATAAACAGCATTACCTACTTAAAAAGAAAAAAAACAAAATTAAGATATAAATTATAATGCTAAAAATTCATCATGAAACTCTAAAATTCTGCATGTGTATTAATTTCAAAGCACATTGCCTACCTAGGAATGTTTTTCACATAGCAGCTGCTCAACAAACAGACCAGTTATGTTTTGATCCGAAATCCTTACAGTCTTCATAGTCATCCTTATTTAAGTTGGGGGAAGTGAGTTTTAGAGGAAGGAACTACTGAATAATGGTTGCCACAATGTGTCTTACAGGTTACAATACAAGTGCCAGTGTAACCATTAAAAAAAAAAAATTTCTAACATTTATAAAACCCAAATCTTCCAAGGTACATAAATACATTTTTCATTTGTAAAGCATGGATATTCCTAAGCTAATGCAAATATCCAATAAAATTATTTAAAATCTCTATTTTTTAAACAAATAAAATTAAGAAAAGTGAATACTACTAGAGCAGTTTTTATACTTGACTAACCTTAGTAACTAAGATTTTGCAACTAAAATTGCTGACAGACAAAAAAAAAATTTGAACTTAAATGTAAGGCCTAAATACCTTTGCTTTTAGTAGTTCATTAGCTCTAGTTAATTCAATAAGCTGCTTCTCTAAAGATGCAATATTTGCTGAGAGAGATGTTTTCTCTCTGACTGCTATGTTTAGCTTTGCTTCCATCTTCTCAAACTCTGCTTCCAAATCTTGAAGATGTTTATCCTGTATTGCACGTTCTTGCACTAGGGTACGTATCTAGAATCAAATGACTGAAAAATAAGTTCCATATATACAGTGTACATAAACTGAATTTCATATACCAATATAATCTAAATTCTACCTATTTCAATCAACTAGTACTAACTTCCCACACATATTTTCTTTTTAGATATGTCTTACCTATTACAAAGTTATTTTCAGCAATTTGAACAAATTGGAATCAACATTTTTCCCCCCAATAGGACTTAACAATTAAAGTAATCTTACAGGAGAATTTATCAGAATTCAAGGTCTCACTTCTGGATGCAATTAAGCAGTTTCAATACCCACATATTTATGTACGTAGACTGTTATGGCTGGAAGGGATCTTAAGAGATAATTTTAAGTAAATACTACCAGAACAGAAATAACTTCAAGGTCATACAGATATTTAGTAGCTCAAACGGAATTGGAACTCAGGAGTTCCAGTGTCTAATTCAGGGTTTTATTTTTTATTATACGACACTACCTTCTCCAATGTCCTTAAAAAATATTCTTACATATAAGATCATACAAAAAGCTCTCACACTAATAATTGCTATGCTGTTATTCTACAGTTCAACCATAAAGCTTTCAAACACCTAATAGCCCACAAAAGTATTTTTGAATCAATGCATCTCATGAAAATTATTTTCTTTAACTTTAGGACTGTCATTGATGTCAACTTCTTAAGTATATATGGTATTTTATCAGTAGTCACTGAAACAATAGCTACATCATAAACATTTACTGAGTAGCTATTATGTAGGTTTTTTTTTTGCATAGGCAGTTGGGGTAAGTGACTTGCCCAAGGTCACACTGCTAGTAAGGGTCAAGTGTTTGGTCTGAGACCAGATTTGAACTTAAGTCCTCCTGACTTCAGGGCCGGTGCTCTATCCACTGCGCCACCTAGCTGCCCCCTCAGTAGTTATTACGGAAAAGATATTGTGTTAATAGCTAGAGATATAAAGAAACAAACAGTCCCTATATCTTATACAATACAGAAGCCCTTTCCAGTTATAAACCCTGTCTAATGTGATGCAGTCCTTCTTGTTCAGGCAAAGACTTCTACATGATGCTCCATTCCATATTCTCCAATAGATTGCCCACTCTATCATTCCCACTCTCTCCCTAATCTTCAATCTCTCCCTATCTACTAGCTACTTCCCTACTACCTATAAACATCTTCGTGTCTCCCCTATCCTCAAAAAAAAACCTTATTTGAACCACTCCTCCCACTATTACCTCATATCTCTCTTCCCTTTTGTGGCTGAATTCCTTGCGAAGGTTATCTATAGTAGGTACCTCTACCTCCTTCCCTCTCACTCTCTCCTTAATTCTATATGCAGTTTGGCTTCTGACCTCATAATTCAACTAAAACTGCTCTCTCCAAAATTACCGATGATCTCTTAACTGTCAAATCTAATGGTCTTTTCCCAGTCTTCAACCTTCTTGACCTCTTTGTAGCTTCAATCACCCTCTTCTCCTTGATATTTTCTTGTAGGTGTTTGTGACACTCTTTCCTGGTTTTCCTTCTACCTATCTGACCACTCCTCAGTTTCCTTTGTTAGATTTTCATCCAGGTGATGCCCACTAATCTTAAGTGATCCAAAGAGTTCTGTCATGGGCTTTTTTCACTTGGATTCAATTACCATCTCTCTCTCTCTCTCTCCTGCTGATTCATAAGTCTACTTATCCAGCCCTAACCTCTTGTGCTGACCTTCAGTCTCACACTTCCAACTGCCTACTGGATATCTAAACTGGATATCCCATAGACACTCAGCATGTACAAAAATGAAGTTGTTAACTTTCTCCCTCAAGTCCTCCACTCTTCTCAATTTCCCTATGACTGTTGAGGATACCACCATCCACCCAATCACCCAGGCTCACAACCCAGGTGTCATCCTCTATTCCTCACTCTCTCTCTCACCTGCCTCATAGACACTATTGTCAAAACCTGCTGATTTTACCTTTGTAACATCTTTCTAAAACACTCCCTTCTTTCCTCTGACACTGCTACCACCCTGGTGCAGGTCTTCATCACCTCATGCCTGGCCTATTGCAATAGCCTGATGTTCCCCTAACACAAGTCTCTCTGTACCCAACTCTATCCTCTACTCAGATGTCAAAGTGATCTTCCTAAAGTGCATTTCTGACCAGGTCTCTCTTCTCATCTTCTCCCTCCCCCCACTCCCCAATAAACTCCAATGGCTCCTCCAGGATCAAAGATAAAATCCTTTATTTGGTATTCAAAGCCCTTCATAACTTGTTTCCACCCTGCCCTCTCCATACACTCCTTTCCAGTCTTCTTCTGGAATGGGAAGGGAAAGAATATAGGAGGAAATCCAGGCAATGTAAAAAGCAAAAGATATTAATAAAAATCTATTTTTAAAATAGGCTTTGTTTTACATTTAAAGTACTGAAAACATTTTTCTTACCTCTTTCTCCTGCATCTTCAGCTTTTTCACCTCTTTAATATACCTTTGAGATTCTGTCTATTAAAATATCAAAAGATACAATAAATAGTAAGCATAATTTATGAAGCTAAAAATCTTTGAGAAATTGACTTTACAGACTTATTTTGTACCTATAGAACTCATTGTGCTCCACCATGACAGAGGTAAACCTGGGTTCTTCAAAGTTGTGTCAGCAAAGCTATAGAAGCACAAGCTTTCACAGGACTTTGCAGAGGATGTCAGTGACAGCCTGTGCCTGCATTCTGAGGAGTAGCACTACAGCTCGATCACCAGGAGGCTGGCCAGGTAATGAATTCTTTGGTCATCACAACCCAAGAAAAAAAGAAAACTTCAAAATGACCTTTAGTTCCGTGCTGCCAGCCCAAGAAAAAAAAGAAAACTTCAAAGTGACCTTAAGTCCTGCGCTGCCCCTTTTAATTTCAGCAGTGCCAGGGGATGAATAGAAGACTGAGAAGCTAAGAATTATACTGTTTGGAGACTTTTCATAACAGTTTAGCTGTTGGTATTCTAAATGTAAGATTTATGTGCAATAATCAGTGAATAGATACATTCCTGGAGGAATGGAATCCTCTCAATCTTGACTTTTTTGCCGTAAGTGAAACCAGAAGATACAGTTGCAGCTAAATGAAAGGATGGTTCACAGATTCACCTTGGAGTGGCAAGTAAAGAAGTTGGTAGAGTTGGTTTCATCAGATGTCCAAACATAATTTCATGTGCATTTGGTTATCTTGCATTTAAGTGATCATGATAAATATTTATAAAAATACTACCATGAAAACAGTTGCAGTTTATGTGGCTACATGTTTTACAAAGTATGAAGAGGTAGAAGATTTCAACAAATAACAAATTCGATCAATATATACTTGATAATGGGTGTCTTCAATGCAAAGGTCTATGGCCAAAAAAAAAAAAACCAATGCACTGGAAAATATGGTTCAGGAATACAGAATGAATGTGGGGGAAAAATAGATTGCACTGGACATTGTGAGTAACAAATAACACAAAGTAATGACATTGATTTTCACATACAGGAAAAGACTCATTACTATTACGAATCATTCCTGAATCAACTTGAATTGATCAGATCACTGACTTGTAAAATCAAAAATCAACATAATATAAATGTTTAAATAAAAATATAAATCTGAATGGAGATGAAAAATAATTCATTGTAAAATCAGAAGTTAGAACATAATGGGCAATATCACTTCACAAAATAGTGAGAAGCAACAGTGCAATTTGGTGAGAACCCCAATTAAGCAAAGTATTTCTCAGGATATTTGAGGATGACACTGAAAGAAAGACAATAAATGAGAGCCAGAAGAGTATTCAAAGAACAAGTTTGTGCTGGAGGTGAACATTCTCCTATACCTAGAGAGCCTACAAGTGGATTTCTATAGGAAAATTCAGGGTTTTAAACTTTTGGTGCAGAGGGATTGAAATCTGTTTTCTAAAATCAAGACTAACATAAAGTAGAAGGAACCAAGTAGAACCCTATGAATAAAGGATGTTCCTAATTAGAAAACTCAGGGTGGTAACACATTTTGAGAATGAGATAGAATCTGCCATTAAATAAAAAAAATTATATCAAGAAACAATAAATTTGAACTTTAGTATCCAAAAAGACTAAATTAAGGTCAATCTATAGAAGGACAAGAACAGAATGTAAAACAACTCAAGCATGAACCAAAGGTCCTTTTTTCTACTCTAAATTAAGGTAAAAGACAACATTGATTCCTAATATTTTACCCAATCATAATTGTTCCTAGGTTACCTGTCCAGAAATGGAAAAAAAGGTATCAAGACTTGCTTTCTCTATTACCAATAACCTTTTAAATTTTACAAAAGACACTCCTTAAGGCACTGGAACCTTAACCTATTACAGCTCTTAGTAGTATTTGCATTAAGATGGTAAATACTAGTCTTTAGTCAAGTAGTAGGTTCAGTCTGAAATATTGATCAACACTTTCTTTGCTTTTACAAAATATATTCCAGGAACTAGAGATTCTTTAAATTAGTTTTTATACGCTGTAGCCTTTTGTATCAATGTTCCTATAATCCAAAGGAGCAACATCCATAGAAAGGAGGCTACCATCAAATGCTACCACAAGGACAGAGAAGCTAACCTAAATGAAGCAGCAAGACATGCTGAGGATTATAAGGGGGCATTATATGGCAGGTGGGCCAAACCACCTCCACTTCCCTTAAGACTTCCATGGAAATGGTGGAAGGCGTTCACACCAAATGCCCTAGAATTGCCATATCCCCCAGGCTACCAGTTCTTCTTCCAGCTTAACCCTATAATCATCTTCCCCAGGAGCAATCTTGAAAGAAGAGGGCTGCCATCCCCACAACCATCAATACCAAGTCGATGAGGCAGGATCTGAAAATGACTCAAAGTCCAGCACTCTTTCCACTGTCATACTGTGTTCTTCAATAAGAGCTCAACATCTTGCATATACAAATAACTACAGAAGTTCCATTAAGCATCATCTATTCCTTACACCTCATTAGTGATAAACAGAAGATTAGACTTTCACGATATGCTTTAAACTAGATCCTGTTCCTTCTACGGACATATCACCTATTCCTCCTCCCCATATCAGATACACATATGTGTACATAGATCCAAACACACACAGGCACTAATAACTATAGTGTTAGAATACAAATATTGTTCCCACCACCCCACAAATTTTAAAGCAACAACAAGAATTGTGAAATCTCAATCAGTTCATGGAAACAACTGAAGACTGAGACCATTTGGAATTAATAAGTACATTTTAACAACATACATGTGACCTGAGCTAGAACAGAACTTGTAGTGATGGCCTTAAACAGAAAATCATTTTATGAACTTACAAAATGCCTTTACCAAAAAAAAAAAGAAAGAAAGAAAAAGAAAGATACTGGAATAGATTTCTCACTGTTTTCTTGAATTTAATCATGCATTCACAGGCTACTTCAGTCAGTCAATGATAATCTTTCATTATTTATTTGGTTTATATCTATCATATAAAGTTTCTTACCTTTAATCTCAAAGGTTTCAGATTTTTCGAAGTTGTGGATGTAAGCCTATCTTTGTTATTGTTAAGACCTTGTTGATTTTCCATAGAAGCTGCCGTAAAAATTAAAGTTTAAATGTAAATAGAGGTAATGCATTTCTTAACAGTAGGGGATTCTAAATATTTTAAATATTATGTATTTATACTAGATTTAAGATGTAAATACAAAGTAGCAGCCTAATTTAATCTTTTTGATCCAGAATAAAAATTCAAAATCATTAGTCAAAATTTTATCTTTTCTTCTTATTTATATTTCCTAATTGTATCCTGACTAAATCTTTTAGGAATGAAAGAGTCAGGGAAAAGGGCGACTATGAGAAGGTAAAATCATTTCATCTGCATTCATATGCTGGTTAGACTACAGGCTAGTTTTAGTACTTAATTACATTCATAAAATATGTCAAACACAGAGCACTCTAAGCCTTCATAATTCACTCAATTTTGTACATAAGAACTGCCTGCAGCTTCAATGTCTAGTTTTCAGACATACTCGGACATCTCTCTAAAATATAAATAGTTTCCAAATTTTAAAACTTTAGGTTATTATTCCACCTAGGGACTGGGGATGCAAATGCAAAAAGGCAACATCTGCCATCCTCAAAGACTTTAAATTCTACTAAAAGAAAAACAACTTGTACACAGATAAGCAAATACAAAATAATTTTAGAAGGGGGGAAAAAAACCCATTAACAACTGAGAAAGATTGGAAAATACGAAAAAAATGCATGAAAGTATGTAACTTGTCCCTTTCATTTTGGAAGGTATTATTACCCTGACCACGTCTAAATCGTTGTGATTTCTCAAATGATACAGGTCCTTTTGGTATTTCTGAAGTTTTGATGTCATAAGCTCCTGGAGATGGTGCACAGCCTAGAAATAACAAAAATCAAACATCCATGTTTTATTTATTCATCATATTTATAGGATAAGATATGGAAAATGAATAGATGATTTGTAGCAAAAATGGCATTTGTAAATGAAGCTGCTCACTTGTTTCCCTTCGTGTAAAAAAAAAATACCAGCTGTTTGTTGGTACTGAGAAAAACAGAGAATTATTTTATTCAAGACTGAGGAACACAAGTCCTCCTTGAAACAGAAACACCTTTATGGAATACATTAGAGAATACTTGCTGTGGGACTTCAGATTACTAAAATTTTCTTGTTGCAAAAGACCCATAGCTGTCGGTTTTAGTTCGTGGCAAATATGCTTACAAGTGAGGGAGTTGGTAGATGAAGACTTAAACCAAAAGAAATGTGACACCAGTAAGCTCACATAGTCCTTTGGGCCTCAGGCATCTCTAACATAAGAATCATAGCTATAAGAAAAACAACACTTCCTCAGACAGATCTATTAAGGAAAAGTCATTAAATATAAACAAATAAAATATGCATCTTATATTAAGTGATTTTTTTCACACTGAGGTTATCTTCATTTAGTGAGATGACAAGCAAAGGGAAAAACTACAATCCTCTCTAAGGAAGAGTTGAAAAAAGGCAGTTTGTGAGAACATCAGAGAATCCCTAAGATCTCAGAGTTGGAAGGGACTTCAAAGGTCATCCACTACACTTTATACCTGAAAAGGAATCTTTTATATTTATAATATTTGTAATATATAAATATATTTATAACACCCCTGACAAATGATCTTCCAGCCTCTGCTTAAAGACCTTCAGTGAGGAAGTACCCATCTATAATAATGGTACCTAAAGCTGCCCCTAGCCCCAATATTCTAACTTCCTTATGGGCCCCACAGAACAGCAGGCATGTCCTGATTTAACCATACAATCTGGCTTTAACCACACCATAGGCCCCCAGACTCAATACAGCCATTGCCTCTAGATCCAATTCACATATTTGAACAGGTGTGTTCTTGTAATCAACCACAATCACATCATCTATTTAGCCCAAGATAAGGACTGGCCAATCAGAGGGCAGCATGACCAGGATATCCGGCCACTGAACCCAGAAACAAACCTTCCCTATTGCCTAATTCCTTAACAACTCCCTCCTGTAAATATTCATTATTTCTGTTATGTAATTGCATCTTTATCCTATAAAGATACATCTTGCTTTGTCTGAAGTTCTCTCAACCTAGCCTGCTTCTGAGGGGTGTCAATCCTCAATAAATGCATATACTTGGATTAGAGGTGGTCTGACTCTGAATTCTTTGAGATGGTGCCTGCCACAACACACCAGGAAACTGAAACAGCAGTTTAGGGTTTGCAAAACTCTTTACATTATCTGATTTTATCTTTACAACAACCCTCTGATGTTGGTGCTATTATTAGTCCTATTTTAAAGATGAAGAAACTGAGGCAGAAAGAGGTTAAGTGATTTGCCTAGGGTCATATAGCTAGTAAGTGGCTGAGCAGCTATTTGAAGGACTTCCTGACTCTAAACTAATACCAACTCTAAACACTTTGCCACCTAGTTTCAAGGCCTACTTCTTGAAACATTCCACTTTGGGCAAGCTCTGACTTTTTTTTTCTCTTTACTTCCCGCTGAAATTTACGTCTCAAAATTCCACACTCATAAACATTAAGAACAAATCAAATCCTTCTTTGGAGTAACCTTTCAGATTCCTATAGACACAGCAAGGTGTTGCTAGATTTACAAGATCAAAGTAATCTTTAAAGATAGACTAGCCCAGTTCTTAACCTGAGATCCAGTGGTTTTTGTAAAATTGTTTTTATAAAATTATGCATACCCATTGATCCAGCAATACCACTGCTACGTCTATATCCCAAAGACATCCACAAAAAGAGAAAAGGACCTATTTGTATAAAAATATTTATAGCAGCTATTTCTGTGGTGGCTAAGAATTGGAAATCAAAGGGATACCTATCAACTGGGGAATGGCTAAACAAGCTGTGGTATATGATTGTAATGGAATATTAATGTGCTATAAGAAATGACAAGCAGAATGATTTCAGAAAAACCTGGACTTACATGAACTGATACATTGTGAAGTGAAAAGAACCAGGAAACTACAGTAGACAGTAACAGCAATATTGTTCAATGAAGAATTGTAAATGACAGCTATTTTCAGCAATACAATGATCCAAGACAATCCCAAAGGGATGAAGCACACTACCTCGGAAGAAAGAACTGATGTTGATTGAATATAGACTGACACACGATATTTTTCACTTTCTTTCATTTTTTTTCTTTTATTGGAGTCTTTTTATACAAAATGACTAATATGGAAATGCTTTACATAACTGCACATGTGTAACCTACATCTGATTGCTTACTGTCTCAGCAGGGAGGAGGGGAGGGAAATAGAATTTGGAATTCAAAATTATAAACAAAAATGTTTAAATATTGGGGGAAATTGATATCTATATTTCAATTTGTTTCCTTTGTAACACTACATATTTTAATTCATATATTTAAAAACATTATTCTGGGAAGGGGTCCATAGGCTTCATCAGAGTGCCAAAGGAGTGCATCATGCACATGCATGTATATGTATATGTATACACATATACATACACATACACACACAGAGTCAAGAATCTCTGGCTACACATGAATAAACTGAAACTCGGACGTGGAAAATGACTTTGAGAGACAAGAAGAAAAGTATAGTTAATTTTAATACCCAAGCCTCACAACCGCTGGTACACATTGAAAGCTAAGAATAACTCTCTACTTGTTCTCGCTTAATAAACTCTTACCAAGTAGTATAAACCTAGAAGAAAGTCAGGGCCTCTGGGTCCCACTTTCACCACCCACTTCTCATCACTACCTCCCCAGGCTTAGATTCTGATGAAAGAAGGCGGCAGATCTGGGTCATGAGAAAAAGAGAAACACCCCTGGCCTCCGACTCCAAATTAGTCATTAGAAGCTTCCCCACTGGAAGATTTCTCAGGCTCTCCTCTATACTCACCAGAAGGGTCATTGAAGCGTTTAAGCGGGGCCTTGGGGAAGGCCATGTCAACGACCACACGTAGCCTCCAGAAACACCAGAGATCCCAGCAACCGCAACCCTTTCAATTGAATTCGAAAAGCTCTGCACGGTCCCCTCCCTTCTCAAGAGAAGCCAATTGGAACGTCGGCTCTTTCTACTGCACCAATCCTTGTAGGAAGCATTTCGGAGCATGCGCATATAGCTCTCCAGCCAACCAATTAGGTGGGCAAGCACGCAAGGTTCGACGTTTGAGGAACTCAGCCAATAGGAGGGCAAGTAATCGCCATTTCCGGAATAGCTTCTGGCGCTAAGGGCGCGGATGGGATGTGCGCAAGCGCATTTCAAACAATGATTTTTGATCGATTCTGATTTCAACTGATTATCTGAAAGCGTAATGAATTTCGCTTGACTTTCCCATCTCTCAGACATTCCTTTTCCTAATATTTCCCTTATTTGTTCCTTTTGTGCAAATTTCCCTCCTAGATCACTTCAGAATATTAGTTCTTTCACTTACAGCGCTGCCAGTACCAAGATGGTCACTCCGGTGAAAAAACTCGTTTCCGCCCGAACGTCACAGAGCTGTGCGCGTGCGCCCTAACCTATGGGCAAGATGGGCAGAGACGCTTCTGCGCCTGCCCAGAAGGAATCTTGGTTGGCACTGAGAGGATCATTGGAATCCGAGTGAAGCATGTCTGCCCCGTTTGAGGAGCGAAGTGGGGTGGTTCCTTGTGAGACGCCCTGGGGCCAATGGTACCAGACCCTAGAGGAGGTGTTTATCGAGGTCCAGGTGCCACCGGGCACTCGTGCTCAAGAGATCCAGTGCGGCCTGCAGAGTCGGCATGTGGAGCTAGCCGTGCGGGGCCAGGAGATCCTCAAGGTAGGGGCGGCCCTTCACTCGCATCGGGTCCCAGCCTCAAGGGACCGACTCCTGGTGTCGGAGCCGAACCGCGCTCTGGGTCCCCGTTCCTTTCCCCGGGACCACGCGATAGGACTTCATTCCCATGGCCTTCCAGGCTTAAGGGCAGAGATTTCTTAATCGTTTCCAAAGTAAACTTTCCTCGAGCTCTTTTATTGTTGTTATTCCGCATGCTTGAGGATGACTTAGCTCCCCTAGCCTTATCGGAGAGGGGTTTTAGGGCTGGGAAAGAGGATGCTCCCTAACCAATAGACCTCGTCGTACTTCCTGAAACAGGGCTGTCAGATGCCCAGAGTTACCATGGGAACGTTTAGGCGATGACTTGGAGGAATCTTGTGAATTGCTCACTTCTTTGTTCTCGAAAACTTCAAAGTCGACTGCAGTCCTTGCTACAGACTGATATAAGTTGAGAAGATGGGTTCTGGAGAAAATGTGCCACACTTAGGGCAAATATCATAGTCTCTAGAGCAGGAAGGAATCTCAGAAATCATCTGGTCCAATTGCTGCATTTTACAGCTGAGAAAGCTGAGGCCAAGAAAATCTCCTGACTTGCCCCAAGTCATACAGGCATTGTAATAGGATCATAGATTTAGAGCTGGAAGGAACTTTAGAAGTCATTTAATCTAATTCTCTCATTTTACAGATAAGGAAACCAAGATCAAGTGACTTGCCCAAAGTAACATAAGCAATAAATGGGAGAACCAGGATTCAAATCTAGGTCCTCCAACATCAACCAAATCCAGTGCCCTTTCTGCTGTACTGTGCTAAGTCCTTTAAATAATAAACTGTAGTAAGTTCAAAATATTCAATTTTCAAAATTACTTCCCCCCACCTTTTCAGAAATATCTACATATGTATCTAATACTCATGTACAGTGGCAGGTGCCTTTATTTTTATCATCCACCTCCTTTCTCATAACTAAGGATGTCTTCCAGAGCCCTTCAGATCAAAAGTGTCAAATAAGGGGATCCAGATTACAATGTATTTGGGAAATATTTAACAAAATAAACAAAAATGCAATAAAACATAGATAATGTGTGTATGTGGTTTTCTTAATATGTAGCCAGAGGGGATCCTTATGTACCATTTGTTTAGTGAACTGAAGTTTCTCTTTGAGTTTGACACCATTTCATTGATCTAATCAGCTCTCTTGGGTTCAACTCTCATCCAGATACAAATGACTCAAATCTTTGGACAGTGCTATCTGGTTATATGGTTATCTCAAGGCCATCATGTCTCAAACGTAATTTAATCTTCCTTCCCTAGCCAACTCCTCTAAACTTACTTTTCCTGTGAAGGGTACCATCTGAACTTGACTTAGGATCTAACATCTATACAATATATTATATTTCTGTACTCGTTCTTTTATTAATGGGAAAGGCACTTCATGGGACACAAGACAATGACTTTTTTTTCCTTGAAAAATTCGGTCCATATAATAAAGTTAAATTTCTTCCTCTTCCTGCATATATAAAACAGATTAAGGATAATGCCTTATCAGAACTTATTTAGTTCAGCACCTAGCTCCAGATTTTGTACACACTGGGTATTTAATGTTTATCGAATTGAATTTCCCAAGATGCCTTTTTTTTTTTAAATGCCAAAAGACCTTGAGCACTGCAAAATAAGGGGGGATTTACACAAAATACACTGAATTATAACAAAATTATATGGCAGTTTCAGCCCTTTATGGATTCACATGGCTTCTAGAAAAATTTTCTTATTTTAAAACCTTAAAAACTTAGGATATTTTGGCTTCTTCATAAATGTTTTCTCAGATAAGAAGGCTCTTACTTTACATTTCTTAAAAAGTTATGCTTTTTGATCTAGTAACTAGCAGTTTAAAAGGGGGGGTTGGTTGGTGTTCTTTTAGAAACGTTTTTAATTTTATATAACAAAACTCTTTACAAATCACATAACTAGACATATATTTTTAATACCATTCTAATTATAGCTTTCCCAATAGACAACTGTTTATTAGTAAAGTTATTTTAGGAAAGGGAAAAGGGAAACTTGGAGCATTCATTCACTTGTATATCAGTGAGAGAGGTTCTCTGGATTGAGTTCAAGTCCCCATGTTCATATCTTAAGAAATATATTTGGACACTAGTTTCATAAATTTTAAGGTAATTATCTCTTTATAAAGTATTATAGTCTTTATAAACTCTATAAAGTGTTGTAAGATTATCTCTTCATAAAGTCTTAATAGTTTTATGGCTTTGCTCCAGAGGTGACCTGAAGTGTCTAAACATCTGCAGAAAAACAGAATGCCCTAGTTTTATAATTAGGAAGACTCTTTATTGGTACAGTTTTACTTGATTCCATCTACCTTATGTTAGGCATAATTTAAAAAAAAAACAGTTCAATCCCTCTGCATCAAGAGTTTAGAACCCTAAATTTTCCTAAGGGAAGTTTTCTTATAGCCTTCTCCTATGTATAGGAATTAAACTGCTAAAAATTTGATGGCTTTAAAAAAAATAAGCACTTCAATTATCTGTGGGTATTTTCTTCAGTGATGCAAATCCCAGTCCATCCACATTTGTCCCAAAGTGCTTGAAGGCCTTCCTCAACCTCCATCCAGTTTACTATGAGTTTACTATTATATTATGGTAGGAGTACAGTTAGTTTGTCCCAATGGCATATACCTATCAATATGATGAGTCAACATCAACATATAATAAAGCAATGTTTGGGGTTTGTTTTGTTTTGTTTTTATTTTGGTCTTGACTTGTCATTTCCTTGGTATAAGAATCCCTTAAAAAAGAAATACCCTCTACCAATGTAAATCTGAGACTGTTCTGAGACTTTAGTCTTAAGAGTTTACTGGGGCACCAAGAGAATAAGTGACCTACCCAAGTTCACACAACCAAGTAAGACAGATCTTGAAGCCAGATCTTCATCACTCTAAGGCTGTCTTACTATCCATTATGCTACTCTGCCTCTCTGTGACAATATGAAGGATTGAAAAATCATGATGTATATATTAAATCATGAAAATTTCTTTAAAGTTGATTTTACATATTTGATGAATTGCAACATTTTGGGGCAATCTTGCAAATTTCTCTTTTCAGGGCAAACTCTTTGATTCTACAATAGCTGATGAGGGAACGTGGACACTAGGTAAGGATATTTGCTACATTTGAAAACTCCATTTGGCATATTTTCAGCACATATTGTTTCTGGGTCAGAGGCCCCTCATCCCCTCTAAAACATATTATTTTGTCCTTGCATCTTTAAAAACATAGCAACTGAAATTTGTTGAAAAAAAAATCTCCCATGATAACTTGAAGGATTTTGAAAAACCAAATCCAATGATAAATTATAATTTCATAATTTGTAATTTTTCTTGTAGAGGACAGAAAAATGGTCCGCATAGTTCTTACCAAGACAAAGAGAGATGCAGCAAATTGTTGGACCTCTCTCTTAGAAACCGAATATGCAGCTGATCCTTGGGTACAGGACCAAATGCAAAGAAAACTTACCCTGGAGAGATTCCAAAAAGAAGTAAGTCACATGAATTTATGAATTCCTGTATTCAGCATGTGTTAAATCCACGTAATAGCTATTAACTATATACACTAAGCCTTTATAGAAAGTCTTTGGAAAACCTAGTGTTTTATTCATTTTAAAAGTGTTCATCCATATACTACATCACTCAGTAACCTATCTTATGAAGTTCACTTAGTCCAGATATGTCACTCAACCAGATTTTGGTAGCAGTTAATTACTGACCTCAGATTATTCTTCTCCCTGAGTTCAGTACCAGGCTCATAATATTAATACTTCTCTCCATCCCAGTTCCTGTCCTAATACTTGAAGACTTCAGCTCCACCACCTCTGCTTCTGCTTGCCTGGTTGCTGAACTCTACTAGAGAAAGTCTTAAAACTGGGCCAGCTGAATCCACTGCAAATTTGTTATCCAGTCTGAATAGTTGTCTACAACTATTTAGGTGTATCAGACTAAATCTGATCAGATTTCTCTTGCATAGCCCACATCAGCTGTTCTAGACCTTCTCTTTTCTTTCAAAGCTATCTACATCATCATCTTTCCCCCTCTTCTCAACAAGAGGACTTTGACTCATTTTGTGGAAAAAATGTGGGCCGTTATTATCAAATGTCTTCTCATCTCCAGTTACAAATCTCATATAACTGCAGCAGCATCCTCCATCCTTGTAATAGCTGTAGTCTCAGAGAATAAGATGATCCTTCTCCTTTCCAGTGTAAACATGTACTCCATCTTTTCCAGTCTCTGATATTCCACATAGCTGAATTAAAGCACATTTCTGACCATGTCATTCACCTGCTCAAAAAGCTCCAGTGGCTTCCTATTCCCTCTGGGATCAAATAGACTCCATTGTTTGACATTTAAAGGGTTTTACCATCTAGTTCCAGATTTACTGCACATTTTTCCTGTTCACAAACTCTTTGGGCTTGCCAAACTGGTCTATATGTTTTGTCAGATACAAAATTCCATTTCTCTTCCCCTCACCCATCATGCTTCTTCTCTTCTTGAAATTCACTCCTTATTCACCTCTCCCTTTTAGAAGTCCTTCCCCTCTCAGTTCAAGTGCTACCTCCTACATGGCGACTTTTTGTATCTCCTCCACCTTATGTCCCTTCTTCCAATTACTTTGTTTCTTTTGTATATATTTTGTATCTATTCTACATGCATATAAGGGTCTGGTATGTAAGTGCATAATGAATGCTTGCTGATCACTTTCATATATGCCCAGATCCTTCCTTGTCCTTTAAAAACCTTCAGTTGATATTACCATCCTTTCTATCACTGTTCTTTCACAAACTCTCAGAAATGTCTATACTCATTGTTTCCAGAACTGGGCAACATAGCTTCCATCTCCGTATCCCCAATCAAAAAGTCTCTCTAAGGTCATCAGTGAGCTCTTTATTGCTGATACAGTGGCTTTTTCAGTTTACCTTCTAGAGATTCTTCTCTTTTTAGGTGTTCCTGACATTGCTTTTTCTTGGTTGTTATTCATCAGACCAATCCTGTTCAATCTCCTTTCCAGGATCATCATCCATACCCTAACCCCTGTACATGAACTCTAGGGATCTGCCCTAATGCTTCTTTTCTCTCCCCATTTTCTTGATAATCTGTTTAAGCTCTCATGGGTTCAACTGCCATCTATATCCAGGCGACTACCAAATCTATGACTCAGCCTTCATCTCTCCCCAATTCAAAAACACTTCAGTGGCTTCCCCATTGCCTCTGATAAAATAAAAGTCCTTTAAAAATCCTTCAAGTCCATTTAAAGTGCTTCATGTTTTTGCTTCAACCAATCTTTTCAGGCTAATTACATATTACTTTCTCACACATCCAACCTTCCAACCAAACTTGCTTACCTGCTCTTTGTTACTTGTCTGTATCACTTGCATCTTCCTGCCTCCATGCCATTTCCCCATGCTTGAAGTAGTCTCCCTTTACTTTCTCCTTAGGAATCCCTAACAGCTCCCTTCAAATTTCAGGTAAAATATGAACATGTTATATCGAGGTAGTAAAAGGTAAGTGCCTTGAGGACAAGGACTGACTCACTTTTGCCTAGCAGTGTCTGGCTCATTCTTCACTTAAATGCTTTTATTGTACATAAACCTTATATAATAAAAATGTAAATTTACTAATTATCTTCCTTCCTTTCAGAACCCTGGTTTTGACTTCAGTGGAGCAGAAATCTCAGGAAACTACAGTAAAGGTGGACCAGATTTCTCTAGTCTTGAAAAATAAAAAACTGCCATTTTTAACTGTTCCATGGACCCTAGATGTTGCCAATGTAGAAGGATTGGATTATGTGATTGAAGAAAACTTCATTTGCCTACACAGCTGAATGAGAATTGTAAAAAAAATTTAAATATGACTTCAAAGAATGCATTCAAAATGTAGTTTACATAGAAAACATTCTGAATTTCAATGGAAACTTTTCTGGAGAAGTGGTCTTTTTTTGGACTTACTTTGCTCAGCAGGACATTTTAAACAGGTCTTGAACTCTTATTAATTTGTTAAGCAATGGGCCATAATCATGCAAAGCTCAAGTGTGCCTTCAGGGGAAATTAAAAGTTTTTCTTTGGAAAACTGTAATTGAGAATAACTGTCAATAAAGCTTTCTAATTCCAAAAATGGGATAGGTGTTACCCACCAATTTTAGAGTACCAAAGGGAAATGATTCACCTTAGTGAAAGTCCAACAATGATTGAAAAATAAAAAGTCTTATTCTTAAACTGGCATAACATTCCTATGAAACGTTGTTTTATGATGTTACATGCCTTATAGTACTAAACCCATGTTTTTTTTTTTTTTTATGGGCATGTGGGAAGAGCTGGAGATAGAGGGTGAAATTAGCTAAAATGTAGTTTAAAAACATAATGTAAACAAAGTATCCTTATGAGCCTAAATGTAACCCAATAAATCAATTTTAGCAATCATTAGCTCCCCTTAATAGTCATAGCAATCTATGAAGAGGATCACTAGGGTAAAAGATACCCTGTGTAAGTCAAGAACAGTGTAATTTTGTTGTTTCTACCAATAGTCACTGTTTTATGAAAACCAGATTACTAATATTTCTTCCTATAGTTTTGTATAAAATTGTAGGATTTGGATGTAACTGATTACTTGGGAAAGAAGTTAAAAGAGCAACAGAAGCCAAGGACAATTTCTAATCCTTCAAGCCTCCAATCTCTAGATTGCTGAGTAGGTAGAAGGACTGAGACCTAGTATTTGTATTACCCATTAGAGATTAATTACTAAATGGTCTACAACACAAGTAAACATTTTTTCTTGGCAGTGAATACACATTAAAGGTGGCCAATATGGAAAGCCAAATTCCAGGCTCTCTGGGTCTCTTCATTTTACCTAAAGCAAGTTCTTATCCTGGGGTTATTTTAAAATATATATATATGTATAAAATATAATAAATAAAATATATATACATATATAAATATGTACACATATACACACATATTTTGATAACTTTTAGTACATTGGTTTCCTTTATAAGCTTAAAGATTTTATACATTTGAAATTCTTCTTTTCCAAAGGTCCATAGGCTTCATTACATTGCTAAATCATTCATGACACAAAAAAGGCTTAACAACCTCTGACTTCATTGTGGAGTTACATTATAGGATTTTAAATAAACTTCAAAGTTTAACTACACTTTGTTGTCTGTAAGTATTTACAAGTGTTTGAAGGGCTGTCACAGACTTTTGCTTCTTCAGAGGTAAGAAGCAGGAACACTAAAGTGGAAATTACAGAATTATAAGTTTTATCTTGTTGTAAAAAAAAACTTCATACCAGCTGTCCAAAAGTAAAATGGGCTACTTCATTCTGGGTCACCTTTTCTGGAAGTCCTTTTAAGCAGAGCATGTAAAAGAGATTCTTCAAATACAAAATGAATTCGATTACTTCTGAGGTCATTTCTGTTCTAAAATTCAATGTGAGTTACCTATAGTCACAGTCTCACAGAGCAAAGAATAGCAATCAATACTCCAAACTCCCAGGTCTGTGATCTTTCATCTATATCAGGTACCAGAACCTAGTAGAAATTATTTGCTTTATTTTGTTCTTGTTAGGATATACCCAACTGGCAGTTTGGAGATAATTTTAACTATGTACAGAACATTCCAGACAATGCATTTCAATAGTTTTATTGAAAGGTCACTTCCTTAGTACCAGAACATAATGGTACTGTTAGGTTACTTCAGCCAACTAAAGTTTGCACTGATGAATTAGAAAGGAAATTCTTCAATGAATCAGATATTTAGGAGTAACTGAAGAGTGCATCTGCAAAACACTTTACAAAATGAAGCATAAGACATACGAGACATACTGTGTTTCTTTGGTTTATCTTTAAAGGGAAGTTTTTTTCCCCACAACATGATGTCAAAGGGAAATTTGAACTCTAGTTATAGCTATTGTGGAAGTTAAGCTATATATTGCACTGATTAACTATATGCTTTCCCAACCCTATGTCAATTTAGATTCATTAACCTACAACTAGCCTTAAGTGCTCCACCTACCTACCACATAATTAGTCAATTAAATTGTTGCTTACTTGAATCTGGATAGACAACTCACTTTAGTCTAAGTTGAACTATTACAGGGGCATTATGACAATAGCATACCCCATATGTACTGTTTTTAAATAGAAAGCTCTATACGAAAAGTCCAGTTTCATACCAACTGTAATCCTTATTTAAAGCTCCAGAGTGTTAGCATTAGCATATATTGCTTTAGAAGGGTACAGCTGAGGTTTCAGATTGGCAGACTATGAGAGTTGCTTGTACAACAGAAATTTTCTAAGGGGATAGATATTGAGATAAAAATCATTCTATATAAAATTTTGTATACCATATCACTTGTTCCCTAGGATAATGTTGAAGATCACTTAAATTTAACATGTCTGTCTACAACTTTAATAGAATTTTATAATCAAATTTAAATGAAAAATATGCCAAACAAAAATAAATCTTTAGAAGTATTGGATTATCTAGTTGTATAAGGCTTTAACAAGGTTGTTTATACTGCCTCAAAGACTAGTAACCCTGACACTATACTAAAGTGCATCATACCATTTTTCTGAAATTTGATGTGAACTTGCATCACAATCAAAATAACATCAATTAAAGTCAATCACACCTTGCCATCAATACTACCTATAATCAGTATGCTGATCCAGATACTACTAGATTGGATCAATATTAACTGTTAATTCACAGTATAGTCTTCCATCCTTATTCTACATTAGGGTTCACATTTGAGTTTTAGTTTTTATAAACATGCTTCAAAGACAATCATAATTTAGTCCTGAACACATTTCCAACTGCAGCACACATAATCAATTTCCAACTATAGCCTGTTTTCCTCTCAAGTCTGAAAACAACAATGCTAACCTAGTTGCTATGTTTCAGGCTTCACAGCTTAAATCCATTCTAATATTGGAGTCCACAGTTCTGATGTGAAATAAGCCTTCAAAACAGTTGAATTTCTTCACCATAAGAATCCTATTGAGACAAAGGAAATAAGCTATTAGAAGCCTACAAAAGTACATGCATATAATAAATTTTAAAATGACTTGTTCATATCTAAAGCTTTAGAATCACGAACTATTTCAAGAACTTTAATGATGGAATGATTTTTTTTAATTAAAAAAAAAACCACTTTCCTACTCCTTACCATAATTAGTATAAAATTTAAGAATTTGGGAAAAAAAGATGACTCTTTATGAAAAAATGTTTAAAAATTTTAGGAATAGGCAGTATATGTACAGTTTGTACTTATGTGTATAGAATATTATCTGACAATTATTTTTTTTGTGACACCTCTCAGTTATCTAGGGGTTTAATGAAACTCACAAAGCACAAAAACAAATTCACTGATTTTTTTTTTTAAAGATAGGTTAAAAAGAACCTTTGATAGGAGTAAAAAGGGAAGAGCTATTGCAGGAGATAAAATCCAAAAATCTCGTATCCTGATAATCTTTTTTCTCCCACTAAGTATCATATTAAGATTAGTATAAAGCAAATAAGATCTATAGAGTGAACTACATTTATAGAGGCATTTGTCTTAAGCTTATGACCCCAAAAAGGAGCTTCTAGTTCAGAAAGTAGGACACTTTGGGCTCTATGAAAAGCTTTCAAAGGGAAAGGCCTTCACAAGAGCTTTAAATTACACGGGAGTTACATGCATGTACAGAGACAGAAACAATTAAAAATATGTCATTCAGAATGTTTCATAAGTGAACATTTTAAGTAGTTTCCATTTAAAAATGAATAAACTATTTTGATGTTAATTTCAATTCACTATGTTTGGTTCATGCTTAGGATTCAAGATTTTTTTAAGAACTATGTTTTCTTAAATTTATAATTTGTATATAATGCTGAGGAAGGCTGTAGAAAACAATACTACCATCATAAAATTCCTTATCCTACTGATCATATGTTTATGCAAAGCCTTAGGTACATCAATAATATAGGAAAAAACCCAAAAAACAAAAAACTCTCATATTGCAGTGTCTTGTACATAGTAGACACTCAAATCACTGATGTCGTAAAGCAAGGTTAATATTCCTTTAGCTTTCTCAATCTAATCTCATTTAAAAGGTTTCTCAAATAACATTTGAACATTTAGTACAATGAGAATTAGCATTTAACCCTTAAGTCAAAGAAAAGTTATGGCCCTAATAGATTCTTATTTCAAAAATAATTTAGAAGCAAATTACCTATTAAGACCCAGTTTCAGGGATTGTTGGAAGATGAGCGATTTTGTAATAACTATGCTTCAACTGACGTGCAGTGCGCCCAGACACAATCCACTTCAACTTCTGAACATTTGGTTTAGAACACTTGTTTGATGAGTATTCAGTTAGGCACTTTGCTACAAGTTCCTGCCAGAAGGTCAGATCTCTGCAATTTATCTGCATAAAAACATTTTAAATTATTGCTGAAATTAATATTATTGTGTATTTTTCTTATCTGAAAAAATGGTCTAATTAAATATACAACATTCCTTTTGCTTTAGGAGATATATTAAAAACGGTCAGCTGTTATACAGATTTGAGCAAATGACAAATACATACCTTGGAATGTTTCTGAAGACATTCTACTCCTTCCATCAATTCTATAAATTTCTGTTCTTGAATCTCCAGTGCAATTATAGATAATGCCAATACAGAAGGCTAAAAAAGATAAAATTTGTAATAAGTGTTACATGTAAAAATAGGTTTACATCAATAGATTTAGTATTAAAGTATTTACCTTTGCTTTAGAAAACATAATCCTACAGTGGCATGCCTTAAGCTGAGCTTCCAGTCTTTCAAAACTCAGGTTCTTTCTCCTTTAAAAGAAGAAATAAAGTAAAATCATCTATATGAAATTAGCTGTCAAGTCAAAAGACAAAAACTTCAAAACATTACTATAAACTTTTAATCATAGCAAGAAAATGAACTTTAATTGAACTTGTTTCTTTTAAAAATAATGCTATTCAATCAAAGCGATCTATAGTCATATGAAAAAAATACTGTAACTCACTACTAACTGGAGAAATGCAAATTAAAACAATTCTTCGGTACAACCTCATACCTACTAGATTGGCTAATAGGACAGAAGAGGCAAATGACAAATGTTGGAGGGAATGTGGGAAAATTAGACATTAATGCACTGTTGGTGGAGATCAGCATGGATTCAACCATTCTGTAGAGAAATTTTGAACTATGCCCAGAGGGCTATAAAACCATGCATACCCTTTGACCTAGCAATACTACTATCAGGTCTGTATCCCCAAAGAGATTTAAAAAAAAGGAAAAGGACCTATACATACAAAAATATTTATAGCAGCTCTTTTCTGGGGGCAAAGAATTAGAAATTGAGAGGATGCCCATCAGTTAGGGAAATGGCTGAACAAGCTGTGGTATGTGGGAAAACTATTATAAGAAATGATGAGAATGCTCTCAGAAAAACCTGGAAAGACTTGGGTGGGCTGATGCAAAGTGAAATGTACTGTGCACAAAGTAACAGCAATACTGTAAGATGATCAGCTGTGAATGACTTAGCTATTCTCAGAAATACAACGATCCAAGACAACTCTGAAAGACATATGATGAAAAATGCTATCCATCCCCACAGAAAGAACTGATGGTGTCTGAATACAGATTGAAGCACACTTTTTTTCACTTCATTTTTCTTGAGGTTTTTTTTTGGGTCTATGTTTTCTTTCACAACATGACTATTATGTATAAAAAAATAATGCTATTCAGTTCTAGTGACATTTCTGAATGTGTCCCAAAAAGAAAATACAGAAATCTTAATTACTAATGCCTAACATCAGTCAAATGAAGCTTCTTCATGCCACAGAAACCAAAATTGTCTTTTTAACTCTTTAAAAATGATGTGGGATTTAGTTTTCTATTGAAGTTCTTTTTTCTCTGGTTTGTGAAAGATTCTAAGCTGGTAGTTTAGTCTGGAGCTGGAAAATTTGATGAAGCACAAGCTCTTTTGTAAGAGGGCCCAAAGATTACCTACCAATCACTTATAAGGAGGCATTAACAACTACATAGCTTCCCATTTGATTTTTTTAAATGAATACCTAGCTGCTGAGGCAGAAAATAACATCAGCTGTCTTTTTTAGTATTAAAATGTCTGAATGATTAAAATTGTTTCATAGTATTAATGACCAGTACATGGAAATCATACCGCTATTTTATAAAACTCTACTTTCAAAATACAGATTACATACCTTTCAAATGGTAAATTTTCACGAATGAGTGAATAATAGAGCTGTAGAAACTGAAAAGAAGTAGTAGCTTTGACTTTCCAACACACCTTCTCCAACACAATCTTTTCCATTCTCATCAGGTCAGAAACTGTGAATTTGTATTGGCTTATTCGTATCAAATCAGTGGCTAATGGGACATTTCTCTCTTCCTCTGTCGATTTCACAGCCAGATAGAAGCAACTTAATCCCACACATCCAAGGTGTTTCGGCTGTACCTACAAAACAAACAACCCAAAATATTGATTCTCCATATTCAAATTAAGAATCAACCCAAAATGTTAAGTCTCCATGATTTTTAAATCAAACACATTTCAACATTTCTAAGTGATTTTCTTCATTATTATTATTATCCTTTTTTATAGAGAAGACAAACTGGATTCAGCCTCCATATGGCAAATACTTTGGGCTATTTTTTATAATTATAAGTGATAAATTTAAACAATTCCATTCACACTCATCTGCCTTCATTCTCATCTCCTGCTTGGATTTTTAAATTGATTTGGCTAGGAGAAAGGGTATAAACTGTGGCTGTGGAACACAAATGACTTGCCCACTGAGTATAATCTATATGACTTGGGCATCATTGGCATTAACAAGTGAAGCAAGCATTTTATACACAGTAAGCTTCTCTTCAAAGAAATTTGTTAATAAAGCATTTTTTATAAAAATATATTTTTGGGTCAACCTAGAAATAATGATATAGGATTATTATAATAACAAGTAATAATAGTTGGACCACAATTTCCAAGTTTTGTCTTTCCTAAAGAACATTATTTTTACACCCAAAAGAAAGGTGCTATCCCTTTCTAAGCACTTGATTCTCAAATCAATCCAGCTAGGTTTTAATTTTCTAGGAAGTATTTTTTAGTAATTTAGATTACAAAGTATATTCTCCAATTTATACAACTATGAAGTTTGTGATACCACAAACACAATATGGTAATACTTATGAACAAGAGCAATAACACATGCTATTCCCAGTCTCTGCCAGGTGAAATCCTATTTTTCAAAGCCTAAGTGATCCCTCAGACCAGATTTGATGGCTCCTTCTTCTGAATCTTGAAATCAATTATTTAATACATCTTAGGGCACTTTCCCCCCTTGTTTGTGAGGCTCACATTAAACTATGTGCCAGCTTTCTATCTTCTGTAATTTGTAGCAAACAATAATTTGTTGAATGATTTGGCAATATGCCAATCTTTAAAAAAAATGCATTCTGGGCTATGTACCAAAAGTTAGCAGATTAGTTATTTTTATTTTCTGGGGTAGGCAGAAATTTCACAAATGAGGACCCTTAATAAACAAGTCTTTTTACTTAATTGTCTATGGATAGAAAGGCACACTAAAAAATCTAGAGTCAAGGACATGGGTTCAAATCCTATCTCTTATCCTACTTGTGTGACGTCAGTTTTTACAGCTGTAAAATAAGAGTAGGACCGCCATTCCTCTTGAAAATCTTTAAGGAGGCTGAAGTGGAACCACCTGGAACACTGAATACTCATGGGTCACCCCATAATTCTTATTTCCAATCTTATAATCTGTCCCCCAACATGTTTATATTTTAATAACAACATAAAATGAAAAGTCAAATACCCAGTAGTCCTATCTAATCCAAGAGCAATTCTGTTAAAATGCAGAAATGTGTTATTCAGAAAATTCTAAAGTTAAAGTTCTAAGTTATTGTCCAAATTTGTATTATTAATTATGAGTCACCTTTATTTTTTTGGTAAATAATATTAGTGAACAGTATAATAGTGTTTCAATAGAATGATGAAAGAAAAAGGCCAAGCTTATAAAGTTTACTATGTATATACTTTGATATCATATACATATATGTATGTAAATATAAGAGACTAACATGTCCATTCTCCCAATGGAATATAAACTACTTAAATGCAGAGACTGTTTTGTCTTTGTCTCTGTATCCCCACCCTGGCTTAGCACCTAACAGATGCCCAAAAAATGCTAGCTGAATGGATCCTGGCCATAAATCAACTCAAAGTAAACAATTTCATCTCAGATATCCCAAATCAAGTAGCATTTAGTGTGAGATACTTTAAAACATACCTTCATTTTGGATAGAAATCTGTCCAGTAAATTCACAGCTAGAGAAAAAGTCTCTGTGTCAAAACCAAAGAACTGAGTTAGGCTAAGAAGGTCTTTCACTTCGAAGTCCCTCAGTCTTGCGGTCATCCGAAGGCCATTATCATGAGCAGATTCAATTAGTCTCAAGCCACAGACCTTTGGCTGACACCTGGATTCCTGTTCCAATAGAACATTCAGCTGGTGCAGCAGTTTCTGAGCTTCAGTTGTTACCAGTGCTTCTATCATCTATATATAGTGCAAGACCGAGAAAGGAGCAGTAAGACAGGAGGTCAGAAAGGGGGAGTGGGGGCGGGGTAGCTCTTTCTTTGGTATTGCTATAGATCTGGACTTCTCCCCAGTGATGTTTACTTGGGAAGGGGGGTGGCTGACGCTCAAGAAGGGACAACTGAGAAACCTTCAAGGCCTTTCAAATCAACTTCCTTTAATTCCCAACAAGCCACCACCCATCCTAGTACAGCCATTGGGGCGGAGCGAGACACGTGTGCGGGGGGTGGGACCCGCCTCCACTTCCACCTGGCGCTGACAAGTCTAGGCTAGCGCTCCCAAGGCACTCCCGGGGGAGGAGGGCCGGGGACTAGCGAAGAGGCCCGGGCCTGAGAAAGAGACGGGGCGACGGGGAGGGAAAGAATACGAGGAGCCGGACTGGAATTGAGGATGGGGGGACCGGGGGGAGGGGAGGGTGACAGAGGCAGAAGACGGAGATCTGGGGAGAGTCGGGGCTGGGGAGCAGACACAACTCGGTGGGGAGAGGCAGGGCTAGGGGGAGACATAGGGGTGCGGGGAAAGAGACAAGGTCGGGGGTAAGAACAAAGGACTGGGGGCGGGGAGGGGAAGGAAAAACTGACAAGAGACTTGCAGGTGGTGGAGAAGGGAAGTTGGGGTGACGAGACCAGAGACTTGGGGAAGAGAACTGGAACTGGGGTGTCGGGGGGAGGGAATGGGCGGCGCTGTATCTGTGGATCCTCCCAAATCTAGAGCCTCTCCACTCCCCCCCCCAAGCCCTTCACCGAGGCCCGCCCCCGCCCCCCCCAGGTCCCCGTCCATCCCACTCCACCCCACCAATTCCAAAAATCTTCCAACTGCTCCAACCGCCCGCTGCCAACGACCCGGGCCGCCCGAGCCCTCACCTTGAGCTCCTCGCGGCGGCTCTTCCTCGGTAGCAAGCCTCCCCCCCGGGGCCTGTCCTCTCCTCACCCTGAAAAATTAGTCCAAACGTCCCGGACGACGCGGGAACTATATAAGGGAGAGGAGAGGGGCCCGGGGGGGAGATGACGGAGGGGGTTTGCAGGGCAGCGGCTCCAGCGAGCTGAGAACGATGCCAGTCCCAGGCCGCGGAGCGCTGAGGCAGCGGCTTGGGGCCGGCCCAGCTATATATAGCAAGGCGGGGCTTTCCTCTGGGTCCTCTGAATCTTAGCGCTGATTGGCGCTACTCGTCCGGATGGACGGTAAAGGTTGGGTCTCGACTGGCCTATGGTGGAAGCTAGGGTGAGGGGGTGGGAAGAGAAAAAAACCAACCAATCACAGCGCTAATTCCTTCAGCTTCAGTTCAAGTTTCCTACTCACCGAAAATTCCTCCCCCCTCACCCCACCGAAAGTCACCCATCCCCAGGGGCTAAATATGGAGAGGGGTTGAGCTAAGAGCCGCACCCACCTGCCTCGCCCCTCGACGTGGTCACAGAATTCGGCCCTGATTGGTTGAATCTAGTTCCAGAATTTACTGGAAGTTTCCTATTAGGGAAAAACTTTAGCCCTAAGGTATTTTAATTCATTAGTTCGATAGTTGGTGATAGTAGTGGTTGTTTTTGGTTTTTTTTTTTTTCCCCAAAAAAATGCAGTAACTTAACCCTTGATTTTAATACTGTAATGAAGGAATGTAAAGAAAATGTGTAATGAATGGATGGGGCAGGTAGGTGCCATAGTGGACAGAGTGCCAGGCTTGGAGTCAGGAACTTACTAGCTGTGTGACCCTGGACAAGTCACATAACCCTGTTTGCTTTATTTGTAAAATGAACTGGAGGAAAAAAAATGGCAAATCATTCCAGTAGTCACTAAGAGTAGGACACTGACTGAACTGAATGAGTGGATGAATGAATGAGTGATGAAAGCATTTATTAAGTCCTTACTATGTAGCAAGCATTGGGCTAAGGCCTGGGGATATAAATAGAAAAGGTAAACAGCCTCTCCTCCCAATATAATTCATGTTGGGAAACTATACATATAGAAGGAGTCAACTGTGTGGAGGATAGAAAGTCCTGGTGATCTTTAGGTTGCATCACTTGGGTGAATTCTTAATGTTCAGAGGCAAGTAAGATGGAAATGCTTGGAGTCTGGACCTTTCAGCACCAGAGCTTATGGTAAAGCTCAGTGGTTTGCCTTCTTACTTGAAGTATTGTAAGTGGTGACTTTCTGCTCATCAAAGCTGTGTGAGTGGTGTCAAGTCTAGAATGAATCAAAACCATGAGTTAAGGAATAAAGCCTCTTTAATTGAGATAACAGGGGAGCAAAACTGCCACCCTGGGGGATGTCTAGTGGATTTCCCAACCAAAGAGACCCATGAAAAAATTTTTTTGTAGTTTTAGGAGGAGAGAAGAAGGAGATAGGTGAGGTGCCTGGTCACAAGACCCCAGTGGCTTTTGGCAATCCAGGCAAGGTAAATCACTTCATTCTGGCTGTTTTGCCCCTCATGCCATGAATCCCAGTGGAAGGGGGCAAGGACACTAGAAGCTGAGATCCAGCTTGAACTGG
Organism: Vombatus ursinus; assembly: GCF_900497805.2. NCBI lineage: Eukaryota > Metazoa > Chordata > Mammalia > Diprotodontia > Vombatidae > Vombatus > Vombatus ursinus. Next base: position 17,889,793 of record NW_020954641.1, read on the forward strand.
ACTCCTCACAAGGGAATATCCCTGGGTGGGGGGATCTAGGATGTGATTCAGTTCAACCTAATCAAGAGTAAATATTGTCAGAGTAGGAATGTAAGGATATTGCTGAAATTCCCACGGGAGTGGCAGTCCATATTACATTTGGTATTAACAATTTCTGTCATTATATTAACAATTTTGTCTGTAGCCATATTTGTCCCAGAGATGAGGAAGCTGTAGTGCCTCAGCCCATGATAACTGGAGAGAAGAAAGTGAATTATGAAGTGGAACATGTCTTTGTGGGCTCCATACTATGAGAATGGAAATAACAATAATGATAATGACAATGATAGTTAGCATTTATATAGTGCTTTAAGGTTTGCAAATAACTTTACAAATATTTCATTTTATCCTCACAACTCCTCCATGCCTGATCAGCTTCTTATCCATGTCCTCTTGAAAGTTCACCCAGGGTTATAGGGGTTATCGTCTCATTTTCCTCATACTGGAAAGTATCAATGAAGCATTCTGGTCATCCACTTGTCCTCCCTCTTCTTACTATATTCTTACTACATGACTAAGATTTCATATAATTTTTTTGGTGACATCCTTTGTCTCTGAAGTTCCCCATTGATGATATGTTGCAGCCTGTTCATGCACAAGATGAACCTTTCAATTTCTCTCAGTATGATGCTCATATTTAGTTTCTAGGCAATGTTATTCTAGGTTTCACTGACATACAGCAACACTGGCAAAAGGTTATACCAAAAAGCTGAGCCTTTACTGTCATGGAAAGCTTAGGCTCAGTAAAAGTACTTTTCAATTCCTTAAATGCAATCCAAACCACTTTCCTTTTCCTTTTCAACTCTGGGTCAGGCTCATTGTCCATCATTTTGTCTGTCCCCTATATATGTATTATTGGACAAGCTCAGTTCCAATGGAACTGTTCGTATAAGTGTATGCTGAAATCTAGGCAATAGATAATCTAAATTCCTGTGGTGTTTCTTTTATAAATTACCAGGCCAATCTCCATTAAGTGATCACAGATCTCTTCTGGCTGGCTCTTCAGTGTTTTAGGGCTTAATGTAATTCATACAATGTCCTCCACAAACAGAGCATCTGTGAGTCCTCACTATCAATTCTGTCTGTGTTTCCTTCCACAACTTTTACTTGTATTCTAAGGTTTGGTCCTCAGGGGATGCAAAAGATGCTTTCAGTTCTTGAAATAACACTGTAGTTGACTACTCTTATTCTCACCCTCTTCCCCTTCTAACTTCCCTATCACCATTAAGGGCAATACTATCCTCCCAATCCCTTAGGCTCACCACCTAGGTGTAATCCTTGACTCCTCATTATCTCTCACCTCCCACATCCAATCAGTTACAAAGCCTGTCAGTTTTTACCTTTGCAACATGCCCCCTTCTTTCCTCTGACACTGTTACTGCTCTGCTGAAGACCTTTATTACCTCACACTTATACTGTTTCAATAGATTGCTGATGGGTCTGCCTGCCTTGAATCTCTTCCCACTCCAATTAATCCTCCATTCAGTCACCAAAATGATTTTCCTAAAGCTCAGGTTTGACCATGTCACCCCTCCACTTAAGAAATTCCAGTCCTTCCCTATTGCCTCCAGAAGCAAATACAAAAACTCTGTTTGGTGTTCAAAGTCCTTCATAGCCTAGCCCCTTCTACCTTTTCTTTCTTTTTATACCTTACTCCTTGCCATGTACCGTTCAATCCAGTGTCACTAGCCTCCTCACAATTCCAATAATAAGACATTCAATCTCTCAGGTGAAAAAAACTTTCTATCTCTTGGGTCTGGGCATTTTTTCCAGGTGTCTGCCATGCCTGGAATGTTCTCCCTCCTCATCTACACCTTCTGGCTTCTCTCTTCCCTGGCTTCCTTTAGGTCCCAATTAAAATCTCATTTTCTTCTGGAAGCCTTTCCCAAGCTTTCTTAATTCTAGTGGCTTCCATCTCTGAATTAATAAATACTACTAGTTCTAACTTTTGTCAACCTGAAAGTTGGTTAAAGGGGCAACAAGCTAGGTGATAAGTAAATTCATATTGTTTATTCCCTTAAGTTAGTGACATGTATATGGAGTCAAAGCTTTAACTATGACCGAATCAAGCAATTTTAGGAGGACATTTAAACCCTGAGTCAGGATGTCTGTGTTACTCAGATTTATGGTCTCCATTTATGTTTAACCATAGCATGAGAAAGGAATTATCTTAATTGAATAGGTTGTAAATACAATAAGATAGGAGAATGTCAAAGTGTCAATTGAAATTATAGATCCAGGATATCTGTGTTTCTTTTACCATTAACATGACATAGCATAGTTTATGTCCATAAAATACCAAGATAAGAAAAATTCCATTATTCAAGGTAGTGTCCAGGTCTAAGGCACCTTAGTGGTCATAAACAGAAGAATGCTGGTCAGCTATAGTTGCTGACTCAGGAAAGGGCATTTTGGGTTCACTCAGAGTACAAAAAAAAAAGCATGTCTATTATGTTGGGGTGCTTCTGGTTGATTTAGATCAAGCTTTGGCCCTTATTGGGGCTCAAATGATCTTAAATGATAGTTACTTTGTTGTTCAGCCTAGTTGGACATGAGTTGTAACCCCATTTGGGGTTCTCTTGGACAAGATACTGGAGGGGTTTGCTATTTCCTTCTCCAGATCATTTTACAGATGAGGACATAGAGGCAAACAGGGTTAAGGGACTTGCCCAGGGTCAAATAGCTTCTAAGTGTCTGAGGCCAGATTTGAAGTCAGGAAGATGAGGTTTCTTCACTATCCACTGTATCACCTTGCTGCCCAAAACTACTACTTCTTCTTCTTCTTCTTCTTCTTCTTCTACTACTACTACTACTACTACTACTACTACTACTTCTATTACTACTACTACTACTTCTACTACTACTACTACTTCTACTACTACTATTACTACTACCACCTAACAACTAGCATATAATGCTAGGTACTATGCTAGGTGCTTTACAATTATTATCTCATTTGATCCTCAAAACAACCTTAGTAGGTAGGTATTATTATCTTCATTTTACAGATGAGGCAACTGAGGCAAATAGAAATTAAGTGACTTGTTCAGGGTCTCACAGCTAGGAAGTATCTGAGACCGGATTTGAACTTAGATCTTTCTGATTCCAGACACAGTGCTCTATCTACTGTGTCACCTAGCTGCCAAATATTTCCTATTTATCACATATATATAGTGTATTTGTACTCATTTGCTTCCTTCTTATTTCTCTCATTAGATTTCGAGCACCTTGAGAGCAAGGACTGATTTTTGCTTCTTTTTTTTATCCCCAGCACTTATATGTTACATGTGCCTAGAACATATAGGTGCTTAATAAATGTTTATTGACTGATTGATGTACTGTTGGATAGGAGAGTGGCATGGCTGGGCTGTATTTTAAGAAAATGACAGGCAGGAGAACAATTCATATAAAACAAGTCCAAATAGATTAGAATCCAATCATGAAGGACTTTACATGTCAAAGTGAGGAGTTTGTATCCTAAAGTCAACATGGAAACTACTTAAACATTTCCGCTGCCCCCAGGAGAGTAACTTGGTCAACCTATGCTTTAGGAATATCAATTTGGCAGATGAATGGAGGATAGAATGGAGAGGGGAGAGACAAAGCAATGAGGCAAATTTAGGAAGCTATATTGCAAGAGTCCTGGAGAGAGATGATCTGGCCTAACATATTGTGGTAGCTATATAAGTAAAAAAGAGACAGATATCAGTGATGTAGAGGCAGAACCAATAAGATTTGGCAACCAGTTAGATATATAGGGAGAAGTGAGGAGTCAAAGATGTTGTCCAACTTGTAAAAATCTAGGTGACTGGAAAAGGGTAAATTTTTCCAGTAGCACCTGGATAGAGGGACTTCCATCAAGCTGAACAACTACTATGAGAATAGTGTGAAAGTCAGTAATTTGGACAGCAGAAGGAAGGAGCAGAATGATTGGGAGAAAAGAGTTGTACTTGTGTAGGAGACAAGCTCTACAACTGAGGTAGTATACTGAGGGTGGTGTGTTACCTATCTTCCCATCCTCCTATTGGTTGCTTATATCCCCTTTGTAGTTGGGCCATAAACCCTGAGGTTTCTATCCTGGCTACCACTTTGGAGATTGTTGATTCAGAGTACCAATCGAGTGTAGTTCTTATCTATTCACATTCCCTTATCTTCAGAATAATCAGTTGGCATGTATTATTGGTTCTACTTCTACATCGTTTCTTGAATCTCATCTTTTTTCCATTCATACCACAAGCACACTGATTCAGGCCTCCTTGGGCCTTAGCTATTGCCTACTTGTTCTCCAGCATTTAGTCTCTCCTCCTTTCCATTCTGTCTCCTTCATAACTACCAAATTCATATTTCTAAAGCAGGTCTGATCATGTCACTAACCCTCTAAAAAGCTTAAGTGGCCTTTTCTTGTCTCCAGGATAAAACACAAACTCTTCTGTTTGGCATTTAAAGTCCTTCAAGTTATTTTTTTTTTTTCAGCCTATCTCTCCATACTTATTTCATATTACCTCTTCTCATGCACTTCAAGTCCTAGCCATACTGGTCTACTTGCTATACTCATGTAAGATAGTCCATCTCTTACTTCTGTGGCTTTTAAATGCTGTTTCCAGTATAGAATGCACTCCCTTCTCACCTCCACTCCCTCTGAAATTCCTAGATCGCATCAAGACTTAGTTTAATTGCCAAAGAACAAGTCTTTTCCAGCTTCGCACTTGTTGGTGCTCACTGACTCTCACCCAGAATTATGTTGTATTTACTCATTTATGTATGTTTTACATTAGTAGAATATAAACTCCTTGAGAGCAGGATCTGTTTTTTTTTTTTTGTCTTTGTATCCCTAATGCCTCGCACCTGCCACATGTGAGCTTACAATGTTTGTTGAGGAGAATAGAATTAAACAAAATTGAACATAAAATGTTTTGAAATAAGAGGAGAATCAAGAGGATTAGAACTTGAACTGGCTTCTTATACCCCAATAAGATCATTTATTTCTATATTTTATTTATACTTGATGCTTACATATCTAGCATCGAAGTTCTACTCCTAGGCCCACAGGGGCTGGACATACCTTGTCATTGCTTGTTCAATACCCAGTGAAGCATGTATTTTGGACCTGGTTCAGGCTTGGGTTAGTCAGCCTCTAATTAGGAAGGATTAGGCTCTGTTTTCTCATGTTTTTTAGCCCTTAAAAATCCCCACCCTAGTATCCCAGCAAATTTAGTAAATTGACTTACAAGTCAAGGGGGTTCTCACAAAGGGAAGAAGTAAAATAAGTACTCATTATACAATATAAATCAGGTATGGGACAAGTAATTTATTCTGATTCACACAAGAAAAGGCTAAATATAAAGAACTCATAAGTACCCACTAACAGGACTCAGTAACTTAATGGGATTCAACAACCATAACAACATATGTAATAAGTACTATTATTGTGAGGGACTGTCTGATGTTGGCAGCTGCCAGTCGGGTACTGTGGCATGGGTAAGGTAAGATCTGGGTATTTTGGAAGTCGAGGCAGGGACTGTGGTAGGCAGAGTCGTGTGTACTGGGATGGGCTGGATTCAGAGAAGCCATGAGGCAATTGGGCAATGCTATGAGATAAGCTGGGTGCAAGGAAGTAGCCGAGCCTGAACTCCTGAGGCAAGGGGCGGTGCCACGTGGGAGTGGGATGGCAGAGGACTGAGCTCCCTCTGCTTAGTCCCCTCCCTATATGCAACGTCATCCCCAGATGCCTCTTGTGACCTTCCTGACCTTGTGCAGCACTGACCCAGTCCCCTCCTGAGTCTGACTTCCTAGGTCACGTACTCTTGTCTATGCGTCAATCCCAGATGCCTCCTTCCTGTATCCAATCCTGGCCTCCTACGTCACTCCCTCCCCCTTGGTGTGCTAAACTCAGACAGCCCCTTCCGGTATCTGACCCTACAATCATTGGCTAGTAGCGGGCTAGGGAGGAGGGGCTAAGTAGGTACTTAGGAACAAGCGTGGTCAGAACACACACGTGCGCGCTCCCCTGGCTCCTGCCTGTTGCTCTGGCCTTGCTGCTTGGGCTTACTATGATGGTTTGCTGTGTTGGCCTCTGAATAAAGCTCTGGTGTTGGTGCCTTCCGATGGCTTGTCTCTGTGTGGTGATCCGGCTGAGGACCGAGGACCCAGGCATGGGTAAGACTCTGGCAGTGCACTTCTTTTAAGGGAAGTGGGTACTGGCGCACGACTGGCAGAGGGCCGGCGTGCGGCCCGTATAATTATAATGTTCAAGGAAGCTAATATTTAAACCTCATCAGAACACCTCCTAATTCAGCCTTATTAACTCTGTATTTTCTAAACACTCTACCGGTGACATAGCCAGCCTTGAGCCAACCCTCATTGTATGTGGTCATCTTTTTTAATGCAAAAGCATCCCCTACTGCTAGCCAGCTCCTTCCGCTGCTGCAACTAGTTGCTTTTCTCAGTGGTCCTAGGATCTTCTTACCCTTTGAACTCACAAGGTCACCCCTGGACATATCTGTCTCAAAGTTCCTTGGTCATCTGCTCAAGAAAGTAAACACAAAAGAAGCAACACAAAACTAGGTTTAAGGCCTAGAAACTAGGAATGGCTATAGAGCATGTTTCAAAGAAGGGAAAAGCCCCACTACATAGTTCTCATTCAGATGCTTTAAGTAACTTATAACTATAATAATGACCTCTTCTTACACAGTAGGATATAATATGGGTTTTTCATCTAAAAGTAGAAAGATGGAGAGGATTCTGGGAAGATGGCAGAGTAGGTCAGAAAATTTTAAGCTTTCAAGATTGGCCTCTGGGCGAATATAGAGCCCTAAAAACAAATAAAAGTAGAAGGGCTCATAAAGCCCTGGACAAGATTTCCTCCCTGTGAAGAGTAAACATCTCCAGGCTAGGATCTGCTTCAACAAAAGCAGCCACAGGAACTTTTACACCCAGGACAGTGAGGGGAGCTGGGCGTCTGACCTGGGTAAGATCTAGGGAACCTCTGCTGATAAGGAACACCAGACCCAGCTGTGCTGTGGAGACATAGTGGGGGGTGAGAAGGAACCAGCACATGCCCAGTGGATACAGAAGCAGTGGGATGGGGACGTCTCTGCTGTGGGCACTTACAGGAGGCTGGAGGTCTTGATTTAAGTTTGTCAGAAGGGTGAATTGAAGAGGATTAGAGGCACAATATCCCATATCCCAGGACTAGAGGTGATTACTAAATTATTAAAAAAAAAATGCATAGGCAAAGGAGAAAAGTTCCAACCATAGAGAGCTATGATAGGAATAGAGAAGATCTGGGTTCATCTTCAGAGGAGGATACTGAAGCAAAGAAACTCTCTTCTACCCCAAAGAGTAATGTCAAATTGTCACTTGCCCACAGAAAACTCATTGAAGAACTTAAAAAAGACTTTAAAAATCAAATGAGAGAGACTGAGGAAAAACTAAATAAATAAGAGTAATACAAGAAAAAAAAAGAAGATTTTGAAAAGAAAGTCAACCAATTAGAAAAGGAGATCCAGAATCTTAAGGAAGAAAATGACTCCTTGAAAATCAGAATTGGGCAAGGGGAAACCAGTGAAGTTATAAAAGATAAAGAAATTAAAAAAAAAAACAAAACAAATCTAAATATAAAGAATGAATAAAATGGAAGAGAATGTGAAACATCTCATAAGAAAAACAATGAATCTAGAGAACAGATTAAAAAGAGAAAACATAAGAATAATTGGACCTGAAAGTTCTGATCAAAAAAGAATCTTGATACAATAATACAAAAAATAATTAAAGAAAATTGTCCTGAAGCATTAGAACAAGAGGTGAAACTAGAAATTGAAAAAATCCACCGATCACCACCTGAAAGAGATCCTATGAGATAAACTCACAGGAATATTATAGTCAAATTTTTAAACCCCCAGATCAAGGACAAAATATTACAAGCAACAAGAAAAAAACAATTTCCATACAGTGGTACCACAATTAGAATCACACAAGATCTAGCAGTGGTGACACTAAAAGATCGCAGGTCTTAGAACACTGTATATCAAATAGCAAAAGAACTGGCCTTCTGGCCAAAAATAGCATACCCAGCAAAGCTCAGCATAATTATGAATGAAAAAAAAATTTGATCAATTGCCAGACAGTCAGGTCTTTGTTTAAAAGAACAAAAAACAAAAACAAAAACAAAAACAAAAAAACAAACAAACCCTGAACTCAATAGAAGATTTAACTTACAAGAACCAAGAGAAATATAAGGTACGTACCAATGACAAATTACAAGGGACTAAATAAGTATAGAAAGTTTACTTTTTATCTATGAAAAATGTAAAGCCTATGTCTAAGAGTGTTACTAGTAATTAGCTAACTTATAAGGAAGACTGGGGTAGACCTGAGTATGATATGACTTCAAAAAGTAAAACCATTCAAGTACAGATGAAGAGTAATTATTTTTACAAATTATCTTTTGTGAGGAAAAGCCAATACGTAGGAATTAGATGGGTAGGGAGACTGTTAATTCTAGAAACCTACTCTCGTTGAGAATTGGTTTAAAAGGGAAAAATACATATTCATTTAGAAGAGTATAAAAGTCTTCTAAATTTAGAAAGAAATAAAACTCTAAAGGGGTAGGGAGGGGGAGAGGATAAAGGAGGGATCTTTAGAGGGGAGGATGTGGTAATAGGTGAAAAGGGGGATATAGAAGGGGTTTAGATTTAGGGGAATGGAAAGATAAGGGAGGGATTGCTGGAGTGGGGGTAGGTTAAGTAATAGCAGGGTAAGGTAGCAGGTAGAAGTTAAGTAGAGGAATTAGGAGAGATACGAAAAATAAAGAGATATGCACAAATATAAAAAAGATTAGAAGTAGAATTTCTTAGGGAAAGTATACGTATGTATGTATGTATGTATATATATATATGCATGTATGTATGTATGTATTTATATATGTGTGTGTGTATGTGTATATATGTATATCAGTACCTACATATAAATGTATCCAGTGCTCAACTGTAGCCTTGGGGTGGTGGGCAGGCGGGACAGAGGGGGAAAAAAGAACAAAGTAAAAAGTGTACAGCAGAGAACAAAAGAAAACCTACAAGGAAGCGAAGAAAAGATAGACAGCTTTTAACATAATGAACAGTATTTAATATATAGACTTTCTTGAAAAGTTATTGCTATATAATTAGAATCCTGTATTCTGTTGTGCGCGATTTTTTTTCTTACTTTATATCTAAGTTTACGACATTTCTTTTTCTTTTCTTATTATGTATTTGTTTAAGCATTTGTCTAAAAGAAAAAAAAAAGAGAAAGTAGAAAGACCTACTTAGGAAACACAACATTTTTTCACACTTAGAAAAATGAGTTAAACATAAGTTAAATCAACTACAACTCTTCCCTTCCCCCCTTCTCACTCTATATCATTAGAATACTTGAAAAGAATTGTATGGACTAATTAATACATTTGCAAATACACAAAATCTCAGTTAAGAGGAATGAGGCCTCAAACAGAATTTTGCCTTGGTTGAGAAGGAACCACATAAAAGCAAGGATATTTCGAATGATCGGCTTCTGGGGTGTACCTCAAAGTCAGTATGGAATCAGCCAATTTTTTTTTAATACTTTCTATGCCTCCACCTAGAGTTTTGTACAATGAAACTCATGTCCAAAATCATGCCCCCAAGGCACTGTGGTCAGATCCTCCATCTACAAAGAAAGGTTTAATCATCTTCATTACATAGGACTGATCGTGACATTTTAGAAAAACTTTCTGCAAGAGTTGAGAACAAAAAAAGCTTTCTGATTATCCTTCCATTATCCATAAAATTAAATTATGCATTCCCTGTGTCTGCCAGATAAGTGAGGACTAAATGTTTTGCCTTGAAAAGAGGTAAACTATATAACATGGAATCCTGGATAAACAACCCTTTAAGACTGATTCAAAGTGACAACCTGAAAAGACTTTAGCTAAAAAGGGCCAAAGTCTCCCACTGCATCTTGGGCCATCTCCAGTGGTCCCGATAGACATCTGGCCACTGGATCCAGAAGGCTCTGGAGGAGAAAGTGAGGCTGGTGACTTTGCACAGCCCTCCCTCACTCAAATCAAAGTCAATTGCAAGTCATGTCATCATCTCTCTGATGTCATGGTCCTCTTTGAGAATGAAGGGCAAACCACAATAAGTTTCAGAAAAGGTGTGCATTCGAGAGATAGATAGCAACAGACAAATCAACAGAGACTTAGAGACAGAGAGACAGAAACAGATGTGGAGACATGGAGATAGAGACGCATAAAGAGACAGAAACAGAGAGACATAGACACACAGAGAGAAACAGAGAGGGAAGGAAGAGAGAGAGAGAGTAAAAGGGAAAGAAGGTGAGAGGGAGAAAAAGTGAGGGAGAATGAGACAGAGAAGAGAGATTTAAAGTTGGAAGAGACCATAGAAGAGAACACATACTATCTGGTATAACCCTCTCATATTACAGATGAAGAAACTAAAATCCAAAGAGAAAATAATTTGCTTAAGGTTACCATCTCTCCCTCTCCTCCCATCTTGCCCCCACCCCCAGCTTTTGAGCTCCCTTTGTTAGTCTTCTTCCCCCAGTAGATTATAAACTCCTTGGGGGTAGGGCCTTTTTTGTATTTGTATCCCTGGTGTTTAGCAGTGAGTTGGGAACATAGTATGTGCTTAAAAATGTTTATTGACTATGACTATGACTGTAAATATGATTAAGTGGAGGAGATGGAATATGAATCCAGATACCAAATAAATGAAATGCATGGTATGTTGTGAGGGACCCCAGTTAAGAATATGGGAAGATATTCTTTCGATCATTTCTTCTCTTCTTCCTGCATGGTAATAGAAAGCCTTTAAATTGACTGTTGAACTGGAACTATGTGTAAACATAAAAGTCAGGAATAGATGAATATTTTTCCTTGGCACCTTTTGAGAAAGGAGAAAGAAATTTTGTAACCTTTCAGATGGGGAAAGAGATAGCAAGAAGTACTTCTGGCTGCCTTATGCCCCCATTCAGGAGGCCATGTGACTGCAAACCTCTAGCCCATCTTTTTAGTCTGTCCTGTTGTGTTCATAATTTCCTGATCTTAGGTGAATAAGCATCAGAAATTGAATGGATCAGATTAAGATATTGTGAGCTTTGAAAAGTTGGAAAAGTCACTAAAAGTCTGCTTTCTGGAGTCTATAGTATAAGTGTTAACAGCTGAAGCAGCTGAGCTAGGTGAGGTGTCAGACCTGAGAAGAGACCCACCTACTTCATCTGGCCCAACAATGAATTGAACTTAAAATTAAGACACCATGTCTTGCAAGCAAGGAAGCAATTTCTCCACAGACTACATCACAACCAGAAGTGAATTTTGGGTGTGAGGGGGAGTAAATTTTAGCATCTTTGATCCTGCTTTAACCAATGGGTTTTTAGGAGTGAGTATGCTCCAATTTAGGAGGTATTTTTGTACTTTTGATCTTGCTGTATCTTCTTTCCACCACCACCTCCCTCAGTGTCCCTCCCTTCTATTAGACCTCTCCCTTTTCTTCCCCTTCACCCCTTACTACTTCATTCCTTTTTATTCACCCACTCCTTTTTCATTTCCCTTTCCCCTCCTACTTCTTATGGGGTAAATTAGATTTCTCTATCTAACTGATTATGTTATTCCCTCTTTGAACCAAATCTGATGAAAGTTCAAACATCTCCCTCCCTTCTTTCTCTCTACTGTAACAGGTTTTTGTGCCTTTTCATGTGATGTAATTTACCCTTGTGTGCCTCTTCCTTCCTTTTTCTCCCAGTACAATCCCTTAATTAGATCCACTTAATCCACTTAATTAGATTTTTTTTATCATCAAATCAAAGTCAATTTATACCCACCCCCTCTGTCTATGTATACCCCTTTTAAATGGGGTAATAACAATACAATTCTCAAGAGTTACAATGTCATCTTCCCTTGTAGCGATGTAAACAATTTGCCCTTATTAATAACATTTGTTGTTTTTTTCTGTCCTGTTTACAGAAACAGGAGTCTTGTATTTGAAGATCAAATTTTCTGTTGAGCTCTGGTCTTTTCATCCGGAAGGTCTGGAAGTCCCCTATTTTGTTGAATGTCCATCTCCTCCTCTGAAAGGTTATGCTCAATTTCACTGGGTAGTTGATTCTTGGTTGTAATCCAAGCTCCTTTGCCTTATGGAGTATCATATTCCATGCCCTCTGATCTTTTAATGTAGAAGCCGCAAGGTCCTATGTAATCCTGAGTGTGGTTCCATGATATTTAAATTGTTTCTGGCTACTTGCAGTATTTTCTCTTTGACCTGGCAATTTTGGAATTTGGCTACAATATTCTTTGGTGTTTTCAATTTGGGATCTCTTTCCGTGGCTATTTTACCCTATAGTTTAGGAATTACGGCAGTTTTCCTTGATGATTTCCTGAAAGATGCTGTCCATGCTCTTTTTTTTTCATCATGGTTTTCTGGTAGACCAATAATTTTTAAATTGTCTCTCCTGGCTTTATTTTCCAGGTCAGTTGTTTTACCAATGAGGCATTTTACGATTTCTTCTATTTTTTAATTCTTTTGTTTTGGTTTAACTGATTGTCACTCTCTCATGGAGTCATTAGCTTCCACTTGCCCAATTCTAATTTCTAATAAATTGTTTTCTTCTATTAGATTTTGTATCTCCTTTTCCATTTGGCCAATTCTACTTTTTAAGGAGTTGTTTTCTTCAGTGTACTTTTTCCCCAGCTGGCCAATTGTATTTTTTAAGGACTTGTTTCCTACAGTTAATTTTTGTCTTTCCTTTTTCAAGCTATTGATTCTCTCTTGCATACCTCTCATTTCTTTTCCCAATTTTTCTTCCACCTCTCTTATTTGACTTTTAAAATCCTTCTTGAGCTCTTCCAAGAAGGCTTTTTGGGCTTGAGACTAGTTCATATTCCCTTTTGAGGTTTCCTATGTGGGTACATTGACAATGTTGTCCTCTTCTGATTTTGTGCCTTGATCTTGCTTGTCCCCATAACAAGAATCTATGGTCATTGTCTGTTCCTGCTTTTTGCTTATGGTATTTGATTATTTCCTGACTTTTAAAAAAAGTTAAGCCCTCTTGCTGGAGTGAAGGGAGCACTGATCCAAGCTTCTTGTGCTGGGATACTGGGACCTGGTCACTGGCTTTGTGTGCTGGGGTCTCAGGTGCTGGCAGTTGGAGGCTGTAGGGTTCTGGCAGCTTACCTGGTGCTGGGCTGGGGTCAGTAACACTGGAGCTCTTGGGGTAGGGGTGGGGAGTCTGGTTCCTGGAGGATGCCTGCTCACCTGGGCCTTGCACTCAAATATTTGACTGCTGGAGGATGTCTGTCAGCCTGGAGCTTTGCCTCTTCGAATTGTGCTTCCCAGAGTTGTACTGAGACACTGGGAGATTTGGCTGCTGGAGAATGCATCACATGTGGTGGTTTTCCAAGCTGATGTCTACAGGTTCTCTTGCCTCTACTGAGGCACTTGGGGGTTCCGGTGTTGGTGATTCCCTTCTCCACCACCCTGGGGTTCAGGATCTCCCCCTGGTATGCTGAGGTAGGGCTTCCTGTTGGCTTGCTGAAATGCCTCCCATTCTGTACTGCTCCCCCTCCCCCAGAGCAAGGGGGACCTTTGCTATTAATCCCCCAAATTTCTTGGGTTATAAGACTGTTGCATCCCATCTTTCTGCTGGTTCAGCTGTTCCAGGGTTTTTCCTGGGGCAATAATTTCTGGGCTTTCAGAGGTCAGTAAGGGAGGATGAGAATGACTTACTTCTTACTCTGCCATCTTGGCTCCCAGAAGTGGAAGTCTTCCTTGCTAAATCTTCTCAATAAATAACTTATTTCTGAAAGCTTATTAACTGTAACTGACTAACTAATTTCAACTGATAATCAGTGGGAGAAGCAGTCTTGCTCTGAAGATTTAAATGTTAGTGTGAGTAGGGATGGAGAAAATGACTTGGTGTGCAACATATACATTATATTTTTTAGCACCACAAACAATTTAATTCTACAGAAAAGGCAGAAAAGAGAATGATGTAGATGGTTATTGGGTCAGAGGAGAAAGAGGTGTGTGTGTGTGTGTGTGTGTGTGTGTGTGTGTATAAGCAAGCATATGTGCCTTCAGGAGTTGGAGGGGAGGAGGAGTGGAACATTTCAAGTCTGGCTAATAGATAATAGACAAAGAGTGTCTGTTAATTGGAAGCTGTGCAACCTGCAACAGTAAAATCATGTATCCCAGATTTCACATGCATATTCAAATAGCACCACTTCAGTCATTGCTAACTGATAGACCTTGGCAGAGAATGATTAAAACTACACATTGAAGCTCTAGCTTTGCCCCAAAAGGGCAAAGAATCATTATAAGGACTGATGGCAACTCATGCTTCAGGCAAACTAAAACCTGTTAGGAATTTCATCTTTAAATATGAAGGAATATGAATGTGTGTCTACTATGTTCATCATTATTTACTTAAAAAATACTTCAGTAATACCTTTCATCATGCTTTTAGGCAGCAAATTGTGGCACCTACAGGGAACCCCAAGTCATCCAGTTACTAAAGCAGTTGCACATTCCAAGTGAATTTACAGTCACTTTAACATTTACTATGCCAACTATGTTGTTATGGAAACTTCAAGTTAATAACTCACAGATTATAGTGAATGCTTAATTTGGGCTGGGGTGGGGGAGAATAGGGAGAAATGTTCATAGTTAAAATGTGCAGACTTGAGGTTGATCTTTAAGAACATCACTAAATATTTTTAAAATGTCAATGTTTCATGTCACCATTGCCTATTTATGACTTATGCAATATTTGTGCCAGAAGCTCTTATTATGTGAGTTACACTGAGGGGATTTTTCATTTCTTTGGGTCATAGCCCCTACCTGGAAAATCAGAGGCAATCAGTAACTGACACTACTCAGGTTTCTGACACCATCACCCCTTGTAAGCACAAGATTCACCAAGTTAGAGAAGGGAAATTTTATTGGGGGAGGGAGAGGAAGAGACTTTCTAATGAGCAGCCCTTTTCCAAAGCTCTACAAAGGTTCTCAATCATAATTTAGAATAGGCAGCTTTATTTTTCTGCAGTTCCCACCTGGTTTTTAACCAGTCTTGGCTTTTCCTCCTGTTTTTCCTTGCTCCAAGAAGGTGTTGTCAGGCATTGTAACTACTCCAAATTTGTTGTTGCTCTCTATAGGTGTTACCCATGTGTTTCTGGTTGCAGTTGCTACCAGGCATTGCTCTCAGGAATGACTCAAACTCTGCCCAAGTAAATTTTTCTCTACCCTTGAAACATAGTTCTTGCCATCACAGAGGGGAAGGCCCCTAAAATTTTGCATCTGGCAGGAGACAGTTTTCTGTATTATACTTGTAGGTCTGTACCAGACTAAAGATGTCCTCTCACTGAGGATTTTCCCTTTGCTACTGATCCAAGTGACCTCTGACCTTACAGAAGTTTTTCTGTAGAAAGACTCTATTCTCCAAATTCAAAAGATTCCTTATTACCCACTCCAGGTTCATACGTGATGAGTGCAGCTCTTTAAGGCCTTTTTTCCCCTCTGACACCTGAGATGGGTGTTCCTCTATATGAGCAACACTCCCAACTTGTTTAGTACCCAATAAAGAGCCTCTGATTTATTAAAATTGCCTTATAGGACAGGGAAATTATTCATCCTATCCACTTTCTTTCCTAGGTACACACCATTCTTTTTGGGGGTGTGTGTGGCAGAAATGAGGGGAGGGAGAAAAGTTCCAGCAGCTGGTGCACTTTATTTCTAAGATTATTTTGAAGTGTTTTCCTGAGTTAAAACACTTTGACTTGTCAAATTTTGTGGCTTTGAATCAGTGTTAAAAAAAAAAAAGCAATGGATGTATTTATCATGTCCGTATCTAATTCAGAAATGATAAAGCAAGACGTGAATTTTCTTCAACTTTCCTAAAATACCTAGCCTTTTTTAGGAAACCACCCATGAGGAAATTGAGCTCAAAATAATAAAATTTTAGGAACATGATATCTCTATATATTTTGAATGGAAATAGACATCTTTATGTATATTATGTAACTCTAAATAAGATATAAATCAACATAAAAATCCTTGGCAATGGCAAAAATGTGAATAAACATTTGATTCCTAAGAAACCTCATTAAAAAAAACATATTGAGTAATTACAGAAAATAACAACAACAACAACAACAACAACCTTCAATAACTCAATACTTTGGACATTGCTTTTGCCTAGACAGATTTTCTGGTTTCTTTAAGGCTTTCTCCCAATAAGTGGTCTCTCATGCATATGAGATTCTTTAATAAGTCGAATCACAGGGCTATCTCTATAGACTTTCTGATTATGAATATCAAATGAGGCATAAAACAATGAGATATGGATCTATTGGCCAAAGGTTTTACTCCCACTGTAAGACACTTTAAAATTTCAATGTTTCACTGGGATTGGTAATCTCACTGATTTGGGCAACTCTTCCAAAGGAGCAGATTCCATCTAAACTTTCTCATCCTTTGTGACTCTTACCCATGTCCACCTATAAATCCTTTATAAGGTTCAACTCAATATGGTAGTGGGACTTTCTTCAGATCTCTTTTATCTCCAGCATCTAGCATGGTATCTGGCCCATAGCAGGCACTTAAGAAATGCTTATTGACTGATGTATTGATATTATATGGATACCAGTGGGGCACATCCTTCATTGTTTTGTTCATCTCTTTCTTTCACCATATGTCTAGCACACATGTCTTAATGTCTGAAACCTGCTCACACCTGCCGTACTCTGTTCTGATCTTGTTAGAGTGACTGGAGGCTTTAATTCTTTGGAGACTGACATCACCATGCAGTATCACCAGAATAGTTGTTTTAAAAAAAATGGTCCTGAGGATTTCTGAAGAGATGTATGAGACAGAGAGTTCATTTAAACATAGTCTCCATCTTCACCCAGCTCAAAAGAATAACCAATAATGCTAATAAAAGAATAAAACAATAGCAGAAAAAAGTGAAAGGGAATGTTTCAAAGAGAAAAACAATAGCAAAAGACTGATTATCAGTCAATGTTTCTAGCCATACCCAGAGCTCACTGTTTCAGGCTTGCAGTAGTGGGTCCATAGTCTGAATTCTGGTGGTTGTGGTAGCACCTGTTGTTTTCTATCATGCTTTGCCTTAGGCAGTGACCCAGTTGGATAACTACACCCCTCTTTAGAGCAATAGTCGCTGAATCCCACTAATTCCAGTTGTATAGTTGTGAATGTGACAAGTCTCCTGCCCCCCCCCCCCTTTTCTGTTTTGGGGATGAGGGTAGGGAAGTTGACCTAATAGGAATTTGAGCCTGCTTCTAGCTATGTGTGAGTAATAGCTACCTTTAGGTCTCCGCCCCCCCCCCCCAATTGATTGCTGAACCAGAAAAGCTGATGATGCAGGGTGCCACCCCTGGTAGGAGTGGCTTCTGGCTGGTGAGTCTCTTGGGGAAGGTTTTGAAAAGATAAAGTGTGACTCTAGTTGGGGAGGGGGCCAGTGTTTGGGATGTGAAGGAAAAGTCCTTCTCTATAGCAAAATGAAAAGTGAATTCAATAGTAAAGTTGTTACCAGAGGCCCTGGCAGTCTTCCCTCTGTTTTTATGTTTAGTTTCCTCTAGCATCGACCTTGTGAATATAGATTCTAGGAGGCCCTCGAAGGCTGGCAACAAGAGCACTGTGTATTGGAGTGGCTTTAGATGTAGCAACAGTAACAGGGATAAAGCTTTGGACAAGGTGTTGGCATAGGAGAAGGAGGCCTCTAGAAGGGAAATCTCTCTGGTTGTCTGATCATACTGATGAGGCTACTTTTGCCCAGCAACAATGGAAACCTTTGAGGCTAACTTTTTCCCAGAAACTAAGAGGGCCTCATCTAAACCTGCCCAATAACAGGAAACTCTGCCAGATAACAAAGCCTTGCTTCCCTAGCCCATACTCTGTGTACATGATTAGCCCCCCATACTGAAACAAATTTTGCAAGCTAAGTTCCTTGTTCTGTGATCACATATTTGAACTGTTTTTCAGCACACCTGCTTCCCTTTCCTGCCTCCCATTTTCCTATGGTTAACTAACTTCTCATGTAGGAGCACATTTCCAGTCTTGTATAAAAACAAATCCCTGTCTTCCTGCAAACTGCTAGTACCTTTCCCACCCCCCACTCCCAAGGCTGCTGCTTTTGCTTTAATAAAGCTCTCTTGACTAGGAGAATATCTGCCTCTTGACTTCTTTCTGGTCCACCCAACTTCAGAACTTCATCATCTTCTTCTGTACCATCCTTAGTGGAGGCAAAATGCTAATTATCTGATTAGCAGTCTTCCAAGTATTGTTTATGCTCCCACTATACCTCTCAGCTGATTGTAGTAGAAGTGATGAGTCATTAGATTATTTTCTAATCATTCAATGATTCTTTATTTCTTAGTGTTCCATTTCTTGTGAGGCAAATAAACTTCCTGTTCTATACCTAAATCATGTTATTACACTAGGTATCTTTTTTTTTCTTCCTCTCTTTCTGAGGATAGCATTTTAGACTTTGAACCTAGAATCAGTTCTATTATTTACAAATTTATATGTAGGAACTTTCTCCAGAATCTCTGGAGTGGGGGTGAAGAGCCAATGAATGGGAGAATTGGAGGGAAGCTTCTTTCACCTGTTGAGCAATCTGACAATAGCTTCAATGCAATAAACCCAGGGCAAACCATTATGGCAGGTAAAGGATAGAGATGGGCATAGATTACCAGCTCTTGTGGCATCAGCTGAACAGTGCTTAGATAGAACTGTTAGAGAAGAAATCTAAAGGCTGTAAAGGGGTATGTGGGAAGGTTTGCAGGGTGGAAGTGGGGTGGGGGAAGAATGCTTAAAGTTTAGGACCTCATCTAGAGTTTTCAAGAACAAAGGGAAGGGACTTCTGGAAAGAAAGCTTCCAAAGAGGTCAAAGTATAAGTCTATCTGGGACAGTGTTGATGTTACCTCTTAGTCCCTTCCTGCTTCCTCCACTGAATCAGATTGATACTTCTACTCCTTAATTGTGGAAAGTCATTGAATCTGGTTGAAATTGGACAGACTTTGAGAGATAGTAGAGGATAGAAGGACTTGGCTTGCTATGGTCCATGTGATCCCGAAGAGTGGGACATGACATAATGACTGAGAAACAACAGCTTTGAATTTAGCAAGCTGTAGAAATCTATATGGGAGAAAACAAAAGGCTGTAGATGGGAGGGTTACACAAGAATACAAGATTTGATACAACACTATAATAATAAAAGGAAACGGGCTCTGGATATGGCTAAACTCCGTTCAGTACCCCCAAATGGCTAAAAAAAAAAAAGCACCAAAATAAGCCAAAGAAAAAAAAACAATTGTAAGATAAAAGAAGCTGCAGCAAGATAGCTGAGAGAGAGGTCTCTAAGATGAATCTTTTTCCATCATCCAAAAAAAAGCAAATAGTATGCCACATAAAAATAATTAATAATGAGAAAAAAGAGATTAAAAAAATACATCACAAACTAGCAGCAAAATTGATAAACAAACAAAAAAAATAACAGACAAACAAAAACAAACAGGGCAATCTAGAAAATGATACAATATAATGAATAAACACTGGACAATGAAAATTACTCAAAAATCCCTGGTGGAACGGAAAGCAAGGCACATTCTATAAGATCCTCAGAAATGATGATGGAACAATGACAACAAATTCCAGGTTCATACAGAAAGGAATAAAATAACTACTAAAAAAAGAAATAAGGATAGAAATTAATGACACTCAGAAGTCTCAGAAAAGAAATTTAAAATGCAAATAGAGTAGATAATTTAGAATATACAAGCAGAAATCCCTTCAAAAAGGTAATCCTTTCCAAAAATTGGGTGGTAGTTATGAAAGCCTTAAACACAGAAGCGGAAGACAATTTGGTGAAGTAATAAAAAGTCAACAAAATTGGGAGGAAATGAATGCTATGCACGTCAACATGTCTGATTGTGAAGATGGACTGCCAGAGAAAACCAAGAATCATGTCTTCTTCTCCTATTTCTTCTTTCACTTTATTAACTCTTACTGAGTTCTTTGAATTCACTTGTTTTTTTTGTTTTTAAGAAATTTCAGCTGTATAGCTAACAAATTCAACTATACCTTGAAATGTCCTATTTGTCATCCATGAATTTGATAAACCCCAACCTGCTATCACCCCTTCACCATTTTGTCTCCATTCATACATACATTCTGGGAAACACTGCTGGAGGGCTATAAAATGTCAACTAGGAACACAATTGACTTATTTTATCTTAATTGGATCATCACAGTTGCTGGACAAACCTTTTATTTTTCATTAGTTAGATCTTTATTGTGCTATACCAACTATATTGTCTATTCCAAAGTACATCTCCTCAATTGAGCTTCCCAATATGTCCCAATCTTTCTCTCTGCCTCTGTCTCTCGACCTTCACTTATATTTTTCTTCTTTTTCACAGCCAACTTCCTAGAAAAAGCTATCTATACCTGTCATCTCCCATTTAACAATATTTCTGTGGCTTTAGCCAATAGTTGTTGGGTTCCCTGGTTCTCTCCCTCCCCACCCCATCCTCCTCTACTTCTTTGCAGTAGTTGGCACAACCGATCAGTTTCACCAGGATACTCTTTCACCCCTGGGTTTTTGTGACTATTCTCTGTAATGGTTATTTTTCTACTTGTCTTACTAATCCTTCTCATTCTCCTTTTCAGGGTTATCATACAAATCCTATCCACTATGTGTGGGTGTGCCCCAACTCCTTCAAGTGACTTTTCTTGATTTGTTCAGTTTTTGCTGTCCTCTGCCCTGAAATCTTTGTATTTATTTGCATATACTTCAGTGGGTAGCACAGTACCAAAAATAGTAGGCACTTAATAAATGCTGGTTGATTGATTGGTTTATTGAGAAAATAGAAATTATCTTTTATAAACTCTCTGTTCCTCCCCCATTCTGTACCTGAACACCACTCAATATCATCCTTTATATTCTTCCCTATTTTTCTTCAGCCTTGACAAAGAAGTGGTAACTCCTCTGTTTGTGCCTTTAATCCCTTCTATCTCCTTTGGGCATTTGACACACACTTCAATTGCTTCTTCTCTTTTTAAAATCTTCAGTCTATCCTTGTCTAGTAGATTCTAATTGGCTGCCACTCTCTTAGTCTCAGTAATATTTATTTATGATATCCTCTTCTAAACACTGGTTTTTTGCTTCATTCCCTTCCATAATTATCCCCCCTCTTCCTCCAGCCTACTTTGGAATGTCATATCCCATTCATGCACTTTGTACCATAAATATCAAAGGAAACACCACTCAGAAAACTGAAGCAGCAGGTAAGAAAAGACTAATTAGGAAATCAATGCTTTCCTTATAGGGTTAGATTTCTTAAAATCTAGTTTCTTTTCCTATTGTTAAAAATTTCAGCATTATTTCTAGTTCCTCATTCATTACATCTGTGATGTAATGTTAGAGTACAAATATGGTGGCACTACTGTACTTGAAAATGAAACGTATTTATCTTAAATATTTATAGACCTTTTATATTTCTCAACTTTTTGTCTTCTTTCTAGTGTCATCATTAAATACCATCAGGATTACTTTGTTTAGTTGAGTTTCTTGCCAAGTTTTATTTAAACTGATTTTTTGTTCAACTGCTTCTTGCTGTATAATGAGGAAACAGTAATTATAATTTGCTACTATTCATGTCTGTAACATATTAAGAATTTATTTTTTATTCTGAATTTAACAAACAAAAAAAATCATAGGTCCATATACAAAATAAAGAATTACATGTGAAAACATGAATATTTGTTACCTATAGCTTGCTTTTTAAAAGTATGTAATAAATTCAACATGTAACTTTCAAAACTATCCTACTTCTCTATTTTTCCTTCTGAACTTCATTTAACTCTTCTTCTTTGATTAGCAACACTATTCTTCTCCCTATATAAACTCTCCCCAACCCAAACAGAACCAAAATAATATAAGAATTATAAAAATAAGTATTATATATTATATTATAAATTATAAGTTGATATATATTATTGTTGAATTATAAATATTTATATAAGAAACTATTTTCTCTGTTGTTCCTGAAGGCTACCCTACCCTTGAGGTACTCTGTGGGCCCACATCCACTTGAAATCATAATTCATGAACCCACAGTAAGGTATTTACCTTCACAAATTAGTTAGGATACAGTTACTTCAAAGTGAGAAAGTCTATTCAGGGAGCAAAAATGCATGATGATAGATGGCTTTATTATTGTATGGGTGCCTATGAAATGAAATATACTTAGAGGAAGGTCTGTGGAGCTTTTACGTGAACAAGATGTATTCTAAATAAGAAGGTGTAGATGCCTTGTGATCTGCATCAGTGGAGGGAACATCCATTTTGATGAAATCATGAATACACAGGAGTTTTGAAATACATACACGTACATATATGCATATAAATAAATACTTTATATGTAGTAGATTTTGAATTAGCCTATAGAATCTGTACCAGGGAATTTGTACCTGAAGTTTCCCTGAAAAACTACTGGGGACTGAATTCAGCAACATGTTGATTCAATATTTAGATATGTTGTAGATAACAGACTCCCCTAATGTTTGTGGTCATGTGGTAGCTCAATGCTTAAAGGACACAAACTCTTTGAAATGATGAAATGATGCCCTAATTGGCTGCTGAGCTGGAAAAGCCTATGACTCAGTATACCTTTTAAAAGGAAACAGCTTCCAATTCACCCTGTTGCTTCCTCTCCCACAGGGCAAGTAGTGCATTATGTGTCTAAGTACCCTATGAGGGAGATTGAAGGATGGATGGGCTGTGATCTTCCCTTCCCCCCACCTTAAAACTGTCATTCTCATGCAGAATATGGACCAAATTAGGCAAGCCTGTGCCTGTGTATGCCTCTTGTGTATACCTGCCTTTTCCATTTTATGTTTCCTTTTTTGGCTGAATATCAGCCTTTGAGGTAGATATGTCCAGGCTTGGAGGTGACCTTGTGAGTTTGAGAAGTTCAGAAGGACCTTTTAGGGTCTAATGAGTGGAGCTGGATGACACAAAGGGAAGCTTTTGATCAGAGAAGACAACTACCAGCAAGAGGATTGACCCAGCTTGGCCTGTCTTACCAGCTGATGTGTAGAGGAGTTCTATGAACTGTACAGAACTGGGGCAAAATGCTAAATGCCTAATTAGCAACCCCACCAAATGCTTTATCTTCTGATGAAATTTAAGTGTCAACTTCATGTAAAATTAAAACAGTAAAGTAACTGAATGCTGTTTTAAGTCATATCACTATTGTGAGGGTCTTTTGTGTTTTATTTTGTGTGTAGGAAATAAACACCCATCAATACCTGATACACTTTATATATTGAGTACCTTTACATTCTCTTCTTAAGGGAGATTTGAATAAGTCAAAACCTAGGAGCTAAGCAATTTTCTTCAGGGTGTGGAGGTGTGTGTGTGTGCGTGTGTGTGTGTGTGTTTTACTTAGCTAAACAGTATGAGGAAAGAGAGTGTCATTTATTAGAAGTCAGGGTCCCCCAGGACTGAACCCATTCTCATCCTGTACCTGGGCCTAGAGCAGATCAGCCTTCAGAAAGAAAGGGAATGGGCACAATATCCCAGATTCCTGGACCTAGCAATGGTTTCTTAATATTTTACCTGTTATTCTGTCTGTCTGTAGGGATAGTATAGGAACTAGACATTATTTCACTGATATAGCAAACTCTCTGGATGAGGAAATTCCCTCTACCAATGTGGGTTGACACCTTCTCTGCAACTTAAATAGTCTTAGAGGTTTGGGATCTCACCATCCTACAAGATGAATTACATTAACTCTGAAACCATCACCTCTTCAATCAGATAAATTTAAAGATATAGACAGTTCTGGCTATACAGCCAATGGAAAGAGACTATTCACAGTCAAGTGGTAAGAGAATACAAAATGTCTTCTCCCAGAAGCAGACTCTTAACATCTCCTGCATGGGTGAGGACCTCCATCTTAATTGATCTGGTCATGCACAAAGTCCCATTGCATTGTTTTGTCGTGTTTTTAATTCTATGATTTTTAGAATGGACATTATGCCAAGGAAACTTGCAAAAGGTATAGCTGTTGAAGAGCACATTTCAGTGACTGTTAGGGAAATTTTTGTAACTATTGTATTTGTGATTCATAGACTTCTTGAAGTTGGGAGAGCAACAAGAAGAGCAGTAGGAAATCAGGGGCTAACAGTTGCTACCATTTTATTAAATAACAAGGTATTCTTCTTTCTGATACCTTCATTCATCAAGAATGCCCCTAGTATGAGCTCTGCAGGTCCCTGACCTGGGTTAGGATCTGTGTGAGAGTAGACTGTGGCTGGATTCAGCCCCTATCAGCCCTCTGGAAAGGT
This sequence comes from Vombatus ursinus, assembly GCF_900497805.2. Lineage (NCBI taxonomy): Eukaryota > Metazoa > Chordata > Mammalia > Diprotodontia > Vombatidae > Vombatus > Vombatus ursinus. The sequence goes on from NW_020954641.1 coordinate 17,914,231, forward strand.
CTCTTGGTTCCCAGTGACAGAATTGTAGGATTCCCTTTGGTTTGGGATTCCTGACTTGGTTATTCCCTCTGCAAGCTGGGGTGGATGCTAGAACTGACACCCTGCTGTGTTCCTAAACCACACTATTGCTGCTGCCAACTTCTGAACTTCTTTCTTTCTTAATATACCATCCAGGGTGGCCCTATCCAGGAACACCACTCCCCTCCACAGGTCCCTTTCTCAGTCTGCCCTAGATCTAGACTTGGAATTGTGTGGCGGGCAACAAAGCAGTCAGTTTGCACCAACCCCCATTTCAGTGACATGGCATGGGTCTGGTAGTGCCCTGTATGGGTCTGTGGCCTCCTCTTGCCCTTTGTACAGCCACTCCCTGGCTGTCCAAGTGCTCTGCTTGCAGCATATTCTTGGCCAGACTTCATCCCCAGTGACCACAGACCTCCCTGTCTTTCTATGCTGAGTTGGATTGGACAAATGACTTGTTGAGGCTTTCCCCTCCCTGGATTTTCCCATCAGAATTTGGTTTGGTGCATTTTCTAGATCGGTTTAGAAGAGTTTGTGGAGCTCACTGTACTGATTCCTATTACTCTGTCATCTTGGTTCCGCCCCCTATCTCAGACTTTTGAGGGAGTATTTTTGAGCCAACTTTTCTTACCATATGTACATCAGTAAATACCTGGTTCTAAAAGCTAATTAAATAACTGGCTAATTGAAAACAACTGTATAATCACTTGGAGCTTATGAACTATAGTACTAGAAAAACTTCTAGATTCTCAGTTTCCTCAAGAACCTTGAAGGGAGAAGTGGTCAATTGCTCTCTTGGGATCCAAGCTTCTAGTCCCTTGGGGTTTGTAGAAGTATGGTATGGAGTGCTATCCTTTGAGAAAAAAAAAATCCAAAACTTTTCTCATGTGCAAGACAATACAAAGACTGGAGTGCTGAACAATAAAAAAAAAAAAGGTAATTTTTACTTGTGAAACTCACTTTTTCATTCTAGGCTCTACCAAAACCATTGGTAAAAGTTCAAATGAAGCCATAAGATATGGTCATCTGCTTCATACTGTAAAACATTTACCCAAAAAAATTTTTTAGTGACTTTTTAATTTCCATTGATTTTGAAAGTCTTATTCATATTGAGCAAAATGGTGAACTTTGATAAATATATTAATATATTGAGAAACAGAATTGTTCTGGAATTACAGAAATTACTTTGTGAAGATGGACTATTGTAACACAACCCTGCACTATCCACATACATTAAATATGTATAAACACCTATCTTTCATTTTAGACAATTTACCCTGATGAAGTAGAGTAGTAGTATAATAATTCAGCACTATAGGTAATTAAAAGACAATTATGCATATATAATTTTTGATGTAAAGTTATTTTTGTGTTTTTGAATCAATTGCATGCTTAATTTTGTTTGGTTGTTAAGCTGTTAAAATATAGTTTATATTTTTTGATAGCAAATAAGGAAGTGGGGGCTTCTCAGCAATAAACGGTGTAATTAAAGGAAATTAATTAGGAATTAAACATTTTGTTGTAGATAATTTATGTGCAAGTAATAGAAAGTTCCATGTATTTGTATCAGTGAACATATATAATAATTTCAGGTATGACAGGTAGATAAGTAGACTCATACACACATATGCACATGCAAATGTCATCTAACAATAAAATGATTTGATTAGTGTTTAACTAGAGTTTCTAGCATATGAGGTGCTACTGGGTTACTATTTACTGCTAAAATATAGAATAACTTCCTGCTAAAATATTGAAGCCCAATTTCCCAGTCAAATTTAATATATTAAGTAAAATATTATTATAATATCTGGAATTTCATTAATTACTTGAGTTAATTATACTTTCAGATCCTGTTTATTACACTTTTACAATGTATATTTAAATACAATGGTTACTGATATATAGCATATATCAGTTAGTAGTCAGTTAATAAGCATTTATTAAGTACTTGTCAGGTACCATGTCAGGTGCTATGCTAAGCACTGAATGTTCACAGTTTATATGATATATAATACTGAATATATAATAGTATTTATACATATCAGTTACTGGAAGGAAACTTACTGTATCATATATCTAACAGTATTTATACATGTCAGTTATTGTAAAGAAATGGTTACAATTTATATACAGGTATATATAATATGTTCATATAGTTTATGCATGTATATAAACAAACTGTTAGTAACTATTACAAATTCTATACAAAATGATATATAGTATATCATAGATATTATATATTATATTACATGTCAATGAAATATATTATGATTTTGCATATGGGATGTGGGCATATATGCAGATACACATATATCCACATTCCTCCTCCTTTCCCCTATGTCATCCAACAAAAAAATACAATAAATCTTCTGAGTCAGTTAGCTTAGTGATTAGAAAAAGGTACTGATAAGGGTTATGTATTTAGTCCCTTATACATGAACCAGTTAGCTTCCCCTCTCACCATGACCATAATATCTGACCAAAGGTGTGTTTATAGAAACAATATACATATATACATATACATGTACAAATATACACATGTATACACGTAGACCCAATATACGTATACAACACATATATAGACACAAATATACATACATACACATATACCTGCACACGCACATACATGCTCTTCAGGGATTTTGTGCCTTAAACCTGGGTAGCCCATAATGTGGCCTGGCAAATAAATCTTCCTAGGGTTACATTTGACTCAGAGGAGTTCGTTTAGAAACCTTCCCTCCCCTTTACTCCTCCTTGCCCCCTCCCACACCCTGCCAGACTTGCACTGCTCTGCCACCAAAAGGATATTTATGAATTACCAACTCTTTTTCCTCCCACCGCAACAAACCTCAGCCAGAAGTTCTGGCCCTCTCTGATTGTTTTGTATATAACCAGCAGGCTGCCTAAGAGTGGGAGATGTTGATGGGAGCCTTTGACCTCTGAATACTACTTGCAGACCCCCCATGGATTAGCAGTTGTGATTTCCTTAGGGTGGTAACAGTGAATGTCTCAGCTACAAGTTTGAAGCTGCTATTTATCCTGATCTACTTGTATTTGCAGTCTTGAGCTTTGGAGTATTTAGATTTATATTTGTAGTATTTAGATAAATTTAGTCAATTTAGATTCTGCCCCTGTAATTAACTATGAAAACTTCTAACTCAGGTAATATTAATTAGGAGAAGTGTGTCTTTGGCAATTTCCCCTATTCCTTTTCCTACCCAGTCTTATCTACCCTAAGACAACCAACTCTGGCTCTAGACATTTCCATTTGTTCTTCACCCTTGTCAAAACTTATTTTTTCTATTCCTAATTCTTTAAGAATCTGCTTGGTGAGGTGAAAAAAACGATGCAACTAATCTATGCTAATATGTTAGTAGAGACTAATGGGTCAATTTGTTTTCTACTTTCATTTAACTAACATTTGTGAATTTTAACAGGTGCTTTCTTAGAGAATGTATATTAATCTAAATGAGTGACTCATAGCATTTGATAGGAATTTCCGGCACTGTCAGGCCAGTGGGGGAGATACTCAGTCTGTTTTTTCAGTGCCCTTCAATCATGCCAAATAAGTAACCTTGTATTCCACTTATGCATAGGACTGATTTTGTGAAAGTTGGAGAAGCAAAATTAACTTTTGTAAAGATTTGGTCAAATGGGCTTTTCATAGCCCTCCAAAATAGAAGGGTTTTTTGTTTGTTTGTTTTGATTTGTTTTTTCAGCAACTCTAATTCTAAAACGAGGGGAGCTGATGGTGATAATGGCATGGTTCTTTCATCATTCCCACCTTTTAAAAAAATGACTATTTAAGTTTGTACTGACACACTTTCTATAATCCACACTTTCAGGGTGTTATCATTCTGAGCTCAACGAAAAGCCTCTAAAGCACTTTCTAATTATAAAGTCATTCAGAGTGGACCATTGGAAAGATTAATGATGAAATAAGTACTTTATCAAGAAAAGTTAGGAGCAAAAAATAGATTGGAAGGTGACTGAGGATTCCATGGAGGGGAGGGGGAGATTCTGCTGTGATTTAATTGAGTATGTCTGAAGTGCTAAATTATTGGCCTTCAAGAACCTAAGGTCTAAATGGCTAGCATTTGTGTCACCATTCCTGATGATTTCTATGGTTAACACATGGCTTTGGAGACGTTTCTTTCCACGTGGGGACAGGAACTACAGCAAAAGCTGTGTTACCTGATACTTTGACAAACATCAAGCTTTAGAAACTGACATTTCTACTACAGATGTTTAGTCTCACAACTGGAACCAAGGTTGCTCTTAAGCAGGACAGATTAGGTTGGAGTTCGCATACAGTGCTGGAGAGTTCTTGTTTATTGTTCCTTGCTTAGGAGATGGTTATTATTCTCACCTCTCTGCTTCCTATATTTCTTGCCAATAGTAAGGTAATCATTGCCGTTTCATGCCCTATGGCCTCAGAAGAGAAGTTTGAAGCTCAAGGAATAAAGGCCACCAGGGGCAATACCAATTAACTGTTGATTAATCAGAACATTTAACAAAGTAGCCCTTACTATTCACTTGGAGATCAGAGCTTCCACTTTACTGGCAAGAACATTAGGCATGCAATTGGCATTGAGTTCCCTCACACTGGTAATTTCAAAGGGTGTCCAAAGAATTCCTGTGACACAGAGATTAAACCTATATTTTTCTTTTCAAAAGCACCTGAGGAAGGGACAGCAAAGGCTATAGTTGTGTGGGCTCCCTGGGGTTGACTGAACTTTTCTCATGTGTCCTTTATTCCCAAGGGCACAAGGCTAGAAGTTGACTTTCAGGATATTCCAGCACAGGCCATGGGAAGAGGGTACAGGTGGAATCATCCTGTGAGCAAGCAGAAGTGTGTTTCTCGGGACACAGGAAAGGACTGCTGGTAGGGGCATTTACAGCAAAAGCCAAGGTCAGTTGCTGGGTTTGCCCAATATGGAACTGAATTGTCAAAAGGCAATGTGGATAGGGTGGCTATGTGTTGCAATGGATAAAGCACTAGCCCTGAAGTCAGGAGAACCTGAGTTCCACCTGACTTCAAATTAGATCTCAGATACTTTCTGGCTGTGTGACCCTGGGCAAATCATTTGACCCTGATTCCCTTAAAAAAAAGAGAGAGAGAGAGAGGGGAAAAAAAGACAGTTTTTGTTCTGATGCTAATCCAGGTCAAAATCAAGACTACGAGCAAGTTCAGGGTAAGAAGTAGGTGAGAGTAGATTAGGAATGAAGGGTACATCTGAGCTGAATAAAATTATATTGAGGTAGACAGAGAATTTCAGCTTTTCTGACCCACTACACTTTGAGTACATGGAAGGTTTTCTTTTCTCTTTCTTTTCTTTATATATATGATATATATCTGTATATATCTGTATATATATTATATATACATATATGTATATATGTATATTATATATATATACATATATATTGTTTTGTTTTTAGCCCAGTCAGGTGCAGCCAGCAATTGATCTCCATTTTCCTTTGAATTCTCTTCATGCAGAGAGCTTCCCCTCCTACCACTGCTGCCTCCAATAATTTCCAGAGCAGCTGCAGCTTCCGCACAGTAGTAGTCAAATTCTATTTTATCTTGTCAGTCTTGCCTTCTCCAGTTCAAGACAGGAAAATTCCAGACATGCCATTTCAAATCCAGAAGAACAGATTGATTAGGAAACATGCTTTCAGGTAGGTTAGAATCAAAATCAAATGTTAGAACTAGGAGGGACCTCAGAGATAATTTAGTTCAATTCTTTCATTTTACAGAGTAATAAACAGAATCTGAGAAGTTAAATGACTTGTGAAAGTTGTATAACTAATTAGTGACAGAAATGGGACTAGAACCAGTAGTTTGCTGGGGCCTGCTTCAACTGGCTTTCAAGAGGTGATTGTTTAATTTCCATTGTGAGCATTTATGATTGGAAATAGGTGAATTGCTACAAATCAGGGCTTAATTTACTGTTTTGTTGATTGTCTAGACTTAAGAGAAAAATGTTAATAATACAGATTAAACTTAAAAACATTTCATGTGAATATCTTTTAAGAGAGCTGGTTGTTAAAAATATACCAGCACCCTACTGACTAGAACCCAGCTCTCTTGACATTCAATAATGTGCTTTGCCCTTGACAACATGCTGTCTTCCTTATCTGAGCTTGAAGATTGAACTTTAAGTATCAATTTCACTACAGAATTTACTACATTATTTAGAGGGGTTAATGAGGTATTTCTATCGCCTCTGAATCATTCACCTCCTACCCTGTCTTTAGTCTATCTCCTCATCCTTTTCCTATCATCAGGCGGCATTGTACAGTGGAAAAGAAAATTGGATTTGGAAAGAGATCTGAGTTCTTGTTCTGAGTCTTTCATTGTTATGCTGTGTGATTATGAACAAATCACTGTGCAGTGAGGGTGTCTGATTAGATGACCTCTAAGATCTCTCCCAGTTCTGAAATTCTATGATCATTGGATCATAGATTTAGAGATAGAAGGGATCCTAGAGGTCATTCATCGCAATTCTCTGGATTATCTCCAAGGAAATGAAAGGTTAAATACTCTTTCTTGTTACATATCTGAATCATGTCACACTTTCCTAAAAGAGCTTAATCAGAGCTAATATGGAGAAACTGTTTTTTAGTCTGATTGAACTCCATTGCTTAATCTATAATTGACCTTTCCACTGCTAATATTAGGAAGATTGTTGATTGTTGTGGTGATTGAAATAATGTTTACTCCTTAGCATTTAGATCAGCATGGAGATGTGTACAGAGATGAAATAAAACAAGGGAAATAGCCAGGTTTGCTTACCATAGAACAAATGAGTAACAGCAACTGTCTGATAAATTTGACTTAGATAGACAGTGAAATGGGGGCTATATCTCCATTTGAGAGCCCAAATTAACAGTAATTGCTATGTATCCTGGATAGAACTCCTTTTGTTTCTACTGTTTGTAGAAATGACCAACTCTGGGGCATATCTCCAAGGAGATCTTTTGTAAAACAACAGATTTATTGCTAGGAGGGACCTTAGAAGCTATATAGGCTAACCCCCTCACATTATAGGTGAGAAAACTAAAGCCTGGAGAGGTTAGATAACTTTACTAGGGTCACATAGGAAGTAAGTAGTAGAGTTAGAATTTAAACCTCTGACTTAAAATTCTGACACTGTCTCTACTACCATGTTGCCTCCATAGATGTGGAACATTACATCGGCATAAATGATAGGTAAGTGTGGTCTGAGGGGCACTAAGAGGCATACCTCTGAACATAGTTATCTCCCTCACTGATTATATTAAAATGCCTGCTACATCCACAGTTACTTAGTTATTTTGGGCAAGGCATTGAGAAGTCTGTCAAAATGAACTGTGTTCTATTGGAAAGTGTGGCACTTTAAATTATTATTAGCCTTTAACACTTTAAGTCAAATTAGCTTCCCAGGGTCACATGAATAGGACGTGTCTAAGACCAGATTTGAACTCAAGTATTCTTAACACCAGGCCCAGTGCTCTATATACTGTACCACTTAGGAAGGGAGGAAAGAAAGGAAGGAAGAAAAAGAAAGAAACAAGGAAGAAGGAAGGAAGGAAGAAAGAATAAAAAGGAAGAAACACATTTAATAAGTACCTGCTATAAGCCAGGCACTGTGCTGAGCACTTTATCATTACAATCTCATTTGATCATCACAACAACCCTGATAGATAGATGCCGTTATCATCTCCACTTTACAGTTGAAGAAACCAAGGCAGACAGTGGTCAAGTGCCTTGCCTAGGTTTACACAACTAGAAATGGTCAGAGGCTCAGGTCTTCCTGACTCAAGGTTGGTAACTGTCATTGAAAAGGTGAGAGCATTAAAAGGAGGTAAGGCAGCACTGAAAGAATACTAAAGACAAATTTCACCTACGTAGGAGGCAGCACAGTACAGTAGAAAGAATACTGGACCTAGAGTCAGGAGCAACCTGGGTTTGAATTCTGCATCTAACTTTGTGACCCTAGGCAAGCTCAATTCCTTATTTAAAAAATGGGGATATTAATATTTGTAGTACTTAACTTATAGGTTGTGAGGATCCAATGAGACAAAATATGTAAAGTCAAGTAATTATCAGGTATTGTTACTCCATCCTTGCCCCTCTCTCCAATTGAGTTCACAACAACATTTACTCTCTCTGCATCTGGGTGTTACTCAGGTTCTTCTAAAGAGTAAGTGAATGAATGAATGAAACATTTACTAAGTACTTACTAAGGTTCCATGGATAGCGCACAAGATGTGGAGTTCCCAGAAAGATTTGAATCCAAATTTAGCCTCAGATACTAGCAGGGTGACCCTAGGCAAGTCACTTAACTTATGTCTTCCTCAGTTTTATCACCTGTAAAATGAGAATTATAATAGCATTTTCTTCCCAGGTTTGTTGTGAGGATAAAATTAGATTATATTTTAAAAGTGCTTTGCAAACCTTAAGGCACTATATATCTACTAATTTTTATCATCATCATCATCATCTAAATGCTGGGTATAGAAATAGAAAAATGAGTTCCTGTTTGCAAGTAGTTTATAATCTAATTCATATCTGCCAAGGCTAGATACACTTGTATACTTTAGTGGATTTGTGACCTGAGTGATATAAATGTTCTTTTCAGTGGTGTGGATTGTATGGGGATATTACCAGTGATGACTTACCTGCAAGAAATAAACTAAATGATACTATCTACAAACGGTAGAATCAGAAAAGGAAGTAGACCAACCATGTAGCAAAAGCAAACATTAACAGAATGTCTTTCTCTGTATCCCCAGGGCTAAGCACAGTGCCTGGCAGATAGTCAATAAACATTTACTAAGAACCTACTATGTGCCAGGTACTGTGCTTAGCCCTGGGGATACAGAAAAGCAAAACAAAACAAAACAAAACAAAAAACAGTCCCTGCTCTCATAATCTAATGGTATATATTAGGTGCTTGATAAATGCTTCTTGACTTGACAGGCTGAGGCTTACACCTAGTACACCAGGTAAGACCTAGAAGATCTCCAGAATAAGTGATCTTCCATGAAGAATTTAGGGAGGATGTGGACAATATAAAAAGGCATGAATGGTTTTTTTCTTCGAGGATTGTCAGGTTAAACTCTTTTTATTATTTGTGGATCTACTTTAGGAGTCACTGTAGTATTACTCTGAGACTTGACATGATTAGCACAGTGCCATCCACAATTAGAATTTTATATAGCTTTTTCAGGTTTCAAAGTGTCTAGGTCATGGAATCACTATCATGAAAGATGATGCTTCATTGCAGGGGATGCTTTTACATTAGGGTGAAAGAGACAGCTAACCTTACAGTGCGATAGCATGGGCCCTAGCAAGGTTCCTCTTCTTTAATAGATTCCCCATGAGTATGATACCAAAATTGTTGGCTTAAGGGGAAATTAAAAAGTCATAGAAATTTTGAACTGGAAGGAACTTTAGAGATCTAGTCCTCCCCTTCATTTTTTACAGATGAGGACCCTAAGACTCAAAGAATTTTATTCAATATCACAAAAATAAGGCAGAACAAAGACTAGTTTCCTGGGCTCTTGACTCCCAGTTGAATGTTCTTTCTGTTGACTGTTATTCAAATACAAATATCCACATGAAGAGTAACATATTATCACAGATTCAGAGACTGAGAACTAAAGATAACATTTAATGTGAATAGTGTTTTTTTTTTTCCATTTTACTTGTAGACTTATTGTGTTAGGGTTTAAGAGGCTGATCATCGAATTCAGGCCTGCACAATATACCCCTTTTGGACTTCTTGCAGCCCACCAAAGGATTTTGGGCAGCCCACAAAAAAATGTAGAGGTTGTAAAAGAAAATAAAGAGGTAACAAGTGCTTTGTCCATGGCCTGATTAACCTGACTTCCACTAGTCACTACTGTACCCATTATGTAAGTTGGTGGGTGGGTTGCCACTCCACATTCTCTCCTGTTTGTCCCGGGACCTGGGGCAGACATTATCACTGTCTCTAGTCTGAGAGAAGCAAGAATCCTATCTTTTTGCTGTGTTTTCAGTTGTTACTGGTGTTGAACAGGGACAAAGTGAGTGCAGCCATGTGCCAATGCAGCTAATACCCACTATGTGATGAGCGGCAACTCCAAGTTACATGAGTGTCTGGTGCTCTCTCCAAGGTCAGACACTCAGTTCAGTATTTCTTTGTATGTGAAAAGTAACTGTGGAAATATTTTGGTTCTAACATTAAAGTTTTTGGGGTACCTTTGTAAAATGGGTGATAAAAAGAAACTGAAAATTGAATCAGAACATAGAGTGTTTAATCCAGAGCGGACAAATAGATATTTGTTTACTTTAACGAGAGACAAAATATTGTGACTTGTTTGCCAAGAAGTAATAGCCCTTCTGAAGGAACATATTTGTCACCATTTCAAATCAAAATATCCTGACTTAAGCAAATTGGACACCAATGAAAAACAAATTAAAGAGTACAAATTGTTAAAAAAGATCTCAGTGGGGAACAATGGTTTTTAAGAAAGTAAATTCAGAAAATGAGATGGCTACTAAGGTTAGTTTTCAGATTTCTAAAGAAATTGCTGCTGCTAAAAGTCTTTTCCTGGAGGTGACTTCATAAAGAAGTATTTGCTGATTGTAGTTTCTGGATTATGCCCCAATAAAAAAAAAATAGTGTTTCTGAGAGTATGTTTGTCCCATATGACCATGCAGCAAAGAGTAACTGATGATAAACTGATTGCTGACAAGAAGAGTAATACATCCCATTAACTAAATGTAAACAGCAAGAAAACCTGAAAAATGAATTAAAACTTGTGTCCCTTAGTGAAGTAATTTTTAAAACATTAATATGATTTCATGATAAATAAAAATATCAAGCAATAAGTGTAATTAATTGATATTAATTGAAATGTCCCTTTTTAAAGTATGGTTTATTTACAAAATAGTTTACTCATTTAATCATACCTTTACTTGGAAAATGAGCTGCTGAAAACCTATCTGCTACCTGAAGTTTAGCCTATTTTAATTTTGGCCCCCCACCTACTGCCAAATTTTGCAGATCTGATGTAATTCAATCATCTTATTTTAAAAATAAAAAAAGGTCAGTGAGGTGAAGTCAATTGTCCAAAGACACACAGCTAATATCAGTGAGAGAACTGTGAATTGAACCCAGCTCTCCTGACTTGTAGTCCAGGGCTACCTTCACTATATACCTGTGATAACAGTAATAATGATAATGATGATAATAACAATAATAGCTAGCATTTATAAAATGCTTCAAGGTTTTCAAAGTACTATATAAGTGTTGTCTCATTTTATCCTTATGACAACCCTGGGACATAGGAGCTATCATTAGCCCTATTTTACAAATGAGGAACCTGGGGCAGGCAGAGGCTAAGTGACTTATCCATGTTCATTAGCCTAACAAGTGCCTGAGGCTGGTTTTGAACTCAGGTCTTCTTGACTCCAGGTGCTGTGCTGTGTCCACTGTGCTACCCCGCTGCCTTCATGGTTGGTAAATGGAGTTTATAAGGCCCAGGACCCCCAAGCTCTTAGGGTCACATAGAGTGGGTCTGATTTTAGGGACTGTTGCCAAAAGGTTATATTCTCTTTTGGCTCGTGCGTCCCCACCCAGAGTTTGCTCTGAATCTACAAATGCCTTCATGCCCAAATATAGGTAACAGGATCCTTAATTCAAGTATGAGCACTCAGTATAACAAATGCATATTGCTTGGAAGACAGCCTTTCATTCCATGAAAAACTGCAGAAGGTGCAAAGGTCTTCAAGGAATCCATAAACAGATATAGAAAACACATAAAACACATGTTAACTCCCGTAGTAAGGTAACTAAATTTGAAGTGGGCATTGGGGTAACACTAGGACAAGCTGTTTCTCTCACAGGGCCTTACACAATTACCCTCTAAGACTTCTAGTGCTACCCTATTGTTTGAATTCATTCCTCCCCCAAACATACTTTGGGACTACACTGTCCAAATAACTCATGGTAATAGCTTTAGTCTTTTATTCTTTCTCCAGCTGCAGTGGCCGCTGTGGCTTGGGAACTCTTCCCCTTTCTTCTCTAGGGAACATCATCTACAAATCCTCAAAGCTTGTCCCAAAGAAGCCCTGAAGGCTTCTGATGCTTAAGAAATCTTCCTCTTATTGTTAGAATGATGGATTTTGGGATCCTGCTGCCCATGAAATCAAGATTCTTCCCTCTTCTACATGAGAGGTTGGGGTTCAGGAATATTGTCTATCAACTCCCTTCTTAGGCAAGACAGCTAGCCAAGAGCAGGATTATAGGATAGAGGATGGTGAGAACATGATGGCACTCAATTATTACCTCTGGGAAAGGGGTGGGAAGACAGTGGAGTATGTGTGGGAGAAGGTGGTGAAAGAAAAGGTGGAAGAATGATATAGATAACTTTTGTTTTCTGCTGTTGCCCGAGGGATTCCTCTGCTTCCTTACACAAAGAACTGGGCAATTGATGCTGTTAACCTTGATTAACATTGTATTACTTCAGTGGGGTCTTTTGACCAATGAACCTATGATCTAGAGGCCCATCTGTTGATGATGAGCTTTAAAGTGCTTAGCACTTAAGCCTTAAGTACTTAGTACTAAGGGGCAGCTAGATGGCTAAGCAGATAGTGTATTGGGCCTGGAGTCAGGAAGACCTGAGTTAACAAGTACTAGCTATAAGACCCTGGGCAAGTCACTTAACCTCTGATTGCATTAATCCACTGAAGAAGTAAATGGCAAACCACTCTAGTATCTTTGCTAACATAACCCCATGGATCATGTGGGTCCATGAGGTCATAAAGAGTTAGACACAACTGAACAACAATGACAACTTTAGTAGTAAGCTATTCCTTGGATAGCAGATCTAATCTATCACTAGGCATCAACTCAAAATGTTCCCCTAGCTTGTGTTTCTCTTGCATGGTCTTTGAGAACCTTGCAGTCACCTCAGTAGGGCATCAGAGGAAGAGTTTTATCAATAAGTTAAAAAAAAGACTCATTGTTTTGTGAAACATGTTATAAGGGGGCAGTTAATTAAGTAGGGAAAGAGTTTTAAGGAACATTGTATGTTTAATTCCTTGGTCATCTTCTCATTAGCCACCTTGCTACCTGAACCAGCGCCCAAGCTTTTGACAACTTCACCCTTTTCGGTTTAGGAATTCTCACCCTGCTGTTCTGATCTGTGAGTGCCTCATGTATCTAGTCTGGCTCTAGTCATGCCTTACTTTAGTACCAGCCATTTTCTTACCTGCCACTTACTACCCCTTTCTGGTTCTGAAACCATAATCAAATCAATGCTCCATTACTATTGAAAAGGATATGAGAGTATGCCAGGCTCTTCACCTCCATCTTCACTCACCAACCTTGTAATTTGTTAAACCAAATTGGTGGCTATCTCTTATGTCATCACTGGCCTATAGATTTATTGTCTCCTCTTATTTGAAATATAAACTCCTTGAAAGCAGGGGATATCTTTATTTTTGTACTTTTATTCTCATCACTTAGCACACAATTCTTGGCACACAGAAAGTACTTAATAAATGCTTTTTCATTCATTCATTCAATTAAAAATATGTGAGAAGTCAAATGACTTGAAAGCCTGTTTTGGTTATAATGTTTTAATAAAAGTATGGAGAAATGAAGTTGATTAGAGAAAGATTATATGGGGTATACCTATAATTGACTATGAAATTTATGTTCCCTCCCTCCCCTTTTCCTTTGTGTCCATCTTTAGAAATGCCCCTTGCACTGCCAGGCTGGAAATGTCAGCTTAACTTGGCTTTTGGGATCCTTGGCATTTATCGTTTTAACTGTAGATGGCAGCCTTGTGCCACTTTTCAGGACGTTGAGTGTGACGCTTGATCGGTCTAAATATAGTGACAGAATGTCCATCCTAGGAGTTTAACAAAGTTTACTAGATCGTTCATGTCTTTCCTATGTATGGATGTGACATCTTTTTTCTTGGATTTCATCCGTAAGTTATGACTGGAAATTTCTGTGGTTGTAAAGATGTTCACTGAGAAGCAGAGCCAAAGTTTTAATTAACACCTTGGGGGCATTTTACTTTCTGCTGCTGAGAATGGTGAATTCTTGAGGTGCTTCCAATATTCCTAATGGATTACTCTAGCCCTTGGTATATTTTGTGTGAGTTAAACACACATTTTTTGCTTGGACAGGTCACTAATATTGTTTACTCTTAGCTGAGGCACACAAGGTTTTGGAAATGGCATGATGTCTGGTTTCTAATATCAAGAGAGGCTTCAAGGATTTTATTGGTAGGAAATACCCTATATCCATATTAAATCTTTCCAGCCCTTCACACACACACACACACTCTCTCTCTCTCTCTCTCTCTCTCTCTCTCTCTCTGTGTCTCTCTCTGTGTCTCTCTCTCTGTCTCCACATTAAGAAAAGAGCTGATTCATTTACGACTTCTAAGAAAATTAGTCTGTGTCTACAGTCACAAAATGAAATGGATACTAGTTGATTTTCTGGAGATTTAAGAGAATTTTCCCCAGATAATTCAAGCAAAAAGTTCACTTTTGCCTGAATGGTGTATTGTCTGGATATTGTAAATGAATAATGGTATCCAAGCTGACTTTTTTTTTTTTAGAAAGGAAGAGCAAGGGTTTTGGAGCTGAGGAATTGAAATGTTGAATTTTATGTGGTCCATAAGAACTCTAATGATATATTAAAAGAGACATAGTATCCAGGAATAAGGAGGTGATGGTCCCATTGTACACTGCTATATTCAGACAACATCTAGAGTATTGTGTTCACTTCTAGGTGTCACATTTGAGAGGGTACATTGCTAAACTAAAGAGTGTTCAGCACAAGGCAATCAGGATACTCATATACCTTTAGTTCACGCAATATAAATATTGGTTGAAGGAACTAGGTATATTTGGCCTGGAGGAGAGAAGCTTCGGAAGGACTTAATAGCTATTATCAAGTATTTAAAGGTCTGTTGTTTAAAGAACTAGACTTGTCCTGATTGGTTCAGGAGAGAAGAACTCTGAGTATGGATGAAATCTGCAAAGAGAAAAGTTTAGGCTTGACATGAGGAAATAACTAAGATTCAGACTTAGTGAGAAGTGGAATGGATTGCTTCAGGAGGTGGTAGGTACTCCTTCACTAGATGTCTTAAGCAAGTGTTATATGATCCTTATTTGTAGAAGGGATAGTTTTTCAAGTGTTAAGTTAGGTCATATGGGTTCTGGAGCTCCTTCCAAATCTGAGGTTCTATCGTTGTGAAGTATTTCTATGTTATGTGCACAACATGAAGGGTTCCATAGGGAATAGATAGCCCTAGTCCCTGAGGAGACAAGATTAAAAGCCTTGAAAAAACAAAGAGCAATGTAAGACAGAATACAGTTATTGCAGTGGTCTGAGAACATCACTTTAAGAGTAGGTAGGAATAGGGAATTTTTGTGAAAATAAAGCTACTGATTATGTATCATGTCTGGAGCTCTCAAACCTGCCCAGAGGTTCTTGGGACCAATTTTTTGACAATTACCTTCTCAGAGATGCAGTCTGTGCTGTCCCAGAAGGGCCTTATCACTATAGACTCACCTTTCCTGAAAACTGACCCTTTATTAACTGGAGAGGTATCGAATATAGCCATGGTACACAGACAGCTGCTTTTAGTTTTGAGGAAGGAAAACAAATACCACACACAGCTCCCCTGACTACCTTCGGACAAGTCTATATACATTGAAAGTTGCACAGAAATTCTCCTACTTATTCAACGAAATCTCCTGAGCAATCCAAACAGCATAGCCTTTTGATACTCCTGGACGCTTCTCCTAGTCTGAATCATTCTTTTTAGACAAATGAATCTGCATCAAGCCTTCACAACTGAGTCTAGTCTAATATCAAGTGTAAGGAGTCAAGGATAACACTAAGGTTCAAATCTGGGAGAATGGAAGAATAGTGGTGCCTCCAACAGAAACAGGGAAGTTACCCTCTTCTGTTTCCATGTCTTTCTCGTGATACCTCCCATGTCTTGAATGGATGTCTCCCTCCCTCTTTCATCATTTTCATATGTTGATATTCCCTTTTTCCCTTCTGGACCCACTTTAGAGACTGTTTCATCCATGGAATGTTGGCTTACTACCTTACTCCTCAAGGTGGAATATACCTTTCTTCTCGCACATTTCTTTAATACTTTACCTTGTTTTTTCTTTTGGATGTACCTCTTTTTCTCTACTCTCATAGATATTTGTGTACTTGTTCTTCCTTGTTAGGTTATCTATCTTTATATCCCTGAATCTTAGAACAGTACCTTGCACACAGTGAGTGCTTAATAAATATTTATTGTTGAATGAATTTTTTTTTCTGGCATTATATAGACTTAGGCTCTGAGGCTTATGGATCTTCCTGGGAGATCTATCCCAGAGAGCTGCTGTCAGAAAAGGCCTTGCAAATTCTAAAGTACTATCAAAATACAAGCTATGATTCTGCAAGGGATGATAACTGACTAGTAGGAAAATAGGAGGAAATAAAATGCAGAAGCACTCTTCTTGGGAACATAAGCTAGATCTATCTGACTACAGTTAACTGGTTCATTCCCGTTCATTGTTTTTCATTGTTGTCTCCTGTCCCAGAAATGCTAAAGGTAGAATGGTACTCAGTCAAGGTCACAGAGGGATTCCTTTGTAGAGAAACTAATGTTGCCTCTGGAGCTTTCTTCTTTCATAAGTCTCCCTTGCCATTTGCATTCATATTCATTATTCTCCCTCTAAAATGAAATTGTTTGATGCATCAACTATAGCATACTAATATGTTAGAATCATGTTTTCCAACAGCTTGAGGTGTGTGTGTGTGTGTGTGTGTGTGTGTGTGTGTGTGTGTGCAGTTGTGTGAGACTAGGGTTTTCCATTATGCCAAGTTCTCATATTGCTGTACTTAAATCCCTGGTATCTAATAAAGAAAGCTTTATGATTATGTACTGCCACTAAGTATGCAAATCCAGTTATCCCCAGCTTTCCTTGGCCATATAGAACATTGATTTCTATGAGAAATCATACAGCCTGATCATGGTCAATGGGATAGTTATGGGGATATTATTTTTAAGCAAGATTTTGAATAGAGAGAGAGGAACACTGAGGGTTTCCCTGTAATTGCTCTTCCCCCACTTATGCTTCAAGTATTCAATATAACTCACTTTTATTTTTCTAGTATCTTCTTACAAATTCAACTTTCTATGAAAACTCATGGTCTTCAATATCAAGTAGAAAACCTAATAAATCAGTATTTGTCTAAATACCAAAAAGGCCAATGCATAGCCTTTCTCCAGGATGCACTGACTATGTCTATAATTTAAAGTAATTAGATTGCCTGATTTGTCAATAAGCCCATTTATTTGGTTGGTTAATTGAGGTCTCATCTTTTTTGACCACGTGCAGAAACATCAGCTTCAGTTTGACTGAAGTTTTGGCATGGTTTGTGTCTACACAATTCATAGATAGCTGATTCAATTAGTTCCACAAAGCAAATTGTTAAATCATCTGTTCTTCATTGTATAGACAAAGTGCTGACTAAATTCATGAATTCTGAATTTTTTACTTTGTGACTGGTTATTTTGTTTTCCTGTATATATTATCACTGAAAGTTTTGTTTTCCCTGATTGTCCCTTTGCATAATTTAATATTAATGTACTCAATTCAAAGCATGAGCTTTAGAACAATTGGTAGTTGGAAAGTAAAAAAACATAATCACAAATATTGATTAAAAGTTGTTTAAAATCACTTAAAATGCTTGGATTCTTGTAACTGATGAATTCTCATGTTTTCTTTTTCTTTTTAAGCCCTATGCTATTGAGCAATTAGAGTACTAGAATACAGGAACTTTGTACCCTGAATTTATCTATCTCTTGATCTCTCTATTCCCCTGGACAGTAATGTGGACTGTATATATTTAAGTATTTGGTGAGATTATCATTGCTTAGAAAAAATTAAATCTGTGCTCTCAAAACAGACCCTTAGGGTGATGGGAGTTGAGTAACAAAATAAATGCCTTATCATAAATGAAGCCAAAGCTATCTACAAAAGGCCTTCTCCTTACAAACTCAGACCTTATGATACAATTTACCTATTGCCAAGTAGTACCACAAAAGAACAATCTTCCAAGGAAAGGAAGGATAACCACACACACTCTCTGAGGTGGCTTTCTTGACAGTTAGCATACCAGGGAAGATAGACAGAGGAAAGTTTATTATCAAGAAAAACCACACAGTGAAATGGTCCCATTCTCATATCCCCAGAGAGTCTTAGGAACAAGTCCTAACGAAACGTCATCCAGTCTAATTAAATCTATTGGTACTAGTAATAATTTTTTTCTTCCGTAAAGGGACTGAAGCCATAAAACAGGGTAACAAGGGAGACAGACCTTGCTCTCTGATATTACTGAAAGTATTACTATGCTGTGGGTCCAAGAGGAAGGGAATTCCTGGCTAACAGTCCCAAGTGCATTTCCTTTTTATGGGAGTCTAAGCAGAGTCTACATGGGTATCTGTGGGTAAAAAGGGTCTCTTTAGAAAGTTAGCATACTGTTTCTCTAGCAGTCCTAAGTGTTTCCCTTCTGGGGAAAGACCAAACCCAGAATGGTGGCATGAGTGTGAAGAGGAAAGATTGGATGGGACGGCATGCATCCATGGGGAAAGTGATACTAAATGGAATGATGGAGTTTCGTCCCTTTGGCAACCAAAAATATTCTAAAGGGTGTCTATAACTTTGGGTGGTACTAAATCTGGAGAACTTTAGGATCTGGAAAGAAAGTGGGAATCAGTGGAGAGTGAAGAGAATTGTGTAGATTTTTTATGGGCTCCTGAGTCCTTTGCATTACCTGTATTTATATAAGGGTAGGATAAAGATTGTCTAACTGATGAATACTTCATTTCCTGGAATGCTTGTATGGGATCTAGGAGACCCTGTTACCCTTGTGGAGACCTAAACATAAGCAATATTCTGTGATTTCCAAAAGAGTGGAAGTGATAGTAAGAGACAGTAAGGATAGTGACAATTTGAAGAGAAGCCCTTAAGGTCAAGCCAGAGCTCAGGGACCCTGGGTCACTGGTTATATTCCCATATTTGTAGACAACAAAAACACAGAATATTAAAACTGGGAGAGACTTTAGGGACTATATAGTCCAATACCCTTACTTTGCAGATGAGGAAAGAGGTCCTCAGAGGCTAAATGACTTGTTTAAGGTCATACAACTAGTTTGTGGCAAAATCAGAACAGATACTTGGCTCTCCAATGGCAAGTGTTATGTTGGAACAATTGTAGGATACTTTTAGGCAAGCATAGGAGTATAGATCTTCTCAATCTCTAATTCCTCGTCATTTCCAATAGGGGAAACAACTTGTGCAATTCTTTAAACCAGACAGCAGGCTGCTGCAAGTACTGTGTGGAAGCATTTTGTCTATAATCATATTAGAAATCATAACTGATGTTAGTAGGTTTCAGAGGCATTGACCAAAACCTAAGTTGGGTAGGCACCTAGCCTGAGTTTTGCATGGATTTGGTACCTACATTTAAACTCTAGCCTGACCTTTCTTTTTGTGTAAGAGTAATGTAGTGCTGTGTTAGGATCAGAGGGGAGAAAAAGCTGAAAATAGTAAAGTTCATTTGTCTTCTTACTATCATTAAACAACAGGAGATGTGTGAACTTGTTTTTCTTTAGTCAATATTGGGAGCACTGTACTGCTCCCAATGGGGTTAATGGGGTTGTCAGCTCCACTTCACTTATATAAAAAGGCCCTGGGAAGAGAAAAAAAATGCTGTTTTAATCATAGCAGCATGAATTGACCTGCTCTTTTTCTGTAACCAAACAAAAAACAAACTGCAATATAGGTGCTGATATCTTGAATATCAGGTGAGGCTCACTTCAAAATGAACACCGAAGTCCCCAATCCAATCACCAGCCTTGATTTTAGTGGGTTTCAACCAGTTGTCTGGGATCGACCTGAGTTGTAGGTAGCTCCAATGTGTGACTGGAGCACAGACACCACATTAAACAAAGCCTTTGGATTGAATTGGATTTTTTTTTTAAGCAAGGAAGAAAGAAAATCAAACCCAATAAATCCATATTTTCTTGCATTTACTTAAGACAAATAAGAAATCTGTTCTTGCTTCCCCTAAGATTCTTATCCTTATGCTAGGCAGATAATTCACCCTGGATACTTGGTGTTACTTATATTGCTCTATTGTTCATAGTGTCAAAAGAAGTGAATCATTTGTCTTATTAAGCTGTTCATTAATGTGGAGAAATATAGTGAGATAGAGTGAGGAGAAACAAAGAGGGAGAAAAGACAATTCTTTCATATACGTATGAGGGGTTGTGATCAGCAGTGCTAAAGGAAGCAATCATGAGTCCTTGGAAGTAAGTCTATGTGAATATTTTTTTCTCTGATAAAGACTTAAAATTAGAATGAAAAATATGCTTATGTTTCTGTCTGCATATACACACATATGGGATATATATGTATATATACATATATGTATAGTAGTATTGTGTTTATATGTATATAACTCATACATGTGTGGACAATAAGGAATCGTAGACTATTAGAGTATGTGTTTCATTCCCATATATATGGTGTATAAATACAGGTCAGGTTAGAGTTTACAACCAGGTGCCTAATTGACTCATATTTTAGACTCATATGATCAGGAAGATGGGAAAGTTGATTTGGAGGGCAAGAAGATAGCAACAGTTTCCAATAATCCTAATGAGGAAACAGTGCTCTCTCTTGCATTGAAGCTACCAGTAGGATAGGGATAAGGATTTGACTTGTGATTCATTAATATGTAGAATTCCCAGATGAGGAAGCTCCCCACACTACTGTGGGTTGGCACTTTATTATCTTTGAGATTTGCCTAGAGCAGGGGTGGGAAACCTGCAGCTTGGAGGCCATATGTGGCTTTCTAGATTCTTGGGTGGGATCTTTTGACTGAGCTTTTATTAAGGAAATTTGTTCTGTAAAGTTTGGATTTAGTCAAAGGGCTGCACTTGAAGACCTAGAGGGCCATATGTGGCCTCTAGCCACAGGTTCCCTACTCCTGTCCTCCTTGAGGACTGAATGGCTAAGTGAAGTATCTAGGATCATAGAGCTAGTATGTGTCAGGCACAAGACTTAAACCTGTGTCTAAATGGATTTGAGGCAAGCCCTTATATCTATTATGCTGTGTTTACTTATTTACAAAGCAGATACAAGCAACAGATCAAAGAAGGGCAAACCTGGTCTTGCTGGTGAGCTGATGTTTAGCTTATGAAGTGGTAGTGCTCTGTGTATTGGAACAAGGGAGATCAAGAGAGCCAGGTGAGACCTCTTCATAGCACATCAGTAGAGCTGTGCATGTGTGTCTATGTGTGTGATGTTACTACATAGTTTCCTCTAAATATCTATTTTTCTATTACTCTGGGTACCTTTGTAAAGGTTTCGGTCATTAGGCTGTGCTATGAGATGTCAGGTCACAGTCAAATACAACAACAAAGAGTTTGTGTGATGATGTTGTATCATGAGCATCTGAGACGGCTGAATCCTTGACAACACTTAGCAGAATCCTTCATCATTCCCTTGTGTATGCATGTCTGCCTCAGCGGTTTCAAGTCCTTTGGCAGTCAGAGGTCACAGGACTCTGATGCTCAAGATGGTTTTGTTATTTCTGTGATCTTTTTTTTTTCTATTAGATATTTCATTTTTTTAGTTTATTTATTTTTAGTTTTTACCATTCACTTCCACAAGAATTTGAGTTTCAGTTTTTCTCCCCATCTTGTCCCTTCCCCATCCCAAGATGGCATGCATTCTGTCTTTTTTTTTTTTTTTTGAGTTAGGCAATGGGGTTAAATGACTTAAGTGTTATGTGTCTGAGGCTGGATTTGAACACAGGCCCTCATGAATCCAGGGCCAGTGATCTATCCACTCTGCCATCTAGCTGCCCCATTATGTCATGCATTCTGAATACCCCTTCCCCTGATCTGCCCTCCCTTCTATCATCTCCCCCTTCTCTTATCCTCTTCCCCTTCTATTTTCCTGTAGGGCAGGATAGATTTCTATACCCTATTGGGGGTATATCTTATTTCCCATTTGCATGTAAAAACAACTTTTAACATTTGTTTTTAAAACTTTGGGTTCCTCCATCCTCCTTGCCCACCCACCCTCAGTGAGAACGTAAGCAACTCAATACAATTATACATATGTAGTCATGTGAAATACTACCATAATAATCATGTGGAAAACTAACTATATTTCCCTTCATCCTTTCCCACCCCTCATTCATTCTATTCTATTTTTTTGACCCTGTCCTTCCTCAAAAGTGTTTGCTTCTGATTACCCCCTCCCCCAATCTGCCCTCTCTTCTGTCATCCCCCCTCTTATCCCTTCCCCCCTATTTTCCTGTAGGGTAAGATAGATTTCCATACCCAACTGAGTATATATGTTATTTCCTCCTTAAGCCAAATCCAATGAGAGTAAGATTCATTCATTCTCTCTCACCTTCTCCCTCTTCCCCTCTACAGTGAAAGTTTTTTCTTCCCTCTTTTATGTGAGATAATTTATCCCATTCTACCTCTTCCTTTCTCCTTCTCCCAGTACAAACCTTTCTCAACTCTTACTTTTATTTTTTAGATATCATCCCCTCATATTCAACTCACCCTGTGCCCTCTATCTATCTATCTATCTATCTATCTATCTATCTATCTATCTATCTATCTATCTATATACATATATATAATTTTTCCCTCCACCTACCCTAATACTGACAAAGGTCTCATGAGTTATAAATATCATCTTTCCATGCATGAATGAAAACAGTTCAACCTTAATAAGTCTCTTATGATTTCTCTTTCCTGTTACCTCTTCATGTTTCTCTTGAGTCTTCTATTTGAAGGTCAAATTTTCTATTCGGCTCTGGTCTTTTCATCAAGAATGCTTAAAAGTCCTCTATTTCACTGAATTTCCACTTTTTCCCCTGAAGGATTATGTTCAGTTTTGTTGGGTAGGTGATTCTTGATTGTAATCCTATCTCTTTTGCCCTCCTGAATATTATATTTTAAGCCCTGTGGTCCCTTAGTGTAGAAGCTGCTAAATCTTGTGTTATCCTGATTATATTTCCACAATACTTGAATTGTTTCTTTCTGGCTGCTTGCAACATTTTATCCTAGACCTGGGAACTCTAGAATTTGACTACAATATTCCTAGAAATTTTCTTTTGGGGATCTCTTTCAGGAGGTGATCAGTGGATTCTTTCCATTTTTATTTTGCCCTCTGGTTCTAAAATATTAGGGCAATTTTTCTTGATAATTTCTTGAAAGATGATGTCTAGGCTCTTTTTTTGATCATGGCTTACAGATAGTCTAATAATTTTTCAATTCTCTCTCCTGGATCTATTTTCCAGGTCAGTTGTTTTTCCAATGAGATATTTCACATTGTTTTCTATTTTTTCCTTCTTTTGAATTTGTTTTACAGTGTCTTGATTTCTCATAAAGTTATTAGCTTCCATTTGCTCCATTCTAATTTTTAAGGAAGTATTTTCTTCAGTAAACTTTTGGACTTCCTTTTCCATTTGGCCAACTTTGTTTTTGAAGGCATTCTTCTCCTAATTAGCTTTTTGAACCTCTTTTGCCATTTGGGTTAGGCTATTTTTTAAGGTGTTATTTTCTTCAGTATTATTTTGGGTCTCCTTTAGCAAGCTGTTGACTTGCTTTTCATGATTTTGCTGTATCACTCTCCTTTCTCTTCCCAGTTTTTCCTCTACTTCTCTTACTTGCTTCTCAAAATCCTTTCTGAGTTCTTCCTTGGCCTGGGACTGATTCACATTTTTTTTTGGAGGCTTTGGAGAGCTTTGGCTTTGTTGTCTTCTTCTGGTTGTATGTTTTGATCTTCTTTGTCACCAAAGTAAGATTCTATGGTCTGACTCTTTTTGCGCTCCTTGCTCATGATCCCAGCCAATTACTTGAATTTTAAACTCTTTGTTAAGGTAGGGGTCTGCTTCCAGTGTGGAGAATGTACTGTCTCAAGTTTAGGGGTTTAATGTAGCTGTTTTCAGAGATACTTCTGGGGACCTATAAATTTTCAGTTCTTCCAAGATGGTAGATCAAGGGCGAGGCGTTTACTCCTTTCCTGGCCTGTGCTCTGGTCTATGAGTGACCGTAAACACTCTTTTCTACCTTGGATCTGTGAAGAGGATTCCCTCTCTCTACTGGTGCCACAAGCTCCACTAAGGCAATGTTCCTCCTTGCCCAGGACTGCCACCTAGAACTGTCACCCAGATCCAAGCACAGGCAAAGCAAGAAAATCCTGCCTCAGCACTGGCAAAGAGATCCCTGCAATCCCCCTCTGATCAGCCACTTGAAACTCCCTCTGCCTGTGGACTGCACTAAGGAAGCAGCCACTGCCTCAGGGCTGTGCTAGTACCTGGGCTGGGATGGAGCTTCTCTCTCACCACAGTCACAGACTTTTCCTACTGACCTTCTAAGTTGTATTTGGCATTTGTGGGTTGAGAAGTCTGGAAACCTCCATAGCTACTTGTGATTCAGTTCTCTGAGGGCTGCTCCAGGTTTCACTGAGGCCTCATCTTTGTCTGTGAGCTCATACTGAACTTTGTTCCTCTCCCAGCCCAGCACAACAGACCTTTCCAATCAACCAGCCAAGTGGGGCTGGAAATTTATTTCACTCTGTCTTTTTGTGGATTCTGCAGCTCCAGAATTTGTTTAGAGCCATTTTTTACAGGTATTTGGAGGGCTTTGGGGGAGAGTTCAAGCAAGTCACTGCTTTTACTCCACTATCTTGGCTCCGCTATTTCTGTTATCTTTATGAGCATCAGTTGTATATTTTCATTGAATTCTGTACAGAACGAGTCTTTATCCTACATTTAGGATAATCTATTGTCAACATTGAGGAACTGGGCAAGCTATTTCTCTAATTTCAGGTCATGCTATTGTATATATACATATTTAAAATTACCCTAAAGAAAAAAAAGCTCAAGGTGTTCCAATGGACTAAAGAACCAAGGCATGGCATTTTTGAACCATAGTCCTATATTCTTAGGTTGTTGTTCTATGTGAACTGGTTAGGATTAACCTTTTTTTTTTTTTTTTTTTGCTCCACCATCTGAAGAAAACCAGGCGCTTGGAAGTGAAGGATAATCAGGAGTGGACTGCAGATTTCATAGATTTAGAGAAGGAAATATTGTAGATTTGAAGCATATGAGAGCAGATGAAATGCAGATAGAAGACATCTTCAGATGCTTCCAGATAATTTTAAGAAACATGTTTTAGGGAAAACACTAAAAATGTTAGATTATTTTTAAAGAAGAAAGAAAGAAACTACATTTCTTAGACATTTCTAAGAATAGCTACAGAGGTGGAATAGCAGATGCAAAACCAAATATAATCAGACAGATTGACTAGATCCTAGAGATTCCTTCTAGTCTTACATTATAAGATTCTTTAACATTTATATCATATTTATTTTTATTTATAATTCTAGAATTTTTGGAACACTTTTGATGCATTGTGTCATGTTTATTTACTTTTATTTGTTTTAAATATTTTCTTTCTTTTCAATTTTTCCTTTGATAACAAAAATTTATTATGTTTTTGAGTGTAGGGGCTGTTTAATCTTGTGTTTTTGCATTCTTGGCATCTAGCATATTGCCTGACACAGAGTAGGCACTTGATAAAGGCTTGTTGATTGATTAATTGTTATCCAAGGCTAGACGTATGGGTGAAATAGCAATATTTCTTTAGTTATAATTTTAAATGGATTTTAAGTTCTTTTTGAAAAAAAAATCTTGGGGCAATGACTTGCTTGAGCTCTCCCCCAAACTCCTCCAAATACCTGTAAAAAATGGCTCTAAATAAATTATAAAGCAGCAGAACCCACAAAAAGACAGAGTGAAACAAATTTCCAGCCCAAGACAACCTGGATAGTTGATCAGAAAGGTATATCACACCAAGGGGGGAGAGGAGCACAGTTCGATGTGGGTGCACAGGCAAGGCAGACCTCAGCAAACCTGCAGCAGCCCTCAGAGGACTGAATTGCAGGCAGCTGTGGTGGTTTCCAGAACTCTCAAACCACGAATGCCAAAGCAACTTATAAGGCCAGTAGGAAAAGTCTATGTCTGGGGTAAGAAAGAGTCACAGTCCCAGCCCCGGTCCCTAAACATGGTCCCAGGGTGGTGGCTGGTTCCTGAGCTTCCAGGGCATAGACTGAGGGGGAATTGAGTGGCTGATCTGAGGGGGGTTGCAGGGATCTCTTTGCTGGTGCAGGATTCTCTTGCTTTTCCTTTGTTTGGATCTGGTCACAGTTCTGGGTGGCAGTCCTGGGAGAGAAGGAGCACTGGCATGGTAGCGCTTATAATGACAGTGGAGAGGAACCCTCCTCACAGTACCAAGACAGAAAAGAGTGCTTGTGGCCAAAGACCAGAGCACAGGCCAGGAAAGGAGTAAACACCTCGCCTCTTATCATACCACCTTGGAAGAACTGAAAATTTACAGGTTCTTAGAAGTATCTCTGAAAACAACTGTACAAAAACCCCAAACCTTGGGACAGTACATTCTCCACACTGGAAGCAGACCCCTACCTTAACAAAGAGTTTAAAACTCAAGTAATTGGCTGGGATCATGAGCAAGGAGCGCAAAAAGAGTCAGACCATAGAATCTTACTTTGGTGACAAAGAAGATCAAAACATACAACCAGAAGAAGACAACAAAGCCAAAGCTCTCCAAAGCCTCCAAAAAAAAAATGTGAATCAGTCCCAGGCCAAGGAAGAACTCAGAAAGGATTTTGAGAAGCAAGTAAGAGAAGTAGAGGAAAAACTGGGAAGAGAAAGGAGAGTGATACAGCAAAATCATGAAAAGCAAGTCAACAGCTTGCTAAAGGAGACCCAAAATAATACTGAAGAAAATAACACCTTAAAAAATAGCCTAACCCAAATGGCAAAAGAGGTTCAAAAAGCTAATTAGGAGAAGAATGCCTTCAAAAACAAAGTTGGCCAAATGGAAAAGGAAGTCCAAAAGTTTACTGAAGAAAATACTTCCTTAAAAATTAGAATGGAGCAAATGGAAGCTAATAACTTTATGAGAAATCAAGACACTGTAAAACAAATTCAAAAGAAGGAAAAAATAGAAAACAATGTGAAATATCTCATTGGAAAAACAACTGACCTGGAAAATAGATCCAGGAGAGAGAATTGAAAAATTATTAGACTATCTGTAAGCCATGATCAAAAAAAGAGCCTAGACATCATCTTTCAAGAAATTATCAAGGAAAATTGCCCTGATATTTTAGAACCAGAGGGCAAAATACAAATGAAGAATCCACCAATTACCTCCTGAAAGAGATCCCCAAAGGAAAACCCCTAGGAATATTATAGATAAACTCCAGAGTTCCAAAGTGAAGGAGAAAATATTGCAAGCAGCCAGAAAGAAACAATTCAAGTATTGTGGAAGCACAATCAGCATAACACAAGATTTAGCAACTTCTACATTAAAGGACCAGAGGGCTTGGAATATAATATTCAGGAGGGCAAAGGAGATAGGATTACAACCAAGAATCACCTACCCAGCAAAACTGAGTATAATCCTGCAGGGGAAAAATGGAAATTCAGTGAATTAGAGGACTTTCAAGCATTCTTGATGAAAAGACCAGAGCTGAATAGAAAATTTGACTTTCAGATACAAGACTCAAGTGAAACATGAAAAGGTGAACAGGAAAGAGAAATCATAAGGGACTTATTAATGTTGAACTTTTTACATTCCTGCATGAAAAGATGATATTTGTAAATCATGAGTCCTTTGTCAGTATTAGAGTAGCTGGAGAGAAAAAATTATATGTATGTATGTATGTATGTAGAGAGAGAGAGAGAAAGAGAGAGAGAAAGAGAGAGAGAGAGGGAGGGAGAGAAATAGAGGGCATAAGGTGAGTTGAAGATGAAGGGTTGATATCTGGAGAATAAAATTAAGGGGTGAGAGAGGATTATACTGGGAGCAGGAAAAAGGGAGAAGTAGAATGGGGTAAACTATCTCACATGAAATAGACAAGAAAAGGCTTTTACAATGGAGGGGAAGAGGGGAAAGGTGAGCGGGAATGAGTGAATCTCATTCTCATCAGATTTGTCTTAAGGAGGGAATAATATACACACTCAATTGAGTATGGAAATCTATCTTACCCTACAGGAAAATTGGGGGAGAAGGGGACAAGAGAGCGGAAGGATGATAAAAAGGAGGGCAGATTGGGGGAGGGGGTAATCTAAGGAGGGACAGGGACAAAAGAGAGAATAGAATTAATGGGGGGTGGCATAGGATTAAGGGAAATTACTTTGTTTTCCACAACACGACTACTATGGAAGTGTTTTGCATGACTATACATTTATAACCTGTATCTAGTTGCTTGCCTTCTCAATGAGAGTGAGTGGGGTGGGAGGAAGGGAGAAAATTTGGAACCCAACTTTTTAAAAACAAATGTTTAAAAAAAATTGTTTTCACATGCAACTGGGAAATAAGATATCAGAAAATGGGGTATAGAAATCTATCCTGCCCTACAGGAAAATTGAAGGGGAAGGGAATAAGAGAAGGGAGGGCAGAGCTAGAAGGGAGGGCAGATTAGGGGAAGGAGTATTCAGAATGCATGCCATTTTGGGGTAGGGGCAGGGATGAGATGGGAAGAAAATTTGGAACTCAAAATCTTGTGGAAAGGAATGTTGAAAACTAAAATAAACTAAAATATGAAAAGAATCTTATCTTTTATCTTCTCTCACATTGGTGCTATGAACTATCATTCTCATAAGCGAGTACAAAAATGATCTCTGATCAATTACTTCAAAGAGACAAGAAAGAAGTGGAGACATCTAGCTTTCCTAATTCCCAGAATTCTGAGTCAATCTCTACTTTCCTATGTAATTCTCATATAATTGACCAAGAATGGGAACACAAGTACTTAAAGTCTTATGGATGCAGAACATCAGAAATGATTATAGCAAATCAGGCTTCATGAATATTCAACTCATTTCTTCTTAGAGATACTTGAGTTATCTAAATTAAAAATACAAAATTACTTTTTGCAAAGAGAACAGCAGGGCCTTTCATTTTAACAATTGGAAAATATCACGAGGAATGGTCTTCCTGCCATTGAGCACATAATAATTGTGCATGGAAAATGATGCTTTTCTGAAAGCTTGTTTTAAATAGATTTTTCATTTCCAAAATCCTCTTTACAACTAGACAAAGAAACAGTGATTGTCACTATCCTCTCACTCCCAAACTGCCTAAAAATCTTAGACCAACTCTTTGTAGCTCTCAGAGCATCATCATTGTTTCTAGACCCTCAGAGTCATCCCCAATAGTAGAATTCAAAACAGAGCCATAACTAGCAATTCTAGTGCTGGGGCAAGTCGTACTCTCAGAAAAGTAGCATGAAAAGTGCCTTCAAATCAGGTTTTAAAGAAAAATTTGCTTTGATGGGCACAGGCCTCAGACCTTAGAACACAAGGTGAGAGGATGTGGGTGGGAAAAGACCTGTCAGAAAGTTCTACCAGGAGAGTATTAACTGTTGAGTTGGGGAATGGGAGGGAGAAGAAATGGAGGAAGACACATGGCATCCTTACCTTCCTATTTTAATTAACTAATTAATTTTGTTAACTTGGTACTAATTTCATTTGTTGCTACCTGATGATGAATTATGAATCCTCTCTAAATTTTAACACCCTAGGTCCAAACATTTTTTGTTTCCCCATAGTTATAGCTCTAATTAGAACCATAGTCCCTAAATCCTTAACCCTTGGATGCATGTCACTTGGAATTGCACATGACTTCCAGTGGGATTTATCTCTAGTTATTAGATCTCTAGTCACTTAATATGGAAGAATCATATCTGGGATACTTGTATCCAACTTAAAAAAAATCCCTTATCATTATTAGAGGCAATAAGGTACAAAGGAAAAAAGAAACATTGGATTTGGAGTCCAAGGACCTGGGTTCAAAGCTTTTTACCATACTATTTACTGTCTGCGTAACTCTGAACTAGTTCTTTCTGGACCTTGGCTTCTTCTATAAAATGAAAATGATCTTTGGGGTCCCTTCAAATGTTAAATCTATGATCCTGTGGTCCCTAAATCCAGAAGAGTACCTTTAAGATCAGGCCTAATAGAATGTTGCCTGATTGTCCCTTAGGAAAAACAAAGAATGTCTTGGAATGAAGAGATCTGATTTCATACTGTAGCCCTGCCACTAGCTAGTTATGTGACATTGGACATGTTATTCCCCCTTCTTGACATCCATTTCCTCATTTATAGAATGAAGGGTTTGGACTAGATGAATTGCAGTGATAATTGACGCTGTTGTAACTACCTGCGTATTTCTGTAGGACTAAGAGACAATCTTAAGTCCAATAGTATAAGGGAGTCCAATAAAAGAGAACAAGGCCCAGTTGTTCTAATTAGCTAGACTAATCCTAAAAGAACCTATTTACTCTAGCTATTCTTTTGAACCATTTAGCACACCACTGGAAAGCAGAAAGAGGCCTAGAGCAACTCAGCTTCTCTCTAGGATTAGGTATTAGGTCATTATTAGGACAGCTCAGTAGCATAGTAGAAATAGTGCCAGGCCTAGAGTCAGGAAGACCTGAATTCAAATCCAGCCTCAAACATTTACTAGCTGTGTGACTCTGGGCAAGTCACTTAACCCTGTTTGCCTCAGTTTCCTCATCTATAAGTGAGCTAGAGAAGGAAATGACAAACTACTCCAGTAGCTTTGTCAAGAAAACTCCAAATGGGATCATGAAGAGTTGAAAAAGACTGAAACGACTGAACAACAAAAAATAGGTCATTATTACCTTTTTTTTTTGTAGGGGGGGAAAAGCTTAGTTCTAGATTTAGGAAGACTATAACCCTTGGGAACCTGAATAGAAACTGGGGTTGTAACTAGCAATTTTTTTTGCCTATGGCAAAAGCAGTTGAAAATAGGTTGGGAATTGAGATTGTAGGGAGAACACAGAGCACAGAAGACTTTGGGCAGCAGTACCAGAGGGAGGGTGTCATCTTCTCCCAACCCTTATTTCTTTAGTAACTAGGTGGGGCCAAAGGAGAGGTAGCTTCCCAGGGAGTGTTTGTTCTACCCTGGGATATAGGCCTTTGGAGGAATGTGAGGTGAGGTACCAGGACTTTTGTTGGGGGGGGGGGAAGAAGTATACACTCTGGTCAAGGAAGAACATCCCCTTTTCCCCTATGCTAGTGAATCAAAGAAAAGGTATCTTTACCTTGCCCTTAATAGCACTTTGCAGGGAACTTCTGAATATTTAAGCTTTTCTTCAATTCTATTCTACTCTAGAGTAAAAAGGATAGACTCAGTATTACTTATATCATTCATAGACTCACAGCATCATAAATTCAGAGTTGGAAGATGCTTTAGAGGTCATCTAGTTTACCCTACTCATTTTAAAGATGAGGAAACTGAGACTCAGAGGAGTTAAGTTTTTTACCCAAGGTCACATAGATCGTAGTTAGCAAAGCTAGGATCTATCAAAAAACAAAACAAAACAAAACAAAACATAAAACATGATTTCATTTATATGACAATTCATTTCATCAAGCAGATCACAAAACCTGTGTAACTTAGTCTTGGAGAGTTGCCTGAGGTTCACAAAAGTTGACTTGTCCATCCATGGTTACACAGCTAGTAAGTGTCTGAGTATTACTTACTTAAATCATTTTGTTAGCTCAGGGGTGGGGAACCTGCAGTTTTGAGGCCACATGTGGCCCTCTAGGCCCTCAAGTGTAGCCCTTTGTATTCAGGGTCACACTTGAAGACCTAGAGGGTCATATGTGGCTTCAGGCCACAGGTTCCCCACCCCTGTAACAATTAGCCTATAATGTGAGAGGATTTAAAAAATACTTTCCCTAAAAAAAAATGAAAGCCCTAGAGAGTATGTTGTGAATAATTTTCATTGGATCTACTTTATTTTTCAATCCTTAACAAACATCCATTATTCTATTTTAGACTGATTAAAAAAACCAGAGAGAAAGGCAAACTGGCAAGAGTTTTTTAAAGGTAAACACTAATTATAGGCTCTTAGAAATATTTCCTAATGAATCAGTTTGAAAATTGTTCCTCTTTACATAAGGATCCATTACTTTACCTCAAATAACAGCAGAATTAATCTTCTAGGGAATCAAGACCATAAATGATGAAGAATATACATATATGTATATATAGTGTGTGTATATATACATACAATATGCACATATACATATATGTATGTATGTGTGTATATGTATGTCTGTCACTGTTCTTGACCCCAGTTTCCATAACTGTCTTGTCAATAGAAAAAAATCCAATCAGTTATTTAACATTCTGAAAATTTATACACATTACACACGTATATCCATGAACATGTGTCCATATATATTAATATAAAACAAAGTCCAAATTTTGTTTGGTTTTTATTCTCTCTGTTTTCAACTCTTGTGTTGGCATCTCTACTCATGTGGAATTAGTTAATGTCAACTGACTAATAGACATTGCAAGCAACTTTGTCAGTCTGAAGTTCAATTTCCTATAAAATGATAAAGTGGGACTAAATTAGGTCCTATCTGGCATTAAGCTCTATGGCAGCATTAGGTATAGAATTATGGAATTTCAGTGCTATATAAAAAGTTGGAGATATCTGGTCCAACCCTGTCATTTTATTGATGAGGAAATTGAAACTCAAAGAGGGAAATGACATATTGTAAGTTATATACCTATTTAACAGATCAGCCTCAATTGGAATGTAGGGCTCTTGACTCCCTGTGCATTGGTTTTTTTTCCCCTTTTATAGTGACTAGAGAGAATGATTACTAGTTCAATGACAATACAAACAAAGCACTTTTTAAAGTTTTTTGGGGCTTTTTTTTTTGGCTGCTGTTCAAGAATGCCATTCAATACAGATTGCTAAGATACCTGTAAACTTTTACTTAAAAAAATAGATTCTATTGGTATAGTTTGCTTTTATACTATTTATATTTTCCAATGTATTCCTTCTTCTTCCTCCTTCTAGCAGTTTATCTCCTATAACAATGAATAAAAAAGAAAAAAAAAACAGCTCAGCAAAACTAACAAACACTAAAAAAGTTGAACAATTATCTGTACTGTTCACCTGTCTAAAGAAAGGGAGAAAGGTACCTTTCTATATCTCTTCTTTGGGATAAAATTTGGTCATAATAATTTCATAGTATTCAGTCTTAATTATTTTGTTTTTCATTCCTCTTATGTTGTTGTAGTCATTGTATATACTGTTTTCCTGGCTCTGCTTACTTTACTTTGAGCATAAATTCATATACATCTTCCTAAGCTTCTTTGTATGCATCATATCTATCATTGCTTATACTGTTGTTACACTCATGTGCCACAATTTGCTTAGCCACACCATTGATGGTCATCTACCTTGTTTCAGTTCTTTGCTACCATAAAAATGTTCTAAATATTTTAGAGTGTATGGAATTTTTTTTTTTATCACTGAGCTAGGGGTACATGCCTAACATGGAATCTCCAGGTTAGTAGGTATTGATATTTTGCTCATTTTCTCTGCATGATTCCAAATTGTTTTCCAAAGTATTTGGACCATTCCACAGCTCTTCCAACCATGCATTAGTGTTCCTCTCTTTCCACAATCCTTTGATATTGACTATTCATCTCTTTTGTCATCTTTACTAATTTGTTGGGTTTGAAATGAAGAGTTGATTTGATTTGCCTTTCTCTTATTACTAATTTGGATAATTCTTTCACATGCTTTTTAATAATTTTCAATTTTGCTTTTGAGAACAGTTTGTTCATATGCTTTGACTATAATTTTATAACTCTCTCTCCCCCCCCCCCTATATATATCTATTGGGGGAAAGATTTTAGTATTATATATTTACTAGTTGCCTGTATGTCTTGAATATCAGACCCTTATCAGAAATATTTGATGCAAAGATTTTTTTCAGTTCCCTATTTTCTGTCTTATCCTATTTGTATTAATTCTGAACACAAAAATGCTTTTCAATTTCATATAATCAAAATTTTATCTTTTACTTATTGAAACATTTACTCCTTTGTCATAGCTATTAAAGGCACCTGATATGGTTCTATTTTTTTTTAATAGCATGAACTTTAGTATTCAAGTTACCTATCCATTTTGAGTATCCATTTAAAAATACTTTTTAAATACTATGGTGTATGGTATAAGATATTGTTTTGAGCTCAGTTTCTGCAATATTGCTTTTCAGCTTTCCCAGCAATTTTTGCAAACAGGGAGTTCTTTCTTAGGTACCTTATGTTTGTGAGTTTGTCATACACTGTGTTAATTGAATTCAATAATTTCTTAGTCTTTCTTATCTAGCCTGATCTATTGATCTACTTTTAAATTTTTAAATAGTCCTAAATTGTTTTGATTATTATTGCTTTATAACAAAGCATGAGGTCAGAGGTGTTATTCCTAATTTGATTCTGAAGTAAATCATTTTTAATAAGCCAGAGTAGCTTTATTACATCCAGTGTTGTTTTTCATTTCCCTCAAGCTGATTTAAAAAAATTGATTTCAGTGTTTTTCAACAGGGGCAGAAAAATAACTTTCAATCATTGAAATAAACATTTATATCTGAACATGATGGGATGCAATCAACTAGAACACTAATTGGGTTGGAAGGAAAATAATTGAGCAATGCTTAATTATCTTCAAAAATCACGAACTGGTTTTATTTGGTTTTGTTACTCAGGAAGAACATATTCCTTTCTTAATGGCAAGTAGTGAGTATACCTGTCAATAACTTTACATATCAAGTTATGTTGGTCCTTGGAAAGGGTAGATTTTTGAGGTTGAAATGGAAAGTTTCAGAAATATCTCTATGTATTTGACTATACTATAGGGACAGAGTAAATCACTCTCTGATCTGAATTCTGCATGCTTTAGATGTAAGGGCTTTGAAAGGTTTTATGAAATCATCTTTTGTCTCATTTTTGAAAACCCCTTCAAGGTGAAATTCTCCATAGGTTCTAGGGGGTAAAAGGTCTGAGAAATGGAAAAAAAAGTAGTAGTGCTTTTGAATGTCTCTTTCTACTTTTTATATAAGGCTGTAAAATCTGTCCCTTATCATAGTGGAGGGGGTGAGTAGGGAAGGAAAGGAATAGGTTACAGTTGCTCTTGTAAAAAAACATACTGCTATAGTTTAAGCAGTCGATTTCAAATTGGATTCTCCGGAAATGAAATCAGAATTCTACAGGCCATCTCTGAGAAGGGAATAAAGGAGAAGAGAATATGGTCATTAATGGAGGCTATATTTAATTTTACCTCCTCCTTTTTCTCCTGATCTTTCCCTGACACAATATGTTGGAACCTGGGGTTTCATACATGGAAAATGATGCAGAAGATGCATAATACTTAAAATAGTATTCTCTATAGTTTGGGTTCAATACAGGTAGAAAAAAGTTAGAGTATTATTTAACAGTCTTGCAGATAGATGCCAAAATTCTCAGACCAAATCACAATACACCTTCAAAAAGCTCTTATCTTGGGGCAGCTAGATGGCACAGTAGATAGAGCACTGGTCCTGAAGTCAGGAGGACCTGAGTTCAAATCTGACCTCAGACACTTGACACTTACTAGCTGTGTGACCCTGGGCAAGTCATTTAACCCCAACTGCCTAAAACAAAACAAAAAAAGCTCATATCTTTCTAATCCCTGCTCAGCCCAGTTCCTGCATCTCTCAATAGCCGAAAACTCCTCTTCCCACTCTCCCAAACAGATTAAAAAAGAAAAATACTTAGCGAACAAGGAATTCAAGGAAGAAGCAACACATATCAAAATGATTACAAAACCATTGGCCAATTTTCTCTAATGATAGCCTGATCTATTTAAAGATAGAATGCAAACTTGATGAGGGCAGGGATGACATTTTAATATTTTTATCCTTGAAACTATTTAGCACTGTGTTCCATACAGAGCTATTACTTAAAATTCAGAAAGAATGAATGAATTTTATTCAACTTTCACATCTACTTTTTCAATACTGATCTAAATCTCAGATGCATTTTACCATTAGCTTATTATTCATGGCAGTTGTATAGAATATGAAGGTAGATGGAGGTTTTGTAAGAAGGATTTACCCACGAATAGTACCTGAAAATATGAACTCCTTTTCCTCATACACTACAGATTATTTATTCTCAGGTGGAATTTAGTTAAGAAAATGACAATAATTTATTGAATAATAATTTGGAGAATTTAACCACTAGGGAGAGCCTATCTGAAGAAATGACTGAAACTCTAAACTCCTCATCCATCACTACCTGTCTTCTCCTCTGTAACATAATTAGGAGTCTGAATTATTTGAATAATTGTCCCCAACTATCCTTCTTAATTGCCCTGTATAGATGGCAGGGCTAAAACCACCCTGCCACATTTGGGGCCATGTCCTCTTTCAAGGTGCCCAGTCCCCAGTTCAAAGACTCTTTCTTCTCACTTTCTCAGTTTCTCACAATGCTATGATCCTTATAACTATTTCTGAGACGTCCTTAGTAAAAATTGCTGCTCATAGTCCTGATAGACAGGCTACTAGAACAACATGTTTGGTGTCTTATTTAAAGACATCTGGGGGGAAAAAGCTATGTGCAATTTTTCTAGCAAAAAAGTTGTCTAAGTGGCTACACTATAGTGTGATTAGGGAAGGAAGTTCTCTACAGTGTGGACACTGCTTGTGCTGTAAATTATTTTAGAAATACGATCTCAGTGTGATAATCTAAAGATCCATTGAGTTAAAATAAGAATAATGTCTTCTTTTAAAAGTGTTTCATTGATTTTTTTTTTGCACTGTTTTCACTTCCTGACTCTCCCTTTCTCCACCTCTGGCCAATAACATCCTCTATTTTAAAATGCAAGCACAACTAAGCAAAACAAATAAACTTATTGACCATGTTGGATAAAGCATGTCTTGTTCCCTGCCTGTGGTCTACCACCTCTTGGGCAAGGGGAAGGAAGTATGCATCACATTTCTTAATCCATGATTGGTCCCTTCATAAGTCAAAGTTCTGATCATTCAATTTTGTTTTCCTTTATATTATTGTGATTGTTGTATACATTGTATACAGGTTGTATACAAGTTGTATACAAGTTCTGCCTTGTTATTCCTTAGTATCTTAGAATCACAGAACTTTAGAACTAGAAGGGACCTTAACTACTATTTAGTCAATGCCCTATTTTTATTTGTGTGTGAGAAAACAGAGTGGGAAGGACTAAATGATGTTCCCACATTCAGATGACTTGCTGGTATCAGAGCCAAGACTAAAACCAATTTCCTTTGTTTCCATACCACCTACTAGTTTCACCATATTGTGCTGCTTTCCTAATATTCTCATTTTTTAAAGCAATATTGATAAGGTTGGTAAGGTTATTCCCAGAGTTAGCCATCCATTTTATAATACACAAATCATCATGAAACTAATTTTCCTTTGCAAAAGTGATTACCAATGTGCCACTGACAGATTGTTAGAATCTGACCTAGGCATAGGCTTCCATAGCCTGTGGTATAACTCATTCAACTTGCTTATTTCTAGGCAAGATGAAGAAGCAACATTGGTCTTTATCATCCAACAGCTGCCTGGCATTGGGAGTTGCCATACTAATGCTAATAAGTAACAGCAACATATTCTTTTTTTAATAGTGATGTAAAAATACTGACTGGCATGGACTATTTAACATTTGATATGAATAACGAGACAGATCTGAACCTTTTGGTTACATATTAGAGATACTCTCTGCCCCCATGCCTCTCCCTCTGCTTGGATAGCTCCTTCTAGGACTTCCATAAAAGGAGGACATCTAGGCAGTTCTGGACTTTCAAGTACCATTCTCTACCTTTGTATTTCCCTTCTTTTTCAGCTTCTTTTAACCTCCTTTCCTTATTAGAATGTAAGCTCCTTGAGGACAGGGACTGTCTTTATTTCTACTTACATTTGTATCCCTAGTATTTATCATAGTGCTGGGCCATTGTAAGTGTTTTATAAATCCTAGTTGAATGACTAACAGATTCTTTTTTTTTTTTTTTGTGGATAGGCAATGAGGTTACGTGACTTGCCCAGTGCTACACAGCTCATAAGTGTTATGTGTCTGAGGTTGGATTTGAGCTCAGGTCCTCCTGAATCCAGGGTCGATGCTCTATCCACTGCACCACCTAGCTGCCCCGACTAACTGATTCTTGAAACCCATTTATGGCAGGAACTTTTCATCAAGTTGCTGAATCATAGTTTTCAGAGTTGGAAGGGACCTTAGTGGCCATTTAATTCAAATCACACCTTAAACTGAATCCCTTCTTCAAAATACCAGCAAGTATACAGAGTTTGCATAAAAAAAC
Source organism: Vombatus ursinus (assembly GCF_900497805.2). NCBI lineage: Eukaryota > Metazoa > Chordata > Mammalia > Diprotodontia > Vombatidae > Vombatus > Vombatus ursinus. Next base: position 17,952,621 of record NW_020954641.1, read on the forward strand.
TCCAGTGAAGGGGAACCCCTTGCCTCCTAAGGCAGTTCATTCCAATGTTGGATAGTTCTAGAGTGTCACGTCAAGCAACAGGTGGATATGGTGAGAAGTTCAAAAGGATTTTTTTTTTGGAGTATCTGGAGTATTTATACCTTGGGCAAGCAACAAGAAGTATCTCCTTAGTTGGTGTGTGTGGGAGAGATGATAGAAAATCACCTCGAGGGGAAGGAAACATGTGCATAAGGATGCTGTGGAGAGGCATTTATGAGCAGAGGTGGGGAAAAGGGAGTAGGTGCAGTGTGCAGTGAAGAAGGAGTTCACTTTAGTCTGACCATCTGGTAACTTCCTATTTTAACTGTTCTTACTGTTTAGGTAGAAACCTCTTTTCTTTCTATGCTGCTGAAGAATTTCAATTTCTATCAGTGCCTTCTAAATTTAGAGCCCCTTAAATTCAGTGATTCGGGGCAAAAACCTAGTTGTTTTATTTTACTTCCAAGTAGTGGTACAGTATTACAGAAAAGGATAAAGCCTGACTTCCTTTACTTATTGACTCAAAGGAGAAAACATCTTTTTTTCTTCAATTTATTTATTTTTAGTTTTTAACATTCACTTCCACAAGATTTTGAATTCTAAATTTTCTCCCTATCCCTCTCCCACCCCCATGCCATGAAGGCATACATTCTGATTACCCCTTCCCCTAATCTGCTCCCCTTTCTATCACCACCCCCTCCCCTTCTCTTATCCTTTTCCCCTTCTATTTTCCTGTAGGGTAAGATAGATTTCTATACCCATTGCCTGTATATCTTATTTCCCAGTTACATGTAAAAACAATTTTTAACATTCATTTTTAAAATTTTGAATTCCAAATTTTCTCCCTTCTTCCCTCCCCACCCACCCTCATTGAGAAGGCAAGCAATTCAATATAGGTTATACATGTAGTCATGCAAAACACTTCTATAATAGTCATGTTGTAAAAGACTAACTATATTTCCCTTCATCCTATCCTGCCCCCCATTTATTCTATTCTCTCCCTTGTCCGTGTCCTTCTTCTGATTTGCTTTTGATTAAGCCTTCCTCCAATCTGCCTTCCCTTCTATCACCCCTCCATCTCTTATCCCCTTCCCCCTATTTTCCAGTAGGGTAAGATAGATTTCCATACCCAAGTGAGTGTGTATGTTATTCCCCCCTTAAGCTAAATCTGATGAGAGTAAAGTTCACTCATTCCTTCTCACCTCTCTCCTCTTCCCCTCCACTGTAAATGCCTTTTCTTGTCTGTTTTATGTGAGATAATTTACCCCATTCTACCTCTCCCTTTCTCCTTCTCCCAGTACAAACCTTTCTCACCCCTTAATTTTACTTTTTTAGATATCATCCCTTCATATTCAACTCATCCTGTGTCTAATAATGAGAAAGGTCTCATGAGTTACAAATATCATCTTTCCATGTAGAAATGTAAACAGTTCAACTTTGATAAGTCCCTTATGATCTCTCTTTCATGTTTACCTTTCCATCTTCTCTTGAGTCTTGTATTTGAATGTCAATTTTTCTATCTAGCTCTAGCTTCTCAAGTATACATTAAATTCCTCTATGTCATTGAATGTCAATTCTCCTGCCCCTCCCCCCATTGATTACACTCAGTTTTGCTGGGTAGGTGATTCTTGGTTTTAATCTTAGCCCCTTTGACCTTTGGAATATCATATTCTAAGCCCTCTGATCCCTTAATGTAGAAGCTGCTAAATCTTGTGTTTCCTGATTGTGTTTCCACAATACTTGAATTGTTTCTTTCTGGCTGCTTGCAATATTTTCTCCTTGACCTGGGAACTCTGGAATTTGGCTATAATGTTCCTAGGAGTTTTCCTTTGGAGATCTCTTTCAGGAGGTGATTGGTGGATTTTTTCCATTTCTATTTTACCTTCTGGTTCTAGAATATCAGGGTGGGTTTCCTTGATAATTTCTTGAAAGATAATGTCTAGGCTCTTTTTTTGGTCATGGCTTTCAGTTAGTCTAACAATTTTTTAAGTTACCTCTCTTGGATCTATTTTCCAGGTCAGTTGTTTTTCCAATGAGGTATTTCACACTGTCTTCTATTTTTTCATTCTTTTGGTTTTGTTTCATACTGAATTATTTTTCTCAGTGAGCTTTTGGATTTCCTTTTTGATTTGACCAATTCTGCTTCTTCTTCTTCTTATTTTTTTTTAGGCAATTGGGGTTAAGTGACTTGCCCAGGGTCACACAGCTAGTATGTGTCAAGTGTTTGGTCTGAGGCCAGATTTGAACTCAGGTCCTCCTGACTTCAGGGCTGGTGCTCTATCTACTGCACCACCTAGCTGTCCCTAATTCTGCTTCTTAAGACATTCTTCTCCTCATTTGCTTTTTGGACCTCTTTTGCCATTTGGGTTAGTCTATTTTTAAGGTGTTATTTTCTTCAGTATTTTTTTGAGTCTCCTTTAGCAAGCTGTTGACTTATTTTCCATTATTTTCTTGCATCATTCTCATTTATCTCCCCAATTTTTCCTCTACTTCTCTTACTTGATTTTCAAAATCTTTTTTTAGCTCTTCTGTGGCCTGAGACCAATTCACATTTTTCTTGGAGGCTTTGTATGTAGGAGCTTTGACTTTGTTGTTTTCTTCTGATTGTATGTTTTGATCTTCCTTGTCACCAAAGTAAGATTCTATAGTGTGATTTTTTTTCTGCTGTTTGCTCATCTTCCCAGCCAACTACTTGAGTTTTTACCTCTTTGTTAAGGCAGGCTCTGCTTCCAGTGTGGAGGGTGTACTGTCCCAAGCTTCAGTGTTTTTGTGCAGCTGTTTTCAGAGATACTTCCAGGGACCTGTAAGGTGCTATGATCTAAGGAGAGGTGTTTACTCCTCTACTGGCCTGTGTTCTGATCTTTGAGTGACCACAAGCATTCTTTACTGCTCTGGAACTGTGAGGGTTCCTCTCCCAGCCTGGTGCAATAGACCTTTCCCATTGACCATCTAGGTTCTCTTCGGCTGAAAATTGTTTCATTCTGTCTTTTTGTAGGTTCTGCTGCTCTAGAATTTGTTTGGAGTCATTTTTACACATATTTGGAGGGGTTTGGGGGAGAGCTCAAGGGAGTTCCTGCTTTTACTCCACTATCCAGGCTCTTCCAGAGAAAACATCTTCTATTACCTTTTAAGAATCCCCAAAGCTTAGTCTTCCCTACATGAAGAATATCAAATTATGGATGAAGTTACCCTAAGGTTACAGCCCTTTATCACAAAGAGTAGGAAAAAGTTTCTGTCACTAGGTTCTGATTGGACCTCATGTATGCTTTGGTGTCATCACTCCTCAGGACTTATCTTCTTTCTGCTCCTCTTTTCTCTTACAGTTACATTGTTCTGTTGTAAGTATTGCCTAAAGAAACACATGTGACATTCAGATTCTTTTGGACATGAAGGAAATGTGTTTCTTGTTTCCTTTAGTAGTTATTGTTGCATACAAATCAATTCAAGTTGTCATTTTCCAGCTAGGTTTCTCATCAGTTAAAGCTTTTTTCCATTACATTGTTTGGTACATGGAAGCTCCCTTCAATTTGTTCCTGGTACATTATCTCTTTTAAGCCCAAGTGCTCCAGGCATGATGATTCTCATCACTGCAGAATTTAGCTGCACTTCATTTGTTATGGTTTTTTCCACCCTCATATTTAAAAAATTCCCTATTTGTGTTCAAATCCAATAACGAAAAATAAATTCAAATGGCAATAGCTGAGAACTGCAGTTTTTTATTCCCTGAATGGGGGTAAATGCATCTCTCCATCCTACCTCTCACGTCTCCCTCCATTCCCTACCCTTTGCCCACCTCTTTCAATCCCTGGTTGAGATCTTTAGGCTTACTGTGTCAGAAGGGTGCTTCAATAATGACAAAGCATTCCCCAAATCTGCCTACATGTCCTGGTGGAAAAGAAAAGAGTAAAAATACTCCCACCTTTTCTTTTCCATCTAACAATCAAGAGGTTGTTTAGATAGTAGAGTTGCAACTAAGACAGTGTGACTGAAGCTTTGCTCCAGGTCACCAACATCTAGGGGAATTATCTTTCTTTCATCTAGCTTAATGTGGTCCTATGGCCTTCCATTCTTATACCTTATAGTTTTTAACTGAATCACATGTAGTGCCATCCCTCAGAATCTCATCTTGTTCCAGGGGCTTACTTTTCCCTACCAGTGTGACTTCTACATTCAATCTCTTCTCTTCTTTTCCCAGGTCTTGGGGAGTTGGAGTTGTTAGGCATACCTTGGAGACCAGAACCAAACTGGGTGGTGGGGTTGCCACATCTATTGATGCCACCAAATTCAATTGGAGCATTCTATCCCTTTGAGAGAGGTTCTATCCCCTCCCACCAACTAAGTTTGCCTGGGTGCAAAAATACTTAATAGATACTGATGTATTACCCATACTTTATAACTAATAGTATGGTTAGTGAGAGAGCATATCATAGCAATACTCTTATAATTTCTTAGAGGCTTCTATAAAGGTCATAGTTCCCAATAACTGATTACCTACGTTTGAGAGGAAGATGAGGATTGTGCAGAGATTATATTACTATTTGCTATATTTGCTATGAATGAGATAATAGATTACATATGTCAAACCCCTAAACAGACATCCAGAAATGAACTCTCATTTTAATTTAGTTATTTCTATTTGGAGGTTATTGGAGACATGAACTTCAAACTAGATTCTTTAAAGCTTTATGCAGCCACATAATGCAATAATAATAAGAGTTAACATTTATATAGGGCTTTATGGTTTTTTAAGGTGCTTTCAGCTTTGCTTTATTTATCTGTAATGGCATTGTAGTAGACATGGGTTTTTGCCACAAACAACCAGAATATTTTAATTGAGCTGATTGATCTCTTCAACCAGTGAACTAAGTCAGAGTCATTTTACTGTTCTGATTGATTTGTTAACTGAATTGACTGGTCAAGTTAGTCAATGCTTTTACTAGTTAATTATAGATATACCCTACATTGGAGCCTCATTATAATATTGCCAGAAGAATACATATGTGGGTGCTGCCTTATAGGTTAAGGCTCCTTTAAAAAGGTCCTTTAGCACCCTATTAACTATTTCTCTGTGGATGAAATTCTTTTGCACAGTGAATGTCGTGGTAAAATATTTTATTATTTATTAATATTGTTTGAACCTAGCTAGAAAATTGTCTAATCCAAAGGTTATGGGAGAGGTCAGACTGACTTCAGAGATACTCCAGGGAGGCCAGATGGCTGCAGGGAAAGCTTAGAGCCCACCCAGATCTTGTTTTGTGTCCATCCAAAGCTTGTGTTTTGAGTTCCCCAAATTGGATTGAATATTTATACTTACTGATAAACATCTCATATTGCTCTTTTGTAACAACTGCCTAACTGTGTATGTGTAGTTTGTGTGCTGGCCAGCAAGCTCTTGTCCTTCCAATCTTGCTTTCATTCTACATGATGTAAAGCTTGCAGATACTTGAGGAAGGAGCCAAATTTTTTCCCCATCTCTCTCCTTTGCCAAATGACTCATTAAAATTCTTTCTAAAACTAGTTCATGTTTTTGGACTTGTACTCAACTTATAGTATCCAAATCATTATTGTCTTGGCCACTCATACATATCTACTCATATTCACCTGAGCACTTTCAGACTCTGGGAGTCCTTTGGCTTATTTTCAAGGACATAGTGTCATTGATATAGAGCTAGATGGGAACTCAAAGACTATCTAGCCTAGTCCACTTATTTTACAGATAGGAAAACTTGAGTCTCAAAGAGGTTAATTGACTTGCTGAAGCTCACAGAAGTGTTGGATGGGATCTGACTGAACCCAGTTTTTCTGGTTTCCAAGTCAGTGCTTTTTCCACTGTGACACCCAATCAGATTTCTACTGTGGCTTTTTCATCACATATCTTCCCAAATTCTGATCTCACCTTAAGTAGGATTATAACTAGGATACAGAGCTCTCTCTGACTAGTTTTCCAGGCAGGAGACCCTTACTAAAGGAATCCTTGCTATTCTCCCCTAGAACCTATTCTCTTTGCACTGGGAGATGGATGTAAGTATCTACATTCAAATTTCTTCATTTCTTCCACTCAGGACATGGTATCATTTCTGAGGTCTTACACTTAGACACCCTCTCATGCTCATGAGTAGTCTAACACTCATGAGTATTCTTATCTCCCCCCCTCTCCCCACATTCAATAACAGATCCCTGTTGGTTTTTCCCTCTCTGTCTCTCAGTTATTCTGTCTCTCTCCCATGTTACTTCACTTACTCAGTAATTACCTGGGTCACAAGCACATGCAGGGAGTTTGCTTTTGAACTGCCAGACCACACAATGATCATCATTAGGAAAAGAGCAACTCCATGCTCTTTTATAACACAAGGTAGGCATGGGGGAGGAGATAATTAACAATTTTGGATGCTTGTATTAATTCTGCATTACTGTCTGCTTTCCCTAAGGGTTATTAACTCTAATATTTACTGTTGAATTTAGCTTTTTGATGACTAGAATTACAGTGTGTTTTGATGTAGTTATAAGTTCAAATTGGTGGTTGCATTGTCTATTTGCAGAAATTATATTTTTGGTGCTCTTGATTTCATGTTTAAACATGAGTATTTGTAACTTTTGATCTAAAGAGGCATTTGACTGCCATGTATGTCATCCATCCATCATCCATCCATCCATCTATCTATCTATCTATCTATCTATCTATCTATCTATCTATCTATCTATCTATCTATCTATCTAT
>NW_020954641.1:17959366-18258437 GCF_900497805.2 Vombatus ursinus
TATCTATCTATCTATCTATCTATCTATCTATCTATCTATCTATCTATATATCTAACCATTTAATCTGTCATCTGGAATACATGGACACTGTTCCCCTCCTCCCCCAAGCTACCCAAAGTTCAAAGCATTCTGTGGATCAGCATCCATGTAGAGCCATAGCTCATAAGCTTCTATCATTATATTTACTTTGATCAGCCAGCCAGAAGTCATATTACGTTAAAACATAATATATTTAAACAATATTGCAGCAAATAATGTGAAAAGAAAAAAAATTACTCTATGCATACATGGAGTATAATCTCACACAGGATACCATACCACCACTGGGAAGAGTACACATAGAGAGACTATGTATGACCTTGGGACACATATGGAGAATATATATGGAAAGCATGCACATATATAGCATACAAGTATATATACAGTTATAAATCACATATGTGTACAAATGCATAGATGTATCTATAAACATGTATATATTTATGTGTATATGAGACATCTAAATATATATGGATATTTACACTCTTATATGGGACACAAATCCAAAACCTGTGTGTATACTGTATATTTTATGTAATATATACACATATATGTATATATGCATGTATGTGTATATGTACATGTGCACACCACAGATAAAGAAGAATATAACCTGGCCCATTTAGGAAAATTCAAATTCAATGGACTATTCAGAGACAATGACAGAAAGGAAGTACAGACCTCAAAGAGATGCAAGAAATCATTTAGTCCAACCTCCTTATTTCACTGATAAGGGTGATTTGGAGGCTCAAGATGTTTAAATGATTTGGCCAGTCACAGAGCCTGGTTGTGGCAGAGTTAGGACTAGGGCTCAGACCCCTTGACCCACAGGCTAGTGATTTTTCTTCTTTACCACTAAACTTGTTCTACTCTACAAGAGACTGTGTTGGTTACCCTTACTATTTACTCTTTTTTGGGTGTGATTTTCTGTGTCTTTTCAGTATTTCAGCATGGGTTACCACAAAAAGGCTTTCTTCATATTACCACTTTAACACTGTCTATACTAAGTAGATTCCATTTAATACTCTGAATGCAGCAACATTTCTACATCAGATTGCATGAAGAAATACGGTCAAGATTTCCTTTTCTTTCCAGAATGGTTATGTTTTAAGTAAATTCTCCAAAAATTTGTGCAACATTTTAAAGAACAAAGTTAAGGAATCTTTATGTTAAGGAATGCTTCTTTAACTTTAAGGGGGACAAGTTGACTTTTTTTTTTTGGTGAGGCAATTGGGGTTAAGTGACTTGCCCACAGTCACACAGCTAGTACGTATGGAGTGTTTGGTCTGAGGCTGGATTTGAACTCAGGTTCTCCTGACTTCAGGGCCAGGGCTTTATCCACTGTGCCACCTAGCTACCCTAACAAGTTGACTTTTGGAAAAATCCAAGCCCAAATAAACTATGAACAATTTATTAAGAACTTGATACTATGAATGGTTTACAGATCAGTACATCTAGGAGCAATTTTCTGGGGACTGGGAATTTTGTGAATGGTTCCCTATGGCACTGAATGCTAAAATGAGACTGATTTCTGCAGTAGCTTTTTACCTTTCTTTGCTACATATTGAGCTAATGTTCTTCTCTCTTTTTCTTTCTGTTTAAAATGTTTGTTTCTGATCTAACATAATTTATATCCCTAGCTCTTTCCTTAATATACTCTGAAGACTTGGTACCTTTTTTGTTTGTTTGTTTGTTTTTGCAGGTGGTGGTGGTGGTGGTGATGGTGGTAAATGAAGGCAAAAAAAAATTCAGTCTTTGAAATTGAAGAGTAGAAATGGGAATTGAATTTCCTGGTAGGCATATTCTGATACTTTGCCGTTAGGATTGCCTAATTCCAACTATTTAGACTTGCCCATCTATGTATGTTACTACTTCCTCTTTGGGGAAGATTTCAATCAGATACTCAGAGATTTTTGGTTAGTGAAAAAATTAGAGTCCTAGAATTGAAAGGGATATTAGAGCATATATAGCTCAACCTTCCATCTGATACAGGAATCCCCTCTGGTGGGGACAGGTAGTCAGTCAGCCTTTGCTTGAATACTTCCATTATTAAGGGACTTACTACATTAAAAGGTAACCTAATGGTATCTGGTATTTATGTATATTTTTAATTTTGCAAAGCATTTTACACATTATCTCATTTATGCTTCATATTATCTCATTTATGCCTATTCTTTGAGACAAATACTATAGGAATTATTATTCATATTTTATCAATTAGGAAACAGGCACAGAGAAAAAGTGACTTCTTGTTCATGGAAATATAACTAATAAATGTTAGGGGAAGAATCTGCATAGATATTTCTGACTCCTAATCCAGTACTCTATAATGCTACACTGCTGTCATCCCCACAAGGACTGACAGATAAATTTCAATGCAAGTTTTTCTTTTGTTGAGTTAAAATTTGTCTACTTCGAACTTCTATCAGTCCTAAATCTATCCTCTGGAGTTATATCTGTATTTAGTTTAATTCCCATTCCACATGATAGCCTTTCAAATATTTGAAGATAACTAACATGTAGCCCATATAGATACATTTTTTTTCTTGGCTGAAACAAATGTTCCAGGTGAGACACAAATCCAAAACCTTAGCATCTGTTGCCCCTGTGCTGCATGGCAAATGATTGCATCAAAGCACTGAGTATCAGGCTCCCAGTTGGTGTTCAATCAATATTAATTGATGATGGAGATAAGTGTTGGGCTCTGCTGTTGCCTCTCAAAAACTGAGCATAGATACAAGTGCCTCTTGAAATTGAGTAGGTTGAGCATATTTGTATTTAATTGGTTTGCTTTTTATATCTAGGCTTTTAAAAAACTTTCCACATGTCCAAGATCAAAGTTGGTGAATCTGTAAGTTTTCTAATTTTAAGAGGCAAATTTGATTCTTTGTAAAATGTAAGAGAAGTTAACAAAATTGTTTTTGCCAACATTTGATGCCCATATTTTTCTCCTCAGTTGTATTGTCTCCTCAACTGTATTGTCAGTTGAAGAAGCAAAACCAGCAGGTTTTGATCTGGACAATATAGGTATAGAGAGAATGTTATATATTCTGTACTAGCCAGAATACAATACAGAAGTCACAGGCTTTGTTGTTGACATATATACATAATAAAGCTATAATAAGGGTCAGGAGTATAGAGAGTAATGACTTTACCTTCTTTGCTTAGCTTTTGTACTTGTTCAAATCTGTAAGCACACCAGTCAGGAGGATCTTGGGAAGGAAATGGGCTTTATAACTTCATCTTACACACAGTTTGTGGGATTTTTTTGGTTACAGATCACAATTTGAATGTTGGAGGCATCTGGGGTTAAAAGGGAGTAACAAGAAATTTCTAACCCTAAGTAAAATAGTTGTCTGGGTCCATGGACTTTGAATCAGTACCAGACAAAGGCAGTAAATCTTATCTTGGAGGACTTAATCTTATGTTGGAGTATGATCATAGCTATGATAACAGATTTGATATTTTAGAGGCTATTGAGAACAACCAGTCTTTTTAAAGATTGGGAAACAGGTGAGAAAGATTAAATGACTTGCTCATAGTCACAAAAGTAGTAAACATTAAAGGTAGGAGTTGAATTTAGGTCTTCTTCAATTTAAGCCCAACCCTCTACCACCCATACCACCTAGTCAACTGTTGTGGATTAGCTAGATATGGTAGCATCTAACCTCAGCTATAAATCATAGAAATATTATCCATATTAATCATGGAAAGGTTTTCTAGTACTATAGAAGATGGGAGCTGAGAAGCTATCAAAGGTTACTGAACAGCTGAAGCCTGTACTACAATTACCCATAGGGTCTTAGAAAATGAACTCAGTAGACATAATTTGTCTAGGAAAGTTAATGGGCTTATTGTAGAGCAGAGAAGCACTGATCATCAGAGAGCAGCAAGGTGACATTACTATCTCTCAGCATTGTACATGTGATTTGCTCTGTCAATATATGTGTCCTGGACATGTAAATTCTTGTCCTTTAGGTTATCTCCACATGTGCCATGCATGAGTGTACCTATTAGGGACAGTAAAACCCATGCATATATGGGGAGATCTTTTCTTTTTACCTTATTCACTATAATATTTGATTAAATATATTTTGTTGAATTAATATATTTTCTGGTTGGCTGGTAGGAGTAAACACTTATCAAAGTGTGTACTGGTAGAAATGCCACTACTCACTTTGATGAGCCTTTATCTTTATCAGCCAGCTAGAGGTCATATTAATTCAAACCAAAATATATTTAATCAAACATCATAGTCCCCACCAAGGGATTTGTGAATCTTTGAATTCACTTCAAGTGGATTCCAATGCCAGAATGCCTTGATCTTCAGATACCTTTTCTGGTGGTCTGTGGGTGAGAAGGGGTTCTCTATGGTCTACACTGGAAATAAAGTTATGGAAACAGAGAAGTAAAACAATGTAGTCTTTATGACAGTGCCTTTTTATTCCCTGCTAAGAAGCTTTCTGGCTGCCAGTCATATAGCCATTGCTTAGCCATAAACTGACGTAGCTAACCAATTCCTTTACAATAAACTTTCAATTTTGTTTGTTGTAGTGGATTTTTGTTGCAAGAAATGCACATATGCTTGAGAAAACTCAACACATGAAAATCTAAATCAATTCATCACTAAGTACTGATTAAACACCTACTATATTGTGGATAGAAGCACTAAGATTTGGCAATTTGTGGATAGAGTATGGGGTTTAGGGGGAAGCTGAGGTTGTGGCCCTGGGTGACCAGAAGGATGATGGTATCAGAAGACACCTTCTCAATTTACCCTCAGTGACCTCTCCTCTCATTGGAGGGCTAGAGGGTGGAGCACTAAACTCCTCCTGAAGCCTTTCTTTATAGAGGGCTCACTACCTTCCTAGTAACTCCACTCTCTACCAGCAGGCAGCTCTGTTTGGCGTCCATTCCATTGAATGACATAACCTGGCATTACCCAGGTCCTTTCCCACCTTCCTGAATAGGGTACATAAAACATGGAGAAAAAAGGAAGGATGATATTGTCCTGGCCATGGAATCCCAGTATTCCCAAACCATAGTCAGAAAAGTCCCTTTTAATTTTAATCATAAGCTTTGCTGGTATGTGCATCTGAACACACCTGTTTTGTGTTTGATTTTGCAAGTGCTGAGCTCTCAAAACCATGAAGATTGTCTAGGACTTTACTGGTTGTCAATTTATTTTTGCAAGGTAAGGTTATGTTGAGCTTTGCAAAATAAGAGTTGAAAAAAGGCAATCTGAACTAACATGAACTAACCTATTTTTTTTGTCTTCCCACAAAAGTCCTGTAAATTCCCACTGCATTTGAAAACTGTTCTTCAAAACCACATCCTGTTCCCTGCTGATCTGGGAGGACAATGGAATCTGGGTTGGAACAGACGGAGCTGTGATTAAAGGACAGCCTGTTTCTGGGATGGAACATTTTGGTGCAGTACTACAGATTTCAGATAACCTAATGGAGAGAATTTTGTTCTTGCAGTGGGAAACCATAGCAACCTGCCACTTAGAAGACACACTATATAATCTATCTGTCCTTCAGTTAGTATTTTGCAGTCCAGAAATAGTCATCATCGCCTAATGGGAGTATGCAAAAGGTCAGGCAAATGTGGCCCCAGTGACAATGCAGTACTCTGGGAAAGCTGTATTCATGGCATTATGCTTCTACATGAGATCCAGAATTCCTGCCTGCATTACGGCCTGGATAAAAAACTGAGCTAGATGCTTTTTTTTTTAATGTAAAGAATGCCATCTTTCAATGAAGCTTTCTGGAACAATGGAGAACATGATCCATAGAGAACAATGTCTCCCTAGATCTCATCCATAGTCCAATGCAACTCTCCTCTTATTTTTGGCACTTTTTCCTAAATTACAGTATTCTGGGTTCCAGGCACTCATGTCACTGGCCCCTTTAATAGAACTTTATTTAGGTACAAATAATAACCAGAGAGGTAGGTGGTAATTATACAGTAGTTCTCCTGCCTCTCTTTAGGGTATACGTGACTACAGCTGGCCAGAGCAGTCAGCTTGTACTCTGCTGTTCACCAAAGGTTACTGGGGTTGAGTCAAATGGTTAGGCAAAAACTTTGAGGTGAGCAGAATTTGAGGGTGTGGAGAATCTGGGGATAGGTGGAATGTGCACAAAGTTCATTGGACTTGGCAGGACAGATGAGTGATGTGGAACAATGGGTTCAAATTACAAAATAATTTTTTGGGAAACAAGTCACTTTGACTCCAGAGGGGTGTAATGAATTTTTCTTTGCCTTTCTTTTGCCTACTGGATTCTGTCCTGCTACTGAATTGTTCTGATAGAAATAACCAACATAAAGGACTAGTGGGATTAGCAGTTGTGTCTTGATGACTAACTCCTGGTTTGTTTGTTTGTTTTTGGTTTTTTTTTTTGCTTGCTTGTTTGTTTTTGTATGTGACCTAATTGTGACCTCCATCATGTTTCCTCTGTCTCCTCAGAGATTGACCTTTCTCTGACTTCTTCTGTTGTTTTAGATTCTCCTTTCCTCATCTTGTATTGTCCCTCTCTTTTCTCTTTTCTACAGCATCTTCCTCTCTCTTCTCCATCTTCTCTCCCTTCCCCATACACCCCTCCTTCTACCTTCTCTGATCTTTCTCATTTTCTCCCAATAATCTTTTCTCTATCTTCTCCAAATTATCCCCCCCTTCTTTTTTTCCCATCTTCTTTCTCTGCTCTTTTTTCCATCTTGCCCTTTCTCTCTCTTCCCCATCTTCTTTCTTCCCCATATTCTCCAACTTCTCCCTCACTTCTTTTCCCTTACCTTTCTTTCCCAGATTTCCCTTTCTTCTTTATTTTTCCTTCCTCTCTTATCTTTTTTTTCCCTCCCCGTCTTCTTTTTCCCTTCTCTTCTACCTCTATGCCCATCTTTTTTCTTTTCTAAAAATATGTCTTGGTATTTTTTACATTGCCTACATTTCTCCCTGTTTTCCTTCTCCTTCCCCATTTCTTATAAGACTTTTTTTAAAAAGAAGAAAAATTTCAGCAAAACTGATCAATACATTAAAAATAAATTTAATATCATATACAATGTTTCACTCTATAAGACTCTCATTTCTGCCAAGTAATGGTGAAAATGTCTTCTTGTTTTTCTTCTTTGGGACCAAGCTTGTTCTTTATAACTTCACAGCATTCAGTTTTGATTGTTTCCTGGTGGTTGTTCTTTCTATTTGGCCTGCAGATATTATGAATATTGTTTTCCTGGCTCTGCTTACTTCATTTTGTATCAGTTCATGTAAGTCTTTCCACGCTTCTCTGGACCATCATGTCTGTCCTTTCTTATAGCACAGTAATAATATCTCATTACATTCATGTACTATCATTTAAAAAATCAATTTCCCAGTTGATGCATTTATTATGTTTCTAGTTCTTCACTAACATGAAAATTATGGCTATAAATATTATGGTGTATATGGAACATTTCTTTGTCAATGACCTCCTTGGGATAAATGCTTTGCAATGAAACTTCTGAGCCAAAGAGTATAGTCCATCTCTTTTTTTACACAGGTGGCCTTCCTTCCCTAGTTTCTCAATTTCCCTTAATGCCTTCAGAGATGTATAGATTTCTCATTAAGCATTCTTTGGGATGGGGAGGAAAGGAGGCTTGAGGGCAGTTAAGTGATGCAGTGGATATAGTGCTGGGCCTGGAGGCAGAAAGACTCATCTTCTTGAGTTCAAATCTGACCTCAGACACTTACTAGCTGTGTGACCCTAGGCAAGTCACTTAATTGTTTGCTTGAGTTTCCTCATCTGTAAAATAAGCTGGAAAAGGAAATGGCAAACCACTCCAGTGTTATTGCCAAGAAAACCCCAAATGGGCTCATGAAGAGTCAGGCATGGCTGGAAAATGACTGAACAAGAATGAGGTATTGGACATCTTAGGCCTGTGGTGGGTAGTGATCTGACACTGAAAATACCCCATTTATGTCAGGCACACAATTCAAATTCTGAATGAAAACCAGCATTTTTGCAAAACAAATCAGGATATATGTCTATATATCTATGTCTCTGTCTCCATCTCTATCTCTGTCTCCATTTCCATCTCCATCTCTACCTTATTTTCAAATAACCTTTAAAAAACCTCCATATTTTCAGGGGCTAGTGCCTACTTGGCATGTGGTTTGGGACTTTATCTTATTTGCAGTTGTGATAAGCAGCCATTTTTTTTTTACCTCTAGCTTGGTCCTTCTTGATCTCCAGCTCTTAGTGCTCCAGTTGTTAGTGCTCATCTATTGCCCTAAATTATTTTATATTGATTTTGTATACATTTGTACTCATTTATCTGTATCCCATTTCCCCCTAGTAAAATGTACTATTCTTGAGGACAAGGGTTTTTAAAATTTTTGCCTTTATATCACAGACCTTGATCATAGTAGGTCTAACAAATACTTGTTAAACTAAATAAATTGATCCTCATTGATTTGGCAAGGGAATGCTAAAGGAACCATTGTGAAAAGAAGGCACAATTCAACTTTTCTTATGTTATCCTATGCCCTAGGCCACTTAGTTGCTTATTCTTTTTCCTCTTGGGAGCTCTCCTTTTGTCACAGAAACTATTTTAGATGCTCATGGTCCAGATATGCCACAACAGCCCAACAATCCAATTTTTTAGATCTCAGTATCTTCTTCATTGCTAACTCCATACTAGCATATGCTAAATGTGTTTGTGAGTGTGTGTGTGTGTGTGTATGTGTTGAGAATGTAGGTTATTAGTGACTAAGTCACAAACCCCAGGGCATTGATTGTACCATAATATCTAAGGGCAGAGGAAGATGCTACTTAGTAAGCTCTTTGGGCTCTTTACCTCTATACTAAACCCTACACACTTTGATCTGTCAGGTCAATCCACTGTGAGACAATGATTCAATCATTTAAATCATAGATTTCAAGATTACATTTTGTATTTAGAGAGAAGTGACCTTAGAGGTCATTGAATCAAATCCAAACACCCTCATTTTACAGATGAGGGAACCGAGGTTAGAGAGGTTAAGGGATTTACCTGGAGTTACAAGGCTAGTATTTACTGTGGGATTGAAACCCAGTTCTGGCTGACTCCAAGTCCAGTACCCTAGCCACTACATCATGTGGCTTGAATTCCAAATAAGTATACACTGCAACAACTTTTTCTCTGAATACCTCTCCCTAATCTCACTCCAAGTTCTTACACAAACATCCACATTCTGTACTCCAATCACCTGCTAAATTCTTCTAGTAGAACTGGATACTTGCTTCATTTTGTAGCCACCTATACAAAGGAGAGATGAAACTATGATGAGCACATTCCTCCTATCACTATTTTCCTCTTCTCAGTGGCCCTTTGCCTCAGCATCCTGATACCTTTGACATAGTACAGCAGGCAGCCTGAAAGAGTAGGGCAGTACTACCCCAAGGGCAATTGGGACATATTTTTGTAGGTCTATGAGCAACCTGCACTTTTCAGAATAGAGAGAAGGATAAGGGGCCAGTACCCCTGGGAACTTCCTAGTTGCTTGACATCATGAGTATTTCCTAATGTTGAAAGAGACGATACATCTAGTTCAATATCTCCTCCATGTTAAAATTTTTTTTCTATAATATTCCTGATAGATGGTTATCCAGTCTCTGAGTACTTTCAGTGATCAGAACCTTATGATCTTTCCAGAAAGCACATTCCATTGTAAGATAGCTCCAACTTTTACCAATTGGTCCTCATCTGTTATATCAAGGGATAGAGGACACATCTGCTACTTATTAATATTATAGCACAACATAGTGTCTGGCATATACTAGGCACTTAACAAATGATTGTTGACTTGATAGCCCTGTTGGGGGCAAGGCAGGGCAATCAGAGGAGTCAGCCACAGGACTGGTCCCTGAAGATCTCTGCTCTCACATCCAAACTGATTTGCCTTAAGGAAATTGTAACATCCAGAGCATCAGTACTGGTCAGGACAGAGATCTGTGACTTTATGGGGGAATGGGGAGTTGGATGAGGAGAAGAGGTAGAAGGAGTTTTATGTTTTGCCCTGACCATCTCTCAAGCCCTTGTTTTGGTTTTAAAGAAGCATGAGTGGTCTCAATTCAGTATACATTCCACAGAATGGTCATTGGAATTGATCACATCTATTATGACAAATAAAGCAAAATATTTGGCTCTTATTCCTCTGTTCCTATCAATCACATTGGAAGCCTGAGTAGTAACAACTATACTAAAAACACTAAGCATGGAACATAGGCCTTTGAGCTCAGGAGAGAACCTCAGTGGCATTGCTGTGTTGTCCAATGTAAAGGTGTGGATAATTTGACTCTACTCTGTTTTGAGAAATTTACCTTTAACTGTCTCATAAAACCAGGCACCTCAGGATTTTAGTCTGATGTCTATTCAGGAACTTTTCAACCCTGCTTGACTTTGCATAACACCAATGTCATTGTTCCTTTTCTCCTTTAAAAATAAATGGATTATTCATATTAACATAGTATTTACCCACAGAAGATTGAAACCAGCTGTTTCTCATCAGGGTGAGGGGAGGCTAATTGCAAAAGAGAGAGAGGGACTTTTTATTTAAGAAGAAATCAAGTCTGAGCCTTTTTCTGTAAAAATCTGTAAAAGCAATGTTTTAAAGGAAGGGTGTCTAACTGGATGTTTTCCGACAGGGGGCAGCATTGGCACACGGTTTGCGAGTCAGTCTTGTAACTTTGAAAGTGGTACTTAATTAGAGAACCTGCATTTCGGTGTGTTTATATTAGGCATCACACCAAGTGTGTTGCAAAATTATTTTTATATATAATTCCGGGGCTGCGAAATTCCAGAGGACTGTGAAAAACAAAGAGAAGGGATTTTTAAAAAAAGGGTTTGGAATTAACCACCTAGTAGACTGAATCAGGAATTGTGCTGCTGAAGGAAAGTCTGACAGGAGAGCAGGAGAACAGAATAGCAGGAGAATTGGTCTCAGTCAGCTCTGAAGCTTCAGTGTCCTTTGTCTCTATATCTTGCAGAATAGAGGCACAAACTGGGTAGAAGTGAAAACTTCACATCCTTTTTTTTAATCCCCCTTTTCTATGTCCTACCACTTTTTTTCTCTACATACACAGTGAGCATTTTTTAACCCCTCAGATTCCCTGGACCCATACTAATTTGGCATCTTTGGGAGCATGAACAACTGACTGTATTTTTCATTTATGATTGTTGACCAGAGGTGATCCAACTAGAAAGATCACAAAGCTAGTAAACATGTTCTAGTCTGGATTTTGTTACCTAATGGCTATGTGACTTTGGATTAGATCTGGGGTTCTTAACCTTTTTTGTGTCATGAACCCCTTTGGCAGTATAATGAAGACTATGTACCTTTTCTCAGAATAATGATTATAAATGTATAAAATAAAACACATGGGATAACAAAGGAAACCAGTTATATTGAAATACAGTTATCAAAATATTTTTAAATATTCATGGGCCCCAGATTTAGAACTTTTATCTAAATGCTAGATAGCTAATTGCACAGTGCCTCAGTTTTCTCATCTGTAAAATGAAGAGGTTGGATTAGATGATTATTAAGGACCACTAACATTACAATTATACAATCTGACTACATTCTGTTTCTCCAATCTTTTCTCTTAGTATTCACTCTTCAGTAAAATTGGTTTCTTCCTCTTCTTTCTCCTGCTGTAGCATTTATTGAGCATCTACTTTATTTAAGACTCTGTGTTAGGACCTCTGGACAAATTGTGTTCTTTCAAATCCCCCTGTCTGGACTCATAGGATTTACTTCTCCCTGAAATACTTTCTCTTCATCTCTGTTAAAAATATTTCAAGTTTTGTTGAAATGAGTATTAATATAACAAGCTATTGAATCTCTATTAATTTCTGAACTTTGTACCTATACTGATGGAGACAGGCAAAGATAAATGACATATGGTACCAGTCTTCAAGGACAAATGTTATCCTTTCTTTCAATGTCAAACTCAAGTACCATATCCTCCATTAGGCCTCTTCTGATTATTTTGGTTACCCAACCCATCAATCAATCAATAAGCATTTTATTAAGTATCTATTTTGTACCAGGCACTTTGTTCGGTACCGGGGAGACAAAGACAAAAATGGAATAATCCCTCCCCTCAAGGAACTTATATTTTATTTGAAAAGACATGTGTAACATAAATGTATATGAAATAAATCCAAAAAAAACTGTGGTGGTGTGTGTTTGGGAGACACTAGCAGCTGAGGGAATCATAGAATGTGACACTTGAGCTGGGTTTTGAAGGATACTAGCAGTTCTAAAGAGATGAGGGGGCAGGACATTTATTGTCTAAACCATACAGTTTAGTACTCTATATACTGTCTTGTGCTTGTTTTTATTTGGAAGGAAAGGTATCTTAGGAGAGAGCATATGTCATTGTTCTGTTGTGTTTCTCATTCCAAATGACATAAGACTAAGTCATAAATTCAGTAACACCCTTTTGATAGATTTACATTTTGATTGATTGACATCTAGAATTTGGGGGCAGGAAGGGATGCAGTTGTACTTTTTTCCTCTCATCTCCTTCCCCTATCTATACTAAAGGGGCTATGATTATGAGAATTTGCCTTATTTTGTCTTGGTCTCAGGTCCACCATGCCAATTCCTGGACATCTCTATGCCATGCCATTCTGAGAATATTCTTCCTGCTTTCCTTTTGTCTTCCCCTTTCCTTACCTCCAGCTTCTCGAAAACCATTCCTGGACAATACATGTCAGTCATTTGCCCTATGACTTCAATCACCATTCCCTCTGACTTCCTTTCTGAGAGATATAATGAAAATGTTTGTTCCCATAAATTTGGAGCAAACAGCTAGAAAAGTAACTAAGTACAATGGGATAAAGCTGGTCTTATCTTGTTTTGCTATTAGAAGTACATAGTAAGCATAATAATAGTAATAAAAAAGACAACAACAATAATGCTGCTGATGCTGATAATGCTGCTTGATTTCATTCATTCATTCACTCATTCATTCTCCTATAGTTCTGCCTTTATCAAAAGGAGAGTAGCACGGTATAGTGGAAAGAGTATTGGAGTTGGAGTTAAGAGATCCAGCTTTCAGCTCTGCTGAAAAAAGGAAGGACTTGGACTAGATGACCTACCTCTAAGGTCCCTTCCAGCTGTCATCTATGATTCTGTCAAGCTCTCATTTAGATTATAGCAATAATTTCCTAATTAGTCTCCCTGTCCTGATTATTTTCTTCTTTGTTTTGTCCTTCATATTGCCATCAATTTTATATTCATAAAAGAAAGATCTAACCATGTAGGTCCCTGCCTCCCGTCTCCTTCCCAATCTTCAATGATTCCCTATTGCTTCTAGGATAAAATACAAAGTCTTCAACCTGACATTTGAAGTCCTTCACTCTCTTGCTCCCTCTTACAATTCCAGTCTTATTTTATATTGGTCTTCCTACACTTTTAATTTCAGTCAAGCTGGCCTAACAACTCTTCTCTTTACATGACATTTCATCTCTCACCTCTGTGCCTACTCCACTTTTTTCTTTGTATCCCAGTACCCAGCACAATGCTTAGCACCAAGTAGGTGCTTAAATGATTGTTGATTGCAGAAGTGTTTGCCCATGTCTAGAATGTGTTCCATTCTCACCTCTGCAACCTTGAATCCTTAGCTTCCTTCAACACACATCTTAGAGACCACTTTGTAGGAGAACATTTTTCTGATCCCCCTAGCTATTAGCATTTCCCTTGAAATTACTTTGTGTTACTTCTGTAGTTTGTGTTTCCTTGCACATGTTGTGTCCTCCTTGCCTTGCCCTCCTCCCCTCCCTTGAGCACAAGGACTGTTTTGATTTTTTTTTGTTTTTGTATGTCCAGGGCAAAATACCTGTTTTACACATTTTTTGGAGGGCTAGGGGAGAGAAAGGAAGGATTCTCACTCAATTTTTCTCAATTGCAGGGTTTTTTTTGAATAACAAAGAAAAAAAATCAACTTTCAGCTGAGACACATTCTTTCTCAGTCCTGGGGCTCTCACAAATGCTATTCCAGATAGAAGACAGTCCAAGGGTCCGTACTCATTCCAGACCATAGCCCATGCAGAGGGTACAATTAATAAAAAGCAAAGGTATTTAATGAACTAGACATTTAGCAATGGAACATTCTCCACCCTAAATTTGGTGCATATTTTCCTGCAGATATATGTGTTCAAGGGGGAGAGTGAGTGTACATAAAGAGCACACATGGAACACACACCTAAGAATGTATGTGACTGGGGAACGTGAATAGAGAGACAGCTTATGATTCTTTTGTTACAGGGCTGTTGATGTTTTTTGGTGATAGCCCTGTACATTTCTCCACTGGGCCTGCAACTAAGCATCGTATCATATCTCTGTTTCTTCCCCACTGAGTGCTGTGTCTCTTCTGCTTTGTTTCCTCATTTTCTGTTGTTTCCTCACTTATTGTGACATCTTTGTTGCTCCCCACTCCTAACTCTCTTCCTATTTTCCACTGGCAGTACCACTTTGGTGGTTTCGTGGTTGTTTCTGGGCAGTGGTGCTTGCTATCAGTTTCTGGGTTTTATTTCTGTAAATGTTCCAGTCAGCTATTTCAGCTCCAACATATTAGTGTGTGGTGACTAGAAACCCTCACTTTGATAAAGTTGGCAGGTCTTTAGTTATATTGATATGACACCCAAGTGACAAAAGTCAAGTGGATTGCCCCCCTAATCTTAGATTAAGTCATTTTCTTTTTAGCCCTTTTTGACTTGGGTTGAGATCACAGTTTTTTGACTCAGATGACTATTTGACTTAAAGTTAGTATTTTCCAAGATTCTTTCTGGCTTGGCACACATATGAAATTGGGCCAGAGCAAAAAGTAAGAAGGAAACAATTTTCCTCTCCCTCTCCCCTTCTCCGACCCACACTACCATTATGTAGTCTCTTCTACAGTATCTGTTACTTTTTCTTTATTTGTTCTTTTGGGTGAGATGAATTCCTCCTCTCTGACTTTTGGAGACAGGTATGATTGAATAGTACTTCAGCTGAAAGAAGATACCAACCCCTGATGGTAACCATCAAGTCAACAATAACTGGGCAGCATGGAAAAAATATTAGATGAAGCAAATCCGTTTGCTCTGGTTTTCCTGTACCCTGACAAATGTGGAGAAAAACTACTTGGCAGCAGAAGGTTTCACTATGTATTGTGGAATGGGACAACATACTATCTTGAGTGGTTTAAATTAGTTTTTTTTTAAGTAGAACTTTTCCCTCTTGGATTCATATTTGATTTTTAATATGTCAGGAAAAACTGAAAGTGGTACTAATAAGTGCTGACATTTTACATCAAGTTGTCTTTTTAAAATGTATTTGTAAGCAAAGAAACAATTTTTTGATGAATCTGCTTTTTGTTCATTGTTATTATTCATTCTTTTAAACAATTCCCCTCTTCCCCTCCAGAAAAAAAAAAGAAAATAAGTTTAAAATACCCAAAAATTCTCATCTAGGCTTCTTGTAAGCTACTAACAAGCATTTCTATATCAAAAATAGTTCTATTAATTCTGGTAGAATTTGAAAGATAAGTGCTTTTGAATTTGACTGCTTGAATGTGTAGCTGTTGTAAGCTGCAATGATAAGTAGGCAAGATAATTCCTATGGGAATATGACTAGAGACAACACAGTTCAGTGAAAAGAGCATTGACTCTGGAGTCTAGGGTCAGGTGATGTGGATTCAGATCCCCCCTCAGAGTATTACCTGTGTGACCTTAGCCAAGTAACTTAACCTTATTGGACCTCAGTGTACACATGTGCAAAAAAAACATTTGGTTGGACAAGATGACATATGGAGTCCCTTCCAGATCTATATCTAGCATCTAGTGATGTAACCCACTAAAGTAGCCTGTAGTAGGGAGGTTTGGACTTTCTATACCCATCAAGTGTATTTTAAGGTAGTTGGCCAAAAGGGATCACAGATTCTACCTTGATCTTATATGGTGTTTAGTAATTTCAGGGTACAAAAAGGAGAACCTATTATGGCTAGGTGTGTCACTCCCAAATGCAGGCCTATGTCTGCCAGTAGTCTGTGCTCTACCAGAGCCTTGATTAGTTCCTATACCTCTGGAGCAGGAGAGGGATACTGGAGAATGACTGCGCAAAAGAAGGGCATCCCTCAAATTACAATCCAGGCCCTACTTCTACAATTTTCCTCTTGCCACTTTTAGCTCTAGACTGATAAGCATAATAAATATGTTTGTGTTCAGAGAGTACGTTGAGTGAATCTTTTTTCTTTGTCAGGGGGAATCTATAGCCCCAGTAGCACGACCTCTTTCCATTACATCAAACAGAACTAAAATGACATCTTCCAGTTTTCATAGACCTCTGAACTTTTCTCAAAAATTAAATCTGGACTTTTTCTTTGAGACAGATAAAAATGAAAGCCAGGGAAATGTATTTTTTGCTATAATAAGAGGGAGGGATTTTTTCCCTTCATCTGTTTGCTTCTTATAATTTAAATCTGAATGTCATATCAGGTGATGATTACAACACTGAAAGAGGAATAATATAGTCAACATGAGTTGGCTGGGTTCTAAAACTGAAAGTGATCTTGCCTATAAGTAATCATCTTTTTCTGCCATTTTGCTTTGCAATATCCTTCTTTGGGGGGTTAGTCTAGAATTGAGACTATGATATTGCTTAGTAAATACTGGTCCTGAGAAAAAGTCTTTGCCTTTGGTCACTTTATGGAACGCATGATTTTATTGGTGTGAGGAACTCTTGGGAAACTTTCTCTACTGATGTAGATGGACAAATGTTCTGCAACTTCAGTTTAGAGTTCTAGGCAGCTGACTGGGTAGATGAGAAGTTAAATGATTTGCTGAAGGTCACATAGCCAATATGTGGCTTTTAATCCAGGTCTTCTGACTTCAAGGTGAGGTCAACTCTCTATCCATTATGCTATGCTGCCTTGTTGGCCATCTTACATGAACACAATACTGGTTAATACTAGTTTTCTCCAGATTGTCCCCCTATTCATATTCTTCATTTCTTGCTGTAAACCCACTTTTTTCTTCAGGAAATGTATGAATCAAACTGTGGGAAATAACAAGTAATGCATTGCTCCAAATAAACATCTTTGACAATCAATGTAGCAGGAGAATGATCAAATTTCCTCTACTCCACACTGGTGTAAAAAGCAGCAGGATTTACCTCAGAAGTCATGCTTCCCTGCACTAACATTGGAGCATAGATCTAGGTCTGGAAAAGCCCTTAGAGGTGAGAGGTCATCTAGTCCAAACTCTCTTTATGTCTCTTTCAATGTATTATTTTATTTTATTTTACTTTTTAATGAGATTAACAAGCATTTATTTTCTTTCCTCCTACCTTTCTCCTGCCCCTTAGTAGAAAAAAATGTTAAATCTTCACACAAAATATGGATAGCTAAACAAAGCAAAAGTCAGAATTTGCCATACCAAAAAGCATGTCTCATTCTGCATCTTGAGTCCATAACCTCTTTGTTGGGAGATAAGTAAGCATCATTCATCATTGCCTCTCTGGAATCCTATGGCTCACAGAGATTAGATTACTTGTCCCATGCCACATAAATATTAAATGGCAGAGTTAGGATTTTAACTATGATCTTCTGAATTTGTCAGTAATATCTCACACTTCTACCAATATCAGGGGAAAAGTGCTTTATGTTGCAGTTTCCAGAGGCTGTTTTCTATCCCAATCTAAAACTGAGTATATGTTTTTGAATGAGAATGAACACATCTTCAGGTGGTTTTGGTTTTGGGGCTCTCTTTGGGCTCTCTTGGGAAGGAGAGAAGAAATGGGAGGAATATGATGAAGAGAAACTTGAGAAGGAAAAGGAGCTTGAGGTTGCTTTAAAATTACCGTCTCTTTGGAAAGTTTAATTTCCTTAAACTTTAAGTCAGTTCAAGATAGGTATTCAGTACATAAAAGAGACATTTTCCAATTCCTGTCTAAGCCACCTTTATAATCACTCTCTTATGTTCTTTTGTTATAGTTCCAGTCTTGTCCACAGGACAACACAACCTAGCAATTGGTATGGAAAACAAATGAATTGATTAACTGATAAAGCAAGTCAAGACATGAAATATGAGAAAATAATTCACACTCAGCATGTTACTAGGGATTGCTGAAAGCCTATGATGTTGAGAGCACTCTCTGTGAATTATTAAACAGAACTTCAAACCTAGAATGTTTTATGTGATTATGAGACTTATTTATGGGGGAAGATAAGGAATTTTTCAAATAACATTTTTATGTGAGTTTATCATTTTTTAATTTAAAGCTATTATCTACAGAAATTACTGATATATCAGTACAGTTAAAACCATTCCCCTAATACTTATTTTCTTGATTACTGGAAAATTTTTTGCCCCAGTCATCAAAGCTCTGTGGACAAATTTGTGTCCACAATGTCTGTCTTCTTAATCAACTAATGTTCAGTTTGATGTCAATCAAGTAGTTTTGATATTCTACTAAAAGATAACTGCTAGTTGTAGGAGAACAGGCAAGCTAAGCATGTTTCTATAAGAGTTTGCATAGGAGTGTGCTCTAGTTGAAGGAGCACAGAACCAGGAGTCAGGAAAGGCAGGTCTTATTTATGTGCTGTTCCTAACTCATTGTGAGATTATGAGTAAATACCTCTATGTCTACATTCCTCATTAATCAAATGGGAATACTAATTCTTTCATTTTCTACCTCAAAGAGTTTTTCTAATGATAAAGGAAAATTATAGATATGATAGGGCTATTTGATTGTGAGATTTATAATACATCACTTCACATCAATGAATCACACAGCTAATATTCCCCCAGTTCCAAGAAAGCAGAGATCTCATCAATATGAGTATTTGATCACAGCTACCATGATGGTATTCTTCTGCATTTAACTATTTGGGAAAATGGCTATGAGTGTTCCTTACTTTATGCTCTAGACATATTCCTATAATTGTCTGTAAATACTTTTTGGTGCACCCTCAAATTACTGTGGATTATGGGAAATCCAGAGACCGAAGTAGCACTTAGGTAGTATATAATAGTACCTCTGAATTTGATAATTCTTATCTGTCAACTGTACAGCTTAGTGTGCTAGATGCTTGATTAGAACACCTGGAGCAATAGCTGGATGGGTGGCAGATGTGTTGATTGGTGATAGCAGATACACCAGATTTTGACTAATCAGAAATGGAAGCTCTGTATTTTTTATGGCAGGAAAGACTGCTAGAGGATTTGGCTGGCTGGAGGCTAAAGAGTTAATGAAAGTGAATTACTCATCTTTAGATATCCTAAGATCCTGGCATCAGTGTGCAGTGATATTTGTGTAAAATAATGACTACCATAAGACAATTCCCATCCGTCTTTGCCAATGTTGAAAAAAAGTCCAAATGGAGGTCACTGCAGGTTTTTAGTGGTGCTTCACATTTGCAATGCAAAATAGGTTCTTTTGATTTTTTTCCAATGACAAGTTAGTAACTTTTTTTTTTTTAGGCAATTGGGGGGTTAAGTGACTTGCCCAGAGTCACACAGCTAGTACATGTCAAGTGTTTGGTCTGAGGCTGGATTTGAACTCAGGTCCTCCTGACTTCAGGGCCGGTGCTCTATCCACTGCACCACCTAGCTGCCCCCAAGTTAGTAACTTTTAGAAGGTAATTTCACCTGTAAAAACTCTCTTAATACATATACAGTATAAATACATGCATCAATTAAAAACTAGAATTCTGAATAGAAACAAAACACCTGAATAATTACTTAATGCTTGGATGTTCAGATGGAATGCCAGGAGCTATTTGTCCTTCTTTGGTGAAAACATAATGGAAAAGCATTAAATATTTTTAAGAAAAAACTTTACTAAAGCATAAAAAGACAAAGAACTCACTGGGTGAAGCCTAAAGAGTAGCTTGGATAAAAAAGAATAAGTGAGTATTATTTCTAATCCATTTAATATTGCATTTGCATAATTTTATTCTACAATCCTTGACATTGGTACCTTCCTTTGTTTTTGTTTTGTTTTGTTTTTGCCAAGCATCTTCATTAAAAATCATTAGTTGATTTGACCTTCACAGCAACTCTTGTCACGGTAGTGATTGTTCTCCCCCATTTTGTAGATGAGGAAACTGAGATTCAGAAAGGTCAAATGACTTTCTACTGGTGTTAGGTCAACCAGGGTGGCTGAGCAGTTGATCTGAGATAGCGTGAAGAAAACATGAAAGCAGCAGCTGTTGCCAATGGTCCTAACCACTTTCCATGTCTTATGCTGCTAAAAGACATTAGATAAATATAGGAATAAGCCAGGATCTCAAGGCTAGTATTCCTAAGCTGGTTGTCATACTAAAACTTTAAAGTTAATTGCCTTGATAAAAGGAGAAGAGCCAGATACCACTTCTTCAGGTGGAAGAATTTGGGTCCCTGGATAGCTTCCTCTATATTTATAATTTCCCTATGTTGTACATGTCCTGGGAATGTACCACTGTACAATGTCTGGTGCTGCAAGCTGCTTTAGGGCTTGAACACCAATTATATTAAAGGTAGGGCAAAGATGATGTTTTTCACAAGGTCAGTGATACCTACATCCTTGCCCACATCTGAACCCTCCCTTTGTGATAATCCTGCATCAGTTCATGGGACCTTTGGTAGCTGTTCAGTGGGAAAGCTGGTACTAGAACCCTTGTCTTCTAATTCATAATCCATTGCTCCTATTATCCAACTACATTTATCTTCTTAATTTATAATCACTGCAAATAGAAAGTACATTGTCTCTAAACTGCCCACATGTAAAAATCATTTACCTGACTGCCTTCTGATGGGACATAACTACTGTGATTAAAATAACTGCCAATCACAGTGCTTGGCAATTTCCATGCAAATGTTCCTTAATGATGATGTTAATCCAATGAAAACCAGATGCTAATAGTGTAAAAGGATGCTCTAGAATTCTCCAAGTTCTTTGCCTGGTTAAATATAATTCCTGTTTTTCCTCATCACTATGGCACTAACTGCTATAGAGATTCTTTCACTCACTCTTCAAGAAGTTTACTTTTTCTTTTTCTTTGGGCTGTACTTCATAATTACTTTGCTGGGTTTCTTCAGAATATGGCATTTGGGCCCAAGGCAGCAGAAAAAAAATGTCCCCTGGGAAGGCGAAGGTGCTTAATCATTCACTGTTTTCTGTCCTCCTGTGGCTCCTCTCTCTTCATTTTTCCCTGGTAGCTTTTAGTGAAACATAGTCCTGTAATTATTTTGGGGAAAATTATAACTTCAAGGGGTGTTTTAGAGAGCCCACTGTTTTTAACCCTTTACCATCCTTTCCCTGAACTTGATATTCCATCTCCCATATTTATTTGTTTCCATTAACTGTCCCCAGTGACTGTAATACATTCTTACCACCTGTCATAATTATAGGATCATAGATCTAGGTAGGTAAATAGATAGATCACTTAGAAAGTATTTAGTATGTGCCAGACATTGTTCTAGGCACTGGGAATTCAAATACATTCAAGCAAGATAGTCTCTGCCCTTGAGAAGCTTACATTCTAATGGGGGAAAGACTACATATGTTGGGGACCTGGAAAAAGGGTTGGGAATGGGTGAGGCAGTATGGTGTCAAGGAAGTGAAGTGGTATGGAAATCTGGGTCTAGAAAGACAAGGCAAATGATGCTCATCTTTCAGAGATTAGGGACACAGGGGCAGTATTGAAGTTACCAGACAGAAGAGGTCAAGCTGATGGTTTGTGTGGAGAAGGTATAGTGGGGAGTAGGCCAGGAAGTGACATGGAGGCCTGGTTGCAGGCAAGATTAGACAAAAGACCACCTAGTAGAGTTGGAGCTGGGAAGAACTTCAAAGGCCATCTAGACCAACTCCTCATCTTATAGACAAAGAAACTGCAGCCCAAGGAGATCAAGTGACTAGGTTTCAGATAATGAACATCAGAGGTGGGACTTTAAATCAACTTTTCTGATGCAAGAACATTCTTATCTTTCTTTGATGCTCAGTTCAAAAACATATCTTTTCCCAGAACCATTTCCACTCACTCCTTCCTATCATATTGTTAGTTCTTATTCCTTCCTTAAATGACCTGGTATTCATTTAACTGAGTGCATGTTATATACCCCTACAAGGATACAACTTCCCTAAGATCAGGAAGTCATTAATTCAGTCAACAAGCATTTATGAAGTGCCTACTATGTGCCAGGGACTGTGCTATGCACTAGGAATATGAAGAAGGACAAAAACAAGGTTTCTACCCCCAAGGAGATCACATTCTTATGGGGGATATAACATGCAAACAACTAGATACATAAGGTATTTTATGGGAGATAATCTCAGAAGGAAAGTACTATAGCACCTGGGGAGTTGGAGAAGTCTTCTTGTTGAGATAGGATTTGAATTGAATCCTAAAAAGGCCAAGAGACAGAGGTGAAGAGAGAGAGCATTTCAGGTATGGGAGATAGCCAGTGAAAAGGCAGTGAAACGAGAAATGGATTATCTTGAGAGAGCAAAAAGATAGTAAATAGTGTCTGGATTGTAAAGTATGTGGAATGTAGAAAAATGTAAGATTGGGAATTTAGGAAGGGACAAGGTTGTGGATGTCTTTCAAATACCAAACAAAAATTATATTTAGTCCTGGAGGTAATAGAGAGCTACTGGAGTTTATTGAATGAGGTCATAAAAAATGTGGTATAATCCCTGTGCTTTAGGAAGTGTGATTTGACATTTCATTGGAGGAAGGATGGAATAGAGGGAGACCTGAAGCAGAAAGACCAGCCAGAAGGCCTAAGCATGAGGTGATGCACTATTGGTGATGGTTGTATAAGAAGAGATAAGGGAATGTTATTGGAGGGATGTTGTGAAGGTAGAATCGATGGGACGTGGCAACATATTGCATACGTGAAGTGAATGCAAGAGAGAAGTTGAGGATGAAACTGAGGTTGTAAGCCTGGGTGCTTACAAGGATGGTGGCACCCTAGACAATAATGCAGAAATTAGGAAGATGGAAGGATTTGGAGGAAAGGAAATGCGTCCTGTTTTAGACACATCAATTTAAATATGTCTATGGGGCATCTAATTAAAGATGTTTAAAAGTCAGTTGGAGATGTGAGACAGAGCTCTGGGGGACACCCATGATTAGTAGGATGATATGGATGCAGATATAATGGAAACTGAGAAGAAGTAGTCAGACAAGTAGGAGGAGAACCAGGAAAGAACAAAAACCTAAATGCGAGAGAGTATACAGGAGAAGATGTTAATCAATGGTGTTAAAGACTGTACTGAAGTCAAGAAGGATGAGGAATGAGAAAAGGCCATATGATTTAGCAATTAGGAGATCAATGAGGAATTTGGAGGAAGCAGTTTTAGTTGGAGGATGAGAATGAAAGTTAGAGTGCAGAGGATTTAGAGGAAAGTGAGGGGAGAGGAAGTGGAGGAATATTTTTCAATGTGTTTAGCTAAGGAGAGGAGAGAAAAGATAGAGGATGATAGCTAGCAGGGATAGTTGGATCCAGTGAGGGGTCTTTTTTTTTAAGAATAGGAGAGACACATATGTACATGTATGTGTGTGTATATATATATATGTCTCTATACATACATATATACATATATTTGCATTTAATTATAGCATTCTCTAGGGTGGAGTGGGGTGTAGGAAGGTGGGAAAAAAGTACACAGTAGAGAACAAAAGAAAACCTAAAAGGAAACACAGAAAAGTTGGGTAGTTTTGAAAACAATATGTAGTATTTATTACAGAGGTTTTATTGAAATGGAAATTTATTTTATATTGAATCTTTTCATATTCTGCTGTGTACATGGAAAGGTTTTTTTCTCTTCTCATTTTGTATTTAAGTTTAAAATGAATGAAAAATTTAAAAAAAGAATAGGAGAGGCATGAGCATATTTGTAGGCAGTGGAGGAGTCAATGGATAGGGAGAGATTGAAGATTAGGGAATGATAGAGGGGAAAATCTGCTGGAGAAAACAGGAAATGATGGAATTAAGTATAAACTTAGAGGTTTTTGCCTTGGCAAGGAAAAAGAGTACATCTTCATGAAAGATAGATGTGAAAGAGGATATAGTAGATTCACTTCACTGAATGAAGTGAAATGAGGAGGAGGAAAGAAGAGGAGGTTCTTGGGGAATGGACTCAATTTTTTCAGTGAAGTGTGAATTAAGGTACTCATCTGAGAGGATGGAAAAGATAGTAGAGTAGGAGGTTAGGATTGAAGGCAAGGAATATATAAATGAGACATTTCTTGTCTTCATTCCTAACCTCCTACACCACCATCTCCCCCATCCTCTCAGCTGAGTACATTCCATTTAAATACTACTTTAGTACTTATTGGTTATTTCTGTATGATGCATCAAATACCTTTCTGGGTTACTTTTATTTGTTTACCTCCTCCAATAAACCAGAAGCACTTTGAAGACAAGGGATTGAATTTTATAGTTTATTATATTCCCCAAAGGATTTACATGTAGCTGTCATAAATACAGGGTGTCCCCAAAGTCCCAAAGCTTAAAACTACACTAAAATTTTTGAAATACTCTGTATTAATTAAAGAATTAGCTGTAATTTATCTTTGTGGTTTCGTCAGTTTCCAGCAAAGGGATCATCCATTAATTATACAAAAATCTCATATTGGTTTACATCACATAAGTGCATTAACTCTGTGTCCTTCATTTTTCAAAGTCTTAAGAGTAACCCAGACTGGGTGTAAAGGAGGGCATAAGATGCCCCCTCCCCTAACTCCCCTTGACTCATCCTTCTGAGCCCTACAGTGGCTTGAGTTTTGAATCAGAGGATCCTCTTCCTGTCAGACTCTTCAGATTTTCATTTTTTAATATGAAGAAATATGAATTTGTTTAAGTGGCATAAAGAAAACAAAATCCAATAAACTGAAAATCAGCCTACTGCTGTTACTTAGCCCCCAAGTTTACTCAAAAGGCTGAAATCAACAGCAAAGCCTCATGGAAATATCCAATTAAAAGGAGGATTGTCTAATGACTTTTGAAAGCAAAATAATTTCACTAGGGTGGTGAGCCCTGATCCAAAATGAACTTGAAAAGGTTACTTCTGACATTGCTGACAGTGGCACCTGGAACTTGTTCTCTACTTCTACTGTAGCTTGACTC
Source organism: Vombatus ursinus (assembly GCF_900497805.2). Taxonomy (NCBI): domain Eukaryota; kingdom Metazoa; phylum Chordata; class Mammalia; order Diprotodontia; family Vombatidae; genus Vombatus; species Vombatus ursinus. The sequence goes on from NW_020954641.1 coordinate 17,984,528, forward strand.
AGATGCTGCCTGCAATTCACAGATTCTGGGGCTATGTCAGTAATGAAAAGCAATTATAAGGCCCACACATTCAGAAACTTCACATCCTAGTCTTAATATGGTCTGCCTTAGAATCCTATTAATAGCCCGCCTATTTTATTTAAAGACTTATCTCTCTGTTTTAGGTTGAGTTTAATTTAATCAGCTGACTTGCTTCTGTTATCTTTATATAAAAATATCCGTGGCCTGAATGGTGACATTTTGAACGTTTCTGAAAGGCCCTGTGTTATGAGGGACAGAGTGCTCCATTCGGAGTCAGGCAACTCTAGGTTCAAATCCTACCTCAAACTTTTATTAGCTGTGTGACCATGGGAAAAGTCACTTAACACTACCTCTGAGTATCAGTTTCCTTAGCTAGGTAGCACATAAATAGAGTGCCAGGCCTGGTGTCAGGAAGACCTGAATTCAAATCTGGCCTCAGACACTTACTAGCACCCTGAGCAAATTATGTATTTAAGTCCCAGTCTGCCTTAGTTTCCTCTTCTATAAAATGAGGATGATAATAGTATCTATCTACCTCACAGGGTTGTAAGAATCATATGAGATCATATCTGTAAAGAATTAGCACAGTTTCTGTAACATAGTTGGTGCTTAATAAATACTTGTTTCTTTCCTCTTTCCTCCCATTACCTAGCACAGTGCCTCCCACAGAGTAGATACTTAATAAATGCTTCTTAGTTGATTCATACATAAATAAAAATGTCAACCCTTTCTTTTTTAAGCTTCAAGAATCCTCAGCATAGTTTTACCTTAATTAGTAGCATCAGGGCCAATGACTGGATCCCATCCTGCTCACCCTTTCCTTCCTTTGGCCTTGCTGTTCCCTTGTAACTATCTGCTGCAGCCTTAGCTGCTTTTTATAGCTTGGTCTTCTCTGTGTGAGTTGGTTTCAAGGCTGTTTCTTGCTCCTAGCATAGAAAATATAGTGTATGTCCTGTGAAAGAAACTCCTGCAACTAAGTGTGGCTATGTCATAGGGTCCCAAAGGGGCCAGACCTATCTAGGAGAAAGTCACTTAAGAGAGAAAGAAAAATAGATTTTGACAGTTTGCTCCTTACAGTGACTTTTAGAGATGTCCCTAGGGTTTGCGAAATCAAACTACTGCCTAGATCCTAAGCTTTGAGAAGTGGAGATAGGGAGGTGTCCTATTATCACTTGGTTATCATAGGGCCTTCAAAATGGGAACAGCCTTGTGAGGAAAAGAACTGTCTCTAACAATGCTATGTGTGTGTGTTTGTATGTGTGCATATGTGTGAGTATATGTGTAATCATATAAATCAGTCTTTAAAATCCTTCTGCCCCTCCCCTCCCCCTTTGGCATCAGGAAGACAAAGATATTCTTATTGCCCCATCATATTCCATACCAACTATATTATGTGACCATTTTTGTGCCTGCTCTTTAACCATTACATTTCAAGGCTCTCTTTGATGATTGCTTTGATTTCATTCGTATAAAAATAACATGAGTGAAGAGAAAGCATGAAACATAATCAATTCTATTCTATAGGTATTAAACCTCCTAAAGATGGTCCTGGACTACTTCATTTGACTGCCATGTTCTCCTGGACCTGGGTTTGCTTATGTTCTCCATTTGATTGTAAAGTATTTGTATTTTCCTCCCATTGTCCTCAAATTACTTTTAGTAAAATTCAGGTAAAAGAGTTCCATGCATATTACATTTTAGGCTTAAAGAAGGGGATGGGAGGAAGATTAGTCAGGAGTGGGTTATCTAGAGAAGGGATGCAATCATTTAACATGATAGTGGTACCCTTGATTGTAATAGGGAAGTTAAGAATAGGGGAAGGTTTGGGGGGAATAATAATGGGTTTGTATTTGATATGTGATTAAGATGTCTACAGGACATGCAGTTTGAAATATCTGATGGGAAGATTATTGGAGATGAGAGACTAGAGATAGGTAGAGAGGTAAAGGATGAAAAAATAGATCTGAGAGTCATTTGCATAGTGATGTTAATTAAAACCATGGGAACTGATGAGATCCTTGAGCGAAATAATATAGATGGAAAAAAGAAGGGGGCCCAGGACAGAGCCTTGGGTGATAACCATATCCAAGGGTTAGGTGGCATGATCTTGATGAAGATCCAAAAGAGGAGGCAGAGACAGGGAGGAAAAGAAACAGGAGAAAGTGGAATCACAAAAGGCTAAAGAGAAGAGAGTGTCAAGGAGGAGAGGGTGATCAATAGTGCAAAAGGCTGTAGAGGGGTCAGAAAGGAAGAGGATTCAGAAAAGATCATTCAATTTTGCAATTAAGAGATCATTAATAACATTAGGGAAAGTAGTCTTGATTGAATCATGAGGCTGGAAGCCAGACTGTAAAGCATTAAGAGAGTGAGAGGAAAGGAAGTGGAGGTGTTAATTTCCTGAAGGAGTTAAACCACAAAGAGAGATGATAGCTAGAAGAGATGAATGGATCAAGTGAGAATTTTTTTCAGATGGGGAGAAATGGGCATGTTTGTAGGCAGTAGGGAAGCAGCCCTAATCTGGAGACTGGGAGCATTTGAAGATTAGTGAAAAAGAAAGGATACTAGAGGAGTCAATCGGTTAGAGAAGACTGATTGGAAAGGGATAACTTGTGCACATGGAGGGATTTGCTTGGCAGGGAGAAGAACCATCTCTACATGTCCAACACGAGTGAAGGAGATAGTTGGAGAAGACATCTGAGTGGGGTGAGATGAGGAATTGGAAGAAGAGGAATTGAACTAGATATGTGTATGGGTATGCATTTTATTTTTTCCAAGGGCAAGCTACCAGTTTTTGGTACTATTTCAAACAAATTTTAAGTAAGCAGCCTACTGTGTACAAGATATTATACAAGTATTAGAGTTAAGGCTGTGCTGTGGAATCAGATAGCTATGACTAACTTATTGAAGATCAATGAATCCCCTCCCCACCCCTGCCCTGGCCTAATTTCTTTTGTTTATGTAGTCCATCAGAAATCTTGATTTTTTTAGTCTAGTGCCTTTTCTCCCCTTTGGACTGTATATTTCAATTGAAATATTCAAATATATAGTAAATGCTGTGATGGAGTGAAAAGAACACTGGAGTAGAAGTCAGAAGACCTGGATCTTAATCTGATGTGTTAATATCCAGCTAGCTAGGAGGCTTTGACCAGATTATTCTCTCTTTGAGTCTTACTTTCCTTCTTAGTAGAGTGAGAAATTTGAATTAGATGTTTTTAAGTTAACTTCCAGCTCTAAAATTCTATGTGCTTGCAAGTTTAACATTTTCTACTTTGCTCTGAGCCATTTTAGGTCATTCACTGCTGTGGTTTATTATTCCTCCTCCTCCCTAGCAAGCTGTGAGACTTCACCCTCACCTAAGCTATCCCTGGGCAGATGGCTGATGGCTATTACACTGCCATCCCTTGGGATTATATGTTTTGGAACTGGTGAAACCTGGATGAGATCTACCATGTGTCTTTGAGTCTTTGAGAAAATGAGGCAATTAAAAAGACTTCATGTGATTTTGAAAGCATTCTACCTGAAATTTCATGAATATTTAAGATTCTGGCATGACTCAATCATAGTGTAGATAGGTTAGGTTAAATCTTGATACCTGGAGTATGTTCTTTATTCTCTAGGAAAAAAAATCTGTGTAAAAATAGCTGTGCTCTGAAAAGGATATCTGAATTAATTTGAGTTTCCTAGGAAGGGATGCATAGGGTTGCTAGGGATGCTACAATGCTATGAAGAGAATGCTTATTGTTCTTTTATGGCTCAGTGTGAATGTATCTCTGAGCAAATTAAAGATACCTTGAACACTTCAATATTCCACCCACATCCTTTCACAGCCAAACACATGACAAACTACAACTCTCATTACAAATTAATTAAATATGGAATATTATGGTACTGTAAAATTATTAATATGAAGCATCTGAGAAAATATGAAAAGACCTACCCAAAGGAATATATCTGAAATGATGTGAAGCAAGAGCATCAGAATGTTTACATACTGACTGCAATCATATAAAAAGAAAGAGAAAACAAAATCCAAGGTATTAGAACTTCAGACAAACCAGGAAAGGGACGTAAAACAAAAGCACCTTTTGCTTGCTTGTTAATTTCTTTGTTTTACTTTTGAAAATGCTGAAGTATTTACATAACATGTAGATTTAATCCTTTATGTTGTATGTTTATTCTTTGGCAGGAAACTCCCTCCATTGATGCATTGATGGGTCACCATCTGATATTTATTATTAATTAGGGTTACCTTCCGGCACTAGGAGGCCAAATGATTTACCTATGATTCCAAAGCTAATATGCATCAGAGGCTGAATTTGAATCCAGGTCTTTCTGACTCCAAGACTAGACCTCTAATTATTGCATGCAACCTCTTTTGTTTATAATAAATTCAAAAAATCAAATTATGAAACAATGATTCACTAGTCACGGGTGCCTGTTTGCCAAAAAAACTGAATTTTTGAGGTCAACATGAGTATATCTAATTGCTACTATTTGTAAACTGTGAAGCAGAATTTTGGGAGGGCTGTTAGACTCTTGGGGGTCAAGAAGTCATAGTAAAAGTGCTTTCCTGAGTGAAACACTGCTTATGGTGCCTTCAAAATGAATTTGAGTTGTGCTGGGTGGCTAAAACTCAAATTCCCAGAATACATTGCCAATGCCATAAGTGCGGAGAAAGAACTTTCCTTAAAAAATTCTCAGCAGATACACATTTATACAAAAGGAGAGCAAATAGACTGATCTGCATTCGGTGTGCACTGAATGCCTCTGCAGTACGCAGGCCTGAAATTGACTTTCTCCCTTGAGGACGTTCCCTGGACCCAGAAAAAAAAATGATAAGTCAAGTATCTTGAAAGACCTCCTTTAAGAAGGAAGATAGAAACTGTTCTCTTTAGAAAATGTATTCCCAGTATTCCATGCCATGACCTTCCATGCTTCAAATAAATATCAGTGAAAAACAATCACTTTCCCTAAGGAACAGAATTGACTGGGCTTATGATGTGGATGGAAATGAAATAAAAAGATCTATTCCTTCCTAGGGAGAAGTATTGCAATCCCTTCCTAAATGATGTCTCCTCTTTCCAATTCATCTACTAGATAGGAAGCTCTGAGAGGGCAGGGGACTGTCTTATTTATTCTTGTATCTGCCTAGTATCTAAGCATAAGTTCTTAATAAATATCTGTTTGGTTATTGATAGTCCCACTTTTTTGCTTTCCTCTGGTTATTCTCTTCTTCTTAAACTCTTCAGTGAACCCTACTGCCTACACATTAAAGATCAAACTCTTTATCTGTAGACAGCTAGGTGGCTCAGTGGATAGACTCAAGCATCTGGCCTGGAGTCAGGAATACCTAAGTTCAAATACTGCCTCAGATACTTTGTAGCTTTGTGACTTTGGCCAAGTCACTCAACCTCTGATTATCTCCATTTCCCAATCTGTAAAATGGAGATTATAATAGCCCCTACCTCCAAGGGTTGTTGTGAGGATTCAATGAGATAATAATTGTAAAGTGCTTAGTACAGTACTTGGCATATAGTAAGCACAATATAAATGTTAGATGTTATTATTTGGGGATATTAAGGTACTTCAAAATCTGATGGAATGTATCTTTTCAACCTTGTTGCTGACTACTCCCTCATATGAATCAATCAGATTATTCACAGTCTTCCTCGGACCTTCAAATCTATAATGCCCACCATTAGCCCCAAGATAGCTCATGCTATTTCTGTCCTAGAAAGGCCTCCTCATTTCTCTCTCTGTCTCCAAATCCTACCTATCCTCCAAAGCTTAGTTCTTGTCTCACCCCCTCTTTGAAGCCTTCACCAACCCTTCATAGGATAATCTATTCTTTCCCTTTATCCATTCCTAGAGCCACTATTGTCCATGACGTTCATTTGTTGTTTAATGATGAGTTTTATAAACCTTAAAGCACTATGTGCCACTTGCTGTTGTTGTTTGTTGTATCTTAATTATCCCAACTAGATTGTAAAATCTTTGAGGGCAGGAACACCTTTCTATATAGTTCACGGCCTTATCAGTAAGATCATAGGGTTTGGAGTTGGAAAGTGTTAAAGATCATCTAGTCCAGAGGTTCCCAAAGTGGGTAATACCTTCCCCTGGGCGGCATTAGGATGATCCAGGGAGGTGGTGATAGCCTCGGGTTCAATTGGGGGGCATTGAATAAAAATAAGGGGGCAGTGGAGGCATAAGGAAATAAGAGGAGATAAGAAGATTTTGAAAAAAAATTCTTACATGTTTTCATCTGTTAGTGTAACAGAGTTAAAGTCATAGTGATTATATTATTTTCCAAATAAACATCCAAAATGCAAGTTACAACCAATGAGTAGTCAAGTCCACCAACAGCTCTTAACAAGCAAGTGTTGGCAGGTGAGCATGTTGCTGTTGGGAAATCCAGCATGCATCAGCAGAAATATGTGCCTATAATCACTTGTTTACAATACAATACTATATGGTTACATGATGTAATATTGCATCATCAAAATTTCAATACAGGAAAAAGCCAAAAATTTACAATAAATTATTGAATTTAAGATGAGTCATTTAAAAATATTTTATATTTTTTTGAAATGACACAAATTTTAAAAAAGTTAAAGGGTTAAAAAAAGTAGATTTCCAAGGGGGTGCTGAGTAATTTTTTTTTAAGAGGCCAGTAGGCCAAATAAGTTTTGGAACCTCTGCTCTAGTCCAACCTACTCATTTTACAAATGAGGAGACTGAGGCCTGATCTGAGGCACTGTACTTAGTAATGAGGATACAAAGACAAAAATGAAATCTTTTCTATCCTTAGGGATCTTACAGTTTTATCAAGGGAGACAATATGTGTACATCAAAGTATATATAAGATACATAAGAGCAAACGGTAGGCAACTCTGAGCTGAATCTTGAAGGAAGCCAGGGAGTCTAAGAGGAGGAGGTGAAGAAGGAAACCACTGTAGGCATGAAGGAAAGTCAGTGCAAAGGCATGGAAAGGAGAGATATCTTCAGTTTGTTTGGACCTCCAGGCAGATATCCTATGTATTGCTGTGACTTTAAAGGAATTTTCACCCAGAGGAGTTTGATTTTTCACCCCCAAAATGAGAGTGTGACTTTCAGTTGACCTCATGTCTAGCCTGGTGATTGCTCTAGGTCATACAGGGAATAAGTTTAGTGTTAGAATATTGGATGATCAATATAAATATCCATTGATCAGTTAAATGCCTATTTTGTTATGTTGTGCTTATTTTAGATAGATATGTTTTCAATGAAATGGCTTAAACCTTTGTATGTTTAAATTTATGTGATATTGAACATTTCTACTACATAAGTTCTACTTATGTAGTTCTACTACACAAGGTTCCACTGTGATTGTAACCCAGATAATAACAATTACAATAACAACAAACAATAACAACAGTAGGCACACAGTGCTTTAAGGTTTATAAAACATTTTACGTACATTGTCTCATCAATAAATCTTTCATGCAGGTGCTATTACTATCCCCATTTTACAGATGAGGAAACAGAGGCTTAGAGAGGCTAAGTACTTATTTAGGGTAAGAAGCAGAATATGGCATCAGAATTATGTGAAGTATATCCCAGTGGAAGCAAGTACCTTTTCTATTGAGTTCATGTTTGGCATGTTTGTTGCTCACATCCAAAATGCTGCAGTGTGAAATATCTTTTATCCTCATAACTTTTTGTGAACTAGCTGATTTCTGGGTTTCTGTGTAGCTCTTGGAACACATTTTATCTTAATAAGAATGACCTATCAAGCAAGAAAGCCAGCAGGCTTCTCATTATCATGCTCTGTCTACAAGAGTTTATCTTTTTGCTGCCAAACCTGAATTCCACACTGTCTGACTTTGGAAAATGGATTGTTTTTAATGGGTGAGTTTGAGTGACAAAGGCAGAGAGGAGCCCAATGGTCTGTGCCCATATATTAGAGGATTAGATCCAAGTGAATGCGATGGGTTAAGGACTTTAGGGACAACTGGGTAATACACATTGGCATCTCTGATCAGCATTAGCATTCTATGCCTGCTGTAAAAATTCTTTAAAATGCAATTTGCATTGATGATGGTATAATTGACATTGCTCCCCAAGGAGCTTGGAGGCTTGTGGGAAGCTGAAACTGAAGGGAAAGTTTTAGTGTTCTTCTCTAACTACAAAAGAGTGTGATACTGGTATTCTTGTTATTGGATGGCACCATTTTAATAAAATAAAAGGAATAAATACAAATCCTATTTGCCACATTTTTTTCCAGTACCATTTTTATTTAATTGAACATTATCTTTCTAATTAGCATTAATGCATATTTGGCTGGATGACTGATACTACGATTTTTGTATAACAATATTATATAGGATTCTTCATGATCCAATTCTTCCCTCCTCCCCTGATATTTCCCTTAAAAAAGGGAAAAGTTTCAGGATTATTTCTACAGTGACAAAAAAAACCCCAAAACACTCTAGTATACAAGACCACTCTTAATTTCTATGAGATCACCGAAAGTCTTGGGCAGCATGCTGGCCTCTTAAAAGTGCTTGCTGCCACAGCTGAGTTGGAATCATCCTTAAATATTTCACAAGGGTCAAAGGATAACTCCAACACAATTTGAACTGCAAAATGGAAATGTACAGTTAGAGAAATATCATTAATGGTTTAAATGGAATTTTCCATCACTATTTCAGACAGGTTTTTGATTATGCATTTATTCCACATATCCCTTATGAAGCAGATTATGTATTTTAGTAATAATTTGGCATGTGTAAAATGAGCAACAGACTAGCAGACAAAGTGTCCTGACTACTGATTTCTATTGGCTAGAGGTATAAAAAGATATAGGTCCAAACTAAGCAATTTCCCCAAGATTCCAAGGAGTAGCAATACATAAAATAAATTCAGAATCATTAAGAGATTTAGAATTCAGGGATCTAAGTTCAATTCAAATAACTTTTGTTGAGCATTTGTAGAATATAAAGTACTGTAGTAACCTATGAAGAGGATACAGAGATTAATAAGAAGAGTCCTTTAACTTTAAGGAGCTTCTACATCACTTCATATAAAATCAATACTATGATTGCTTCTGGAAAAGTACCTTCATACAACTCCTCTCTGACTTCACTTACCATCTCTGAGACTTTTCAGACCTGAACACCTTTTTATGGCTAGCACTTCTCCTGTGTGCTGACTCCACTTGTTGGAATGATAGCTTCTTGAAGGAAGGGACTATTTTGCTCTTGTATCTGAATTTCCCAGCTAAACATGGTACCTGGCACAGAGTTAGTGCTTAATAAGTGTGTTTTATTTATTTATTTGTTTGAGTAGGAGAAATTACATATATATATACTTATAAATGTATATATGTATAAAATATATGTTTATATGTATAAAAGTAACAATAAAAAGCAGCATGAGAAGTTTTGAGAGGTACAGATAAAATGCTAATGAAAAGAGAAATTATCTAGATCTGTGGGAGAGCAACAAAGGTTCCAGAGAGGAGGTGACTTCTGAGTTGGGCTTTGAAGGATGAGTAGAGTATGGGGGAGATTCACTGGATTCAACAATGCCCTCCCCGACTGAGCACTTTCCAATCAATTAAGAGAGGTACAACTTTCCTTAGAAAGAATGGATGAAAACCCTTAGAACTGGAGAGGCAGTGATGATTTATAAATGGTCTATGAAAGACTTATAGGTTTGACTTATACTTAAATTATTTCTTCCTGCTTGATGCCTAAGACTCTTCTCTTCTCCTTTACAACCTAATACTAGCTTTACTTCTTGTTTGCCATTCTGTTTCCAAGAAGTGTGGAGGTCTCTTGGCAAAGAGATGAAAATAAATTTCCTTCAGCTTTGTCAATAATGTTCTAAGTAATTAAGTTTCAGGAAGCTAGGTGGCACAATTGTACAGAGACTTGGAGTTCAGAGACCTGAGTTCAAATTTAACTTTAGGCACTTACTAGTTATTTGACCCTGGGCAAGTCATTTAATTTCTGTCTGTCTCAGTTTCCTCTTTTATAAAATGGGAATAATAATAGCACTTATCTCCTAAGATTGTTTTGAGGATAAAATGAGATAATATTTGTAAAGTGTTTTATAAATATTAAAATGCTATGTAAATGCTTCCTGTAATAATATCAATAATAATGAATAATAGTATTGATCATAATTTTAATCATGATTATTATTATAAGCAGGGTGCGTTGGAGTTATCTTACATCCAGAAGAGTGATTGTTAAATTGTCAGTGTGAACATTTAAACCTTGGCAATTGGCAAATACTACAATTCAGGGCTTGCTTTATTTTTATTTAAGAACACAATGGAGAAAATGTCAATAAAAAGTATGTAGTGGGTGCATTTTTTTCTTTCTAGGAAAGTCTGTTGTTGAACATTTACCAGGACACCCCTGATTATAAACCACAGAAGTTCTATTTCAATGTGAAATGTGCCCTTTCCACTCCTCACTTTAATGTCACATTTCCCACAGTTATTCTTATTTTTCTTTTAGCCAGTCTTATCCACTGTCTGTTGGGAATGTTGTAGAAGGAAATCTTACTCAGGTAGAGCTTGGTCTAAATGCCATCTAAAGTCCTTTCTAACTCAGAGACTGTTCAAGAGTACTTTTATTTAATCTTTTTTTTTTAAATTTTAGACAAATACTAAAACTTAAATACATAATAAGAAAAGAAAAAGAAACATATTATAAACTTAAATATAAAATAAGAAAAGAAAAAAAACATGTCATGTGCACAGCAGAACATAGGAGAGGATTCATAATATATAGCAATAACTTTCCATTTCAAGAAAGCCTGTATACTAACTACCGCACATTATGTTGAAAGCTGTCCATCTTTTCTTTGCTTCCTTCTAGGTTTTCTTTTGTTCTCTGATGTATACTTTTTACTTTGTTCTTTTTCCCCCCTTCTGTCCCCCCCGCCCCACTACAATTAAGTATAGATAAATATATATATGTGTGTGTATGTATATATGTACATATCTATACATACATACATAGATAAACATATACTTTTCCAAAGAGATTCTACTCCTAATCTTTGTTTTTTTTTGTTTGTGCATATCTCTTTTTTTTCCTATCTCTCCTAACTTCTCTATTTTACTTATTGCCCTTCTATTACTTGACCTACACCCCTTCAACAATCCCTCCCTTACCCTCCCCTTCCCATAAATCAAAATACCATTTTTTACACCCTTTGTACTATTCCCTTACTGTCCCCTCTAAAGATCTCTCTCTTATCCCTCCAAAAATCCTTCCCTTATTCTCTCATTCCCGTTGATCTAAACATTCTTCTATATTCTCCTTTTAACCTATTCCCTCACCCCTCCCTCTAAAGATCCCTCCTTTATCCTCTCCCCCTTCCCTATTTCTTTAGAGTTTTATTTCTTGCTAAATTTAGAAGACTTTTATACTCTTCTATGTGTATATGTATTTTCCCTCTTGAACTCATTCCCAATGAAATGAAAGTAGATTTTCAGAACTAACAGCCCCCCCTCCCATCTAATTCTTCTGTATTGGTTCTTCCTCTCACACCTCATTTGTATAAGATAACTGTTCTTTTAGCTGTTCTTGAATGGTTTTACTTTTTGAAGTCATATAGTACTCAGGTCTCCCTCAATCTTTTTTATAAGCTCCCTAATTACTAATAGCAATCTTAGACATAGGTTTTACATTTTACATACATAAAAGGTAAACAGTCTATCCTTATTGAAAATCCCTTGTAATTGGTCATTGGTATGTACCTTATATTCCTCTTGGCTCTTGTATGTCAAATCTATTAAGTTCAGGTTTTTTTGTTTTTTTTTTAAACAAAGTCCTGAAAGCCTGACAATTCATTAAATGTCCATATTTTTTTTTCATTCAGAATTATACTTAGCTTTGCTGAGTATGATATTTTTGGCCAGAAGCCCAGTTCTTTTGCTCTTTGATATATAGTGTTCCAAGACCTGTGATCTTTTAGTGTTGCCACTGCTAGGTCTTGTGTGATTCTAATTGTGGTATTGCCGTAAGTAAATTGTTCATATGTTCTTCAGCTGGGGGTTTTGGAATTTGACTATAATATTCCTATGAGTTTTCCTCATAGGATTTCTTTCAGGTGGTAATTGGTGAATTTTTTTCTATTTCTATTTTCCACCCTTGTTCTAATGCTTCAAGACAATTTTTAAAAATTATTTCTTGTATTGTTGTATCAAGATTCTTTTTTTGATCATAGATTGCAGGTAGTCTGATTATTCTTATATTTTTTCTTCATCTGTTCTCCAGATCAGCTGTTTTAATTATGATATGTTTCACATTCCTTCTATTTTTTTATTCTTTATATTTTGTTTTTTATTTCTTGATCTCTTATAACTTTGCTGGCTTCCCCTTGCCCGATTCTGATTTCCTTTTTTTTCTCTTTTTTTATTCATTTAAAAAATTTTTTTTATTTTTAACATATGTTTTTAAAACTTTGGGTTACAAATTTTCTGTCTTCCTCCCTCCCCACCCATCCTCATTGAAAAGGCAAGCATCTTGATACAGGATATAGATGTGTAGTCATACAAAACATTTCCATAGTAGTCCTGTTGTGAAAAACTAAGTATATTTCCCTTCATCCTATCCTACACCCCATTTATTTTATTCTCTTTTTTGACCCTGTCCCTCCTCAGAAGTGTTTGCTTTTGATTATACCCTCCCTCTATCTGCCCTTCCCTCTATCAACCCCCTGCTCTCTTGTCCCCTTCTCCCCTTATTTTCCTGTAGGGTAAGATAGATTTCCATACCCCATTATGTATGTTATTCCCTCCTTAAGCCAAATCCTATGAGAATAAGATTAACTCATTCCCTCTCACCTTCCCCCATTTCCCCTCCACTGTAAAAGCTTTTTCTTGTCTGTTTCATGTGAGATATTTTACCTCATTCTACTTCTCCCTTTCTCCTTATCCCAGTATAATCTTCTCCTACCTCTTAATTTTATTTTCCAGATATCACCCCTTCATCTTCAACTCACCCTGTGTCCTCTATCTATCTATACAAACATATAATTTTTTCCTTCCCACTATACTGACAAAAGACTCATGAGTTACAAATATTGTCTTTCCCTGAAGGAATATAAACAGTTCAACCTTAATAAGTCTCTTATGATTTCTCTTTCCTGTCTACCTCTTCCATGTTTCACTTGAGTGTTGTATTTGAAGGTCAAATTTTCTATTCAGCTCTGGCATTTTCCACAGGAATGCTTGAAAGTCCTCTATTTCATTGAATGACCATTTTTTCCCCTGAAGGATTATACTCAGTTTTGTTGGGTAGGTGATTCTAGGTTGTAGTCCCAATTCCTTTGCCCTCCAGAATATCATACTCTGTGCCCTCCAGACCCTTAATGTAGAAGCTGCTAAATCTTGTGTTATCCTGATTGTGTTTCCACAATACTTGAATTGTTTCTTTCTGGCTGCTTGCAATATCTGCCCCCCCCCATTCTGATTTTCAAGAAGTCATTTTCTTTCTTAAGATTCTGGATCTCCTTTTCTAACTGGTTGACTTTCTTTTCACAATCTTCTTGTTTTTCTTGGATTATTCTTATTTTTCTTTTTAGATTTTCCTCAAACTCTCTCATTTGATTTTTAAAATCTTTTTTAAGTTCTTCAATGAATTCTTTTTGGGAAGGTGAACATTTGACATTACTCTTTGTGGTAGAAGAGGGTTTCTTTGCTTCAGTATCCTCCTTTGAAGATGAACCCTGCTCTTCTCTGTTCCCATAGTAGCTCTCTATGATTGGATTCTTTCTCCTTTGCCTGTGCATTTTTTCTTTTGGTAATAATTTACTTTTTATAATCACCTCTAGTCCTGGGGTATAGGGGATGGTGCCTCTAATCCTTATCACTTCACCCTCCTGACCTTGAACTCAAACCAAAACCTCCAGCCTCCTGCAAGTGCCCACAACCAGTGGTATCCTGCCCTACTGCTTCTGTACTCCCGGGACATGTGCTGGTTCCTTCTCACTCCCACCATGTCTCCATAGCACAGCTAGGTCTGGCTGTCCTTGTCAGCAGTTTCCCTAGATTGTCCCCAGTTCAGATGAGTTACTCCTGTCACTGTCCTGGGTATAAAAGTTCCTGTAACTGGGGCTGAGGCAGCCTTCCAACCCAGCTAAACCCAGGGCCTGCTACTTGTTGTTTAAGTGGTCCCTAGCCTACAAATGTTTATTTTTCTTTTTTTTTTATTATTTTAATTTATCTAACTAAAATCTTAAAGTTAGAAACTCAGGAAAATCTCCTATTAGAATGTAAGCTATGTGGTTCAGGAACTACTTCATCTTTGCCTTTTTATCCATAGTAACCAATTAACTCTCTTAGATACAGTAGGAGCCTGGTGTTTTTTGGTTTGAATTGAATTAAAATAATCACTTGTTTGAATTCAGCCTATATTTTTCAGGCTATTTTTGAGCATAAATGCCATGTTTATTTATTTTTTGTTTGTTTTCTTTTTTAAATTAATTAATTTATTTTTAGTTTTCAACATTCACTTCCATAAGCTTTTGAGTTTTAAATTCTCTCCCCTTACCTCCCCAAGATGATATGCAATCTGATATAAGCTCTACATATACATTCCTATTAAACATATTTTCACATTATTCATGTTGTAAAGAAGAATTAGAATCAATAAGAGGAACCACAAGAAAGAAGAAACAAAACAGAAGGAAAATAAAAGAGCAAATAGTATGCTTCAATCTACATTCAAACTCCATAGTTCTTTCTCTGGATGTGGATAGCATTTTCCATCATGAGACTTTTGGAGATGTCTTAGATTCTTGAATTACTGGGAAGAGCTAAGCCTACCAAAGTTAGTCATCACACAATGCGGCTGTTACTGTGTACAATGTTCTTCTGGTTCTGCTCACTTCACTCAGCATCAGTCCGTACAAGTTTTTTCAGGTTTTTCTGAAGTCCACTTGCTCATCATTTCTTATAGCACAATAGTATTCCATTATATTCATATATCACAATTTATTCAGCCATTCCCTAATTGATGGACATCCCCTCAATTTCCAATTTTTTTGCCAGCACATTAACTTAACCTATTCCACTGATTCAATACTCTATTTCTTAGTCAGTACCAAGTACTTTTGATGACTGCTGCTTTCAAAAGATTTTGAGTTCCAGATTTTCTCCCCATCTCATCCCTTCCCCAATCCCAAGATGGCATGCATTCTGAATACCCCTTCCCTTAATCTGCCCTCCCTTCTATCTCTCCCCCCTTCTCTTATCCTCTTCCTCTTCTATTTTCCTGTGGGGCAGGATAGATTTCTATACCCCATTTCCTGCATTTCTTATTTCCCAGTTGCATGTGAAAACAATTTTTAACATGTATTTTTAAAACTTTGGGTTCCAAATTTTCTCCCTTCCTCCCTCCCCACTCACCCTCATTGAAAAAGAGAGCAACTTGATACAGGTTATACATGTGTAGTTATGCAAAACACTTCCATAGTAGTCATGTTGTGAAAAACTAAGTATATTTCCCTTCATCCTATCCCACCTCAAATTTATTCTATTCTCTCTTTTGACCTTGTCCCTCCTCAGAAGTGTTTGCTTCTGAATACTCCTTCCCCCAATGTGTCCTTTCCTCTATCATCATCCTGCTCTCTTGTCCCCTTCCCCCTTTTTTCCTGTAGGGTAAGATAGCTTTCCATACCCAATTGAGTGAGTATGTTATTCCCTCCTTAAGCCAAATCCTATGAGAATAAGGTCCACTCATTCCCTCTCACCTTCCCCCATTTCCCCTCCACTGTAAAAGGCTTTTCTTGTCTGTTTTATGTGAGATAATTTACTCCATTCTACCTCTCCCTTTCTCCTTCTTTCCATATAATCCTCTCTCACCCCTTATTTTATTCTCCAGATATCACCCCCGCATCTTCAACTCACCCTGTGCCCTCTATCTATCTATCTAGCTAATTTTTTCTCTCCAACTACCCTGACAAAGGTTGACAAAGGTCTCATGAGTTACAAATATCATCTTTCCATGCAGGAATGTAAACAGTTCAACCTTAATAAGTCTCTTTCCTGTTGACCTTTTCATGTTTCACTTGAGTCTTGTATTTGAAACTCAAATTTTCTATTCAGCTCTGGTCTTTTCATCAAGAATCCTTGAAAGTCCTCTATTTCACTGAATGACCATTTTTTCCCCTGAAGGATTATGCTCAGTTTTGCTGGGTAGGTGATTCTTGGTTGTAATCCTATCTCCTTTGTCCTCTGGAATATTATATTCCAAGTCCTGTGATCCCTTAAGGTAGAAGCTGCTAAATCTTGTGTTTTCCTGATTGTGTTTCCACAATACTTGAATTGTTTCTTTCTGGCTGCTTGCAATATCTTCTCCTTGACCTGGGAACTCTGGAATTTGACTACAATATTCCTAGGAGTTTTCCTTTGGGGATCTCTTTCAGGACGTGATCGGTGGAGTCTTTCCATTTCTATTTTGCCCTTTGGTTCTAAAACATCAGGGCAGTTTTCCTTGATAATTTCTTAAAAGATGATGTCTAGACTTTTTTTGATCATGGCTTTCAGATAGTTCAATAATTTTTAAATTCTTTCTCCTGGATCTATTTTCCAGGTCAGTTGTTTTTCCAATGAGATATTTCACATTGTTTTCTATTTTTTCCTTCTTTTGGATTTGTTTTACGGTATCTTGATTTCTCATAAAGTCACTAACTTTCAATTTCTCCATTCTATTTTTTTTTTTTTTTTTGCTTAGGCAATGGGTTTAAGTGACTTGTCCAGGGTCACAGAGCTAGTGTGTGTTATGTGTCTGAGGCTGGATTTGAACTCAGGTCCTCCTGACTTCAGGGCCAGTGCTCTATCCACTGTACCACCTAGCTGCCCCCTCCATTCTAATTTTTAAGGAAGTATTTTCTTCAGTAAGTTTTTGGACTTCCTTTTCCATTTAGTCAGATTTGCTTTTGAAGGCATTCTTCTCCTCATTGGCTTTTTGAACCTCTTTTGCCATTTGGGTTAGGCTATTTTTTAAGGTGTTATTTTCTTCAGTATTTTTTTGAGTCTCCTTTAGCAAACTATTGACTTGTTTTTCATGTTTTTCTTGCATCACTCTCATTTCTCTTCCAAGTTTTTCCTCTACTTCTCTTACTTATTTCTCAAACTCCTTTTTGAGCTCTTCCATGGCCTGAGACTGATTCATATTTTTCTTGGAGGCTTTTGATGTAGG
The DNA here is from genome assembly GCF_900497805.2 of Vombatus ursinus. NCBI lineage: Eukaryota > Metazoa > Chordata > Mammalia > Diprotodontia > Vombatidae > Vombatus > Vombatus ursinus. The sequence continues at coordinate 18,001,756 of NW_020954641.1, forward strand.
AGCTTTGACTTTGTTTTCTTCTTCTTGTTGTATGTTTTGATCTTCTTTGTTACCAAAGAAAGATTCTATGTTCTGACTTTTTTTGTGCCTTTGTTCATGATCCCAGCCAATTACTTGAGTTATAAACTCTTTGTGAAGGTAGGGATCTGCATCCAGGGTGGAGAATGTACTATCCCAAGCTTTAGGGGTTTTGTGCAGCTGTTTTCAGAGATACTTCTAAAGACCTGTAAATTTTCAGTTCTTCCAAGGTGGTATGATAAGGGATGAGGTGTTTACTACTTTCCTGGCCTGTGCTCTGGTCTATGAGTGACCACAAGCACTCCTTTCTGTCTTGGAGCTGTGAGGAGGATTTCTTCTCTACCACCACTACAAGTTCTGCTACTTCAGCATTCCTTCTTGCCCCAGAACCACCACCTAGAACTGTGACCCAGATGCAAGCATGGGCAAAGCAAGAGAACTCTGCACCAGCAGACAGATCCCTGCAATCCCCCTCTGATCAGTCACTCGATTACCCATTAGTTTTGGGGCCAGAAGCTCTGGAAGCAGTCGCCACCCTGGGATCGAGCTTAGAGACTGGGGCTGGGACTGTGCCTCTCTCTCACTGCAGTCATAGACTTTTCCCACTGACCTTCTAAGTTGTCTTGAGCATTCATGGGTTGAGAAGTCTGGAAACTGCCACAGCTGCCTGTGATTCAGTCCTCTGAGGCTTTCTCCAGGTTCAATGAGACCTGTTTTGCCTGCATGGCCACGCTGAACTGTGCTCCACTCCCCATCTGGCATGATATGCTTTTCCAATCAACCATCCAGGCTGTCTCGGGCTGTAGATTTGTTTCGCTCTGCCTTTTTGTGGGTTCTGCTGCTTTAGAATTTGTTTAGAGACATTTTTTTACTGGTATATGGAGGGGTTTGGGGGAGAGCTCAAGCAGGTCACTGCTTTTACTCTGCCATCTTGACTCTGCCCGACTGCTGCTTTATAATACAATTTAAGATCTGGTATGGCTAGGCCACCTTCCCTAGCATTTTTTTTCCCATTAGTTCCCTTGATATTCTAGACCTTTTGTTCTTCTAGATGAATCTTGTTATTATTTTTCCTAGTTCTATAAAATTATTTTTTGTTAGTTGATTGGTATGGCACTGAATAAGTAAATTAATTTAGGTAGAATTGTCATTTTTATTATATCAGCTTGGTCACTGTTTTTCCAATTATTTAGACTTTACTTTACTTCTGTCAAAAGTGTTTTGTAATTGTGTTCATACATATCCTGGGTTTGTTTTGGCAGGTAGACTCCTAAATATTTTATAATGTCCATAATAACTTTAAATGGAATTTCTCTTTCTATCTCTTGCTGTTGGGGAGGTGTTTACTTTTCACAGGGATGCAACCTCTTCCTGGGATTTTTCTTCAGATCTTCTCTGATTGTCACAGGAAGACCCTTCTTCTGCTCCTACTCTTAATTATTTCACCACTCTACATTCACTGTGATGTGCTCTTTTATCTCTTTTATGGAGGAAAATATTGAGAGCTTGAAATTTTCTGACCTATTCTGCCATCTTCCCAGAATCCTCTCAAAGAGTACTTCAAAAAAATAATTTTTGACTCTGCTTTCATTAACTTTCTTATTCTTTCTTCTCTGTTTTTGTGAGAGCTAATGGTACTCTCTCTTTAACAAAAGTTACCTAACTCACATTAGCATTTTAGAACTCAGAGCTGTAGGGGAGACTTTTACAGAGTCTTCTCAACAGAGCTGGTATGAAAATTTAGATTTTATAAATCCTATTGTATCCTTTCTTCCCTCCCACTTCCCTCTCTCTTCCACTTCATCCACCATCTTGGAATGCCCTTCATCCTCAGTTCTACAGCTTGGAATTTTTATCTTTCTTTATGGTTCAAAGTTGATTCTAATTTTTCTTACTCTCCCTACTTTTCTTCCACCCCAAATTATGTTTCATTTACTTATTGGTGTGTATGCTATCTCACTCTTTCCACCCCACTTCCAATAGAACGTCAGCTCCTTAAGGTCAGAGACTGTTGCATTTCACTCTTTTTACAACTTCTAGCACAGTACCTTATATGTAGTAAGGACTTAATAAATGTTTGGTGAATTGACTTGCATGCTTACAAGGGTATCTATGCTGTTGCCTCCTTAGAGGAGAGTGTGACTTTGTATTTGTGGGCCTTAGCTCCTTCACCTATAAAATGAGGGAACTGGAATAGATGAAAGAGGAAAGAAAGAAAAAAAGTAAAAAAAAATATTAAGCAGCTATTATGTGTCAGGCACTGTGCTATGCACTGAGAATACAAATACAAGCAAAAAGAAAGACAGTTCTTAACTTTAAGGAACTTACATTCTTTTTTTTTTAACTTTTCATAGTATTTCCCCCCCCAATTATATGTAAAGATAATTTGTAGCATTCATATTACAAGATTTTAACTTCCAAATTTTTTTCTCCCCTCTTTCCTTCCCTCTTCCTAAATGATAAACAATTTGATTTTGGTTATATATGTGCAATTATGCAAACCATATTTACATGTTAGTCATAATTGTGAAAGAAGAAACAGATAAAAAAATGAAAAAAAAATAAAGTGAAAAATATGCTTCTATCTGCATTCAGAGTTCATTAGTTCTTTATCTGAATGTGGATAGCATTTTCCATCATAAGTCCTTTGTAATTATCTTGGATCATTGTGTTGTTGAGAAGAGCTAAGTCATTCATAGGTGATCATCATACATCATGCTGATATTATGTACAATACTTTTCTGATTCTGTTCATTTCACTTTGCATCAGTTCGTACAAGTCTTTCTAGGTTTTTCTGAAATTTGCCTGGCCATTATTTCTTATTGTACAATAGAATTCCATTACATTCATATACTGCAGCTTGTTTAGCCATTCCCCAACTGATGGGCATCCCCTCAATTTCTAATATTTTGCCACCACAAAAAGGGCTACTATAAATATTTTTGCACATGTAGGTCCTTTTCCCTTTTTTATGACCTCTTTGGGAAACAAACCTACTATTGGTACTGCTGGATCAAAGGGTATGCACAATTTGGTGGCCCTTGGGCATAATTCTAAATTGCTCTCCAAAATGATTGGATTAACACACAACTCCACCAACAGTGGATGGGTATCCTGATTTTCCTATATCTTTTGCAACATTTGTCATTTTTCTTTTTTTTCTCATATTAGTCAGTCTGATAGGTATGAAGTGTTACCTCAGAATTGTTTTAATTTGCATTTTTTTCTAATCAATAGTGATTTTGAACATTTTTTTCATATGCCTATAGATAGCTTTGATTTCTTCTCCTCAAAATTCCTGTTCATATCTTTTGACCCTTTTTCAGTTGGGGAATGGCTTGTATTCTTATAAATATGACTCAGTACTCTATTTTTAAGAAATGAGGCCTTTATCAGAGATGCTTGCTGTAAAGATTGTTTCCCATCTTTCTACTTTCCTTCTAATCTTGTTGCATTGGTTTTGTTTGTGCAAAAGCTTTTAAATTTAATGTAATCAAAATTATCTATTTTACATTTCATAATGTTTTCTGTCTTTTGTTTGGTAATGAATTCTTCCCTCCTCCATAGATCTGACAGATAGATTATTCCTTTCTCTTTTAATTTGCTTATGGTGCCACCCTTAAGGTCTAAATCATATACCCATTTTGATCTTATCTTGGTATATGGTGTGAGATGTTGGTCTATAACTAATTTGTACTTTATTGTTTTCTTTTTCCTAGCAGTTTTTGTAAATAGTGAGTTCTTATCCCAGAGGCTGGGGTTTTTAGATTTATCAAACATTTGGTTACTATGGTCCTTGACTACTGTATTGTGTGTACCTAATCTATTCCATGGATCCACCACTCTATTTCTTAGCCAATAACAGATAGTTTTGATGATTGATTACTGCCTTAGTTTGAGATCTGGTATTGCTAAGACATTTTTCTTTGTATTTTTTAAAATTAATAAACTTGATACTCTTGACCTTTTGTTCTTCCAGATGAATTTTCTTATTATTTTTTCTAGCTCTATCAAATAATTTTTTGGTAGTTTGATTGGTATGGCACTGAATAAGTAAATTACTTTAGGCAGAATTGTCATTTTTTATTATATTACTTACCCATGAACAATTGATATTTTTCTAATTTAGATCTAACTTTATTTGCATAAAAAATGCTTGGTAATTATGTTCATCTAGGTCCTGAGCAAGTATTTTATATTGCTTAAAGTTACTTTAAATGGAATTTCTTTTTCTATCTCTTGTTGCTATACTTTGCTGTTAAATGAATGTTGATGATTTATATGGGTTTATCTTATATCCTGCAACTTTGCTAAAGTTATTAATTATTTCAAGTAGTTTTTTGGTTGATTCTCTAGGGTTCTATAAGTATACCATCATATCATCTGCAAAGAGTGATACTTTTGTTTTCTCATTGCCTATTTCAGTTCCTTCAATTTCTTTTTCTTCTCTTATTGCAATAGCTAATATTTCTAGTACTATATTGAATAATAGTGGTGATAATGGGCATCCTTGCTTCACCCCTGATCTTATTGGGAAGGCTTCTAGCTTATTCCCATTACACATGATGCTTGCTGATGGTTTTAGATAGATAGTGCTTATCATTTTAAAGAATGCTCCTTTTATTCCTAAGCTCTCTAATGTTGTTAGTAGGAAAGTGGGTGCTGTATTTTGTTAAAAACTTTTTCAACATCTACTGAGAAAATCATATGATTTCTGTTGGTTTTGTTATTGATATGGTCAATTAAGTTGATAATTTTCCTAATATTGAACCAACCTTGTATTCCTGGTATTAATTCCACCTGGTCATAGTGTATAATCCTTTTGATGTATTGCTGTAATGAAGGCACTTACATTTTAATGGGGGAAAACAACATACAAAAGAGGGTCAGGTAGGGAGGAATGTCTCTGGTGAAAAGGCATGATTTTGAAGTCCAGGAAATGAGGAACAGAGGTAGGAAGAGAAAGAGGGCAAAGGGGCCTAAATCACTTTACAAAATGCATATTCTAGGAAGACCTCACTAATGGGAGAAGAGGGGAAGGCCTTGAAGAGTGATATTCCATGTTCAGCAAGCCACAAAGGTTGTAGGATTTTCCAGGGTATGGAGGCCTCAGTCACTGTGGGAAGTTGCTGGATTAAACAGCAATAGAGATATGAATAGGCCCAAGAGAATTTAAATGATCTCTAAGCAAATTCAGGGTCCTAGTTCTAGAAATCTACTTATTTATGTTTCATAATAAGCCACATGAATTAGGTAGGACTTATTTTACTTTCACCATCTTTCTCTCTCTCTTTCTCTCTCTCTCTCTCTCTCTCTCTCTCTCTCTCTCTCTCTCTCTCTCTCTCAGGCAGTTGGGGTTAAGTGACTTGCCCAGAGTCACACAGCAAGTGAGTATTATATGTCAGAGGCCAGATTTGAACCCAGGTCCTCCTGAATTCAGGGCTGGTGCTCTATCCACCTTGCTACCCCCATTTTCACCATTTCTCAAAAGAAGAAACTGATAGATTCTCAAAGAGGTTTATTGACTTGTTCAAAGTATCTAATTACAGATAAAGGACTAGGATCCTGGTTTCTTGCCTTTCAGCTTTTTGCTCTACCAAATGAAACTCCTGTTGTTTCACTATCCCATAGAGAAAAGGAAGAGATAGGCCTGATATAATTAGAATGAAATATTCAAGAAGCCTGAGATTTTCCTCTGCCTCCTAAGAAGCTACCCTGACCTTCAAAGTTTCCTTAGCCTCTGCCACCAAAGACCCCTTGGTGTATTCCTACATTCTCTTCCTTGGTTTCCTCCTCTGCCACCAAATATTCCTCAACCACCACAACAACCATGGCATCCAAAGGCACTGGGACTGACTCAGACCAGAGTTACTTTGTTCTCATCAGTCTTCCCATCTTCCATGGTCTCTTTAGCAGCTTCAGCATCTTCTGAGTTGAAATTCACAAATCTTAACCCTTTAAATAATCCTGGCTTCCTGGTGGTGACTATCCTCACACCAACATAACCATGAAATGACTATTTCAGTGTTTTTTCTTTGGCATCTTCAGACAGATCTTTGACAAACAAAGTTTTATAGGACTGGTTCTGCACTGCTTCATTAGTTATTTTATGTCCTTTTAACTCCAAACTGATGCTGTGCCTTGAATTTCCAAATTGTTACAAGAACTCAAACCTTCTTTTGCACCTTTAATAGAGGCAAATTCAATAAATGCTGCATGTACCCTTTAGGTTTGCTTGGGTTGTTTTGAGGCAGGCTGAGAGATGCTGCCTTTTAGACATTTTTGGCATACTTTCACCAGTGATACTGGATGTGAAGTTTTTCAATACAAGTGTATTTGAGTCCACTGACATTGCTCCCACTCCTGGAATTACCTTGTCTACCTCTTGAATTCTCTTGCCCTTTATGTTTCTCCCCTGTGAGACCAGCTAGCAACCTCTGTTCTTTGTTTCTCTTTGAAGACCTTGTTCATATCTGTTTCTTTCTTATTAAATGTAGGCAGTTCCTTTGGTTGTCCCATCTATCTTCTATAACATCTTCAAACACTTCCTTGACTTTCTCTTCAATCACTTTATTAGGTAGATTCTTGATGAAGAGTGTCTTTGTATCTCAGTCTTTCTTGTGTGTCTGTATTTTCTTTTCTTTTCTTTTTTCTTTTTCAAGCTTCACCTTATAGCCAGGACTTTTGAGTGACTGAAAGAATTCCAGGCTTTTTTCCATTTCTTTGGCTGATTCAAATTTCACGTAACCAGACTTCCTGGTAATCACTTTATATATCCCCAACTGCAAGATCATCTTTTTTTTTTCAAAAGAAGTTGATAATGCCAGTTTTTAGTTCAGAAGCAGTTGTGTTGAAGTTCAGGTTTCCGGCAAAGAGATTAAAATTTGTAGACACTTCAACTTCCAATTTTTGTTTCTTGGCGTTGGGGGTTTTCTGCTTGTCCATTTCCAGTTTTCTGTTTCCAGGTACTTCTTTGACTTTGACAGGCACTTACTCTTTTTCCTCTTCTTCTTCCTCAGACTTCTTGGCTTTTACAGGGACAGCTTTTGCAGGAGTAGGCTTTCCTTTTGCAGGTATGGTATCTATAGCTTCCTCTTCAGAGTTATCCTCATGTCATTCATCTTCTTTACTATTCTTTTCCTCCTCATCCTCTTCCTCAGTCTTCTTTAGATGAAACTACTCCCATTTCTGCCACTTTGAGTGGCACAAATTCTTCATCCTTATTTTCTTTGCTGATATCCTCTTCAGATTCACTGTCCTCTGTCTTGGCATTCTTCCCATTTTTTTACTCCTTTGACTAGGAAAACTACTACTTTCTTACTGGAAGTTATGATTGCTTTCTTTCCGGGTGTGGGAGTAATGATGACTGTTTTGGCTGGTGGTCCCTTCTGTGCTGAATTAGCCACATCCTTCTTGCCTTTTTTCTCACAACCTCTTTTCTGCTTCTTTCCTATTGAATTTCTGACATGTCCTCATCTTCACTGTCTTTTTCTTGATTTTTAGCAGCCTTCCTGAGCCACACCATGGTGGCAATGTATAACTACTGAAGGTCAGTATTAGTTACAGTGTAAAGTCTGATGGTGGTAGCAGGAGATCCTTCCTTGGGCAGTGTGTGTGCACGCGCGCACGCATGCGCACATGCACCTGCATGTGTGTGTAATTCATCAATTGGTAATATGCTGGATTCTATTTATCTCCAATATACTCCTCTCCATTGGCCTTTAGGTCACTTTCAATGTTTTTATTTTTTGGAGATGGTGATATTCTGTGATTTAAAATCATACAGTATTCCCATCAGAATATTCATGTTAAAAAGATTTTTCCCTCATTTGTAATGGATAACTTTACATTTGAACATACAATCTAGCCTACCTTCCTCTTCTTATTTAATTTTGTGTCTTATTTGTTGTCCATGGTTTCTCAAGGATATACTTGCTAATTGCTTAGATCATTTGCCTAAGGGTATTTTTTTTTAAATTTTTTAAAATTTTTTTAGCTAGGCAATGAGGCTAAGTGACTTGCGCAGGGTCACACAGCTAGTAAGTGTTATGTGTCTGAGGCCGAATTTGAACTCAGGTCCTCCTGAATCCAGGGCCGGTGCTCCACTCACTGTACCACCTAGCTGCCCCTGCCTAAGAGTATTTTAGAGACAAGAAAAATAATGATGTGGATTGACGTTTGCTATTGATGATATCTTCATTGTTGCAGCAACTTGGGAGTGATAATTATACATTTCATGAATTTTTTCCATATATTTGATATCTCTTCCTTTCTTAAGAAATATTGAAATTGAATCTCTGAGTACTTTCAAGATTGTGCTGCCAACAGAAAGAAAAATTTCTTCCAAGTGTACTTGGTTAGGTTAAGCTTTTCTTCCTTATTCTATCTTTTTAAAGGCTATTTTCTCTTCCTCATATAACATATTGGGGGCTGAGGTGTCAGAGGTCAAACATGGTGGCACTACTATAATTGATGATGTTGGTGAGAAAGCAGAATAGCCAGAGGGAGAGAAAGGAATTGCCTAAAACTCAGTGGGAAAGGAGAAACCAAATAGATAATCAGATTTAATTTGATAGCCTTTTGCTGATAATTGGGCTAGGAATACACATAAGAGAAAAAATAAATCAAGAATACATATAGCTCAGAATATGACATACATTTGTCTAAGCAGAATGGTCAATTCAATTGAGTTAATCCATGACTATCTATCTATCTATCTATCTATCTATCTATCTATCTATCTATCTATCTATCTATCTACCTATTTTGTGGATAAGCAGTGTAGATAGAGTGAGCTTGGCATAGAACTGAATAGGAAGAAAACAAACTAGATCCCATTTGGGAAACTGTGCAGCAAAACTCAATAATCAATAAACAAATCCACAGAAAGCTTGACTTGAGACCCAACTAAGCATGATTATTCCAAGAGCATTCAAAGCTGGCAGGAGTACAACAAATAGATGTAAAAGGGAACACATTTGTCAGCATTTCTCTAATAATTTATTTTCATCATCAGTGACAGAAGAACCACTACATTTGGACTCCAACAAATTAGTCTCTGATGTGCTATATGAGGAATCTGAAATGGCACTTAAGAAGATTAAGTTTGGAAGAGAAGGTGGACCCAAAGAAGCATAAACTAAGGAAATCTATGCTGGAGGTGACACAATCTTGAAAGCATTGAAAGAGCATTTTTAAGATAATACAAAGCAGGAAAGACCTTAGAAGAATGGAGAAAAATATGGATATTTTTATTATCCACTAAAAGGAATGGAGATGATATTAAAAGAGGCACAAAAGAAGTGGTACGTTTAGCTTTGGAGTCACAGAACCAAGCTTATATTGTGGCTTTGCCACTTACCACCTGTATGATGGTGGGCAAGTCACTTTAGCCTCTCTGGGTTTCAGTTTACACAAGTGTAAAATGAAGTTGAACTACAAGGTATCAAAGATACCTTCCAATTTTAAGTCTATGATTCTATGATCACTTTTAATACATACGTGTACTTAATCACATTTATAACATCTTTATAAGGATGATTTATATGTGCATTAAAGATTATCTTTGATTAAAAAAGGATAGACTTTCACAAGCAATTATTAAGAGCAGAACACAATTAAATTAAAGATGCAGAAAATGCAAGATCAATTTCCTTATTGAATATGAATTCAAAAATTTTTAAATAAAATACTAGCAAGGAGATTATAGCAATATATCACAAAGATCATACACTATGATCAGGTAGGATTTACATCAGAAGTGCAGGGCTAGTTCAATATTAGGAAAACTATCAGGCAATATAGTCACTGGGTTTCTATCCCAAAGAGATCAAAGAAAAAGGAAAAAGATCCATTTGTACAAAAAATATTTATAGTAGCTCTTTTTGTGGTGGCAAAGAATTGGAAATTGAAGGGATGCCCATTAATTGGGAAATGACTGAACATATTGTGGTATACAATTGTGATGGAATACTATTTTGTTTAAGAAATGACAAACAGGATGATGTAGTTTTCCAGAAGAAAAACCTAGGAAGACTTATATGAACTGATACAAAAGTGAAGTGAGCAGAATTGGAACACTCTACACAGTAATAGAAATATTGTAAGGATGATCAACTGTGAAAGACTTAGCTACTGTGATCATGGCAATGATCCAAGACATTCCTAAAGATGATGATGAAAAATGCTATTCACCTCCAGAGAGAGAATTGATGAACTCTGAATGCAGATTGAAGCATACTTTTTAAAAACTTTATTTTTGTTTTATTTTGATTGTATTTTCTTTTGCAACATGGCTAAGAACATGATTTCTCATATATAACTGACACAAAATTGCTTGCCTTCTCAAATAGGAGGAATGGGCAAGGAAGATGAGAATTAGGATCTCAAAATTTAAAAAAAATGATTGTTAAATTTTTTACATGTGATTGGGAAATATTTAATGAATAAATAAAAATAATTAAGTTGATTTCTCTAATTATTAGCTATGTAGAACTTATTATTTTTTTGATATGGCTATTGATATCTTGAATTTCTTCCTCTGAACACTGTCTTTTATTCACTTTGACCACTTATCAATAGGATATTGTCTATTATTCTTATAAATTTAAATCATTTCCCTATCTATCTTAGAAATTAGACCATTATCTGAGACTATTGCTACAAGCCTTCCTCCATTTACATTCTTATGTTCTATTTTTAGCTGTATTGATTTTGTTTGCACAAAAATGTAATTTTAATTTTGTATAATCAAAATTGTCCAACTTAACTTCAGTGATTCTCTCTATTTCTTTCCACCCATAAATCTGACATAATTTCTTCTTTGCTCCCCTAATTTGCTTGTGTCACTGTCTAAGTCATGTATCTATTTTGACCTTATCTTGATGTATAATGTGAGATGTTGGACTATACCTATGTTCTTTTTTTTTTTTTTAAATATTTTTAGTTTTCAACATTCACTTTTGTAAGATTTTGAATTCTAATTTTTCCCCTCTCCTTTTTCCCCCCTTCCCTAGATGGCATGAAATCTGGTATAGGCTATATATGTATGATCGTATTAAACATTTTTCCACATTAGTCATGTTGTGAAAAAAGAATCAGAACAAAAGGGAAAGGCCATGAGAAAGAAAAAAACAACAAAACAAGAGAAAATAGTATGCTTTGATTTGCATTCAGTAGTTTTTTCCCCTGGATGTAGATAACATTTTCCATCATGCGTCTTTTGGAACTATCTTAGATCATTGCATTGCTCAGAAGAACTAAATCTAACAAAGTCAGTCATTGCATAATGTTACTGTTACTGTGTACAGTGTTCTGGTTCTGTTCGCTTCACTTTGCATCAGTTCATACAAATCTTTCCAGATTTTTCTGAAATCCACCTGCTCATCATTTCCTATGGAACAATAGTATTCCATTTCATTCACATACTACAACTTGTTCAGCTATTCCCCAATTGATTGACATCTCCTCAATTTCTAATTCTTTGCCACCACAAAAAGAGCTGCTATAAATATTTTTGATTATACCAATTTTTTTTTACTGTACTGATTTCCAATTTTCCCCAAAATTTTTGTGAAATAGTGAGTTCTTATCCTAATAGCTGAGATCATTGGGTTAATTATATACTAGACTATTGTGTTCATTTGCTTTTGTATCTTGTGTATTTAGGATATTACAATGTTGAATCTCTATATTCCTCAACCAGTGCCAAACTGTTTTGGTGATTACTGTTGTATAGTATAGCTTGGGATCTCATACTTCCAGACCCTCTTACCACTTTTTCATTACTTACTTTGATATTCTTGACCTTTTCTTCCTTCAGATGAACACAATCATTGTTTGTTTTTTGGGCTTTTTTTTGGCTTTATAAAGTAATTCTTTTATAGTTTGGTTGGCATGACACTGAATAAACAAATTCATTTGGATAGTCTGATCATTTTTATTATATTCACTTGCCTATTTAAGAGCAATTAATATTCCCCTAATTATTGAGATTACTATTTCTGTAAAGAGTGCTTTGTAATTGTATTCATATAGTTCTTATGTATCTTGGCAGGTAGATTCCCAAAGATTTTATACTTTCTAGTTATTTTGAATGGAATTTCTCTTTGAATCTCTTCTTGCTGGGTTTTGTTGGAAATATACAGAAATGATGATGATTTGTGTGTATTTATTTTGTATTTTGCAACTTTTATAAGTTGTTAATTATTGCGATTATTTTTGTTGACTCCATAAGGTTCTCTAAGTAAACCATCATGCCATTTACATGTCCTTTTTGCCTATGTTTATTTCCTGAATTCTTTTTTCTTGTCTTGGTATTTTAATTAACCTTTATAGCACCATATCGCGGGTAATAATGGACATTCTTGCTTTATGCCCGATCATATTGGAAAAGCCTGCATCTTATCCCTATTACAGATTATGGTAAATCTTGGTTTTATATGGGTATTACTTATATGAAGTAGTAGATCTATTTATTCCTATGATTTCTAGTATTGTTGTTGAGTGCTTTATCTCATTAAAAGCTTTTTTTTTGTTGAGGCAATTGGGGTTAAGTGACTTGCCCAGGGTCACACAGATAGTAAGTGTTATGTGTCTGAGACCAAATTTGAACTCAGGTCCTCTTCAATCTAGGACCAGTGGTCTGCTTTTAATGCCCTGCATTAAAAGCTTTTTAATGCTTCTATTGATATGTTTTTGTTTTCTTGTCATTAATATATATGGTCAATGATATTTATAGTTTTTTTTAATAATGAAGCAACCCTAAGTTCCTGGCATAAATCCAGTCAATTCAATATTCCTTATGCATCAATATTCAATATGCTATTCAATAGGTATTAATTGTCTTTAGGGATATTGGTCTCCAGTTTTTTTTCTCTATTTTCACTTTCACTCATTTAGGTATCAATTTTTGTTATCAAATCACATTGTTATCAAATATAATCATATTTGCATCATAGATAAAATTTGCAAGGATTCCTTCTTTTCCAATTTTTTCAAACAATTTATATAATATTAGAATTATTTTTTCTTTAAGTGTTTGAAATGAATCATTTGTAAATTCAACTGGTAATTTTTTTTTACTTTGAGGGCTAATTTTTGACTGATTTAATTTCTTTTTTGTAACTAATTAATTTGATCCCCCTGTTTCTTGTTCTGTTATGTTGAGCATTTTATGTATTTATAGACATTCATATGTTTAATTTAGATCATAAGTTTTATTGGTACATTCTTGAGCAAAATAATTTCTAATAATTTCTTTTATATTTTCTTAACTTGTTGCAAATACACTTCTTTAATTTTTGATATTGGTAATTTGATTTTTCTTTTTAAAAATCAAAATAACTAATAGTTTATCCATTGATTTTTTAAAGCTCCAAGTTTTATTTATTAATTTTCTATGGGATTGTATTGCTTTTAATTTTTTTAATCTCTTCTTTGATTTTTAGAGTTTCTGTTTTTCTATTTAATTGGAGTTTTAAAATTTGTTGGTTTTCTATTTTTTTTAGTTGCATAATCAGTTATTGAGCCATTCTTTATCTTTTTTACTGATGAAAGTTTTTAGAGATTTAAATTTTCCTTTTTTGGCTGAATCCCAAAAATTTTAGCATATTTTCTAATTGTTACTTCTATGATTCATTCTTTTATCTACTCATTTTATACAATTAAGTCATTTAGTTCCTAATTTATTTTAATAGCTTCTTTAGTGGCCTTTGTGAATATAGTTTACATTGCATTATGGTCCTCAAAAGATGTGTTTAATATTTCTTCATTTGTCTATTCTTTTGTGAGATTTTTATGCTCTAATACATGTTTTTGTAAATGTGTCATACAAAGTTAAGAAATGTGTATGCTTCTTTTTATTCCAATTCAGTAGTCTCCAGAAGTCTGTCCTATCTGGCTTCTCTAAAATTCTATTCATGTCTTTAATGTATTTCTTGTTTATTTTTGTTTATATTTATCTAGGTCTAAAAAGGACTACATTAGAGTTGTACACTATTATAGTCTTACTGCCTTTCCCTATAACTCATTAAACTTTTCCTTTAAGTGTTTAGATGTTATACCAATTGGTAAATATTTATCTAATATTGATGTTAATTCAGTGTCTATAATACTTTTCCACAAAATGTAGTTTTGTTATTTATCTCTTATAATTGTCTATTTTTCTTCTTGCCTTTTCTGAGATCATGCTTTTCAGTCTTATCTTTTTTTTAAACTTTTCTGAATCATAATTGATTTTGCTCCAGTAACTTATTATAACTCTATGTTCATCTTTCTCTGTTTCAAGTGTATTTCTTATAAACCATATATTTACTTATTCTTCTTTCTAATCTATTTTGCTGTCTCCTGTTTTGTGAGTGAATACATCTTATTCACATTCATAGATATATTTATTAATTTTAAATTTTATCCATCATATTTTTTGATACTTCTCTTTCTCTTTTTTACCCCTCTCCCCCTATATAAAGAAGAAGAGTGTGGTAAGAGGGAAGAAAAGGACTGAATACCAGTGATGTAGATTTGGTATAATCTCCTTCTGCTCCCCTATCCCTCTCCTTTTGACCTTACTCAGTGTAGAATCACATGTTCTTGTTCTTTCTGTTCTTTTAAACTTCTCTTCAAGATCTACCTTTTTAGATTTTTGTTGTTGCTTAGGACTAATCTATTTCTTAATTTACTATTTATTTTATCCCCTTATTCTTTTTTCCTCTTTTCTCCTGTTTTTCTGTTGAGTGAAATATATTTCTGCACCCAATTGTATGTCTCTGTGTGATTTCTTCTTTTGACCAATGCTGATAAGAGTGAGATTTAAATGTTACCCACTTCATCCTCTTCATCCTTACTTATATTGACTTCTACTTGCACATTCTCATAGTCATTTCCCCTCACCTTTCCTGTCCCTTTACTCTTCTAGATTATTTCTCTTTCCTTTCCTTCATATCCATCTTTTAAAATTATCAAAACATAATAATGCCACTACCAGGCAGTCTCTCCAATTAGACTCCTGATAATGATAAGACTCTGAGGGAACATGTGCACCATTTCTCCATATCAGAATATGAACAGTTTATCCTTATTATCCTGTGATTGTTTGTTCATCTGTACCTTTTTTTATTTCTCTTGATTTCTGTGTTTGTATTTTAAAATGTCCATGTAACTCTCTTTTTAAAATCAGGAATGCTTGGAAGTTCTCTGTTTCATTAAAGATCCATTTTTTTCCACCTGTAGGATTATACTCAGTTTTGCTGGATAATTTGTTCTTAGTTTTAGGCCTATATCTTTTGCCTTCTGGAATTTTGTGTTCCAAAGTCTCTGCCTCTTCATAGTTGTGGCTAATAAATCCTGTGTGATCCTGACTGTTTCTCCTTGGTATTTTCTGGTTACATGCAGCATCTTTTCTTTGACCAGGAAGCTTTGAATTTTTGCTATAATATTCCTAGGGGTTTTTATTTTGAGTTTGCTTTCCAGAGGTGTCCAATGTAATCTTTTTATTTCCTCTTTACCCCCAAGTTCTAAGAAATCAAATTTTCTTTCATGACTTCTTGATATGTGATATCTAGACTCCTTTTTTTTCATGGATTTCAAGTAGTCCAATAATTCTCAAATATCTTTCTTTTTTTCAGGTCCATTGTTTTTGCTAAGAGAAATCATGCTTTTCCCCCTATTTTTTCAGTTTTTTGACTTTGTTTTAGTATTCATTGCTATTTCATGAAGTCATTATTTTCTTTTAGGTCCATTCTAATTTTCAGAAATTTTGGTGCTTGTAAAAGTTTTTTGTGCCCTTTGTGCAAAACTTTTAATTCTCTTTCTAAATCTTTCTTCAATACCTCTCATTTCTTTTCTACTTCCCCTCTAGCACTCTCATTTCATTTATAAAAACTTCAAAAATCACTTTAAAAATCTTTGTTTCCTCTCTTTCAGGAATTCTAGTTGAACTTTTGTCTTTTCCTTGAGGTTTGCTTGTAAATCTTTTGAAATCATTCCATTCTTTTTTGTTGTTGTTGCAAGTGTCCTTGTCATTGTAATAGCTTTTAGTAGAGGGATTTTTTTTCTCATTCTGTCCTATTTCTTGACTTTGGACTTCATCTTATAGCCAGCTTCTGTATGGAGAGAATATCTCAGCTGAGCTTCTATACATTATGGTCCTCTGACTTTGGGGGAATGTTTAGTGTTATATTATTCTAATATCTCAAGGACAGCTCAGGCTGGGGACTTAAAAGCTTTCAGTGTTTTCAAAATGGTCTGATCATGGGCAAAGTCTGATCACTGACCTTGTAGTCTGAGGTCTTGGCATTCCTGACATGAGTTTGGGTTTGAACCACATGCCTGTAGACTTGCCACTGGTTGGAGTTCTGTTAAACTGCTGCCAGACTCGGCCACTATAAGCTAGTTGGAAAGCTCTGATGGCTCACAGTAACTGAACTATAGTCTTCCCTTTGGTCTAGGATTCCTACAGTGGTTATTTCTTCAAAAAACTTCAGATTATGCTACATGCTGTAACTGAGACCCCATTCTACTCTTGGAGTCAGAGCCATATAGCTATTGTTTTCTTCTAAATGTGCTCCCTGCTCAGTGCATAGCCTAGAGTTCATGATTATTCCTTACCTGGAACACTACCTCTAAGCACAGGTCCTCTCCTCAGTCCATCTTGGATCTATGACTTAGAACCAAGTAGTGTGTGATAGAGCTGCCTATTGGCACCTCTTTCTGAAACCTGAACAGTCAGGCATGTGTGTGTGTGTGTGTGTATGTATGTGTTGGCAATCCCTTCTTGCCTCAGTGCATGGTCTTGGCCCTCTTTCAAATCCTTTTTGGAATGCTTAGTGCAGCCATTTCTGATTAGACTTTGTCCCTAGTGGTAGAAAAATAATTCACTGTTTTTTCTTGGATTTCCTAGTCAAGAATGTTTATTTTCTAGGTATGTGTGGAGGGCTGTGGAGAAGAACTTGGCTGTGCTTTTTGTTACTCTGCCATTTTGACTCTCTTATTTTTGTTAATTTTATGCAACTCCTTGGTAAATGTAACTACCAAGTTAAATGTTCAATCACATTCTAATTATTAATGAGGCAACCCCCCCCACTAAACATAAACAAAAAAAAGGTACAGGTTATGTGTCTTCCTCAAAGATATACATCACGATCATGGGGGATACTTGGTCAGGGTCCAGGTGGAAGACTAATTCCTTGTGTATGGTGAAGATATATAGATGCTGCCATTTGTGGATGATATTGAACTGACTACATCAAATCCTCTATGTAATGGACCTTTTCCAGTGAAATCTGTAATTACTAATCAAAAGAAATTAGTCTAGCTATCCATATAGGAAAGGTCAAATGGATGAAAAAATGTCTATTATTTTGACTATGAATACTTTGATCTTTAAATTAGCTTTTCAAGATAAGTATTTTTCAGTCATCTAATATATTCAAAGTGCTGTGCCTTATAAGGACACACTATTTAGTTCTTTAAAAAATGAGAAAATTTAAAGAAACACACACAATATGACAAACTGCTTTGATGGATGTCTTAGAAACCTAATTCAAATGTTTAAATGAAGACACATTATAAAAGAATAAGAGACAATTATTATAAAAGAATAAGAGACAATTATTGTAATAGAATAAAAGAAACAATTGTAAAAGAATAAAAAATGAACTTGGGTTTGGAAATGTCTTTGGATTCTAGTTATTAGCTAATTAGCATTGAACTGTCTTCAAAAGTCTTTCCCATCAATAAAATTAGGGAAAGCAGTTTATCATAGTGACTCATCATCTGGCAAACATTTAGATCTTTGAACAATTCAATAGAAAATCCAGCTAAGACCACAAAGGATTTTTTCTCTCAAAGTAAAATTCTTCTGTTTTAATTAATCTAGGATAATGTTTTCTTGTTGGGGACCTGGAAAATATCCTGTTTTTCTTAGTAAGGTCCAAAAAATCCTCACTCCTAGATAAACTATTTACAGATACATCTGAAATCATTTAAAAACAGTGAGAAGTGATGGGAGGAAATAGGAATTTTATTTTGGGGCTGTTGCTACTGTCAGCCCCATGGATACAAGCAGAAAAGAAAAGAAACAATGCAAGGACAAAGTCATTTACAATTTAAGAGCTTAAAAGGTACAGATGCCAATTTGGCTTTACTTTACAAGTCACAATGTCTTCTTAATAATTTATTTATTTTAAAACTCCCTTATAATGGAAAATAAATGCAATTTAGGCAGAAAATAAAGTCAATGAAAAGTAGCATGGGAAAACTTGTAAAAATTCTTAGGGCATTTTATTTAGTATTAGTACTTTGGCCTTTTTGACTCTCCTTTGAAGTGTCTTAGTGTTTTTTTTTTTTTGAAGGCAGGCACCCCTATTAGAATCTCTCATGACATGTTACATCTTCTGTACAGTCCACATAGAACAATAGACAAGAAAATGAACAGAAAAATGAAGGTATTTGGATTTCTCTTTTTTATGGGTGGGGGGCAGTGGTGGTGTGACAGTAACTATGAGAAAATCTGTGGCTCTAAATGAAAAATAAAAGTAGAGAATTTCATTTAAAAGTCAATCATTTGGTAAGTGAACAAGTATTTATTAAATGCTTACTATGTGCCAGTAGTGGAGACACAAAGTGCTAAGTACTGGAGATATAAAGGCGAACA
The DNA here is from genome assembly GCF_900497805.2 of Vombatus ursinus. Taxonomy (NCBI): domain Eukaryota; kingdom Metazoa; phylum Chordata; class Mammalia; order Diprotodontia; family Vombatidae; genus Vombatus; species Vombatus ursinus. The sequence continues at coordinate 18,020,427 of NW_020954641.1, forward strand.
CAGTCCCTAGTCTCATGGAGCTCACATTCTAATGGGAGAAACAACAATGCAAAAAATGCAGAAGCAAAATGTGTGCAGTATAAGTGGAAGACACTAGTGGAAATATGGATTGACAATCAGAAAAGGCCTTCTGCCATGACAGATAATTAAGTTTGGCATTATGTGGACAATCAGCTACTAATTGATGGACTTCAATTTCTTTTCATTAGATAGTATTTCTTAATGGCCTGTAAGAACTCAGTTGTTATGCTCAAATTAAGGAGAATTCAAAGAAGTATGACAGGAGAAGAGTAAGAATGCTCTGCTAGTATTCTAATGATGTCAGAAGAAATTGAGGAAAGACTAATTCATTAGATAAATTATCTGTAGTGAGCTAGTGGGAGGACATAGACAGGATGCACTGGAAGGACAGGAATAGAAGGATCACAATCTGTACCTTGAGAGAGAATTTCAAATTGATGCCCAAAGTCACATAGGTAGGAAATAGGGATTTGAGCCCCTATCCACTGATGCAAAATCCAGTGCTATGCCACTAAAATGAGCTAAAACTTTAGGTTAGAAAGGAGTGCTGGTTTTATTTAGGGGAATTAACAAGTTACAATAAGTCATTCAGTCAGTCAGTAAGCATTTATTAAGTACATGTTATGTGCCAGGTTCTGTGCTAAGTGTTGAGGATTCAAAAGCAAAAACCATGCAATTAGCAGCAATGTTGGGGCACAGCAAAGGCCTCCTACAGAAGGTGGGATTTAATGGGAGCCTTGAAGGAAGTCAAGGAAGCTAGGAGTCGTGGAAGAAAAGCATTCCAGGCATGGGAGATAGCCTGAGAAAAGTCTTGAAGATAAGAGATGGAGTCATATATATGAGGAGCTGCAAATAGGCCCCTTAGTTGGATTGTAGAGTTCATGGAGTGGAATAAAGCCTGAGAAGACTAGAAAGATAAGAAGGACCCAGGTGATGAAGGGCTTTAAATTGTAAAGAGAGGATTTTCTATTGGATCCTAGAGTTAATATGGAGCCCCTAGGGTTTATTAAGAAGGGGATCCCATGTCAGATCTACACGTGCAACTGTGCTTATTGAATCCAGTGCAAATTAATACATTGGGCCCTCACTTGTAGAGCTATTTATTTCTCGATTAACTTTCTATCACACTACCCATAACTTCAATTCCAAACAAACATTCTCTTTTCAAGGCCCTTATTGTACCTCTTTCCTACTTCCTCTCACAAGAGGACCCTCATTTAAATTTTGTCTCATCTACTGTGAGCTCTCTTCTATTCAATATCAAATTTCTTTATAATGTTTGATGTTATTTCCTTTTTATCCCTAGTCTCAGACAAAGGAATGGCCATCTTCCTCATAAAGGACAATCCATCTACTTGTGACATAAAATACTACCCTCTCCAATTTCCTCCAGAATCCTGACTCTTCAACCTTTTTCTCTTTTTTACTTCCAGTTCCTTATCCATTTTTTCTCATCTGATGCCTATAAAAGTGCCCAGATCCCCCACATCCTTTAAAAATAACCCTTCACTTCTACCTGATATTCCCAGGAGTTTTTATTTATTATATTATATCTATTCTCCCTTTCATCCCAAAATTTCTAAAAAGGATTGCCTACACCTACTGTCTCCATCATACTTTCTTTTCAACCACATTGCCATCTGGCTTCCAACTGTACTATATGCTCAAAACTGCTATTCCCAAAGAAGGAAAAAAGGGGTAGGCAAAAAATCAAGTTGATGAACTTTTGTTCAGTATGAAAGAGCCTTTATTCAGGGTTACAAATAATATTTTCACTGATAAATTAGATGACCTTTTCTCAATTCTCAATTGCTTTTGAACTCTCTGAAGCTTTTGACATGGTTGAACAGCTTCTCTTCATGGTTATACTATACTCCATTTGGCTTCTTCAATATTGTTCTGTTTTGGTTCTCCTCCTACATGTCTATACTTTGTTAGTCCTGATTTTTTATTCTTATCCATCTATTATCAAATAAGTGATGCTGTCCATCAATATCCGTTTATAGACTCTCATTTCCTTTCTATGGTAACTCCTTTGCTCAGCTTGTTAGCTTCCATGGATTCAATTTTGCATATGGTGAATTTGGGATTCTTGTGTGAGATCCAGGTGAGGCCCAGCAGCAAAGTACTGATGTGAAATGCAGCATTGATTGTAGGACTCTGTCATCTCTAGGTCTATGTCTACTTTTCTTTTTCTCTCTCTCTCCATTCCATACATATACACATATGTGTGTGCATGCATATATATGGCATATATGCATATATGATGGCATATAATCATATGTGTCTATATGTATATATCTACATAGATGACTATATAGGAATATAAATTACTTTATACACAAGTATGTAAGCATATACACACATTTACAAGTATATATGTATGATATATCCACACAGGTGACTATACATATATCTTAGAAATACATATATACTTAAATATACATATAGTTACCCAAATATCTTTATGTATCTGTATAGATAAATAATACATATGCATATACATACACACATATTATATGCATTTATAGAGATGTGTTTGTATTTTAGATAATATATAATTTTATATATATGTAATACGTATATGATATTACCTATGTATGTGATATAAATGTATAATAGGTATCTATTATACAGTCCTAATCCCAATCCTGAGTCTTATACCAGCATGTCTACTGGACATCACCTGCATGTCTCATCAGAATTACAAATTAAACATATTCAAAATGGAACCAATTTTCTTTCCCACGAAATGCACCCCTACTCTGAGCTTCTCTGTTTCTATTGAATGCACATCCTTCCTTTCCATCACTCAGGTTCAACGCTTTAGACCTAACTCTGACTCTTTCTACTCCCTATATCCCCATATCTAATCAATTGGCATATCTTATGCATTCTACTTTCACAAAATCTTTCATTCATCTTCTTTGCTCCATCAAAATTTATATCAATATTACCTATTTATCTATTACCATTAACCTAACTCAAGCATTGGGATGGGTTAGCTGGGATAATCTCTTACCTGGATTATTACCATAGTATCCCAATTTTTTCCTTTTTTCCTATTTCTTACCTTTCCAACTTTCTAGTTTCAGAATGAATTTGAGAATGAATATTAAAGGTTGGAGAATAGAATGGATTCTGGCAATTAAGTAGTTTTAAAGTCTTGGAAGCAGGGGTAGCTAGGTTGCTCAGTGGATAGAACACCAGCTTGGGAGTCAGGAAGACTTCCTTTCAAATTCATCCTCAGACACTTACTAGCTGTATGACCCTGGCAAGCCATTTAACCCAGATTGCCTTAAAAAAAGTATTGGGAACAATATAGCTGTCTGTCTGTCTGTCTGTATGCATGTGTATGTGCTTTTATGTGCATACCTAAATGTCACACAGACACATCCATAGAAGTTCCTGAGTCAAACCAACTTTAGGAATTAACCAACTCAAAAGATCAGGACCATTTGGAACAACAGCCACTCCAGCCAGATTTTAAATGCCTGAATCTGATTATGCGCTGAGACAAGCAAACACAGATGCTAATCTGAACCTAATCTCTGTAGGAGTGAGAGCACGATCAGCAACCTGAGAAGGAAAAGGCAGTGCAGCATAGCAAAAAGAGTGCTGGCCTAGCAATCAGGAGACCCGAGATCTGGGAATGGCCTTACAATGAACAACCTGTTATCTGGGACAAGCTATACAGTCCTTCAGTACTTTAGTTTCCATAATATGTAGAATGAAAGGTTGGACAAGATGATCTCCAGCTTTTCTTCCAACTCTAAAAATACTTCAGTGGAATATTTCTATCTGCCCATCTGCTCTCTTAGCTGAAAACCATAGAATAAAATAACCTCTTTAATGTAAAACCCACACAAATAGACTACCTCTTTAATTTGTTCTATAAACCCCTTGAGAATACATGTGGTTTGATTTAGGCAGTAATTGTGTTCCTGCATAGTTCTGCGTAAATCAAACTTTTGTAAATTGAATCATATTTTAAACACAAAAGATTTCTTTTTAAAGGAACCCTGCAGTGAAATCTTTTGTCAAGTGAATACTACTTTAGTGATCATAATAACACCCCTTAAGAAAGCTGTTTAGTAATTCTGAATTATGGCACTATTTATTGAGTCTTCTTAAGTCTGGGCCACAACTATATAGATATTCAAATATATGGTTGAGGGTTTCACTTGAAGACATGATGGGACCTGGAGTCCCTTTTGGAAGTTAAATCTCGGAATTTTATTAAGGATGGAGGTAAATCTTTAAAAACAAGCATATCAAAGTTTCAATAGCAGAATGGGTAAAATTCTGGTAGCTTCTCTGGCTATTGTTTATAGCCAATTCTATGAGACTGGGATAAATTTCTAGGTCCAAACACAGTGACTGAGGAGGAGCAATATGTCAGAATGGAAAAAGAACACTGACTCTAGGGTCAGGAGACCTGGTTCCTCAGATTAGAGGATGTGATCTAGAGCTGGAAGGGAACAAATCCCATCTCAGTATTATGAATGAATGAATGAAAAACATTTGTTAGTTGCTTAGAATGTGCTAAATTCTGTTTTAAGTTCTGGGGATAAAAATAGATAAAGCAAGATGTTCCCTGCTCTCAAGGAGTTTACACTCTCAATGGAAGAGATAACAATGAAAGAAAATTTAGCTACAGGGCATATGAAAAGGCCCAGAAATCCTAAGCGTTCAGGAGTGAGGCAGATGAAAAGGCCTAAGGGGCTTTAGATGAAAACATAAGGAGGTTAGATGATAGAGCTGAGGGATGTCAGGGCAGAGGCAGATGTAATCCCCTGGAAGACCGTGGCAAGGCAGATAGTGACACCTGATGGTCTTCCATTATCATCAGAAGGAATAAAGTTATTTTTGATTCTCACCTCATCCAAGACATACTATTGAGCAGTAGGAATACAGAGCAGCTAGGTGGTACAGTGGATAGAGTACCAGACCTAGGATCAAGAAGACCTGAGTTCAAATCTGACCTCAGATACTTACAAGTCTTTGCTTTAGTTTTTTTTTTTTTTTCATTTATAAAATGAGCTGGAGAAGAAAATGGCAAACCGCTCCAATATCTTTGCCAGGAAAACCCCAGATGGGGTCACAGAGTTAGACACTACTCAACAGCAACAATAGGAGTAAATGAGAGAACAAAATGAGAACGCTTCCCAGGTTGTCCCAACTGAATTCTAAAATAATCCAGGACTTGGGAAGAGGTGGAGGGAGGAAGGCCAGAGATTTGGGGTCACACTTGTCAGGCATGTTGGAGAGAAAATAAGTAGAAACTCTATTGAGTAGTCTGAACTATAGTCAAATAGGAACTCAATCAAATCAGCTCAGAAATAGTTTAGCCTACTATCTTGTGGGAGAACTTAAAGAGTCCCAAATTAGAAAAAGAACACATAGATATATAATCTAGATCTATATATTTTTTATATATTTGGTAATGTAGAGTGATGTACTGAATTTAGAAAAAATGTTGATTGAGATGGACTGTTTTATTTTCATCTTTGTATCTCCATTGCTTAGCACAGTGAATGGCACATGGTAGGTGCTTAATAAATGCTTGTTGAATTGAACCAAATTTGTTTCTCTCTGAAGGATTGACATAGACCACTAGCCAATGCAAAAAGCCACACAATGAGCAGTGTCAATTCATGCATTTTGATGCTGTAGTTATAATGCAAAAAAGAGCCTTTCTGTATGTGGGTGCTATCTAGAAAGGTTTGACCTCTTTGGTGATACTTGTTAAAGTGGCAATGTTAATAAAAATATTCTTGAAAATGAAAATCAAAGATATATATTTAGAAGTTGGATGCACATTTTTTGTTTATTATTTCATGGCATTTTCTCAACCTAGTCATTTGCTGCCATAAGGCTTCTGGAGAGACCTAGAAGTTATTTATCATATTCCATCTTTATGTTTTTATTTTCAAGTATTTAGATCACTGGAGGAATTACCTCTCCTTTATTCCTTACTAACTAACATGAAGGCTCCAAATTGGTTACCACTAGCAAACATTTCTTTTGAAAAATAACCTCTAGACACCTTCTCTTTACAACTATTCAATTCATTAAGGCTGTACAATCAAAATAGTGTCCAAGGTATATCTATTGAAAGAGCTGGTAACTCAGGGCTATTGAGTTGCAAATCCAGTACTACCATAAACCTGTTTGTTGCCACTGGGCGAATCACAATCTTGCAATGACTCATTATCCTTATCCATAAAATGGAAATTGTAATGCTAATAGTCCTCATAAGTAGTTCCAAAGATGAGTGAAATGTGGTAGTTAAGGACCATAAATTCATCAAATGATGTGCCAAAGCCCATCCAAAAGATCACAGATTAAGATATGGAAGAAATCTTAGAAATCATCTAGTATTTGTAGTCTAATCTCTTTCTTTTAAAAATAGATGAGGAAACTAAGGCGTAGAGAGGTCAAGTGACTTGCCTAAGGCCACATAGCCAGTAAATGACAGAAAGTATGACTCCAAATTCCAGTGCAGTATCCTCTGACTCCAAATCCAGCTCTCTTCACACTGTGCTTTTCTGTTTCTCATGTGAAGTGGATTTATAAGGCAATAACTCTAAGAAACACAACTATTTTCACTACATTGGGATGTCATTCACCACCTTCAGTTCTAATCAATGCAAAAAATGTGTTACTAGTTTGTTGTTTCAAGGAGTACTTATGTAATTCTTTTTTGTGCACTGCAATACATTGCCTTCACTTCAACATCAAAATTGGTTTACTGAGTACTGCAGCAGGACATGAAAACAGGAGGCTTTATTAGTTCATTGACAATTCAGTTTGAAAGACATCATTTAAAACCTTATGCTGCTGTCTGGGAATTCACTGATAAAAAATGATACTCTCTTTGCCCTTAAGGAACTTAGTTTGGTAACTTAAAGTCTTGAGAGAAATCTCTGGTCTGAACCAGAACTTATAACAATTGGGATTCTCTCTAGGTCTGAGAAAAGGATCCTCTCCATCTGCTTACTTTCTTGTCTGTCTCCAGCTACTGAAAAGACCATTCCCTCCATTGACCTCACTGGATTTTCACATTCTTCCTTCATTCTCAGGGTTCTGTGTCATACCCCTCTCCAATGTCCTATTGGGATAGATTGTTATCTAGCCTGGGGACCCACATTACAGAAAATGACTAGGATCAACGTGGAAAGAGGGCATCTGGCATGGAGAGTCCTTCCCCCTTAGGCTCTAGATTGGTCATGAATCTGTGCACCAAGCAATATTTCCTGAGTTTCTGCTTTGAGAAGACAGCATGGTATAGTACATCAAGTATTGGATTTGGCATCAGAAGACCTGGGTTTGAATTGCCATTACTGTTGGGCTTGGATTAAGGAAGATCCAAATTCAAATCCTGTCTTAGACACTTACTCATTATGTGATCCTAGTCCCTTAACTTTTCCAGCCCCAGTTTCCTCATTTTTCAAATGATGAGGTTGGATTCAATGGCTTCTACAATCTAGCTCTAAGCCTAGCATCCTGTAACTTAACTATCTGTACAACCCTTGACAAACCACTCAACCTCTCTAGGTTTTAGTTTCTTCTGAAGGTTTGGACTAGATGATCTCCAGTATCCTTTATAACCTTATACCCTATTATCCCATAGTTAAGCCTCTTTGGAATGCTCTATGATTATTATAGGCTGCTTTCAGGGACCCAATACCTCCCTAATCTAATGTATAGAAGTTTTGAATTCAGGTAGTGCTGGCAAAAAAACCATGGAGGTTTTTTGCAACTCTAGAACTTCCATGTGCTCCCTGAATTATCATTCTCATGGATGGATTCAGAGAGGCTTAATTTGGAGCTTCTGTGGTGCATTACATTGGAAAAGATAGTCTAAGGAAGAAACAGTGGCAGTTCTGCAGTTTTTTCATTAAATTTATAAGATATATGGTATGTCTTGGAACTTACACTATTCACCTTTATAACTGCAAATGATTCTGAGAAACATTCTACAAAATTGTATTTTCTGAAATGGAGGACCTAAGGAACCGTCTGAAAAGGTCAGTGGTATTATTGCTGCATCTCATAGTATTTATACATCACATATAGCAATGATTTCAATAAAGACTTAGAATATTAGAATGCATATGAATTGCCCAATTTTTGTTAAGAGAGTCATGCTGGCTCAGTATACCATGACATGATTTCAGGATGGCCTGGATTGTCTTCTAGGAAGGAAGTCCTTCATACTATATTACAAGTAATAGTAGAATTCCATGGAAGAGGAAGATAAGAAAATACTGCTTTCATTTATCTAGTGGGACTTTTCCAATGTGAGGACAGATAGTCCACAAGAGATTTCTGGAATGTCAATCATTTTCTTTTCTTCCCTCCCCCGGCCCACTTAACAGTATTTTATTTTATTTTCCAATTGCATGTAAAGATAGTTTTCAACATTCATTTTTATAAGATTTTGAGTTTCAAATTTTTCTCCATCATTTCTTTCCTTTTCCCTCCCCAAGATGGCAAACAACCTGATACAGGTTATACATATATATATTTCTACATTAGTCATGTTGTCAAAGAAGAATCAGCACAAAAGGGAAAAATCACGAGAAAGAAAAAACAAAAAACAAAAAAAAATGAAAATAGTATGCTTCAGTCTGCATTCAAACTCCTTAATTCTTTCTCTGGATGTGGATAGCATTTGGAATGTCAATCACTTTCAATGGCTTATGGAGAAAGGAGCAGGTGATATGAACTCATGGTAGCCACTTGTCTATTTGGATGATTCATTCTTTTTTGGAAGACATTGGAAGAATATGAGGAAAAGTTATTGAAAGTACTAGAATGTGGGTACTAACCCAACACTATTGATTAGGTCATAGATACAGAGCTGGAAGAGACCTTGGAGGTCATTGGATTCAACCCCTTCATTTAAAAATGAAGAAACTGATCACCAAAGAGGATTGAGGGACTTGCTCATGGTCATCCAGTTAGTAATTAAAGTACCTGAAGTAAGATTTGAACCCACATCTTAACTCCTATGCTAGTGCTTTAATACTATGCTAAACTGCCTCTCAGGATGATGCGTTGATTTTGTACAATTTCTGTCATAGGAGTGAGTACTGACTGAGAATATGGAAGTGCTTGTTACTTGGCCACATCGAAAGAATTATCATAACTTTACCATTTGGTTGGTGCTATCAGATTTGTGAAAAATTATACCATCATTACAAAACTTCAGCGATCTGAGTCATTGGGTATGCTGTTGTGAGAAATTGCAAATAGAAGGGCAGAAGAGAGATTTAAAAATGGTATCCCAGTCAGAGAGAGCAGCATGGACTTTATCACTAGATACCCTTTGGAGACTTCTCAGATAAGAAACATGACAAGGACATCAAATAATTAATTGATTCATGAATGTACTTGTATTAGATTTCACTAATCTAAGTGAACCTTATATGTTGTACACTGATGACAGCCTGGATGGCCTAAAGGCTTTTTTGTACCAGGAAAGCCACTGCTACAATAAATCTGCAGATGGGAAATTAGTCACTTTGAGTCCTATTATTCCATCCAGACATCGGGGTTTTGGCATTGAATTGAACCATGACTGAAAATTGATTCTAGGACAATTTCTGTAATGGATGGACAACAACTCTTTCACATAGTATGTCTACATTCTAAAAATTCAATTACATTTGAATTCAGCAATAATTCAATTATTAGGTGTCCTCCATATGCAAGGAACTGTATTGGGGATACAAAAATAAAAATTAAAACAGTTCTTTCTCTTAAATACTTTATATTCAACAAATACCAAGGTAATTGCTACCAGTTCTGTACTAAGATGTGTAACTATTCTGGTCAGTTGAGGTCAGTGTATATTATAAGTCAGAAGTCATCATGTAGGCATAGATTTGATGTCCTATAGGTCCCATGTCAACAAATCCCATGCTCATCGTGATTGCTGAATCATTTGCACAAAAGGAGTAAAGGCAATCTGTGACTCAAAGGGATCAAGGCTCTAAGGAAAGAAAATCTAGTAGAGTCTGGGATTTCTGTGAGTAGTATATCATCTCTGAGTGTAAACTATATAGACATAAGCTAATCTTCTGTACTGAGATTGAACAGGGATGACTGGCAGTGGATTTAATTGCAGTATGAACTCATACAAGCTGTGATGCTGTCCAGGGAGAGGAGATATGATCATTAAAAAACTGAGCCTGACTTACCTGGTCAAATGACTGTTATCTGAGTCATAAAAACTGAAACTCATTAATTGATTATCATAAGAGTAAGAAATCTCATTCTATTTTACAACAAGTGTCTCTGATAAAGGCCTCATTTTAAAATATAAAGAGAACTAAGTCAAATTTATAAGAATACAAATCATTTCCCAATTGATAAATGGTCAAAGGATGTGAACAGGCAGTTTTCAGATGAAGAAATTAAAGCTATCTATAGTCATATGAAAAAATGCTCTAAATCAGTATTGATTAGAGAAATGTAAATCTGAGGTACCACATCACACCAACAGATTGGCCAACATGACAAAACAGGAAAATGATAAATGTTGGAGAAGATGTGGGAAAATTGGAACACTAATACATTGTTGGTGGAGTTGTGAACTGATCCAATCATTTTGGAGAACAATTTGGAGCTATACCCAAAGGGCTATCAAATTGTTCATACCCTTTGACCCAGCAATACCACTTCTAGTACTGTATCTCAAAGAGATCATAAAAATGGGAAAAGGACCCACATGTACAAAAATATTTGTAGCAACTCTTTCTGTGGTGGCAAAGAATTAGAAATTGAGGGGATGCCCATGAAATGGGGAATGGCTGAACTGGTTTTGGTATATGAATGTAATAGAATACTATTGTGCTATAAGAAATGATGAGCAAACAGACCAGAAAAAATCTGGAAAAACTTGTATGGACTGATGCTGAGTGAAGTGAGCAGAACCAGGACAACATTATGCACAGTAATAGCCACATTGTATGATGACTAACTTTGATAGACTTAGCCCTTCTCAGCAATGCAAGGATCTAAGACACCTCCAAAAGTCTCATGATGGAAAATGCTATCCACATCTAGAGAAAGAACTATAGAGTTTGAATGCAGATTGAAACATACTATTTGCTCTTTTTTTCCTTCTGTTTTGTTTTGTTTTGTTTCTTCTTTCTTATGGTTTCTCCTAATGGTTCTAATTCTTCTTTACAACACAAGTAATATGAAAATATGTTGAATAGGAATGCATATGTAGAGCCTATATCAGATTGCATGCCCTCTTGGGGAAGGAGATGTGGAGGTAGGGGGAGAAAATTTAGAACTCAAAATCTGATGGAAGTGAATATTGAAAACTAAAAATAAATTAATTAATAAAGAAAAAGAAATCTTACTCTAGGGATCAGACTAAAAGTAATCAGTGTTACCTAAAGCCTTCCAATTTATAGCTGTGAAAGTCCTTTGGACACTTTTGGATTGTCAAGAGAAAGATCTAATATGAGATAGATTCTACCTGAAAAACTTAAGTAGAAACAAACCTTTGATATTGGTGAACACAGACTCCCTGGCTGTGAAAGTGGATCAGAATACTATGATCAGCATCCTAGTGATAGATAGGCACTCCAAAAGAATGTAAACTCCTTGAGGTCGAGGACTCTTGCATTTTTATTTTGTAACTTAGTTCAGTGCATGGCATACAATAGGCATTTAACAAATATTGATGATTAGTGAATGATTATCCAAGCTAGAATTAGAGGATTCTTTCATCATAGTCAATGCATTATGGAAGAAATGTTTCTTATAGAATGACTTCCCTGTCAATACCCACATTGATTAGTGTTGAGATTTTAAAATCATATAACTTTATATTTATATCTGGGATGGATATTAAAGGTTTATCTAGTCCAAACCCCTGATTTTATAGATGAGGAAACCAAATTTTAAAGGGATTAAATGATTTTGTCCCAGGTTGCACTGGAAATAAGTAGCAGAGTCAGGATTGGAACCTGGGTTCCCTGACTGCAAGTCCAATGATCTTTCTGCTGTACCATCCTTAGAGCAAATTACTCAGATATAAGTGACCCAGGAGGAATTAAAAAATTAAGATTGTGCCTTACTATGCCCAAGAAGATCCATAGCCAGATCATTTCAATTTTGTCCCCTTAAACATGCTGGGGAAGTGGAAGCCCAAGGATTGATGCTAATAATTCCAAGAATAATGTCACAGGATTTGTATCGTGTACGATTAAATTTTTGTAAGAGCCTTCTTTGCCCATTGACCTATGCTTTGGAGTGTCAAGAAGATAGAAATCTAGACCCAAGACTACAATGGAGAGAATGGCCGAGGGAGACCTAATGCTTAGCTATGACCTCATCCCAGAAAAGTTCAGATAGGAAAAATCAGTGGTATATTTGACTTTACCACTGAGAACTTCAGCCAGATCTTCCTGCCAAGAAATCTTGGTGTTCCAAGAAGACAGAAGATTATGGGCCAGTGTACAATGTGTCTCAAAAATCTCTTAACAGTTTAATAGTTTAAAATGAGTCACTACAATGGCAACATAATGGAATTACTACTCATTGGGAACTGATATGGACTACTAAGTGAATAGGTGTACAGGTGTGACAATAAAATGAATTCAGGAGAGTGAAGGCATCTAACCTACAGAAAGTCCAATCCATGGGGTGCAGGTGAATAACTGGCTCTGGAGGAACACAATATGGAGATGATCTAGATAAAGATTTTGTCCCAGGCGAAGCCCAAGTAGAGATAGTGAATGCGGAAAAATGCGGAAGGCTGTAAGTCCTGCCTTGCCAGTAGGAAACCTCTTCCTGGGAAGAAGAAAGAGGCTAAATTTAGAGGCAGTCACTATTCTGCCTGTTTTCCTCCTGTTTGTCCTAGTCTACATAAGATGCTTATTCACATAAGGCATAAAATAACCCTAATGACCTTTAGTTATCCATACACCTAGAACCATTAGGCTGCCAACTAAAGTCCCTAAAGATTATTTTTTCTCTAAACCTAGTAGAAGTTCACATAGCATTCAGAAGTTATATTAAATCATGGCAGAAGTGCTAGGACTATTGGGCCAACTATTAGTCTGTTTTATGATGCCCAAGGAATGGGAAAGCATTTCAGTCAGAGAATATGTAGATGCTTATTGACACAAAGCAGCATATTCCATTCTTAGTAGCATAACACAAATAAGAGTACATGTAAAGTCTATGTGTACTTTTAATTAATTTAAATTTGAGTTAACTTTTATTATGAATGAAGATAATATATTGTGTATCACAAACTATCTGTGAACCTTATATCTGGGTGGTATAGCAGAAAGAGGACATGTGCTCAAATCCTGGATTTGCTATTTATTACCTTTGTGACCTTGGGCAATTTCTTTTACCTTTCCAGCCTCATTTTCCTCATCTTTAACATGATAGAAGTTGGACAAGATGATCCCTTCAGGTTCCTTCCACTTCTGGATCCTATGTCTCTGTTATAATTTATAGAAACTGTACATTTTTAACTAGGGGGTGGGCTGGGAAAGAAGGTAATAGAAGACATCTCTTTTGTTGTCTTCATTCCATTTTCCTGTGTCGGTATGTGGAGGAGAGATGGTTGAGGGAAGCCTTAGAATTTTCTATCCCAGAAGTATTGGAGAAACAATCTAGGGTAATTTGGATGGTTCTCATTCTATTCACTTTTCTCACTTGTCCCCAGAGGGGCTTTAAAAATATTTTGGAGAGAAATTGAAGTGATTTTTTAAGTTTTGACAACAAAGAAAATACTGACATGATTTGGAAATACAGTGCCTAGGCACCTGGGGAAAAGAGGAGAGCATATTATAGAATAATCATTGTCCTGATCTGGTATTGACAATGTAGTCCAGTATATAAATATGAGGAATGAGGTGTGTTCCTGATTCCTGAATAAATTTTTGTGTGTTTTCTTGTGTGTTTTTATGTGTTTTTTTCTTCTTTTTGCTATGCTGGAGGTTAATAGAAACATTTGCATGAAGGAGAATATTCATAGCGGAAACACCATTTCTTGCTATACTACACTTGAGCTGTATACACCAGGAGAATTTGTGCCTTCTGTCATAATAGGGATGAGATCTATGAAATGTGCATAGGTTGGACTATATGGCCACTAAAGACTGTCTCTCCATTTCTGTGATTCTGAGATCTTCCTCTGGAAAAGACTTAGCAACACCATCTCCTGGGAGCAGCTGAGTATTGAAGGGAGGACCCTATGGAAGAGTTCAGAGAATTGTTGGATGAATGGCTACTGCCTGGTGGAAATGCAGAGAGCTATAGGAGGAATGATAATGGCCATCATCTGCTGGGAGTCATGAAGAGCCATATGCCGAGAAATTATTAGAGAAAACACTTGTTACAAATTAGTATTAGGATCATTGGATCATATAAATACCTAGAAAGCATATCAGAGGCCATCTAGATAATTCTGCTAATTTTATAAATAAAGAAACTGAGAACCTGAAACTTGCCCAAGGTCACACAGGTAGTAAGATGCAGAGCAAGGATTAAATCCATGTGCCCTGATTTAAAATCTAATAGCCTTTTCACTGACCCACAATGATTACTAGTGACAAAGGATGTGCAAGTTTTCTAAAAAATTAATTATACCAAAGTGGACAGGGATGTCTTCATAGGTTGTATTAGATTCCTCCCCACCTCTGCCCCACTTAATTGTTGATACCATAAAGGGGGTTCTTAGTGAGACAGATGTTGGATTAGTTGGCCCCTGAAATCTCTTAGAATTTTGAGATTTTGTGAAACTTTCTTTTGGGAAATATTATTCATTTGTTGGTATTACTATTTTCCATGAGCTCAGTTATAGATTTCACTTGTTTTCTTTGGCCTATAAATTAAGTTTTCCTTCCTTGAGCTTTGTAAAGTGTGGACTTGCAAGGGGAGCTGGTAACAACATATTGCCTCATGTCAAGTTCCCAGATTTTTTCGGTGGGGATACAAATCAAGAAAAGTGAAACATATTTCCTATCCCCAAAGAGTGCTAGATTTGAAATCTGATAATCTGCGTACAACTCTTGCCTCTGTGACCTTTGATAAATCACTTTATTTCTCTAGGCCATGGTTTCTTCATCTATAAAATGAAGAGGTTGACCCAGATCTCTAAATTCCTCTTTATCTCTAAATTCTAAATATGTCATATAAAAGCCTCTTTGTCAGAGAGATTAGATAATAAAATCCATTCCATATTGGAAAAGTAGCATACTTCAATTATACATTTCTCAAACTTTTTTTTCTCATAAAAACACATTTTTGTCATTGCTGTGCTGCCTCTCTTTCCTGGGGTGTGAGGTAGGGGGAGTATTTCCTTCTGTCACTATCATTTGTTGACTTGCAAACTAGCTGTTCTTATATTTAGTCTTATGTAGGTAGGCCTCCCTACAGACACAGCTTTGTGGTTTGCTACCAGTACTCATTTCTCTTTGATTTTATTTGCCTTGTGAACTAATCTGCTTTCCAATATAATGACAATCTCTTCAGGAGACAGAATTTTAGATGGTGTGACCTCCTGCGAGAGAATCTGTTGCTTTCTGAACTTGGCATTCAGTTATTTGCCTTGGGAACATGTAGGTTCCTTAGTCTTCCATATCTTGACTCTTTAATATGCTCAAAATAATCTTGATGTAGTGAAGACTTCTTGAACCTTTTATATCTTGAATTTTATACAGCCTTGCACTGATGGCCAGGAGTAGCTGGCCATCGTATTGTAGTTGATTTCTGAAAATAAAAGTAACATACAGTATTATACATGCATGAATCTATATTTTATATATGTATGTAAATATATACACACATACATGCATATATGTACCTATAAATGTAGTATATGCACATAAATATGTATATACGTGTATCCATAGCTGCACAGAACTGAAAAAGACAAATCTATTTGGGCCTTGTATGTAGCAGGCAACGTATAAATTGCAGTTGAAATTTTAAAGGAACTGAGACTTCAAAGGGGAAGGTAGTAGGTTTTTAAAATTATTTTTCAGGTGAAATTATCAATGTACTATAGTGGATTGGTCAAAAGACTTGGAGCCCAAAGATATGGGTTCAAATCTGGCCTCTATCACTGAGCAAATCACTTCACTTGTCTGAATCTGAGTCAGTTAAGCTGGGATAATAATATTTAGACTGCCTAAGAGCTAGAAGGAAATTTGGAAGTCACCTAGTCTAATCCCTTTGCTTTATAAAGAAACTGGAGAGCAGATAGGCAATGGGATTTACCCAAAGTCAGACAGGAAATGATAAAGATGGAGTCCTTCGACTTAAGAGCCTGTCTCCCAATGGCATTGTTGTGCAGAAAGGACTTTGTAGACTCTAAAGAGCTAAAACCACACTTCTAGAAACTATCAGTTCTATTGTCATACCACTAGATCACAGTGCTTCCTTAGTCTGGGAGTAAGTTTTTGAGGCATTCTGTGAGCAAAGCATCCATCACCTCGTAGCCAAGTTGGCAATATTCCTCTCAGAGCTTAGTGAAGTTGGTTCTTGATTGACAGATGTACAGATGCATTCTTGCACAGATATATCACTGAAAATCATTATTAAGGTAGAATTCAAATGGTATTCTAATCTGCTAATACCTTTCTTTCCCCACTTTAAAGGAGACAGGGAGAAAAACCTGAAATAAAAATTTTCACAAGTTTGAAAAAAAAGTATTATACTTCATTAGTAGTGAGGGCTGTGTAGTTCTGAAAGGTTTGGGGGCCAGTTCTCTCTCATTAGCTTCCCTCCTCTGTGGGATGGCTTATGAATATTTTATATGTTGTTCTTTTTGTCACCATCATCATTAAATTAGCCTTATAATTTAAGCTAGAGGAAGACATGGCTTCTAGTCAATTTTTTTTTTATCATTAACTGCATGTGCATAGAGAAAAGGTTAATTCCCTTCCAGAAAGTTATCAACTCATGACTGTTTTTCTCATTTCTTCCTCATCTGAGAAAGGCTGTGATTTGCAAACTGTAAGCTAGCAGAGCTGATACTGGTTTCTTAAGACCATTAGATTTTCTATGGTGATGCTCTTTCTCACTTCCTAGTTCTTGTCACCATCTTCATCTCCTCTTCCTTGTCCTTTTATTTTTTTTTAAATTAACTTATTTATTTTTAGTTTTCAACATTCACTTCCACAAGATTGAGTTACAAATTTTCTCTCCATCTCTCCCCTCTCCTTCCCCTAATCTGCCCTCCCTTTTATCGCTCCCCCTTTCTCTTATCTCCTTCCCCTTCTATTTTCCTGCAGGGCAGGATAGATTTCTACACTCCATTGCCTTTATATCTTATTTCCCAGTTGCATGTAAAAACAATTTTTAACATTCATTTTTAAAACTTTAAGTTCCAAATTCTCTCTCTTCCTACCTCCAAACCCAGTCTCATTGAGAAGGCAAGCAATTAGATATAGGTTATACATGTGTAGTCATGCAGAACACTTCCATAATAGTCATGTTGTGAAATACTAACTATAATTCCCTCCATCCTATCCTGCTCTCCAGTTTATTTTATTCTGTCCTTTGACCCTATCCCTTATCAAAAGTGTTTACTTGAGATTACCCCTTCCCCCAATCTGCCCTCCCTTTTATCATTCCACTCCCACCCCCTTATCCCCTTTCCACCTATTTTCCTGTAGGGTAAGTTAGATTTCCATACAAAATTGAGTGCGTATGTTAAATCTTCCTTAAGCCAAATCTGATGAGACTAAGAGTCACTGGTTCCTTCTCACCTTCCCCATCTTCTCCTCTACTGTAAAATCTTTTTCTTGCCTCTTTTATGTGAGATAATTTACCCCATTCTATCTCTTCCTTTCTCCTCCTCCTAGTACAATTCTCTCTCACCCTTTGAATTTATTTTTTACATATCATCCCTTCATATTTAATTCACCCTGTGCCCTCTATATGTGTGTGTGTGTGTGTGTGTGTATGTGTATATACACACACAGCAAAGAGATCTCTGCAATCCTCCTCTGATATATATATATATATATATATATATATATATATATACACAATATGTATGTATATATTTCCTTCAAATACCCTAATTCTGAGAAAGGTCCATGAGTTACAAATATCATCTTTCCATGTAGGAATGTAAACAGTTCAACTTTAATAAGTTTCTTATGATTTTTTTTTCCTGTTTACCTTTTCATGCTTCTCTTGAGTCTTGTATTTGAAAGTTAAATTTTCTATTCAGCTCTGGTCTTTCCATCAAGAAGGCTTAAAGTCCTCTGTTTCACTGAATGTCTATTTTTCCCCTGAAATATTATACTCAGGTTTGCTGGGTAGGTGATTTTTGGTTGCAATCCTATCTCCTTTGACCTCCAGAATATTATATTCCAAGCCCTCCAGTCCCTTAATGTAAAAGCTGATAAATCTTGGGTTATCCTGATTGTGTTTCCACAATACTTGAATTGTTTCTTTCTGGCTGCTTGCAATATTTTCTCCTTGACCTGGGAACTCTGGAATTTGGCTGTAATATTTCTAGGAGTTTTCCTTTGGGGATCTCTTTTAGGAGGTGATCAGTGGATTCTTTCAATTTCTATTTTACCCTCTGGTTTTAGAATATCAGGGCAGTTTTCCTTGATAATTTCTTGAAAGATGATGTCTAGGCTCTTTTTTGATCATGGCTTTTAGGTAGCTCGATAATTTTAAAATTTTCTCTCCTGGATCTATTTTCCAGGTCAATTGTCTTTCCAATGAGATATTTCAGATTGTCTTCTAATTTTTCATTCTTTTGGTTTTGTTTTATAATTTCTTGATTTTGCAAAGATTTATTAACTTCCATTTGCTCCATTCTAATTTTTAAGGAATTATTTTCCTTAGTGAGCTTTTGGACCTCCTTTTCAATTTGACCAGTTCTGCTTTTTAAGGAACTCTTCTTCTCATTGGATTTTTGGACCTCTTTTGCCATTTGAGTTAATCTATTTTTTAAGGTGTTATTTTCTTCAATATTTTTTGGGTCTCCTTTAGCAAGTTATTGACTCATTTTTCATGATTTTCTTGCATCACTCTCTTTTCTCTTCCCAATTTTTCCTCTACTTCTCTTACTTGCTTTTCAAAATCCTTTTTGAACTCTTCCTTTGTCACCAAAGTAAGGGGCTATAGTCTGAGTTTTTTTTTTCCCGTGGCTTGCTCATGTTCCCAGTCAATTACTTTACTTTTAAACTTTTTGTTATGGTAGGGGTCTGCTTCAGTGTTGAGGGTATACTTTCCCAATTTTTGGGGTTTTGTGTAGCTGTTTTCAGAGGTACCTCTAGGGACCTGTAATTTTCAGTTCTTCCAAGGTGGTATGATCAAAGGAGTGGTGTTTACTCCTTTCCTGGTCTGTGCTCTGGTCTATGAGTGAACACAAGCACTCTTATCTGCCTTAGAACTGTGAGGAGGATTCCCTCTCCACTGCTGCACCACACTTACCTCTTTTATGTGCACTACACTTGCACTCCTTCTTGCCCCAGGACTGCGGCCCAGATCCAAGCACAGGCAAAGCCAAAGAGTCCTGCCTCAGCATCAGCAAAGAGATCTCTGCAATTCTCCTTTGATCAATCACTTGATACCCCCCACCATTTGTGGGGTGAGAGCTCTGGAAACAGCCACTGTGGTCATTGTCTTGGGGCTGCACTAGGGCCAGAGTTGGACCCTCACCCAGGTCCAAGAGACCTTTCTCACTGATGTTCTGAGTTGTCTTTGGCATTTGTAGGTTGAGCAGTCTACAAACCACCACAGCTCCCCTAGATTCAGTCCTGAGGCCTGCTCCAGGTTTGCTAGGCCCTTGTCTTTGCTGGCATGGCTCATGCTGAACTGCCCTCTTCTCCCAGCCTGGTGCAACAGACCTTTCCTGTTGATGTTACAGGTTGTCTTGGGCTGGAAATTTGCTTCACTCTGTCTTTTTGTGGGTTCTGCTGCTTTAGAATTTGTTTATAGTCAGTTTTGACAGGTATTTGGAGGGGTTTGGGGGAGAACTCAAGCAAGTCACTGCTTTTACTCTGTCATCTTGGCAGAGTATGTATATGGAAGTGTTTTGCATAACTACACATGTATAACCTATATTGAGTTGCTTGCCATTTCAATGAGGATGGGTGGGGAGGGATGAAGGGAGAGAATTTGGAACCCAAAGCTTTAAAAAGAAATGTTAAAAATTGTTTTTACATGCAACTGGGAAATAAGATATGCAGGCAATGGAGTATAGAAATCTATCCTTCCCTGCAGGAAAATAGAAGGGGAAGGGGATAAGAAAAGAGGGGGTGATAGAAGGGAGGGCAGATTATGGGAAAGAGTATTCAGAATGCACACCATCTTGGGATGGAGGGAGGGGCAAGATGGGGAGAAAATTTGGAACTCAAAATCTTGTGGAAATGAATGTTGAAAACTAAAAATAAATAAGCATTAAAAAATAATGTATGTAAAAGAATCTTAGGCTCTGGGGATCTTGGGATTGAATGCAAACATCTATGTGAGGAAGGTGGCAGGAATATAGAGCTTCCTGCATCTCTTAATGATGTCCTCAAATTTTCTGGCTTAAATTTAAGCATCATCAAAATGGTCCTTCAATACTGGCAATTTTGTTTAGACATAGTAGTAGAAGAAACAGCCCCTAAGCATTTGTGACAAAACATATCGAGGATGGAACAAGTACAGACTGTAGAAAATGGATCATGAATGGAGGGTTTGCATTGCAGTTGGAGGAAATGAGATCAGGTGTGGACACCCAAAGAGTTGGGTCTATTCCTAAGGTAAACCCTAAAATAGGAAGCAAGAGAATAGCAAAGATAAAGGAGGTATTAGGAAGTAGGTGTTCCAAGCTACTTGCCAGCCAGAGTGATTGTGTGCATGCTGGGGAGATTGTGTACACTCTCTTTTGGCAGGAACTGTATTAGTTTTGGGTGAGTGGTTAATGAAGTCCAGGGAAACTGATTTGGTTGACTCTTGTGACTGAGAGCAGGGTGAGAGCCTTTTGTTCCTCCTTTCTTTTTCACTTTTGTCCCTTTTCTGTTCCTTCTTCTTTTTCTATAGATTTTGCTCTATTGTTTCAGTCATGTCTGACTCTTTCTGATCCCATTTGGGATTTTCTTGGCAGAGAAACTGGAGTGGTTTGCCATTTTCTCCTACAGCTCATTTTACAGATGAGGAATTGAGGCAAACAGGGTTAAGTGACTTGCCCAGGGTCACACAGCCTACTAAGTGTCTGAGGCCAGATTTGAACTCAGGAAGATGAGTCTTTGATTTCAAGCCCAGCGTTCTTTCCCCTGTGCCAACAGCTACTGCTTTTTCTATGCATGATCCATCCTAAATTCCAGTGACTGGTCCTTCAGGAGGGAAAAGAGGGGACACCTGATTTTTTTGGAAGCTTGAAATAAAAGAAGTCCAGTCTGAGAGAAAATTGCATCAATGGTTATTCTTAATCTCCCTCCTATCTGAAGGTCACTTTTCTAAGTTTGTGAATTGGAGAGGAGTAGAAATTTATATCCCCTTGACTTTGAAGCTATATTTTCTAAGTTAGCAAAGTTAGTTTTATTGCATTTTTACTTTGCATGAATACATCACTACGTTTTAAACCTCAAACCTGAATTACTAGACTGTCCTGGGTTATGTCAGAATACTGCTTATGGAATAACTACAGAATTTGGGAAGCAATGAGGTGAGAGCCATAAGAGATGTTATGTCTGAATATCACAGTTACTAGCCTCCTGCATTCTCCATCCAGAAAAAGAGAGCTCTGGAGGAGGGGGATAGGATTGGAAAGGGAACACAAGCAGACATAGACCTTGAAGAGTAATTGTGGGCTATGGGCAGATGACAATAAGTCCAAAAACAAAGAATTTTGAAAAAACATAAAGCAAATATAAGGGGAAAAACAAATATAAGGAAAGTATAGGGAGGAAGCGTGACTGTCCTTAGACTGATAGACTGGAAGTTAAAAGAAGACCATAGGATCATTGCTGTAGAGCTGGAGGGAACCACAGAGGCTATCTACTTAACTCACTCTTTTTTTTTTTTTCACAGATGAGACCAAAGGAGGTTAATGGAGTTATCCAAAGAGGAAGCAAGTGCCATAGGTAGGATCTGAACTCAGATCCTCTGACTGTAACTGCTATTTTCACTATGCTTCCTCCAATAGCTAAGTTACAGCTTACTCAACTATTGGACTTTGAGCAAATCATCCAAACTCACTGGTTCTTCGTTTCCTTCTCTGTCAAAACATATTAAGAAACATTACCCTCCCCATCTCACAGGGTTTTCTAAGTAAAACAAAATCAAGTGAAATAAGAACCAGAAGATCATAGATATATGATTAGAAGAGACCTCAGAGGTCATCAAGCCCAATCCCCTCATTTTACATGTGAAGAACTTGAGGTCAGAGAGGTTAAGTGGCTTGCCCAAGTCACATCCGTTACACATAACAGCATCTTATGGTAGGATAGGACCTCAGAGGCCATCTGCAACTCCTACCTCTCTAAGAATTTCCTCTACAATAACACTGAGAATTATTTATACAGACTATTCTTGAAGATCTGCAGTGAGAGAGAACCTCCTATCACCATGTTTTTGATAGCTCTAATGGTCTAGAAGCTTTTCCCCACATGAAGTCTAAACCTGTTTATGAAACTCCTTTTAATTTTGTTTTCTGGAGTTCCCTGGAACACTCAGCAGTCTTCTAAATTGATACTGATGCACTACTATTTTGCCTTTCTGAGTTGGATTGTGAGGTTTTTATGCCCTAGTACATGGTCAATTTTTGTGCCACTTACCACTGAGAAAAAAGTATATTCCTTCCTATCCCCATTCAATTTTCTCCAAAGGTCTACCAGATCTAAATTTTCAAAAATTCTATTCACGTCCTTATCTTCTTTCTTGCTTATTTTGTGGTTAGATTTAGCTAGTTCCAGAGAGGAGGAGGTTGAGGTCCCTGACTAGTATAGTTTTGCTGTCTATTTCTTCCTGTAACTCCCTGAACTTCTCCTCTAAGAATTTGGATGCTATACCACTAGGTGCATGTAGATTTAGTAATGATATTACTTCATTGTCTATGGTATCTTTTAGCAGGATGTAGTTTCCTTCCTTATCTCTTTTAATAAAATCTGTTTTTGCATTTACTTTGTCAGAGATCAGGATTGCTACCCCTGCTTTTTTCTTTTTTTACTTCAGCTGAAGCATAATATATTCTACTCCAGCCTTTTACCTTTACCCTGTGTATATCCCTCTGTTTCAAACGTATTTCTTGTAAATATGTTGTAGGATTATGGTTTTTAATCCATTCTACTATCTGCTTCTGTTTTATGGAAGAGTTCATCCCATTCACTTTCACAGTTATGATTACTATCTGTGTCTTTCTCTCAATTCTATTTTCCCCTCCCTTGTTTATGCTTTTTTTTTCTCCTTTTCTCCCTTTCCCTCCTCACTAGAGTTTTGCTTTTGACCCCTGCCTCCTCAATCTGCCCTCCCTTTTATCAGCCTCCTTGCCTTTTCTTTCCCCTTTCCCCTCCTACTGTCTACATGGCAAGTTAAATTTTTATACCTAACTGAGTATGTTATTCCCTCCTTGAGCCAAATCTGATAAGAGTAAAGTTCAAACAATGCTCATCTCCCTCCCTTCTTTCCCCCTACTGTAATATGTCTTTGCACCTCTTCATGTGATATAATTTACCCTTTTCTGCTTCCTCCTTTCCTTTTCTCCCATTACAATTCCTTTTCACCATTTCATTAGTTTTTTATCATCACATCAAAGTCAACTTATTGACATCCCATCTGTCTATGTATATCCCTTCTAAAAGTTGTAATAAAGATACAATTCTCAAGAGTTATCAGTATCATCTTCCCATGTAGGGATGTAAATAGTGGACCATTATTGAATAACATGTTTTTTCTTTCTTTCTTGTTTACCTTTTTTATGCCTCTCTTGAGTCTTGTATTTGAAGATCAAATTTTCCATTGAGCTCTGGTGTTTTCATCAGGAAAGTCTGGGAGTCCCCTATTTCATTGAATATACATCTCCTTCCCTAAAAAAGATTATGCTCTATTTTGCTGGGTAGTTGATACTTTGTTGTAATCTAAACTCCTTTGCCTGACAGAATATCATATTCCAAGTCCACTAATCTTTTAGTGTAGAAGCTGCAAGGTCCTGTGTAATCCTGACTGTGGTTCCACAATATTTGAATTGTTTCTTTCTGGCTGCTTGTGATTTTCTCTTTGACCTGATAATTTTGGAATTTGGCTACACTATTCCTTGTCATTTTCAATTTGAGATCTCTTTCAGGAGGTGCTTGGTGGATTCTTTTGATGATTGTTTTGCTCTCTGATTCTAGGGCCTCAGAGCAGTTTTCCTTGATGATCTCCTGAAAGATGTTGTTCAGGCTTTTTTTTTGTCATAGCTTTCAAGTAAACCAATAATTCTTAAGTTATCTCTCCTAGATCTATTTTCCAGGTCAGTTGTTTTCTCAATGAGGAATTTTACATTTTCTTCTATTTTTTCATTTTTTAAAAATTTTATTTTACTGATTCTTGATGTCTCATAGAGTCATTAGCTTCCAATTGCCCAATTCTAATTTTTAATGAATTGTTTTCTTCAGTTAGTTTTTGTACATCCTTTTCCATTTGGCCCATTTTACTTTTCAGGGAGTTGTTTTCTTCAGTGTACTTTTTTCCATTTTGTCAACTGTATTTTTAAATGAATTTTTCAATTTTTCTTCTACCTCTCTTATTTGACTTTTAAAATCCTTCTTGAGCTTTTCTAAGAAGTTTTTTTGGGCTTGAGACCAGTTTATATTCCCCTCTGAGTTTTGAGATGTGGGTATATTGACAATGTTATCCTCTCCTGAATTTGTGTTTTGATCTTCCCTGTCACCAAGATACTTTTCTATGGTCATTGCTTTTCTATGTTGCTTCTTACTCATGTCATTTGCCTTTTTTCTGGCTTTTAACATTGATCTCTGCTTCTGGGGCACAGGGATCATTGTCCCAGGTTTCTTCTGCTGGGAGCTAGGGGCCTGGTTACTGGTTTGCTGAGGTGGGGCTTGTCATTGGCTTGCTGGGACACCCTTCATGTACTGGTCCCCTTCAGCCACAGCAAAAGAGACCTTTCCTGTTAATGTCCCTAGCCTCAAAAGACTGTGGTATCTCATCTTTCTGCTGACTCTACTATTTCAGAATTTTTCCTAGGGCAATATTCTCTGGGTTTTTCAAGGTTAATAAGGGAGGGTGAGAGTGAGTTACTGCTTACTCCACCATCTTGGCTCCCAGAAGTCTGAACATGTGACTTTGAAACATTCAGTCTGTGGGCTAATAGCTCCAGGAGCAGCACTGCCATTGCCACTGCCACTATTGATGCTAACTCAGTCACTCTCAAGACCTGCTCCTGGTTTGCAGGGGTTGTATTGGCACACCCTGTAGCCCTTTGCTGGACTGTTCTCTCTCATGCAGTTCCAATAGACTCCCCCCCTTGCTGACCTTCTAAATTGTCTCTAACATCTGTGATCTGAGAAGACTGGAACCTGCCATTGCTGCTAGTGATTCAGTTCACTGATGCACTATTATTGACTGCTCTTTGGTTCTGGTCATTCAGCTAGTTTGGAATCCATCTAAGAATACAATCATTGAGCCCATATTTCTTCGTTTATTTGAAATCTGGATCTACCTTTGATTCTAGGCTCAGGGCTCTTAATGATTAAGATCTTAGGAGGAACCTTGTTTTTCAATCTTTTTCTTTTTGATAATATATGTGAAATATGTTGCAAGTCTTGTTGTGTTGTTTAGTCATGTCTGATTCTTTGTGACCCCATGGACTGTACTGTCCATGGTGTTTTCTTAGCAATGATACTGGAGATGTTACCTATTTCCTACTCCAGTGGATTAAGGCAAACAGAGGTTAAATGACTTGCCCAGGGTCACGCAGCTAGTATCTGAACCTGGATTTGAACTCAGGTCTTCCTGAGTCCAGGCCCAGCACTCTATCCACTGAGCCACCTAATTGCCTCCAAACCCTTAGAGCACTATATAAATGTTAGCTGTTATTATTATTCTTATTATTCCTTCTGGAGAAAGGAGCATATTCCTGCTCTTGACTCTTCTGTGGTGGTTACGTAGGAAGTCCTATGATCTTTAATTTTTAAATTTAATTTAATTTAAATTAAATTAAAGCCCTATAATCTTTAGAGTAATTTTTAAAATATTTTGTTTTCAATTTAAAGAAATAATTTTTATTAATTTTTATTTTCTTTATTGAGCCAGCAATTCTTCCAATAGCACAGATTCATGACACGTTTTATTAAACTTCTCTTGAGCAAAGTTATCTGCTTATTAAATAGAGTTTAGTCTATCAAGTATCCTATTGTCCTGTGCTAGAAAGATCCCAAAGTATTCAAGTCCTGGCTTTATCAGATTTGGTGCCACTAATATATCTTTAACATTTATCCTGTTATAGCTTCTGCCTTCACAGCTCATCAACCTCTTAAACTCCTATGTTAGCTATCTCCACTAACCCTTAGCCACCTACAGAGCTGGTCATATCTTGGACCTCACCATCATTAAAAACCATTCTATTTCCATGACCTTGAACTCTGAAACTCTTCTATCTGATTATAAACTTTTTTTCATCTCTTCTACTATCTCATTCTCTCTTATCCCATTTATCATCCTTAATACTACCTATGACTCCTCAATTAGTCCCTATTCTCCCTCTGCTGGTGTCACTTTCTTACCTTCACAGTTTTGACCCTATTATTGGCACATTCAACAAAGTGTTGTTATCCTTTGCCCCCTTGTTCTTCAAATATTCACAAATGCTGCCAATGAAAACAATTCTGACTCAGTCCTTTACAAATTGGTTTAACCTCCTCTAAGTTAGATGACCACTTCTTTATCTTCACTTTTTAGAATCCTTATCTTCCTTTAAGGCTCATCTTAGGTACTACTTCCTAACAAATAGAGCTACAGGAAAGTGGAATGGACTGCTTGAGGGGTTTAAACCTATCTCTATAATGGTAGGGTTTATTCCTTAATAGAGGGCTAGGCAAATTGGGAAAGAATCTCATTGCTTTTATTTTATTAATAATTTTTACAAGTTCCTAAATAGTGGGAATAAATGAACCATGTCACTTGGGACAATTGCACTCCTTGGTTAATGGAGTCATTGTTCAACCAAATTTAGATGGTTTAATGTGCAAATATCTGAGGGAAGAAACTCTGGACTTTGAAGTGAGGGGGCAGAGTAGACACTTGGCAGAGTAGACAATGGAAGGGGATAACTCCTGGGCATCCCAGTGAAAAGATAAAGGAATGGTTTGAGATAGTTGAGGCTGGTTGAAAATCCAATAATGGAGGGAAAGTAGAGAGTTTTTATTCATTTCACTTTTTTAAAATAGTGTTTTATTTTATTGTTTTGCCAGTTACATTTGAGGAATATTGTTAGCATTCATTTTAATAAGATTTTGAGTTCCAAATTTTTCTGCTTCCCTCCTTCCCTTCCCCTCTTCTTAAAATGGTAAGCAATTCGATATAGGTTATACATGTGCTATCATGTAAAATATATTTCCATATTAGTCACAGTTGTGAAAGAAGAAACAGATCAAAAGGAAAAAATACCACAAAAAAGAATAAAGTAAGTAAAATATATGCTTTGATATTTATTCAAAGTCCATCAGTTCTTTATCTGGATGTGGATCACATTTTCCTTTATGGGTCCTTTGTACTTGACTTGGATAATTGTGTTGCTGAGAAGAGCTAAGTCATTCATAGCTGGTCATCACACAATGTTACTGATACTATGTACAATGTTATCCTGGTTCTGCTCATTTCACTTTGCATCAGTTCATACAAGTCTTTCCAGGTTTTTCTGAAGTCTGTTCATCACTTTTTATTGACTATAGTATTTCATTACATTCATATACCACTGCTTGTTCAGCCATTCCCCAACTGATGGACATCCCCTCAATTTCCAATATTTTGTCATCATAAAGGAGCTGCTGTAAATATTTTTGTATATGTGGGTCCTTTTACATTTTTTATGATCTCTTTGGGATACAGACCTAGTAGTGGTATTGCTGGATCAAAAGGTATGCACAATTTGGTTGCCCTTTGGACGTAGTTCCAAATTGCTCTTCAGAATGGTTGAATCAGTTCACAGGTCCACCAACAGTGGATTAGTGTCCAAATTTTCTCACATCCTCTCCAAAATTTATCATTTTTCTTTTTTGTCAAATTAACCAATCTGATAGGTGTGAGGTGGTACCTCAGAGTTGTTTTAACTTGCATTTCTCTAATTAAAAATTATTTAGAGTACTTCTTCATATGTCTATAGATAGCTTTGATTTCTTAATCTGAAAACTGCCTGTTCATATCTTTTGACCCTTTATCAATTGGGGTATGGCTTGTATTCTTATAAATTGGACTCAGTTCTTTACATATTTTAGAAATGGGGCCTTTATCAGTGACACTGGCTGTAAAAATTGTTTCCTAGCTTTCTACTTTCCTTCTAATTTTAGTTCTATTGGTTTTGTTTGTACAAAAGCTTTTTTAATTTTTAATAAAATCAAAATGATCATTTTACATTTTGTAATGCTCTGTATCTCTTGTTTGGTTATGAATTAATCCCTTCCCCATACATCTGACAAGTAGACTATTCCTTCTATTCCTTGCTCTTCTAAGTTGCTTTATGGTGTCACCCTTTATGTCTAAATCATGCACCAATTTTGACCTTATCTTGGTATATGCTGTAAGATGTTGGTCTATATCTAGTTTGTGATCTCTTGTTTTTCAGTTTTCCCAGCAGTTTTTGTCAAATAGTGAATTCTTATTCCCAAGGCTGGGGTCTTTGCTTTTATCAAACCCAAATTTGCTTTAGTTATTGACTACTGTGTCTTGTGTACCTAATCTATTCAACTGATCTACCACTGTATTTCTTAGCCAGTACCAGATAGTTTGATGATTATTGCTTTAAAATATAGTTTGAGACCTGTTATTGCTGGACCACCTTCCTGTGTATTATTTTCCCCATTAATTCCCCTGATATTCTTGGCATTTTGTTCTTCCAAATGAATTTATTTTTCTAGCTCTATCAAATAAGTTTTTTGTAGTTTGATTGTAATGGCACTGAATAAGCAAATTAGTTTCAACAGAATTCCATTTTTATCATATTGGCTTGACCTACACATGAGCAACTGATATTTTCCCAATTGTTTAGATCTGACTTTATTTGTGTGAAAAGTGTTTTGTAATTGTGTTCATATAGTTCCTGGGTTTGTCTTGACAGCTAGACTCCCAAGTATTTTATACTGTCTGCAGTTATTTTAAATGGCATTTCTCTTTCTATCTCTTGCTGCTGGGCTTTGTTGGTCATATAAAGAAATGTTGATGACTAGGTTTATCCTATATCCTGCAACTTTGCTGAAATTATTAATTATTTCAAGTAGTTTTTTAGTTGATTCTTTAGCATTCTCTAAGTATACCATCGTGTCATCGGCAAAGAGTGAGTTTTGTTTTTTCATTCCTCAAATCATTCTTCAATTTCTTTTTCTTTTCTTATAGCTATAGTTAACATTTCTAGTACTATATTGAATAATAGTGTGATAATGGGCATCCTTGCTTACAGCTAATCCTATTGGGAAGGCTTCTAGCTTATCCCCATTACAGATAATGCTTGCTGATGGTTTAGATAGATAGTGCCTATCATTTTAAGGAATGCTCCCTTTACTCCTATGCTTTCTGTTGTTTTTAATAGAAATGGGTGCTGTATTTTGTCAAAAGTTTTTTCAGCATCTATTGAGATAATCACATAATTTCTGTTGGTTTTGTTATTGATATGGTCAATTATGTTGATAATTTTCCTAGTATTGAACCAACTCTGTGTTCCTGGTATAAATCCCACCTGGTCATACTGTATAATTCTTGTGATATATTGCTGTAATTGCTTTGCTAGTATTTTGTTCAACATTCATTAGGTAAATTGGTCTATAATTTTCTTTCTCTGTTTTAGCTCTTATTGGTTTAGTTATTAGAACCATATTTGTGTCATGAAAGGAGTTTGGTAGGACTCCTTTGCCTATTTTTCCATATAGTTTATATTGTATTGGAATTAATTGTTCTTTAAATGTTTGGTAGAATTCATTTGTGAACCCATCTGGCCTCAGGATTTTTTCTTAGGGAGTTCATTAATGGGTTATTCAATTTCTTTTTTTAAGGTGGGTTTTTTTAAGGCATTCTATTTCCTGATCTGTTAATTTGGATAATTTATATTTTCATAAATATTCATCAGTTTCACTCAGATTGTCAGATTTATTGGTATATAATTGGGCAAAATATTCCCTAATGATTGTTTTGATTCCTTCTTCTTTCATAGTGATTTCACTCATTTAACTTTTGATACTTGATATTTGGTTTTCTTCTTTCCTTTTCTAAATCAAATTAAACAATGGCTTATTTATGTTGTTGGTCTTTTCCTAAAACCAGATTGTAGATTTATTTATTAGCTCAATAGTGTTTTTTTTTTCTTTTTGCTTTCAATCTTATTAATCTCACCTTTGATTTTTAGAACTTCCAATTTGGTGCTCAATTGAGGATTTTTAATTTGTTCCTTTTCTAGTTTTTTTTAGTTGCATGCACAGTTCATTGATCTATTCTTTTTCTATTTTGTTGATGTCAGAATTTAGAGAAATAAATTTTCCCCTAAGTATTGCTTTGGTTGCATCCCATAAATTTTGGTATGTTGTCTCATTGTTGCCATTCTCTTTAATAAAATTATTAGTTGTTTCTATGATTCGTTCTTTGACTCATTTATTCTTTAGGATTAGATTCTTTAGTTTCTAATTAATTTTTAATCTACCTTTCCACTGCCTTTTGTTGAATATATTTTTTATTGCATCATGATCTGAAAAGAATACATTTAATATTTCTGCTTTTCTATATCTGATTTTGTGGTTTTTATTGCTAAATACAGTCAATTTTTTTTTGTAGGTGCCATATTCCTTTCTCTTCCAATTCAGTTAGCAATACCAATTGGCTTAACATCTATACATATGTATTTCTCATTGACCCATTTCCACCAAAAGATCCTTTGGTTTTAGCTTAATATCTTTCCTCTCTATGGTATCCTTCCCCATACTTTACTGTTTTGAATATGAAGTCTTTTCATTGTGGACATCTTGATAGAATTCCTTTGATAAAGAAGAATTTTTGAGGAGTTATGTGCATACATACTGCTACATATAAATCTAGAAAATGGTATTTACAAAGTATAGAGCTGTCCAATTCCATTATGGGAAGAAATTGTGAATGCCAATGTATTAACTAACAAATGATTAGTTCTTCTTTACTTTTTCTAAGCCCTTAAATAAACTGATGGTTAATGTTGCCACTTGATTCTGCATGTTGGTTCATGTTAATTAAGCTAATCAATAGCCTTGTATTATTGAGTGTCTGTTTTTACTAAAATCCATTTGACAAAGCTGTATTAATTTAGGAGCAATGTGCACTTTTGTTCTGGTGAGCCCTTTTTGTAATTATCTTGCAGCCTTCATTCACCAGTGAAATTAGTCTATGGTTGCTGCAGCTAATGGAAGTCCTCAGCTTTTAGCAGAAAAAAAGTCACTTGATGATTTCCCTAGACTCACTTGCATAAACATAACTAAAGTTTTGCTGAATAGTCTCCCCTGAATGAATAATTGGAGTACAAGAGTAATTAGACAGAATTTGCATACAAGGCAAAATGGTATTTAATTTGGAGCAACTTCTCTATAGAATACAGTCTCCTCAAGGTCAAGAACTGTTTTATTTTTGTGTCTGTATCCCCAAAACTTAGCACAATGTCTGAGCCATAATAGGCACTTAAATAAATGCATATTGAATATATTGATGAGATATTGACAGAAAAATGGAAAGGGAAAATAGGACTATAGTTTTAGATTTAATCATAGTGTGCACCTTCTGGGTCACTGAATCTAACTCCTTCATTTTACAGATGAGGAAATTGAGGCACACAGAGATTAAGTATTTAAATAGAATCACTCATCTACTAAATGTCTGTGATGGGATTTGAAGCTAGGACTTTATGACTTCAAGTCCAGTGCCATATTATTTGGTCTGAGGAGGTGGCAATTTCTTATGAGGCATATCACAAAAGATTTAGTGTAATAGTTTAGAATCAGGAACCTAGTCTTGCTATTTAGAGCCAAATTCAGATTGTGTATTTTCTTTGAAAAAAGATCAGTCCATACAAATCTTGACAAAGAACTCAGGTCACAATTTGGGAAAAGCATGGTGCTATTTAGAGCTTAGAGCACATGCTCTGTATGGTGTGACAAGTTGTTCAACCTTAGTTTTGAAAGACAACCAATGACATTTTGAGACTGATATCTTGATTTGCCTATGAATTGGATTTGAGGGAGGCAGATCTGTGTAAAGTCATCAGCCTTGCTCTCTCCTCCCAGTGTGACCAGTAGTATTGGTAAAACTCCCTTGGATTTCTAACCAGTTAAAGCAATTTACCACTACAAGTCCTTCACAAGTTTTGGTATTTGTTTGGTGTGGCATTTTACCAATGTGGCTACTTAGCTATTGCATCCATGACTTAAGAGTTACTGTGGCCAAAAATTCTTTGGAATTGATGAACCTTTCCATATTTACTTAGCTGACCTGATCCTCAGATGACAGACACACTGTGTCACCACAATCAAGGAAACAGGCCAGGTCAGTTGTGGGAGAAGGAAAGTAGCAGTTGCTGCCAAAGACCTAACAGGGCATCATCCTTTCCCCAATTTTATTTGTAGCCAGCAGTCATAATAAGCATGTAGGGGTGGGGTGGGGAAAGGGAACAAAGTGCTGATATAAGGGAGATGGTATTCTCCTTTTGTTCCAATGTCCTCTGGCAAGACGAGGTGTGATTTCCTTGGCTATCATTCCTAGGATACTAAAACTTCAGTGCCCCTCACAGGATACCTTCTTTCTCCCAACTAATAGTGAGTGAATGAGTGAGTGAGTGAGTGAGTGTGTGTGTGTGTGTGTGTGTGTGTGTGTGTGTGTGTGTGTCTGGGTGGGGTGGGGTGGCTTGTAGGCTAGGGTCTCTTAAGAGGCATTCTGCCCCTCCCAGTGTGATTATACCCTCAGAGGGATTGTCCTACGTACTCTTGTGCTCACTCCAAGGACAAGCCTCTGCAATGTTCATTCTACCTTCTTCAAATGAATTTACTTCAGGTTACCAATTATCTGACAACCCACAGATAAAAGAAAGGAAACCCAGAATATTTGTGCTCATATGGTGGCTAGAGATCTGATCATCTTGATCATCTTGAAAAGAGGGGATATAAAATAATGAGGCCTTTATATGGTTTGTTTTCCTAATGTTGAACCATGTTTTCATTGCTGCTAATAAATCCAATTTAATCATAATAGACAATTATATATATATGTATATATGTGTATATATGTATGTGTGTGTATATATATATATATATATATATTTATTATATATATATTTGCCAGGATTTTATTTAAATTTTTTTACATTCTCTCTCTCTCTCTCTTTCTTTCTCTCTCTCTCTCCCCCTGTAAATATATTAGTGATATTGAATAGTTGGCTATAGTTTTATTTCTTTGCTTTATCCTTTTCTGTTTTAGGGATTAGGGTCATGTTAGTATTACAAAAAGAATTTGGTAGAACATTTTTTCCTCAGTTGTTGACAACAAAAACCTGTGTAATTATATATATACATATATGTATATATGTATGTATGTATATTCATGTACATAAACATTAGCTACTCTTTAAATGTTTGATAAAATTTACCTGTAAAGGCATCTGGAGCAGGTTCCCCCTTTGGTAGTTTCTTTAGTGTTAGTCAAAAAAATTTTTTTTTCCCCTCAAATTGAACTGTTTAACCAGGGGTGGGGAACCTGTAGCCTTGCGGCCACATGTGGCCTTCTAGATCCTTGGGTGTGACCTTCTGACTGAGTCCAAGTTTTATTGAACAAATTCTTTTATTAAGGGGATTTGTTCTATGAATTTTGGATTCAATCAAAAGGTCTAACTTGAGGATCTAGAGGGACATGTGTCCTCAAGGCTGCAGGTTCCCCATCCCTGGCTTAAGCTATTTACTTGGTATTCTTTTAATTTGGATATTTGATTTTGTTTGGACAATCTTTTTCTTTTAAATTCTTAGTTTTGCTGGCAAAACTATAATTTTGTATAGTAGATTTTGATAATTTTTTCTTTATTTCTTTATTTCTTCACTATTGTGATTCAGCTTGTTGATTATTATCATTATTTTGGTAACATGATTTTCCTTATTTTTCTTTCTAATCAGGTTACCTAAAGATATTTGATCAATTTTGTTAGTCTTTTCAAAGAATCAACTTTTAGTCTTGTTTATCAGTGATATAGCCTTTCTGGATTATAATTTCTCTATTTCTCCCCTAATTTCAAAAATAAAATCTTTTGTGCTCATTTTGGATTTGCTCATTTTTTAAATATTTAATTTCATATTCAGTTCATTAATCCTTCTCCCCCATTTTGTTAATGTATGTTCTCAGAGATATGTTTTTGTCCCCTGAGGACTGATTTAATAGTATCCCAGAAATTTTGATATGTTGTCTCATGATTATCCTCTTTCACATAGTTATTAATTATTTCTATCATCTGTGATTTTTTGAATATAAAATAAAGTCTCTACTTAAATCTACATCTTTAGTCTTGTTCTCTGTATCAATGACTATTATTATTATATTTTATTTTATTGTTTTTTATTAAAAGCAGTGTGGCACTGGAGATTCTGATTACCTGAATAACTTTTCCTGTATGCATTTTTTCTCTCTGTTGTCTGTTCCTTGAGGATGTCTTGGGCATCTGGTAATAATATCAGTTGCTTGAGATTTTAGACCCTGAGAGTACCAAAGGACTGGAAGATGATGACTTTTGTGCCAGAAAATCAGTGACAGCTGGATTCTTGTCTGTCTGAAACCTCCTTATTCTCTCAGGGGTATCTGTGTCAGAGGTTATAGGATACTGTCATGTGTTATATTGCTAGGTCCACATTGAAGCTTTTCCAATTTGATAGGACCTGCCAAATCTTGCAGTCTCTGGAGTTCCTTTAGGAACTCAAGGATAGTGGCATTTAAAATCCTTCACAATCTGGCCCCAATCTACTTCTCTATGCTTAATGAATGAGTGATTAATTTCCAGCATTGTTGCACATTATTCTGTCCTATGTCTAGCCAAATGGCCTTCTTGCAATTCCCCATATAGGGCTCCATGCCTTTTTATTGGTGGTTCCCAAGTTTGGAATGTACTTACTTGTCACCTGTATCTCTCAGAATCTCTGGTTTCCTTCAAGGATCAGGTTAAATGCCATCTTCTATAAGAGGGCTTTCCTGGTCCTTCCCACTGTTAGTAGCTTCACTCCTAAATCACTTTATATCTATTTTGTGCCTATTATGGATAGATTTAAATATGTTCCCATGCACACACATTTACACATCTACACATATATGTTTATACACATACCTACATATATATATGAGGCAACTGGTGACTCTGTGGATAGATCACTGGGCCTGGAGTCAGGAAGACCTAAGTTCAAATACAGCCTCAGCTTCTAGCTGCTTGAACTGGGCAAGTCACTTACCTTCTGATTGCCTGACAAAATGGATCCACTGGATCCACTGGAGAAGAAAATGGCAAACCACTCCAATATCTTTGCTAAGAAAACCCCAAATGGGGTCACAAAGGGTTGGATATGACTGAACAAAAATACACATATACATGCAATTATACTTATACATATACATATACATACATACATACACGTCCCTCCTGGCTAAATTGTAAGCTTATTGAAGTTAGAGACTATTTTTCTTTTTTGTTTTGTTTTGTTTTTTTTTTTTGTCTTTGTATCTGCCTGAAACATGGTAGACGATAAATGCTGGTTTGTTGATTGATGGAACATTGGAGTAATTCTGTTCTATAATTTAGCTCATCAATCTTTAATATTTTAGGGTTTGAGCTGGGTTTGTGGCATGTGCTTGAAAGAAAAGTACATGCTTGTACTAAAAACGCTTTTGAATCCTCAATCTTATACCTAGATAAGAAAATAAGAATATCTAGTATCTTGTCCAAATGATTTAGCTAGTGCTGTGTAAGCTATTTTCTTTAAGTTTACAAGGTGGTTCTGAGAGTTTGTAGGACATACTCATTTGAAATCAGCAGCACTTTTTAGATTGCTACCAATGAGATGAGGGAATTTCTCCTTTAAATCTTCTGTTTCCGTCATGGAATAAATGTTCCCATTCTGTTTGTGCAACTTCCCTCAAGGGGAACAACAATACTAAAATGAAGCCACATTTATATAGTCTTTAAGATTTAGACAAAGCCTGATTGAAAATAATTGGATAATGTTCCCAAGGTATAAAAAATAAAGAATATTGAACTTGAGATTAAGAGACATAGGTTAGGTCTAGCCCTGGCTTTTATATATCCTACTGTGTGGCTGTGGGGAAGTAATTTGACTTTCTCTTTGCCTCAGGTCCCTCATCTGCAAAATGCTTAACTGAAGGAATGGAGAATAGAAAGTTTGATTTCTAAGATTCCTTCTATGATTCTGTGATTTTAGATAGCTGAGAAAAAAAATAAAAGTATGATTTTTTGTATAAAGACCTTGGGTAGGCAAATACTTCAGTTCAAGAAATTTTTTTTTCTATTTAGATAAGAGAAAAGCATCATAAATTGATTTCCTGAGTTTTCAGTTTTTTTTTTTTTAATTCACTTGTGATTTCATTGGTAAAAGTAGTTCCTGGAAAGGAACTTTTCCACTCCAATTCAGATTGTCCTCTTCTAATCACAGAAAAGTGCCTGAGGGAAGTGGAAGTTAAGGACCTTCCCCAGATTCATTGCAGCCATTATGAATCAAAGATGGGACTTACATCTAGACCTTCCTGACTTGGATTGTGATTTTCATTTTACTACCTGCCTCTCTAATTCAGTTCTTCATGTTGGGATTTTTCCAGGAAGAACTTAAGCTTACTCGACACAGGTATTGTGTCATAAAAGGGATCTGAAAAGAAAATAGGGAGAAAATAAAACCTTAAGCTATTATTTCAATGGTAAAGTAGTTAATCAACAAAGATTTATTAAAGGTTATTGAAAATTTTCCTTTATGAAACCAGTAAAAAATTGTCCTCTTTTCAAGATAAAGTTGGAGTGATAATTTTTGTGTGAAGTGGAGTGAGTATCTTAAATTGAACTTATTCTAAAAATTTTTAAATAAGGTGGTCTAAATGTATGTAGACCAGGCTGGTTTATTCCTTGGACTACTGCGATAATAACTATGCATTTCCCTACTCAAGTGGAAGAGTTTCTTTCTGGACCATTCTAGTCTTTTAAACTACCATGACATGTCTCCAAAAAAGAATTTCCCCAAGAGAATACAAATGAATGGATCATATGTTAGAAAACAAACTTGAAAGAAAGAAAGAAATATAAGAAAACATATATTCATTGTTATCTGAAGGTTTGGAAAAGGTCCATTCCCAAATTTCTATGAAAGGAAAGATCTGTTTGGCCTAAATGACTTAACTATTGCCCCCATGATGAAATCATTTTGACTTTCTTAATGATATAGTACTAGTTCATATGTTTATGATGCTATGTAGATTTCAAAGCAGTTTCTCCATATCAACCCCATGAGGAAGATAGTATGAGCTTCATTACCTCTAATTAAGATATGAAGTAACTGAGGTTTAGAGAGGAAGTGTAATGTAATGAAAACCACCCTGGTATTAGAGCCAGAAGACATGGATTTAAATCTTAATCCTGAGACCTTCTCTGAGACTCTGACCCCTAATTTTGAGCCTTAGTTTTCTCATATGCAAGAAATGATAATATTTGCGCTATCTCTCAAGGTTGTTGTGACAATACTTTGTAAATCTTTAGAGTGCTATATAGATGTGAGCTATTATTAAATGATAGATTCAAGATCATATAGCTAATAAATGGCAAAGGCATGACTTGAACCCAGATCTTTTCACTTCAAGTCTAATGCCTTTCTCCCAGCTTAGCAATCTGTATGTATCATGGCAATAGATAAACTCATCTGGCAGCTCTATGGGCAAATCATATTGCTTTTTCAAGACCCTTCTCCTTCAACTTTCTGAGTCACAATTTTATTCATGTGGGTACTCTCTCAACTGAGTGAGTACAGTGGGAGGCCAGGTTGTTCAGTTGAAAGAGATATAAAAAGCTAGGAGAAAGGTTCAAATCATGGATTTGCTACTTAGAACATGTATGAAGTTAAATAAGTTACTGAATGCTTCTATACCTCAGTTTCCTCATCTGTACAATGAGGGGGTTAGATCAGATGACCTCTAAGATTTCTTTCAGCTCTAAATTTATATTCTTTTGGTATTATGACCACATCCCCTCCATACCTTAGTAGTTTTGTGAGCTGTGGACAAAAGAAAAAAAATCTATTATCTAGTGGCCAAAATTTTGGCAATGTACCTACAAACAATTAACTAGTCTAATTCTCATTGTTGGGCCCATATTTGGATTCTTTTTGGACAGATAAGAGGTAGCATGGTTTAGTAGCAAGAGAACTAGAACTTT
The DNA here is from genome assembly GCF_900497805.2 of Vombatus ursinus. Lineage (NCBI taxonomy): Eukaryota > Metazoa > Chordata > Mammalia > Diprotodontia > Vombatidae > Vombatus > Vombatus ursinus. The sequence continues at coordinate 18,059,062 of NW_020954641.1, forward strand.
AAGTCAGGGGACTTGGGTTTAAATTCAAGCTCTGTTACACAGTACTTTTATGATTTTAGATGTTACTTTCTCTCTTTGATCCTCAGTTTCTTCATCTGTAAAATGAATGGTTTGGATCAGATAATTCTAAGATCTTTTTCAGCTCTAAATCTCTTATCCTAAGACTTTCTAGAGCTTGTGATCTTCTGCTAAATCTTTTGAGTGCACAGAGGGAAGAGGACAAGTGTTGATAAAGCACCTAGTATGTTTCAGGGATCATGTCAAATGTTTTACAAACATTATCTCATTAATGAGGTAGATGCTGTTACTATCCCTACTTAACAGCTGAGGAAACAGGCAGAGAGAAGTTAAATAAATTGCCCAAGGTCAACAAAGTTAGTAAGTATCTGAGGCCAACATGATGTCAGGTCTTTCCTGACTCCAGGCCCAGCGCTCTATTCATTGCACCACCTCCATGCCTAGAGTCACCTCCATTTTATAATGAAAACTTGGGACAGAATTTTAGCGAAAGTCCAATAAGGCCACTTAAAATTGAAAACAACTAATAATTTAAAAAAGAAACCTGAGTCTTCATATTCTTTGCAATTTTTTCCATTTTATTTTTTGGATTCAACATCTGATTTCATTGAAAGAGAACTATTGGTGAAGAAACTCCCTCTACCAATTCAGATCAGCCCTGCAACTTATGCTCTTAGAGTTGCCTGGAGTGGTAGAAAGGTCAAGAGATTAAGTGACCTGGCCATGTTGCATAGCCAGTATGTGTTAGAATCTGAACCTGAACCCACATCTTACTGAATCTGAGGCCACCTCTCTATCCGTGATACCAAACTGTTTCTCCTTGCAGTGTTAATTTATTTATTTTACTACTAAGCATTAATAATGAGCTAATGCACCCAAGCTGCCTTAAAGCACCATTTAGATAAGGGATTCTTAGTTTTTCTGTGTCATGGACCCCTTGGGCAATCTAGTGAGGGCTATGAAACTCTTCTCAGAATGATATTTTCTAGATGTATAAAATAAAATCCATTGAATTGCAAAGGAAATCAATTACTTTGAAATATAATTATCAACAAAACTTCAGATTAAGAACTCCTGTTTTAAGTAATGTGTCCTTGTAGCTCATACATTTTTTGACCTATACAAACAGTACATTTCTCTTTAGAGATTTCTTTTTCTGTTAAGAATAGTTCAACACTAAAATATGATTTGTCTGGTTATTTACTGGAGCAAATTAACAATATTTAAAACATTTAGGAGCCTTTGGGAAACAGCATTTTTTCAGCAATGGTATAGGAGGTCATTTTATATCTCTTTTCTAAACCTCCCAGCTCCATCAAGAGAAAAGTTATCAGGGACGTGATGGCCTCAGGTGACTATCATGTATTCCAAAGCATTGCTCTGAGCTATAGTTAGACAAGATAGTGGAGAAGCCGCCAGAAAGGGCAGAGGTGGTGTTGTCCTGCATGCAAAGCACAAATCTGAGAAAAAAGAAAGCTGAAAGCACAAGGAGTAAGGTTGAAAATGCACAGATCAATATTCTGCAGCTCTGCCGAAGCAAGACGGTATCTGAAAATGCTAGTGGCAAATCAACAGAGACTCAAGTGACTGTTCTCCACTGTCCTCTGAAAATTTTAAGGTGGATTGATCTGAAATTGTTCATATTTGCCATTTAAGACTGACTTGTGATCTGTATGGGCAACACAGGAATAGTGGCAAAAGAGGAAAGAGGCAGTTGACACTGCCCACAAATGGTGCTGCTGATCTTTGAAGTACTTCCTGTCTTTATTCTTTCTTCATTTGACACAATCTCAGAATTCAAAGCTAACAAGTACTTATTAACTACACAATGGGTGTAGGGTGCTGTGCTAGGTGTTAGAAGAGATAAAAAGCTTGGTTAATATGTAATTCTAGTCCTTGCAGATATTTATATTCTGCTAGGAGCATAGGACTATGATTAAATTTATGTTTATTGATATCAATAATACAAAATATTACATGTAAAGGCATCAGAGAAGTACAAAAGAAAATGACATTTGAATACAAGAAGAAAGATTTTTTTTCTTTTCTTTTCTTTTCTTTTCTTTTCTTTCTTTTTTTCCTAACTGTGGGAATCAGACAAGCCTTCACCAAGGAGATGACATTTGAGTGGGGAGATAGCATAACATAGGTTCTGAGAGCCAGAGAACCTGGATTCAAATCCTGTCTCTAACACTTACTATAGTGTCTATGTCTCATTGGACAAGTTGCTTACTCCTCTTTGTTCTTAGTTTTTTCATATGTGAAATGAAGGGCTTAGCTCAGATGGCCCTTGAGGTCACTTCCAGATTTACATATATGAATTGGGCTTTAGATAATATGAAGGAATACAACAAGCAAAGAGGGAGAGGACATAGAATACGAACTTTCATTTTTGTCTTCCTATCTCCAGGGCCTACCTCAGTTATTAGAACACAGTTGGTATTTAATAAATACTTGTTGATTGATTTGTTGACATCCTAATTTAGGGAATAGCATGAGCAAAAGCAGGGGAGGACAAATTGGAGGCCTGTTTGATCTTTTCACCTCCCCTCTTTTTTCCTTCCTTTTCCTTCCCTCCCCTCTTCTTTTCTTTTTTCTAGGATGCCATAGTAGGGGTTCCTTTTGGGTACAAATTGTGCTAGTTGGCTGCTGATGTCCCTTCTAATTCTCAAATTCTGTTGCTCTGTGACATGTCCAGATCTATTAACAAGGAAGCTTAGCCTTAATCACTTGGATGCTATATAACAAGAACTACCTATAGTAATGAAACTCTTCTCATGTTTTTGTTGAGTCCTTTAAAGAAAGGGACCACAGGGCAGCTAGGTGGTGCAGTGGATAGAGCACTGGCCCTGAAGTCAGGAGGACCTGAGTTCAAATCTGGCCTCAGACCAAACACTTGACACTTACTAGCTGTGTGACCCTGGGCAAGTCACTTAACCCCAATTGTTAAAAAAAAAAAAAAAGAAAGGGACTAGGTGCTATTCAAAGGCACAGGAGTATAGTGGAAAGGGCACAGGTGTCAGAGCCAGATCTGGATTTAAGTCTTGCTGTGATACATACAAATGGTGTGAATATGGACAACTCACATGAGCTTTCCGAGTCTCAGTTTACTCCTATGTGAAATGATCAGTTTGGATTCTCTATAATTCTGTGGTGTTCTGGGAAGGAATTTGATTCAGAGGAACTGGGTTTGAATGCTAATATTTATTAACTTGATTTATTATATTTATTACCTTTGTCACTTGGAGAAAATGACTTAACTTCTCTAGGCCTTAGTTTCCTCATCTATAAAACAAGGGATGAGATTTTCTCCAAAGTCCTTTTCTATTTCTGGTTTCTGCAACTCTAAAATGGAGATAATAATAATACCTCCTTTACAGAATTTATATGAGGAATAAATAAGGTAATATCTGTAAAGTACCTAGGCATCTAGATAGTGGATAGCCCACTGAGGCCTGAAGTCAGGGAAACCTATTTAAATTTGACCTTAGACATTTACTAGTGGTGTGACCCTGGACAAGTGACTTAACCTCTGTTTGCCTCAGTTACCTCATGTATAAAATGGGATAATAATAGAACCTATCTCTCAAAGTTATTGTGAGGTCAAAGTGAAATAATATATGTTAATGCTTTGCTAACTTTAAAGTGCTACATAAATGCTAGTTATTATTAAAATGCTTTTAAAAACTTAATATATAAATGTTAGCTATCATTATTAATAATAGAAATAATAAATAATCTGTGATCCCATAGTGTACCTCTTACTGATACTAGTGCAACAACCAGGTCTTTGAGCTAATCATGAACTCTTCAAGATGTGATAGAGTGCTGCATTGGACTGTGTATTCTCATCTTAGGGATCTTTTTAGAAATGAGTATTATTGCTACTGTCTTTATCAGTGGTTTCTCCATCAGTGCTTACTGTTACTCCCATGATAACTGGTAGTCATTTCACTTGGACCTGGGGATAAGGAATGGAATTATTTTTTCCTATGTTAAAGAAATGCCCACTAAGGTCATTGAGAAGCTGGGAAGCTTATTCATTGGACTCTTTCAGCGACATCAAAAGCTCCTCAAGAAGACACAAGCTATGATTCAGCAGTGGATGGCTATGCAGGCTTGTTTTTCATCTCTTAAAGGTTGTATGGATGCAATCCTTAGAACCTCACTGCTGCTTCCCCTGTTGGCACTGTGTGGGTGTAGTTAGGGAATAGAGACACTCTGTAGGAGGAATTATCATCACCACCTTCAATTTCATCAATTAAAAACTATCTGGGGTGATAATTCTATGTTTATAGGCACTTTGTGCTGTCATTAGAATAAAGCTAGTTGTTACATCAAGTATTGAAAAGTGAATTTATATTTATTTCTCTGTTTCCTCGTAATTAGATACTTTATTTGACTGGTTCTATAACACAGGTAATTTGGCCATTTTTTATGAGTGTGTGGGTGAATCATCTCTTTTTTTTCTACTCCTCAATGACACTTCATTGAGAGACAATATTACGTTGAATAGAGGTTCAAACTTGGATTCAAGAAGCCTTGGGGTCAAGTTCCATCTCAGATACATAATGGCAGTGAGACCATGGCTTGAAAAGTCATTTCACCTCACAGTTCCCCTAGGTAACTCTCTAAAATAGTTACACATAAGTTACAGTCTGTTTCTTTAGAATGGCATTTCCACACTGAAACTTTTCTATAATGGGTTTAGCCATCCATTCCCTTGTGATTCATTATCTCATAAACCACTTAAAGACAATAATTATACCATAATAATTATAATTGTTATGCAAATATAGTTAGTCATGGTCTTGCACTCTTTGGCACTATCACAGGGTTCAATAGATATGATTTTATCAGTAGAAATGACACTAAAGAAGATGCATTACCATCTTCTTTGTTGAAGCCCCTTAGGGATACCTGGACCTTTTTATCTGTAGCAGAACCCTATTTAAATGTGAGCCCCTTGGCAGCAGGGATTGACTTGTATTTTTATTTGCATTTCTAGAGGTTAGCACATAGAAAGCACCTAATAGATGTTTTTTTCATTCATTTATTGATACCACACATATAACCCTGAAGTCAAATTTTCTAGTGGTCCACAGGAGCCTTGATACATACTTCATGTAGAGAAGATTGTTAAAGGGATATTGGCTCAAGAATATCTGTCTTGGGATTTATAGAAGACAGCTTCTCAAACACCTTGCTAGCCTGTTTTTATCAGAGGAAAGACATTTTCATTTCACATTTCAAAGTCTGATGGGATGTCTACCAGGGAGACTTAATAGTAACAGCTAATGAGCAAATTGGCCACTGACTGGAGTCGGGGGACAAATCTTAGGTCTAGTAATTAGAAGATATGAGTCTGGTCCCAACATTGTCAGAAATAGTTGCGTGACCTTCGGCAAGTCATTTAAGGTTTTTGTGCCTCAGTTTCATATTTATTCAAATAAAGATAATGATAGCTATCCAAACTCCTCCACTGAAAAATACATTGAGCCATTTAGAAGAGAAGACACTCTGAAAAGTGTTAGTAAAATGTTAAGGATCATTACAATTGCTATACTACCCCTATGCGGGTTATGTCTTTCTTTCCTTAACAGAAGGAACCCTATCTGGCTCCATAAAGACTCACAATCACTGCTATGGGGTTGTGGAGAACACATGACTCAACTAATATTAAAAAAAAACAAAATATTGCTACTTGTATAGTATGTATCTTAGTAGAAAATTACAAGAGGACAAAGGGGAAGGGAATAAGTATTTATACGGTGTCTATTATGGGCTAGGCACTATTCTAAGTGCTTTACAAATATTATCTTCTTGGATCCTTACAAAAACTTTGCAAGTTAGGTATTGTATCTCATTTTACAATTGAGGAAACTAAGGCAAAGAGATGCTAAATGACTTGGCCAGAGTTACACAGCTAATAAATATCTGAGGTGAGATTTTAATTTGGGGCTTCCTGACTCCAAGCCCTAGGCTCTATCCCTTGTGCCATCTAGCTAACTCAAGATTCCAGCATTGACTTTGGAAAACATATACTTGTAAACTTCTCAGTGCTTATTTCCTCCATTTGTTTTATTTTTTTTTCTCTCTGTTTTTGCTTACCTAGAAACAGTTTCTCAGACCCTGAATTTTGACTTGCTAGGCCCTTTGACTTGCTAGACATTTGAATAATTTATTGAACCAGTAAAAATATATAGGACATTATAAATGACTTATTCCCTTCTGCTCATCTACTCTTTCGTTGTGCATGTGTGTGTGCACAGTCTACATCTTCTAATGTCTTTTAATTCAAAATATGACTAATTCCTCCTCTACATTCCCAATTGGTACATAAGTGGGTACTTTGTCACCTTCCTCTAACAGATTACCATAAAATATGAGATGAGAGAAAGATTATTTTCCAACCTTCTAATATAATTGTAGAAATTGCTTTGGCAGCCAATTTTGAATTTGGAAATTTTATGTTGGAGAATTCAGGAGATTATTTGTTTTGCAGTATGTGTTTGCTCATTTATATTTCCTATTTCCATGTGTAGTTTTTGTTCTCTAAGAATGCCAGACAGACACTCCTTTTCAAAATTCAATTCAATTTGTATTTATCATCATAAACATCAACCTTCTCCCAGACTGGGAAACTGATGTGGATTGGTATGATTTCTGATCATTGTCCAGAAATTTAAGAACAGTCCTGCTGGGCGTGACTTAAGCTTCTCTTTATTACTGAGCTATAATTTCAGATCAGTGAAACTATGGAAATATTGGAATACAAGAATATATTATAACCTCAGGAGTCATAAAGAAAATAAAAATAAGAAGTAGATGAATATGTACAAGAATTTCCTGAAAATATAATCTTTTTTTTGTCATGTCTCTTTAAGCTCAACATGGCATATCACAAGGCCCTTTATTTTTATTCTACCTGTGGACAGTAGATTAATGTTCTGAATTGAAATATTTCAAAATGGAAGATACAGAGTTGAATTTTATAGCAATGCAATATATTTAATAGCTGTTTTTCCTGGCTCACAGACAGCAACTTTCTTGAGAACTCCCTCTCAGTGCCTGAGAGCTGAAGATGGCACTCTTGTGCTATAACCAAGGACTGGATCTAAAGGAACACAGCAGGGAGAGATACAGGGTTAACTTCCCAAACCTTTTCTTTGAGATTTAAAGGACGCAGTCACCAAAATATTTTCTTCTCATATTTTAACCCATTGTTACCAGCATCTTGGGCAGATCATGGAGAGACAAAATCATTGCTAACAGAAATTCAGGACCTATGAGAGAACAGGGCTAATGGGAGGGGAGGCTTTTTCTAAAGACCTGTGGAGATAAATACAGTGACATATTGTGTGTATGATTCCAAATAGGGAGACCTTAGAAAATTGTCCCAAATAGCTTATAGTCTTATAGAAATATTAACATCATAGAATTCTAGGTATTGCAGCAAGAATATATATATATATATATATGTATATATATGTATATATGTATGTGTATACACACACACATACTTATGGGAGAGAATTACAGATGGGAAATCTGGGATCCATACTATGTTTTTTTATACCATTATTTGAGTAGTGTGATAGAGTGGAAAGATTGGATTTTGCAATCAAAAGATATAGGTCCAAATTTGGTTACTGTCACTTACTGTCCCATTTAGCACCAGTTACATTGCTTTTGGATTTCTTTGGACCTCATCATTATGTCTTCCTTCCGCAGGAAACTCATCATTGGGAAATCTCGTGATTCTGCAAATTTGAATTAACCTGTTACTCACAACTCATTAGTAACCTCTGACCCTCTGATTGGATCCTCTGGCTGGAGGGAGACTCCAGAGCATCTATTAAAGCAGGGGGCTCAGCTCATTTTTCTAATTTCCCACCAGCTACCTAGTTTTTATACTTCTTTGGACTTCTCCATCATGCCCCAAACTGGGTACCTCTCTCTCTCCCTGCCTTTCAGCTTCTTTTTGTGTGTTATCTTCCTCTTTAGAGTGTAAGCTTCTTGGGAGAAGGGACTGTCCCTTTTTTTAAACTTGCATTTGTATCCCCATAGTTTAGCATGGTGTCTGGCACATAGCAAGTACTTAATAAATGTTCATTGACTGACTGGTTGCCTGCATGATGATGGTTACTTGCTTCTTTTCTCAGGGATTCAGTTTACTAATCTGTACAATGAGGGTATTGGACTAGATAATTTCTAAGGTCTCTTCTAATTTTAAATTTTATGATCTTACCTATAGGAAGGAAATGAATTTCAGTCCAACTTGACTTAGAATTAGAGACAGGGCCAGAATTGAGATTCTAATTCATTTTAACCTGAGAATAGTTAACCCATTTCACATAAATACATTTTCTTACTTTCTCTAAGATTCCCAATGATCTCGCCTGTAGTGCTCTTTTTTCCTCTTCCTCATTCTGTAACCCCCACAATGAAATAAAATTAATGCCTTTGAGAGCACAGAGAGTGTAATTTTTTCTCTTTGTCCCAATGGCCCCTGAAAAGCAACATGACACAGTGGCTAGAGACCTGGCCTTACAGTCTGAAACACATGGGTTCAAATCGTACCTGTAACACATACTGTCTGCAAGAACTTTGCTGGAAAAGTCATTTAATTTTTCAGTTCCCCAGACAATTCTCATCTCTATGATTACAAGTTGGGGAAAAGATGCTGAGCTTCATTTGTAGAGGATATTTCCTCACTGGGAATTCCTTATCACACTGAAATCACAAATCTAGACATGTTCCCATTACTTAGCACAGTGCCCTATACATAGGAGATACTTAATATATATCTATTAAATTGAATTTCTAAATCCAATTGCTTTTTCTAGCACTAGTGACCAAGTTTTCTCTTGGACTATCTCTTATTCTTTGGTGTGCATGACACTGCTCTTTTCTTGTTCTCCTACATTCCTTTCCCATCCTTCTCAATCTCCCCTGCTGGTTCATTTATTTTCTACTACTTAAGTATTCTAGTCTCTCTTGTCTTTTCTCTGTGTACTCTCCTCCTTATCTTATCTCATCATCTTTATATAGATATGTGTATGTGTGTGTATCTATAGCCCTAATATTTCACTGAGTTTAAGTTCTACCTCACCTATCACCTCATAGAAATTACCACCTGCATATCCCACTGGCATTTCAAACTCAATATAGGCAAAATGAAACTGACCGCCTTTCCCCCTAAGATGATCCTTTTCCAAATTCCCTTATTTCTATTGAGAAGTACTGCATCCTTCCATTCACCTAGGTTTACAACCTTAAAGTCAGCTATCATTATTATTTCCCTATGTTTCACATCCATTCAGTTGCCAAATCTTGGCATCATATAGATTTTATCTCCACAACATCTCTTGTTTCCATCCTATTCTCCCCTTTTGCATGACTGCTACTCTGTTTCAGGCACCCATCACATTTTGTTTAGTCTATTGAAATAGCTTTCTAATTAGTTTTATTTCATTTCATTTCAGTCTGTTTTTCATAAAGATGCCAAGTCCTTTCCAAAAAAAAAAACCCCACAAAAAAACACAAATAAACAAAAGTAACAATCAGTTGGTCCCTATTGCCTGTAAAAGAAGCAGTGTTGTGTAACTGAAACCTACTCGATTTGGAACAATTGGATCTGGATTAACATCCAGATTATTTTCTTCCATGTAAAGATGAGATTGGACTAGATAACCTCTTAGGTCCTTTACAATTCTAAATCTATGATATTTACCTTGATATTTAAAATTCTCCATAATGTGGTAGCAAATTTACTTTCTAGTCCTATTTTGCATGACTCTTATTCTCCATTTAGCCAAAATTGCCCTGCTGTTTCCAAAATGTGGCATGCTGTTTCCTGCCTCTGTGAATTTGCAAGAATTATCTTCCACTCCTTCTTCCCCTTCACTTCTCAGAATTCCTATCTTCATTCAAGGCTTACTTCATGTTCTAACCTTAATTGAAGTGTTTCTTGATTCCACTTAGTTACTGCTTTCTCTGGGCAGGTTGTTGGTACAGTGGATAGAATGAGAAGGACTCATTTTCCTGAGTTCAAATCTGTCCTCAGACACTTACTAGCTATGTTACCTTGGGCAAGTCACTTATCTCGTTGTCTCAATTCCTCATCTATAAAATGAGCTGGAGAAGGAAATAGTAAATCACTCTAGTATCTTTGCCAAGAAAATCCCAAACGGGGTCAAAAAGTGTCAGACATGACTGAAACAAATGAACAACTGCTTTCTCCTTCTCATAGTAGGTGTTCTGTGAATTGCAAAGAAGTTGCTATCTTGCATTGCTAAAGGGAATTTCCTTACTGGGCATTCCTTATGCCAATGAATTACATGTCCTGTCCCTCTCCTCTTTTACTTATCTGTGCAAATGTTGTATCATCCACTGCCCACTTCCCCCAGTAAAATATAAGATTCTTGAGGAACGGGACTATGTCATTTCTTTCTTTGTCTACCCAACATCATTTGTATAGTAAGTGCTCAATATATTTCTGTAGAATGAATAAAAAGGAAAATGGAACTAATATGGTTAATTAAGGATTTATTACGACTCTGTAAGTATGAACCTAAGAATATTTTAGAATAGTTACTCCCATCTATATTGAGATATAAACAGGCCAATAGACCAAATTGTACTATTTAATAATAATTTGAAGAGATCTTAGGAATCTTTTAGTCTCATCCGTTCACTTTACAGATGAGAAAGCTTTGATTTTGAAACCATATTTTCCTGATTCCAAATTACCAACAATAGATTATTGTGATTAATTTAGTCAATAAAGCTCAATCAGATTAATATAAGGTTTAAAAATAGGAACACTAGTACTAAAGATTGAACTAATAGTTACAGATTTTTTAGGCTATATCCTAGATGTTCAATGGAATTATTTTTTCTTTCAAATTGTTTGCCTTTTTGGAAATATTTTACAATGTCACAGGGTCCTTTGGCATCACTTGAACATAAAGAACAGTACAATCCAACATTGATTTTAGTGAAATGCAAATTTTATGTTAGTGTAAGAAATCTGATCTAAATTTAAAACATTATGGGTGGGTTAGAAGTAGCAGTTTCCAAAAACCAAGGCCAGTAGCAAGGATAGAGAATAGCTGAGTAGAATCCTTTATAAGAGTTGAACCACACATTATTTTCTCATTCAAATGAAATAGAAAAAAAGGTTGACCAACAAAACAGGCTAATTTTTCATTAACAAATGCTTAACATTATTGTTCCTATTGCTTTTTTTTCATAAGAAGCTAAATGTCCCAGGTATGAACCTTAGAAAAACAAAGGATAGATTCATGGTATGGTGGAAAGAGCATGGGTATAAATCTTAGCTCTGCAACTTAGAACTTATATGGGTTTAAACAAAGTACTTCAGGTAGCGTGGTTGAAGGAGCATAGATTTCAGAGTCTGAGGATCTGGGTTAAAATTCTACCTCTGATGTTTACTCTCTTTATGACGTTGGATAAGCCACTTAAATTCCCTAGGCTATAGTTTCCTCATCCCTTAAAGAAGGTGGTTGAAGTGAATGGCCTTTGAAGTCCTTTCCAAATCTAGGTATCTGGTTTCCTTATTTGTAAGATGAGAGATTTGGACTAGATGATTTCTTAGGTCTTTTCAGCTCAAAAATCCTAGAAGTGATCATGTATAAGATTGATGTGTTTAGCAGCATTTATTAAAATTCTAGAGGCCCAAATTTGGTGTTGTATTTGAATGAAAATGGAATCATCATGGCAAATGATAGTCATCTAATAACAGTCAAGATGCTATTTTTAAATTATAGTAAATCAATTTTCAAAAATTTTAGTGTACTGTGTATGAACTGATTTAACAAACAAATCAAAGTAGGCACTTCCACTTCCCTCCTTTCTCCTTTTGTTAAGGGGAGTGCTCCTTTAATAAGTTTTTCATTTCAGAGGAAACTGCATCTGCATGAGCTTTAACTGTAAACTACTCTGGCCCCACTGAAATGAAAGGAGGCAAAGCAGTCACTCAGGTGGACATTAATGTTTTGACTCAGGATTGAAAAGATTCTTTTTTTTTTTCTCCTTAGTTGTGCAGAAGAGATCAGAAGCTATCAATTAAATGCTGGCCAGTGAATTTCCCTTAATTGATTTCCTTGACTAGTGGAACACATTGTTATTCATTACACTTTCTTGTCATCAACTTGGCTACCTCATGATTAGATTTAGATAGATGTGTTATGGGGATATAGGGTAATTGGGCAAAAAAAAAATACAAAAAAAGTATTGTATTAGCAGATCTGTTGGAGAACAGAATGATGGATTCTCCAGATTAATAAACACTCCTGAAAGCCAAGAAGATTCAAATTGACTAGATGATTGTACACATGACCATTTTTCCTTAGAAATTATTCTAATATTGGGTGGGGACCATGAGAGCTAATGAAGCTGTCAACCATAAGTGTTTATAATAGATTCCGAAGCTCTATTCAGCGTGCAGAACATTGTGATTTTGTTCTTTCTGGTGTGGGTGGTCATTAGCAATCTACTTTTGAATCATAGTAATAACAATGAAAATTTTTAAAGGAAGGTGAAAGGAAGAGTCGTTGCTATTTTGGGTCCATATGAAAATACTACAGTGCTGTCATCACAAAGGTGCCAGGTGACAAACACCTGCTACTATTTATTTCTGTGGCTCAGATTCAAAGAAAAACTTCATACCAGGAAATAGAGCTTGTCTAGTGATGCATTCTGAAGACAGCTATTGACGACAAGGTGGGTGAAACATAGACTGTCAGTCAGTCATTTATTAAATGCTCCCTTTGTACCAGGAACTGTGCTAAGAATGGTTTGCAGAATTCTCTCTCTCTCTTTCTCCCTTTTTGGTTATGGACTCATTTCAAAGATGCCATTCTATTCTTCTGGAATGATATTCTTTAAGTGTGAACAATTTTTTTTGGCATTCCCAATAGTGAAGTTTCTATGTTGAGGGACAATGATCTCATTGTTACTTTTTATGTGTTACTTGATTGAAATCTATCCTAGAAGATTGCTGACTAAGCTCTTACACATAATCAAGGGGCCTCCGGGGTCTTCCTTTCATTTTGGGGAATGTTATTTAAGGATGTAAAAGATCAGAAAGAACTTACACATTTGTGGGAAAAATCCACAGAAGTTTTTACATAGCTACTTTCTTAGTGAGTTGATGAGAGCCTATTTATAGCTACAAACACATATACACATAGAACTTTTGCTTTCCTCTGCTTCTCTCTCTTTTTTCTTGATATAGCTGTATCTATATCTCTATACCTCTATAGGTGATCAAGAAAGGTTTATTACAAGATTGGTGTGTGCTAACATTCTCATAACTATGTGATTAAAACTGATTACCTTGCTTACTCATACATTTTCATCCAATCTTTCCAAATTTTAGGAAGATACATAATATTTGCCCCAGAGTGCTATGTTCAACAAGAGTAGTCATGAATGCTTGAAAGCATAAGATCAGTACTTGCAACCTTAAATTAAATGGCTTTATAACTTGATTAAACAATTTCTGGTCATATCTATCCACCTGTATTATTAAGAGAGTGTTTATTTACTATTTTTAGTAGAAAAGGTAAAGCATATATCACTCACTACTTTCATAAAAAATAGGGAAATGTTTTTGAAATGATCAATATTACTCTGTTAATTTTCCTAATGAGGTTCAAATTCATGACATTGACATATTAGAAGTGTTTTCCTCCCTTATATTTCATTAAAAAAAAAGAAAAGAAAAGACAATGTGGTAAGGAAGCAGGTAGATCATTCCTACCACTTGAAATTTTTTTTTCTTGGTAGAAATAGAAAATTAAAAGCAAAGCTCCTATCTTTTGATAGAATTTTTCTTGACATGTCTTTAAGAAGGTGATTTCAAGATAGCCAAAAACAATGTATTTGATAAGTCTTCTGATCAATGAAAGGCAGAGCACTGAAAGTTGCTCCCCCAATTTACACACTGGTTCATATAGACAAAGCTACCTTAGGTTCAAGGTACATTGTAAGCCTATATCAACTTAAAATCTTTACCCACAAGCCCCTCAATGATATGTTTATCTCTGTCAATCAGTCTAGAGGGCATGATTTATTCAAATAAGAAGCATTTAATGAAATGATATAGGAAGAAAAATAGCGATGAATGTATTACCCACAAACTATCATTCTCTTTCATAGATATACATGTCACCATTGGGAAGAGTGGACACATACAAACAGAGAAAACAGATGGAGAAGTACAAATAGGAGAGATATGCTTGGTCAGAGATCACACAGAGAGAGATAGCTCATGCCTTCATTGCTTCAAGTCCATTTATATTTCTTGTCAGGTCTTGTCACCAAAGCAGTACTGTCATAGCCTCATACAGTCTATAGTCTCTGTCAGGCACATAGTCTCTGCCAAGCTTGTGGGCATAGCAGGTAATCCATGTTGGGTATTTCTCCTTACTGTTATCTAATGGCCATTGCTGCTCATCGAAATATCCAGTTCCACTCACTGAGCATGAGGATGTGAAGCTTCTCTCTCTGTTCTGCTTTTGCCTTTAGCTGTAGTCCTTGGCTAGGGTCCTGAAGAATGTCATCAATTTTAGCAAAAAATGTCTGCTATAGCTCTTTTAGGAAAGCACAACCTTAACATAACTAGTCCCTGGACTAGAAAAGCAAACTATGCTGCCTATTTTTCAATGATACAACTTCTCTTTCCTTGAATCTTTTGTATCTGGAGTGGATGTTTCTTTCCCAGAAGGCACAAGCACCAGGCTCTTTGGAATACTGAGCCATCTTATCTAATTAGTACCATCAAACTTAAAGCTGACTCTTGGAATCCAATTTCCTTGTCACCAAAGCCCTGCCATTGTTAGAGGCCTGACTCTAGCTTAGAATCAGCAATTCCATGTGTTCTCATGCTTAATTTCCAATAGTTAAAATATAGTTAGCGTCTGTTTTAGAAGCTGCCCTCACAACAAACTGCAAAAGTTCTTCTGGATTACCTAGTTTCTCAATTCCAAGACTCTTTTGTTTTCCCATGCAGAGAGAAATGAGAAAATAAAAGAGATGGGAACAAAAACTAAACCCATGAGGGAAGGAAATTATTGTCCTTCTCTTCACCAATGAAATTCTGATCTTTCATATATACATGTGCCTGGCAAGCTTTTCTGGTTTTTAATACTGCTCTACAAAGGTATAATCTGTTGGCATTTGCTTATCAGAAGCAATTAGGTAGCACAGTGGATGGAGAGTTGTATCTAGAGTCAAGAAGACAAATTCCAGTTTAGACTCAGACACTAGCTGTGTGACCCTGGACTAGTCACTTAACCTCTGTCTGCCTCAGTTTTCTCAACTATAAAATGGAGATCTTAATAACACCTACCTCACAGGATTATTATGAGAATCAACTGAGATAATATTTACAAAGTGCTTAGCACAGTGCCTGGAACATAGTAGACACTTAAAAATGCCTGTTCCCCATGCCCTCCCTCTTCCCTCTTCCCCTACCAAACTTTTCCCTAATTACTATGGTCTTATTCTAAATGTGCTGCCTTATAGCTATGCACAATGCAAGAAGAGTATAAATAGATCTTCTTGCTGCTCTTCAAACATGACACACATCTTCTGTCTCTGTGCTTTTGTTCTAGCTGTCTCCAATTTTTTGGAATGCAGTCTTTCTTTACCTCTGCCCCTTAGAAGCCCTAGTTTTCATTAAAACTTACCTCAAACAATAGCTTCTGTCTGAAATCCTCCCTGATCCTCCTAGCTTCTTATGCCTTTCTCTCTAAAGTTTTGTATTTTTTTGTGTTTTATATATATATGTATATGTATATATATGTATATATACATATATACACACACACATATATATGTATATATGTGTATATATGTGTGTGTGTATATATATATATATATATATACACACACACACACACACACACACATATAGGTATTCTAATAGAATACAAGCTTCCTAAAGGTAGGTATTATTTCATTTGTGCCTTTCTATCTCTAGCACAAAGTACAGTGTCTCATGCATAATAATAACTTAATAAATGCTTATTTATTTACTGAATGAGGGGTAATGGGGTACAGAGGATGTATGATGTTTCCAGCTGCCAGAATGCACTCTTGTTGGGGGTAGTATGTTTCCATTAAGTCCATTATCTTTCAACAATGAAATATCTGTAAACATGGAGAAGAAGATTTGTGATACTCTTTTTTTTTCCTTTTTCTTACAGGGGACAGAATAGGAACACACAGGAATTCAGAAGGGACAATATCTACCTTGTCATTAGAAAATTAAAAAAATAAAAATAATATAGCTATATAGAAAGATTGTTACAATTTTTGAAGTAACTATCTTTCAAAATCTAAGCTTTTAAAAATTCTCTTGAGTCCTCTATGGGTTCAGTCCACCTTCATTATTATAAACCAATGCTCCTGAGTGTAGATGAATCTGACTGAATTAGATAGCCATGAACTCCCTCGTTCATGCAATGAACTGTGGCAATAAGAAGCACTTTTGAACTGCTATCTTAATACTGACATCTCTAGAATCTGCTTAACCAGCAGCTTCATAAATGGACATGCTTAATTTGGCCTGTTGCCAAAGATCTAATACAGATTAATGTATTCCAATGAATACTAGGTAAAGAGAATGGTTAGTCTGTAATTGGCATACCTAGTATACCATGCGAATTCTTCCTTAAGAGCAATAATATTTCAGGCAGATTATTTTTTCTCAGGTATTTTGTTGATGATTTATTTTACAATACTGTCAATTTACAATCTCTCCTCTCACAGCAGAATCCTTTTTTATAACAAATACACTTAAAAATAGAAACTGACACACTGATGATATCTGACAGCATAAGAAGGAGATTGGTGGTATAGTGGACAGAATGTTGTACTTGGAATAAAGAAGACCTGAGTTTGTATCTTGTCTCAGATACTTACTAGTTATGTGAAGTCACTTAACATCTCTATGCATCAGTTTCCTTATTTATGTAATTAGGAGGTTAGAGTAAATGGCTTAAAAATCCCTTTTAGGTCTAAATACATGATCCTATGTATCTCATTCTGTACCTGTAGTCCACCATTCCCCTGAAGAGATAAGAGACATATTTCAACATGAGCCTTCTGGAAATCAAGACTGGTCATTGCAATTATATGAGTTCTAATGCCTTTTTTTTTTGTTTCACTTAACATTATCATGGTCATTATATATGTTGTTCCAATGGTTTTATTGCTTTTTTCCAGTTTTCTCTAATTCAGGTCATGTAAGTTTTTGAAATTTACTCTGATTTCTTATTCACAGTTTCATGTGTATAATAATATTCCATTACTTCCATGTACTACAATTTGTCCTGCAATCAATGAACAGTCATTTGGCTTCTAATTTTTCATTATCACAGAGTGCTGCTATGAATTTTGGTACACGTGGGATCTATCTCTCTGTCATGGACCTCTTTGGGGTATATGCCTTGCAGTGGAATCACTTTGTCAAAGGTTATAAACAGGTTAATGTCTTTTCTTATATAACTTTTTAGCCTGAGACAGACCATGACTTTTCTTAGGAGAATCTACTCTTTCAAATTCTACCTCTATTTCCAGTTTTATTACATATTACTCCCTTTTATATACTCTATGTTTCAGCCAAAGTCACTTTTTAACTTTTCCTCATGTACCACATAACCATCTCTTGTCTGACACTGTTTCCCATGTCTGGGTTATGTACTCTCTTTTTATCTTGACCTTTTAGTATCTCTATTTTCTTTCAGTTCAAGTACTACTTCTTCCATGAAACCTTTCCTGATTCTCTTCCACTTTCCTTCTAAGTGACCTTATATTGATTTTGTATATACACACACACATCTATCTGTCTACATCTATCTATCTATCTATCTATCTATCTATCTATCTATCTATCTATCTATCTATCTATCTATCTTTGATAGTTGTAAGGTTCTTTAAAGCAAGGACAATTTAGTTTTTGTTCTTGTACCTCCAGCAATTAAAAAGTGCTTGGCATATCATAGGTGCTTAATAAGTGCTTATGGATTTATTGACTAATTAATAAATGCCAACAGAAAGATGAACTTTTGTATCCCTTTCAGATACAGTGACTAATTAAAATCCTGAGTGTTTTAAAATTTTAGAACAAGGAAAGCAAGGAAACTAAAAGAGAACATATACTTGGAGAAGAACACTAGACTCATAGGCTCAGGAGAAGGGATAGCAGATTATTATAACAGCTAGCATTTATTTAGCACTTTAAGACTTGCAAAGTATTTTACAAATATATTATTTTCAAAGCTATCAATAGTTTCATGCAAAAATGCTCTAAATCACTATAAACATACAAATTAAAACACCTCTGAGGTACAACCTCAAACCTATCAGATTGATTAACATGACAGAAAAAGGAAAAGGACAAATGCTAGAGGGAATGTGGAAAAATCAGAATACTAATGCATTGTTGGTGGAGTTATGAACTTGTCCAAACATTCTGGAGACAATTTTCTGTGGCCAAAGGGCTATAAAACTCTCCATGTTCTTTCACCCAGCAATATTGCTAGTGGTCTGTATCCCAAAGAGATCGAAGTAAAAGGGAAAGGATATATGTGTATAAAATATTTATCACAGTTATTTTTGTGGCAACAAAGAATTGGAATTGAGGGGATGCCCATCAACTGAGGAATGACTGAACAAGTTGTAGTATATGGTTGTTGTGGATTACCATCGTGTTATAAGAAATGATGAATAACTCAGAAAATCCTGGAAAGACTTACATGAACTGATGCAAAGTGAAACAAGCAGAACCAAGACATCTTTTACAGTAACAGCAATATTGTATGATGATCAACTGTGAATAACTTGGCTATTTTTGGCAATACAGTGACCCAAGACAATTCTGAAGGACTTAAGGTGAAAAATGCTATCCATCTCCAGAGAAAGAATTAATGGATTTTGTATACAGATCGAAGCATACTTTTTCTTTTCTTTCTTTCTTTCTTTCTTTTTCTTTTTCTTTTTTGGCCTGTTTTCTTCCATAACATGATTAATATGGAAATATGTTTTGAATGACTACACATGTATAACCTATATCAAATTGCTTGCCTTCTCAATGGGAAGGAGGGAAGGCAAGAATTTGGAGCTCAAAATTAAAAATAAAAATGTTAAAATTACTTTATACATGTAATTGGGGGTAAAATAAAATACTGAATTATGAAAAAAAGAAATGATGAGCAAGTGATTTCAGAAACATGGGAAGACTTTTATGAACCAATGCAAACTGATCAAACCAGAAGAACATTGCTCATAAAAGTAGCAATATTGTAAGAATGGTCAACAGTGAAATATTTAGCTACTATGATCAAAACAACAATCCAAGACAATTCTTTATGATTCATTATGAAAAATATTATTTAGCTACAGAGAGAGAACTGATCAACTCAGTGCAGGATGAAGCACATTTTTCCACTTTATTATTATTTTTTTGCTTTTTTTATGGTAACATGGCCAATGTGGAAATATGTTTTACATGACCTAATGTGCATAATTCATATCATATTGCTTGCTTTCTCAATGCATGAGGAAGGGGCTGGAGGGAAGAAGAAAATTTGGAACTCAAAATGTAAAATGAAATATAAAAATAAGTAGAAACTTAAAAACCCAAATATTATGTGATTTTTATCTTCACAACAACCTTGGGAGGTAGATGTTATTATTGTCCCCAATCACCAGATAAGGAAACAGAAGTAGAGAGGCTAAGTGGCTTGCCCAGTATTGCTCAGCTAAAATGTGTCTGAGGCTGGATTTGAATTCAAATCCTACTGACTCCAGCTGCGGTTCAATTGCACTGCTGAGTTGCCTTAGCTAAAAGTTTTACACACACATGCGCACACACACACACACACACGTAAAGTTTGCAAACTAGCATTGTACTTTCAGATAATCCTTTAGGTAAACCTAGGAAGATTTCTCAGATTAGGTCTCATTTTCTTTTCCATAAAATTAGGTGAGTAGAATTTAAGGTGGTTGATGTCTAAGCTCTCTGATGGCTCTTAAAATTCCATCATTTTCTTCTTGGAAAATGGTGACCTTGGAGGCAGGTGGGAAAAGTAGCCAAACACTTCATATTTGGTGTCTGTGCTTTGTTTGTGATAACTTGTTTAAGAGCTAATCGATTTTTTTAAACCAAATTTGGTGTGCTACAAAGCTTTGACTTGTGGGTCAGTTTGCTGTATTTAAACAAAATAGTAACCAATATGAACTCTTAAATGCTTCATAGGCCATAGAACCAATAGGTACTTATACTTCAATAGGGAAGATTGGGTTCAAAATTAAAAATAAAAATGAAGCTATAAGTTTGTTTAATGGAAGTTGGAATATACTCATAGATTATAATTAAACTTTGTATTGCTTTAAATTTTAAGGAGAAATACTAAAAACATTCTCTTTTCTAGATAATATGCATTTTGGACCAGAAGGATTGTGGGGAAAAATTGATTCACATATGCCTGACTAGTCCTCCTGTTCTACCACAGTTTTAATCAATATCATAAATCATCAGTTTGCCAACAAGTTTTATTATGCTTTTGAATATGAAAAGCCATTTAAAATTTCACTTTAGTAACTCAGTAAGGCAAAAGTATCTGCCTGAAAGGTGTTAACTAATAACCACCTTACAATGTAACTAGGATAGTCAAGTAATCGATAGTTTAAGCTTTAATTTTTAACACAAGAGGAAAATGTCTATGCTTCTTAACTTGAAAAAACTTCTTCTGTTTACTTTTCAAAAAATATGTTGACTCCCAAACTTTGTTGCTTGAAAGTTATCTGGCTTTTTAATGCAATTATTTGAAAAGTCAGCATAAAAGAAAAGGAGTGTGTGGGAGACAAACAGAACATTGTGGTGGTGCTCTGGAACAAACAAAACTAAACAAAACTGTGGATTTTTTTTTATTTTGACTAAAAAGCTGTAGCAATAAAACGTTTTCATTTCTTTTCTGTTTATATCATTCATGTATAGTGTTTTAGCAGTGAAGTCCAATGAATGAACAAACCAAGTATCAAAAGGAATGCTTTGGACAAACTAACTCTCATAAAAGTCAGATCACTTGAGTTAAATAGGGGAAAACACTAAGCAAGCATCCAAAAAGAATCATACCATATGGACCCAGTCTAGGTGCTGGTAAGAACAAAGTAATCCTTGACTTTTTATATCTCTGGAAATAAAAACAATCTAGCAATTTAAATAGTTAAACTTGAATTGTGGCAACTCCAATCCAGATCTCCTGCTTCTCAACCCAATGCTATACCCATTACTGAAGGTTCCTGTCTTAGCTAACTGTAGTCACTTATGTCAGATGGATGTCACTGTAAAGAATATGTTATAGATTACATTGTCTAAGTCAAGTTAATTGCTGATGGTAGTAAACATCACTACTTTCAGCTATATCAGCATGTAAATATAACAGGAAGAGTGAAACTACTTACTTAGAGCCTTGTCTTTTTGTTGCTTGGTCAGATATTACAGAAGTAGAACTCAGTATAAGACAAATGTTGCTACAGTTTCTGGATTTTCTTCTTTTTTTGCTTTTGTTATATCATCATCATCATCATCATCACCACCACATTCATCATCACTTGGAAATTATTAGTAAGAACCAAAGTCTTTGTGATTTGAATTCTAACTTGTAGGAAATGAGACTTCATTATTAAACATTGAAGTATAAGTAGGGCAGGATGATTAGGTCTTGCAGTGATAATATCTATGAGCATACTTTCTCAAATTCAGCAGAAGAAAGCCCACTCAGGTGAGTAAGATAAGTATATATATGTTTACCTGTCCCAAAGGCTAAGATGGTACATAGAGACTTTCTATTTTTGTTGTTGTTAATTGTTTTAAAACCTTTGACTTCATCAGGGTAGGGAAGTCATAGTATAGAGACTCCCATCACAGATGCATATCACTAACTTATCTGTAGTTTATAGTTTTAGAGAGTTGCCTGGGGACATGAAGACGACAAATCATTTGTCCATAGGCAGATGGGAACATTTTTTTCAAATAAGCCATGGAGGTGGTAGAAGCAGGAGCTGTGGAGCGCTTTGAGCCTGGTTAGACATCAAAGATGCCAAAGTCATCCACGGCATCCTGGGTCATTGCCAGTTGTCTTGACTTTTTTTCTTGCCACTGGACTCCAATGGTGCTGGAAGAGAGAAGTTGGTGACTTCATGCAGTTCTGCCTCACTTAAATCCAATTTGCCCATGAGACAAAAAACATCACCCATGCCATTTTACTATTTTACCAATTCATTATCTTACTATTCAAGGATTTTATAATTTTGTTATTTTACTATTCAACTATTTTATTTATTTGTTTTACTGTTTGACCTACTTCAGAGTCCTTTGGTGACTGGCTAGTGACAAAGCAGCAGGTGCAGATACACTGGGAGCTATAGTCACAATCCTGCACACAGGCAGCCCAGAGCATAGGGTTGTTTTCTCACTGGACTGAAGCAGCAGTGGCATTCGGCTGCCCCTCTGGGTATCTGAGCAACCTTCATTAAGGCTTCATTGCTCACCTCCTAGTGTGAGGAAGAGACTAGAAAAGATGCCTTAAAAATTATCTGCTTCAAACCAGGAGAACATTGTACACAGTGACAGCAACATTGTGTGATGACCAACTTTGATAGACTTAGCTCTTCTCAGCAATGCAATGATCTAAGACAATTCCAAAAGACTCATGATGGAAAATATAATCCACATTCAGAAAAAGATCTATGGAGTCTGAATGCAGATCTAAGCATATTATTTTCTCTTTTATTTCCTTGTGATTTTCCCTTTTGTTCTGATTCTTTTTTCTCAACATGACCAATGTGGAAATATGCTTAATATGATTCTACATGTATAGCCTATATCAGATTGCATGACACCTTGGGGAGGGGGAAAGGAGAGGGAGGGAGAAAAATGAGGAACTGAAAATCTTATAAAAGTGAATGTTGAAAACTAAAAATAAATAAATTTAATTAAAAAAAAATTGTCTGCTTCAAGTGACCCTGGCCTGCTTAATGTGGCAGGCAGGGATTCCACTCAGCAGTCAAAACACATATTTTAAAAATGTACAAAAACTTTTGTGAACATGGTTCCACTCATTAACTGTGTGCATGCTTATGGACAACATGAAATCCAGTAGACCTGAAAGACATACAGCTCTTGTTGTGAGAGAAAACTCAGCAGGTATCACATCTAAATAGCAGCCCTGAGCAAAACAAGACTTATAAATGAAGACCAGTTTATTAAAGTCAGAGCTGGATATACATGTCTCTGGAGTGGCTTAAATTTCACAATCAAATCTAATCCAGTCAACAAGTTTGCATGCCTCCCAAAAGGAGTGAACAGCAGACTGATGAAAATGCAATTGCCACTTTCAGGAGAATGTTATGCCATCATTATTAGCATGTATGCTCCCACCATGACAAATCCTGATGAGGTCAAAGAAAAAATTTATGAAGACCTGGAGACCCTCATCATCAATGTGCTGAAAGAAGACAAGCTTGCAATTCTGGGTGACTTTAACACCAGAATAGTCATAGACTATCAGACATGGAAAGGAGTCCTTGGGAGGAATGGAGCTGGAAACAGCAACAGCAGTGGTTACTTACTACTGAAGACTTATGTCTCACAACTTCATCACCAGAACTGTTTCCCACTTTGTTGCTGTTCAGTTGTTTTCTGTTGTGTCCAACTTTTTGTGACCCCATTTCTCGGCAAAGATACTGAAGTGGTTTGAGATTTTCTTCTCCAGCTTATTTTACAAATGAAGAAACTGAGTTAAACAGGGTTAAGTGACTTGTCCAGTGTCACACAGCTAGTAAGTGTTTGAGGACAAATTTAAACTCAGGTCTTCCTGACTACAGGCCCTGTGCTCTATCCACTGTACCACCTACCTACCCCTATGTCTTCCATTTACTTAAATGTAATAAAATTTCGTGGATGCACCCTGTCAGCAAACATTAGCATTTAATAGATTCTATCATTGTTAGGAGAAGAGACAGACAGGATGTGAGAGTGACAAAGGTGATGTGTGGTACAGAGTGCTGGACTGATCATAGACTTATTCTCTATAAGCTAAACATTTGCATTCATCAAAAGCAATGGCCCCAAGGCATGACAACTACCTCAACACATTAAAACACTTCTCTGTGGGTGAACAGTTTGTTGCAGACCTGGAGGGAAAGCTGAGTCAGCACATGGTTGGCAACAGTGGAGCAGAAAAGGAGTGGGCAACTTTCAGAGATCTGGTATACAGCATTGCATTTACTTTTCTGGGCCAGAACATTTGCAATCATCAGGATTGGTTTGATCAAAATGATGTGGAAATTCAGAACCTACTAAATGAAAAATAAGAACTACACAGGGTTTACCAGCAGGATAGTTTATTTGTCTCTAAGAAGCATTTAACATCATCAAAAGTAAAGTTCAAGCAGAGCTTAGAGAGATGGATTCTTGGCTTGGTAAGAAGGCAGATGAGATTCAGCTTTATGCTGACAGCAAAAATCCAAAGGACTTCTACAATTCCTTGAAGGCTATTCATGGGCCAAAGACCTCTGGTACTTCTCAGTTACTGAGTGCTCATGGAACCACTCCAATTAGTGATAAGGATATGATCCTGGAGAGATGGGCTGAACATAACCATAATGTTTTCAACAGACTATTTTTAACCAATGCTGAAACCACTGGCTGTGTATACCTCTGGTGGAGGTCAATCCTTCTCTAGCCAACTTCCAATTGAAGAAGAGATTTTGAATGCTATTAAACTCCTTTTGTGTGGCAAAGCACTGGTGCCAATTCCATTTCAGCAGAGCTCTTCAAGGCACGGGGTCCACTGCTCATACAAAAAAAAATCTTTTGGGTTATATGGCAGGAGGAGGTTATCCCCAAGAGATCAAGGATGCCTCCTTTGTTTATCTCTATAAAGGTAAAGGAAATAAATTGTCCCAAGACAATCACAAGGGGCTCTTTCTCTCTCTTAGTTATTGCTAGCAACATTCTTGTCAGAGTCCTCCTTAATCTGCTAATCCTTCACCTAGAAGATGATCATATGTCTGAGAGTAGTGTGCCTTCCAAAAGGGCTAAAGAATGGTCAACATGGTATTTGCTGCCCACCAATTCCAGGAAATGCCAGGAGCAGAACAGAAATCTATATACAATGTTTGTCGATCTGACCAAGGCCTTTGATACTGTCAGTAGTGAAGGCTTGTGGAAGATTATGATGAAATTCGGTTGCCTGGAAAAGTTCATCGGCATTATATGCCAGTTTTATGATGGCACACCTGCATGGGTTCTAGATAAAGGATGATACTGTCATGCTTTCCCAGTCACCAGTGTAGTGAAGTAGGGCTATGTGTGTGCTCCCATGCTTTTTAGCGTGATGTTTTTAGTGATATTATCAGATGCTTTCAATGAGGATGAAAACATCATCAAGGTCTGCTACCATACTGATGATAAATTATTTAAATTGAAAAGGCTATAAGCCAAGACTAAAGTGGGGGAGAGTTGGTGTGCATTTATTTTGTTCACAGATGATTGTGCATTCAATGCAGCCTCTGAAGCTGAGATGCAACAAAGTATAGATTAGTTCTCTGCTGCTTGTGCTAATCTTTTCCTAACAATAGACAACAACAAAAAAACAAAAAAACAAACAAAAAAAAAAAACAACACAAATTCGCCACACGCCAGTACCACATTATCCATAAGTGGAACCATAGGTTTCAGTAAATGAAAAAATATTGAATGTTGTGGATAAATTCACTCACCTTGACAATTTACTTTTCACATAATGTACACATAAATAATAAGTTGATGTACACGCTGCCAGATCTAGCTCACTGTTTGGGAGTCTTGGAAGGAAAGTGTGGGAGAGAAGAGGTATTAGACTGCCTACCAAACTGAAGGTCTACAGAGATGTTGTGCTGACCTTGTTGTATGCCTGTGACACTTGGACAGTATGCCAATGGCATGCTTAGAAAAGGAATCACTTCCATTTGAATTGTCTTAGCAGGATCCTGAAGATCACATGGCAAGATAAGGCACTAGACACTGACATCCTTTCTTGAGCTAAAACTACCAAGGGTTCAAACTCTACTGCAGAGTGCAACTCTGATGGGCTGGCCACTTTGTTTTAATGCCAAATGTACATTTGCCTAAAAGAGTATTTTATGGAGAACTCACAGAAGGCAAGTACTCGTACAGAGGTCAGAAGAAGTGATACAAGGACACTCTCAAGGTCTCTCTGAAGAACTTTGGAATCAATTGTGTGACATGGAAGAAGCTGGCACAGGACTGCCCAACATGGCATGCCCACATCAAAAAAAGCACTGTGCTCTATCAGTGAAGCCAAATTGCAATAGCTCAAAAGAAATGTGAGATATGTAAATTCAGAGACATCTTCACTCTTTGTCCCAGACCTGCAGTAGAGCCTTTTGAGCTTATATTGGTCTGATCAGCCACAGTTAGACACACTGTACTTTGACCTCACCATCATGATATCATTTTGATCCTCCTTGAGTAAAAAAGGACAACAATAACGAATGAATCAGTATGTTGTCAGAGGCAGGGCTTGAAGCATAATATTTTGTTTTATTTAAATTTAAAATTTTAGACATCCATTTTAAAAATTTTGAGTTCTAAATTCTCTCTCTGCCTCCTGCTTCTTCCCCATCCATTGAAAAGGCAAACAATATGATATTAATCATACATGTGAAGTCATGTAAAACATATTTCCATATTGGCCATGATTCAAAAAAGCCAGAAAAATAAAGAAAGTGAAAAAAAAGCTTCACAATTGCTATTGAAATATTTGGAATAAATTTACTTACTTTCTTTTAAAGATATGTTTTGGTATCTGCTAATAAAGATTATCTTAGAGTGAAAAAAATTGAAATATTATGGTAAGTAGTCCTTAACACAAAAGCAATATTGTCTGTTTTCTTCTTCCCAGAGGCTTGGGTTATAATATTTTTTTTTACCCAATTACAGCCTCAATTATTCACGATGCTCAGTAAGTTTGTGGATATTAATATACTGAAGAGTTCACAGAGACACAATAATTCTTTTAGCCAATGAAGAGAACTAATATATTTAAAGCACATACTTGTTTCATATAAAAAAAGATATGACTGTCCAACCACCAAGGAGGCCATATGCCTCTACATGCATAATAATGTCACAAAACCAACATGGCAATTTTAAGGGGGAAAAGTAAATATAAACTGAAGTCTTTTCTTGGAGGCAAGCTTTTCATTGTTGTGAGGAAATGAATTTTTTTTTGAGAATAAAAAAAGATAATATATTGAGGAGGTGAAACTACATCTCATCCAAAAAGGCCTACTACCCAATTCAATAAGATCCAATGTGATTCAGACAGTGAAGTTAAACAGTGCCATAACCAGGAGTTCTTGTACGTAGAGCAAACTCATTTGGGGGAGGGGAGAGCCTGAAGAGTAAAACCCAACAAGCCCAACTCTCTAACTGGGGAAGCCTTTATAACTATTGGCAAAATAGTTACCAATGACAACAGAGCTACATATAAAGTCTCTAGCTATGGTGAAACCTGAGTGGCAATATCATGTAATGTATACATACTTATCAATAGCAATTGTGTGCTAACAATAACAACAAAAATCAGTAAAAGAGGAGTAAAGGAAAGATTGTCCTCCTATATCCTTGTTGCAAAATTTGTATTTTTCTTTGATGTGATGGAAAATTTTAGAATTCTTTCCTCTTTCTGTCTCTGTCTCTGTCTTTCTCTCTGTCTCTGTCTCTGTCTCTCTGACTCTGTGTGTGTGTGTGTGTGTGTGTGTGTGTGTGTGAATGTCTCTTTGACTACCTTGGGTATAGTATAAGTTAAGCAAATGGGGATAATATAGTTCATAGGATCATAGGCTGGGGACTTGAAGAGACCTTAGAGGTCATCCATTATGATCTTATTTTACAGATAGGGAAACTGAGGACTAGAGATATTAAGTGAGTTACATAAGGCCACTCAGGTAGTAAGTGACAGAGGTATGATTTAAACCTAGAACTTCTGACTCCTGAATTGGTCTCCTTTCCACTGAAACAAACAAACAAACAAAAACTTCTCTTTGGTGCCTTTTCCAGTTAGTATCCTTTGCCTTCACCCATCCTGTGTCCTGTTCTATAGATTCTCGTTGGTTAATCGATGTTAAAATGTTAATTGATAAGCAGTTTACAGTGTAACCTTGCTCAGGGATATTTTCTATTTTAAGAGGAAACACTTAAAGACTAAAAATTCTTAATAGCTAAACAGAATTAAACTATCATGGTAGATTGAATGATGCATGGAGACGATATTTTGGGGGCAGGGGCTTACCCAGTAGTTCCTGAAATTATTCTTCATCAGTGAGTGCCTACTCATGAACCAAGCTTTGGTATATCTTGTTAGTTATTTTTATTCTGTCTCTATCTCTTTATCTCCCTCTCTCTGACCATTTGATCAGAACACAGAGTACCAGAAGCCCTCTATAAGCATGAGTGGAAATTTTCTTTCTTGTCATTTTTCTTGACCTTTTCATCATGTTTCAAGATATATTCATGCCTACCAACTGGGAGCTGAACAGAACAGTTTATATCTGGGCACAATGGTTAGATGAGGTATGACAATGAGCATACTATAAATGCTCTACTAGAGTAAATGTTATTCAATAGCCAGATCCCTTGAGTTCCTCTTAAACCTCTGACCCAATAAATCAATAAATATTTAGTATATGTCTGTCATGTGCTAATGAAAGGGGGGGGAGTACTAGATTTTAAAATATATATGGTATCTGATTTTCTATCAGGTTTGTTGATGACTTAGAAAAAATAGTGAATAAATTGCCTTCTTTGTCTCTGCTTTGCAATACTTAAAAGATACCATCATTTTTAGAAACACTGGAGTAATTTCTCATTCTTTTTGTCAGAACAGAAGAGCAATAAATTCTCTTGGCAGTGTCCTTTATGCTCTCTGACCTGTCATAGAAACTGATAGGTTTTGGCTTCAATTGCTTTGAAGTCCTGAAGTATTTGGTGAGAATTATGCGGTACAAAGGTAGCGATAACAAATGTTTACTGATTGTCATATCTTATTACTCGAAGTATATTTTTCACATACCATACATTGTGAGCAGATCCCTCCTTCAGTGGGCATCTTTCTTGTTAGATTTGTAGATTATTAGAGCTGGAAAGAATCTTAGAGGTATCTAATCTCATTTTATGGACAAGATAACTGATGTGTTAGGGAAATTAAATGGCTTGTCCAAGGACAAACATCTAGTAAATGACAAATCTAGGATTAGAACTTGGGCCTTCACTGAAATACAGTGGCCTTCCAGTACCTAGGTTATAGTTAGGCTTACATGCATGATTATAAGGTATTCACACTTTGTATTTCAAATTCTGATTCAAAGCCCATATGCTTCAAGACTCCAAAGGTCCCATTTTCTCTTCCATGTAGATTTTCCCTCTAATTGTATAACCCATGAAACATGACATCTTTAAAAGTCAAGATATAAATGTCAGGTAGAAGGATCTCAGGAGAGTAGACCTTGCTTGGGTAGTTATTTGCCTTCTTTCTTCTTATGGTAATACCTTTGACATTGATTGCTATTTTGGAGGTGAACTGGGAGTGCTACTGGACCATCATGGTTTTTAGGTAAATGTTTTTAGCTAACAAAAGAAAGAATAAAGTTTTACCATTTGGACATTGCTTTGAGGCCTTGAGACATTATAATTTTTTGTTGCCAAATCATTCATTTGTTCAACAAACATTTATGTATTGGGTGTCAACAAATCTTTGCAAAAAATGTAAACTCACTTGAAATTACTATTCTTTAGATAGAGGTGATGGAAAAAGAGGTGGATATTCATAGTAATAGTTTAAAACTATACTTTTAGTGGCAGCTAGGTGGCGCAGTGAATACAGCACTGGTTCTGGAGTCAGGAGGATCTGAGTTCAAATCCAGTGTCAGACCATACACTTGACACTTACTAGCTGGGTGACCCTGGGCAAGTCACTTAACCCCAATTGCCTAAAAAAAAATAAATTCTGTTGGTATAGTTGGCTTTTATACTATCTACATTTTCCAGTGTATTCCTTCTTCTTCCTCCTTCTAGCGGTTTATTTCCTATAACAATGAATAAAAATAAAAAAACCAGCTCAGCAAATGGTGATAGATATAATAATTTACATTCTTTCATTTTGTTTATTTTAAAATTTTATTTTCTTATGACTCTATTTGTTAAAAACCTCTACTTGTCAGAGTGTTAATTATATACATATATATGCATATATATTTATATATAAAAGCTTCATCAATTTGCCCAGTGTGGTGCTGTCAGTGTTTCTCTTATAAAAGCTACTCCTGTGAAAAATCAGTGTGAAATTATATGTTCAGACCTGCTGAAGCACAAACCTTTTTCCCCTTCGTCTTTAATAAGTAAGTGTAACGTAGTGGGTGATAGTCTAACTTCCAGTTTTTTTTCCATTTTTTTTTTTTTGGTAGAAGGCATTCTTTTGCTTTAATTTTTATTCATTGTCCTTATGGCACTTGAAAATTGATGTCTTTTTTATGTAAGATTTCTTTTTTCCTAATTTATATTTCTAAATGTACAAGCAATCATGTACATAAAAATAGATAAGACTACAGGCTACTTTCCAAAATTCCTTAGATTCTTGAGTTTGATTTCCTAGGCAAAATTGCTTGGGGGAAAAAGCTTAAAAAACAAACTACCTCTCTTTTTGTCTAAACTTAAACCCAAACAAAAGATTGGGGCCTGGTTACATTCTCATCTAGGGAATATGAATAGCCCTCTGATGTAAGTACCATTTGAGGATACCATTATATATCACAGAACATTCAATCATGAATTGATGAAGATGAATCTGGATGAATATGAATGGGATAGAAGCCAACTTTACTAACCCTTTTAAAAGTTTAATTTATTATAATTTCAACGGGTCTTGATTATAAACTTGTAGATATTTCAACTTCATTTTTAAAATTTGGTCCATTTAGGCTATCATAAATTCACTTGGGTTCTATTTCACTTTAAATTTATTTTAATCTATTTAGGCCATGATGAACTTGGAATAAGAAGGAGTTATGCTGATGTATTTCAGAAATGAGGTAGAGGAAAACTCTGAAAGGCTGTTGGATTCTGACAGCCTGCCAGATCCTCTTGTTACAAAAAAGAGTTGTAGGACATCTTTTGGTTGGGATAGAAATCCTTAGGAAACAAAGACACCCTGGAGGATAAGCTTGCTGTTGTTGTTGCTGTTTGTCCTTTGTTCTCAAAGAACACCAATGACATTGTAAGGCTGATGATTTGTGTGTGAATTGTATATAAGTGACACAGAGCTCAGCAAAGTTGTAAGTAATACTCTTTCCTCCAGAGTTATCAAAGTCCAGTGCCAAGACAAAAGCTAAGATGGTCTAGGATGCAGTGGGTGACCTTGGCCTTTCTAAATTAAAGTCTTTCAATGTTCCTCAGGACCAGACCATTGTGTTTCAAAGGGTACTATTTGGAGGATCAGTTCAATTTTCTAGATGACTATGGTGGTGAATCCCTTTCCTTTTCCTTTGAAGGGTCTGTGATCTCATATGTGCACTAACTAAAGTGATATAAATTTAAACATAATTATAACACATGACTTAGAGGCCACGTAGTATAATCTCCTTATTTTGTAGGTAAGGAAATAATGACCCTAATTTTATAAAAATGAATTCATAACTGGCATTTTTACAAAGCTTTAAAGTGTATAAAGCACATACATTACCTCATTGTAACCCCCAACAACCTTCTGAAGTAAGTAGTACAATTATTATTATCTCTATTTCACAGATGAAGAAACTGAGGCTCTGAAAGTTTAAAGTGACCTGCTATGTTTCATAAAGCTATTCAGTGGCTGAGGCAGGTTTTGAACTCAGAACTTCCTGATTCCAAGTCCAGTGTTCTGTCCATTGTGCCACTGAGGTACCTAGGTGGTTACTCATTCCGTTCATTTTTTGGGGGGGGTAAATTTCCCTCCCATAAATCCTTGATAGCATAACTACTTGATGCTCTTCTGGTGAAGAAGATATGCTTGGTGGTTTTGAGCACGTTGCGGCATGTTATAAACAAGAACATGTGAAAGACAAGCAGTGAAAAAGGATGTAATCAAAGAAATGTATGATTGAAAAAATTGGGCTGATCACAGGGTGAGAGTAAGGAATAATCAATGAACAGCCTATAATCTCCATTGGAACTCTCAGGTTGCAATATTGCTGGATGAACCCTCTAGGGCAAGCAATCTAGACAAGAGTTATTCAGGATGGGCAGTCATGGATGGGTTGCAATCTGCAATGTTGGTGGGAATGTCCATGTAAGTCATTAGAGTATTATCTTTTTCAATGAAAATTTCCCCTTTTTGAGATCTTTCAAAAATCAGTATTTAATGCTTTTAAAATTGTTTCATTTCAAGATAGATTTCCTCTGTATATATTCATATCCATCTGCTCTTTCTGAGTTCATTTTCATGAGTACCATTTGCACTTCATCATGTACCACATTGACTTTCTCATTATAGAAAAACTGGTGGATTTATCCTACATCACATCTATTTGTTGTCCTTTCAGGTTTCTCTATAAATGCTTTTAGGGTGATCTAACTAATTTGGGTCTTATGCCAAGCTTTCTCAAGTTCATTTCTCAATCTTTTCTTATTTCATGAAGTAATATTGCTCAAAATTACTGTCTCCTTTATGTTTTTCAAACTTGTATATTCTAAATTTATTTTGCTTTCTGCCACCATGTTTAACAGCAAGATGCATTATGTTATAGTGGAAAGCCTAATGGACTTGGTCTCAAGGCCCTGAGTAAACTCTACTTCTTTCAACACTTTTACAATTTTGGGGACCTTGCTTAATTTCTTTGAGCATCAGTTTACTCCTTATAAAATAGAAATAGTAATACTCATGATACCTACCTTTTGAGGTGGTTGTGAGAGTAATAGTTTTTAAACATTAATATGTGTCTTGTTACCTTCAAGTGGTTAAGATTGTTTCTCAGTTCTTTAAGTCTATTTTTTACAGTAATGGAAGGAGGGAAAAAAAGTATTTATTAAGAACCTATTATCTTCTATATACTGTCCTGATGACCTTAGAAATGTTATCTCATTTAATCCTCACAACAGCCCTGGGAAATAGGTGCTTTTATCACCTTCACTTCACGATTAAGGAAACTGAGGGAGGCAGAAGTTAAGTGACCCACCCAGGATCCCACAGTTAAGTGTCTGAGGCTGGATTCCTACTTGGTTCTTCCTAACTCCAGGCCCAGAGCTCTAGCTACTGTGTCACATGATGATAGCTGTTAGCTAAACTTCTTAGGAAATAATAATCAGTTATTGTCTTCACTTTCATTCATTACCATTTTTTGGCATTAACAGCTCATTGAACTAAGTTGGGTTGGAGTTTTTGTAATTTTGTGTAGGGTTTTCTCATTTTTATCACTGACATAATCCTAGAGTCTGAAATGTTAGAGTGATCATCTCATCCGTCTCCCCTTAGTCTCAGTTATTTCATCCCAAAATGGAGAGGGGATTTAGTGGCTTTCCACTTTCACATACTGGTCATTTAGGAGAAATTATATTTGTCATGAAGGTTGCTAAGCTAGTAATTCTTTCCATATAACCTCAGTCAATGCCTCAAACTTTTCAATATTTACACAATTGCTTAGAAATCCTTTGGTTTTTTTTCCTTACTGCAAGGATTACTTCCATCTGTCAAACCCAAAGTCCAATTCTTCATAGGCTTCTTTTACTTGAAAGAAGTATAATGACCATCACAAAATATATTGTTATTAAATAGAAAATCCAACAACATCTTCTATGAATAGCACCCATACAGATGCCTGTGACCTGGGCTTAATGCTCAGTAATTCATTCAATGCCATGTATTGGTCATATCCAGATCTAATGTGTCAGCAGGACAGAAGAGTTGATAAAGAATGGATGAACAGGCAGAACAAATGATTTGTCATACAACTTCCTCTTAACAGTGGAAAGTAATTAATTTAGATAAATTATATAAAGTGTCCTGAATTCAATATGAGGATTTCATTGAAAATAAGGAAGCTTTTGTTAGCTTCTCCTTTAAAGCAATACTCTGCAGAAATAAGGAAGCATATCTCTTATAAGTCAAACCTGATACTTTTCTTTTTTGCTCTTCCACACCCACCCACCCCTTTTTGGGTGATAGAAAGAGGCTTAGATAGGGTCGTAGATATAGAGCAGGATGTGACCTTTGATGGTATCTAGTCCAACTCCTTCATTTTAAAAATGAGGAAATTGAACTTCAGAGAGAGAGGTTAACCTTTAGAGAGGTTAAGTATCAAGGTTGCAAAGGTAGTAAGTATATGAGCTGGGATTTAAATGCAGGTCCTACGATTCCATAGCCTTAACACATAGGAGCTGTTATTTCATTAGAGTGGGAACACTCTGAAATACTGAGTGCATCAAATCTGCCAAAAATGGACTCTTTAACAGAAAAGAACTTTGCTCCCATTTTCTAAGTAACAATTAAATTATGAGTTAGAGCAATTGCTGCTTGAGGACAGTGGTTCTTGTAAGTAAGTAGAAACTATTAAGCATGTAAAGATTATTTATGTAGCTGTGGAATAATTGTGAAGGATACATCAATACTTTGGTTCTGTGATCACATCCATGTGAGTGCTTCCTTTGATGGCACAAATAAGAATCCATCCATGCCTTCTCATTGTATGCAGCACTTGTCCATAGCCTCACATAAATCACCTACAGGGCATCTACCCATTGTGCTGGAAAGCCTTCCTCTAGGCTCTTTGATGTTATATGGATACCAATGTAGCATGTGATCTGTCATCTTCTGTGCTTTACTATGTGACTGATTTGTTTCCTTTTTCTGATTCTGTATCCCTTTGGTATCTTTCATGCTGTTTCTTATATATAATTCTTCATTTTCACACTTCTTGTAGTTGTTCAATCATTTTTCAGTAGTGTCTGACTCTTTGTGACCCCATTTGAGGTTTTCTCGGCAAAGATACTAGAGTGGGTTGCCATTTCCTTCTCCAGTTCATTTTACAGGTAAGGAAACTGAGGCAAACAGGGTTAAGTGACTTACTCAGGGTTACATAACTAATGAGTATCTGAGGCTAGATTTGAATCAGGAAGATGAGTCTTCCTGACTTCAGGCCCAGAACTCTATTCTCTATGCAGCCTTGCTGGCCTATCTTTGTTATATGTGATAGCCTTAATTAAGCCTACTATGCATCTCTCAATTGTCTTTTGGGTCACTTGATATTTTATTCCTTTGAAAACTATAGTATTACATGATTCTTCAGCATTCAGCACCAATAGAAGAATATGCATTTTAAAAATAAGAGGATTTGTTTTTGATAAAAGCTTGAGCTTATTTAAAGTACTCTATAATTTCCTAGGTGCAATTCAGCTTACTCTCTTCCTCCTATACACTTCTGGGTTTGGTTCAATGTCCACCCACAGTGTTGGTCCAATATATATGTACTTATTACATATATACATAATGCATATTTGTATATATATGTTTGTGCGTGTATTAACACACACATACATTATATGCAACTCCTTGAGACTGTAAGTCGAAGAGAAGGAACATCATTGCATTGGTAAAGAAAGTTTCCATACCTACGAGTTACCTATACCAATAAAATCACAGTTTCATCACTATCTCATACACATAAACATACTCATGTACAGTGTTGAACAAACTATATAGGGTAAACTTCATCACTTGGGCAATAGAAATTCTTCCTTCACTTACTTTGTTTCCTTTTTATAGTTAGGTCAAATACTTTCGAATAATTCTGGGTTACTTTTAAGAGGTTTGATAATATTCCAGGCTTGATGCAATTAGCACAATATCATTCAGAAATAAGAGTTATGGGAAATCCCTCTTTGGCTTGGATTCTGTGAAAGATATCTTCTATGACAGTGAAAAACACCTCTGGGGTACATACATCTCCATAGAACACATTCAAATGGATTGATGATCTCATTGATTTGTACGTACTTGTGCTTGTCTACCCTCTGTGATTCCAATCTATAAGTTTGACACAGCAGGTCCACTTGGTGTCTTGAGAACTTTCCTAAATTTTCTCTTACATTAAAAGGATACCAATAGAACATTTGGGCTGCACACTGTCTCTCCTTTGCCCTTGCCACATGAGCAGCTCATCTGATTTTTCTATCATATTTTCTGATGCTATCCTTTACTTAATTTCATTTTTGAAATTCCCTATTTGTTCTATATTTCAGCCTGTGTACTCATAAATAATAAATGCTCATTAAGTTAAATTGAATTAATGCCTTGTTAACTACTTAATTTTTGAATTTTTTTATTTTTAGCTTTTTTAAAAAATTAAAACACCAAATAAGGAGCATTTCCATATATACAGCAGGAAACAAAAGGAAGATTCTATAAGAGGTGATAAATCCCCATTTTGCACCACTAGCTTTTTTAAAAGATATAATA
Source organism: Vombatus ursinus (assembly GCF_900497805.2). NCBI lineage: Eukaryota > Metazoa > Chordata > Mammalia > Diprotodontia > Vombatidae > Vombatus > Vombatus ursinus. The sequence goes on from NW_020954641.1 coordinate 18,095,673, forward strand.
AATTCCACATTTTAACTTTCAAAACTATCCTTGTCTGCATTTCCTTCTTAACTTCCTTCTGTTCTTTCTTGTGCATCATTAAAAATCTCTCAATGCTTCTCTTTTTTAGATTAAATTTTTATATTTCATTTTTTATAATTACATGTATAGACAATTTTTGATGTTTGCTTTTTTAAAATTTAAGTTCCCAAACCTCCTTCCCTCCCTTCTCCTCTCCTTCAGTAGGCAAGCAATTTGATATAGATTATATATGTGCAGTCATACAAAACATTTCCATATGAGCAAAATGCTTAAGGAAAACCCAAATCAAAACAAAAAAGACAAGAAAAATAAAGTAGAAAAAACATGCTTTTATCTGCATTCAGACTCCATCAGTTCTTTCTCTGGAGGTAGATAACTTTTTTTTTATCCTAAGTCCTTTGGAATTATTTTGGATCATTTTATTATTGAAAATAACTAAGTCATTCCCAGTTGACCATCATACAATATTGCTTTTATGGTGAACAATATTTTCCTGGTTCTGTTCATTTCACTTTGCATCAGTTCATATAAGTCTTCCTAGGTTTTCTGAAAACATCCTTGTTATTGCTTATAGTACAATTTTATCCATTGCAATCATATACTACAACTTGTTCAGCTATTCCCTAATTAATAGACATCCCTTCAATTTCCAATTCTTTGCCACTACAAAAAGACCTGCTATAAATATTTTTGTATATATAGATCCTTTTCATTAAAAAAAATCTCTTTGGGATATAGACCTAGTAGTGGTATTGCTGAGTCAAATGGTATGCACAGTTTTATGGTCCTTTGGGCATAGTTCCAAATTTGTCTCCTGAATGATTGGACTAATTAATAACTCCACCAATAGTGCACTAATGTCTCAATTTTTCCACATCCCCTCCAACATTTGTCATTTTTCTTTTCTGTCATATTAGCCAATCTGATAAATGTGAGGTGGTACCTCAGAGTTGTTTAACTACATTTCTCTGATTTAGAGTATTTTTTCATATGATTGTAGATAGCTTTGATTTCTTCTTCTGAAAACTACCTGTTTTTGTTTTTTGACCATTTATCAATTGTCAAATGACTCATATGCTCATAAATTTGACTCATTTCTCTGTATATTTAAGAAATGAAGCCTTTATCAGAGAAATCTGCTGTAAAATTTCCCCCTATTTTTTCCTTTCCTTCTAATCTTGGCTACTTTGGTTTTGTTTTCTGTTAACACTTTTAAATTTCATGCAATCAAAAATGTCAATTTTACATCCTATGATGCTTCCTATCTCTTGTTTGATCTAAATTCTTTCCTTTTCCATAGACGTGACAGTAAAATATTCAATGCTCCCCTAATTCGCTTATGATATCACTCTTTATGTCAAAAGCATGTATCCTGAAATGGTCTCTTTTTAAAAAGAATTACTATCACTAACCTCTTTCCTGACCCTTATTAATGAAGAGGCAAAAAAGGGATATAAACATATTTGCAACAAATAAGTATATAAAAATGAATTCACACAGTGACTACGTCCAAAAATATATGTCCTTGTACTTTGTGTCCATCATGTCTTTGTCAAGAGGTAAGCAACATGCTTCTTCATAAGTCTTCTGGATGCTAGTTGGTCATTACTTCAATCACCAATCTAAAGTTTTTTATAGTTGTTTTTTCTTGTATTAATTGTTTTCCTTTTTTGCTCACTTGACTCTGCATCAATTCATACAATTTGGGATTCTCTGTGATAATATATTTCATCATTTCTAATAATATAATAATATTCCATCACATTCACATGTTACTTATATAAAGTCAACAAACAGTGTACTCTGTTGGATCTTGTAAATTTTGCACCTTTACATCAATTGTGTAAATTTAAAGATGTGACCTATCCTAGATTATAATTTGTGAATGCTTGCATATTTCCTTCTCATACCTTCATCAAGAATTCCCTTAATACACATCTAAATTGCTCTTATAAAGATTTTGTGAAAGAGAAAGCCACCATATGGATCATTGGTTATTACTATTCATGTATAATAAATGAGCAAATACAGTTTTGCCCATTTTATCTTTAGTCATGCCTTGTATTTTTAAGTTCAGGAAGGAGCCCTACTTTCTGCCGTATTGTCTAACTTGCTGATTGATAACCTTCAGAGCTACAAATAGCCCTAAATACCCTTGGTATGACCTTAAGATATACAAATAGAACATTGTAGACTATCTCAGAGTACAAGGATTTCTAACTATAACTCTCATTAATGCTAATACAGCTTCACACAGTGGGATAAAACTCCACTTCTTGGAATTGTAAGTCTGAGTGGGTGCAACACATGAATGCCTGATCAGAATCAGGCAGCCAGTCTCTCCCAGGAGAAGAAGAACTAATTTGAGTTTTGAATTTATCTTTTTAATGTTCTATTATGCCTAACAATCATAAGCAATTTTAAGATGGCTGAGTGGGGCTGCCTAGGTCTCTTCTATTCTCTGATGTCTGGTCTACTCTTGTTATTCAAAATGTGATTCTCATTCATTACTTTTATTTCTTGACAAATAGGACTATAGATATGCACATTCCTTTGTAGCCATTGTTAAACAGAGGTAGATTTTTAGCACAGAGAACTTAGAAAATGTGTGAACAAGCTGAGTAGAGTACATTGTGACCAAGTAAGCAATGGGCCAATCTCTGAAGTCTTATTTAACCCCATTCAGATTTGGAAGGAACAAATTTTTATTTTTTTTTATTTTTAATACATTTAATCTGAATACTCTGAGTCAAAGACCTAAGGGTATTTTAAAGTTCTTTTCTAATTGTGGTTTAGAAGTTTGGGGAAAGTTAGGAGAATTTTTTGGTCCAGACCTTTGATTTCACTGGTGTGGGTAACTCTCTATTATGGAAACTCCCTCCACTCATGTTGGTCAGCAGCTCATCTGTAATTTAGAATCTTAAAGTACTCTGGAGCTGTGAAAGGTTAAGTGACTTGAGCATCAAATCATATGTAATATGTGTTAAAGGCAGGGCTCTAAACAAAGTCTTCCTAACTCCAAGGCCAGCTTTCTATCTACTATGTCATACTACATCTGACATGTGGGAATATCTAAAGAGAACAGCAAGTTAGGTAGTTGGTATAAAAAAGAAAATGGATCAAATCAATCAGTTGCTTTGGTATTGAACTGAGAAAACCTTAGTTACTCTGCTTCCAGGAGGAGTAAAAACTCAATAATAAAATAGTTGAGAAGAATGTCTTTGATGCTGTGAAATGAGAATACTTGGCAAATCATTTGGATTTTTCTCAAAGTACTTCTCAATCAGGTTCATTGTTCTCTTTTACCTTGAGTCTACACTCTTCAATTTACCTCTACCAAATCTATACTGTAGAATACCTAGCTTTATTCAAGGTATTGCTCAAGAGATACTTTCTACGCAAAATAGGTTAAATTTAGACCATTGTCAACTTTATATCTTTTTGGTCAACAGAATAGGGTGATAAGGATCCAACTTTATTCTGTCACACTCAGAACTAGGCATCTTTATTTTCTTTTGTAGAAGACTAATTTCTCTGTTCTTCCTTATTGTTTAGATGAAGCAAGACCTTTTCTGAACTCAGGAGTTGTCACTGCTCTTTTCCTCCAAAAAATTACTTTGTACATATATGAGAGGCAGTGTGGGGATAGGGGACAGAGAGTTGGCCTTACATCCAGGAAGACCAGGATTTAAGTCCCACTTGTGTCCCATACTGGTCATGTGACTCTGGGGAAGTCACAATATCTTAGTGAACTCTCGAAGACTATAAGATGCACAAAAGGGGCTTAACTGCATTGGTAGAAGGAGTTTGTTTCCTTATCAGGAAATTCCTATATTAATGAAATCATACATCTAATACAGGCATTTTCAATCAGCAAATATTTATTAAGTTCTTACTATTTTCCAATTACTGTGCTGGACTTTAGGGAATACAGACAAAATGAATAGCACAATCTTTGCTTACATAAAATTTATCTAAATTTCTTTGAGACTAGGTGGATACAGATATAGATATTGATGGATCTACATATATATAGATCTATAGATAGATCCATTGATATCTATATCCACATATACATATGCACACATGTAATAAAATACCTATAAATGTTTTATGTATATGTATATATTATATAATAATATATTATATGCAAATAAATATTTTAAGGGACAACCATGTGGTGCAGTGGATAGAGCATCAGGCCTAGAGTCAGAGACTCATCTTCCTGAATTCAAATCTGGCCTCTGACTCATAATAGGTATATGTCCCTGGGCAAGTCACTTAATTATGTTTGTCTCAGTTTCCTCAACAACAAACTGGAGAAGGAAATGGCAAACCATTCTTGTATTTTTGCCAAGAAGATCTCAAATGCAGTCTCAAAGATTCAGACATAACTGAACAACAACCTATATTATAAATAAAGTTATATATACTATATATAATTATACATACAGTATATATACAATATAGTATATGATATATAATTATCTATTATACATTCAAGACATATATATATATATGTAAACTTGAGATGGAGAGTACTTTAAATAGCTTAAAAGAGATGAACAATCTTAACAGGGTTATCTGGTCTTAAATAAATTAGAAATTCATTACTTCTCTAGTTTTTGTTTTTTTTCTCAAAAGTCTTTGTACATATGCATCTCCCTCCCCCCATCCTAGCCAAATATAAACAAGTTGAGTATAGGAATTCTTTATTTTTCATCTTTATATCCTCAATTCATAACATGTTGTCAAATAGCAAGAATTTAATAAATGTCATATGAAATTAACTGAATGGAAAGAGTTAAGGATTTCCTTTGCCTAGAATAAAGAGTATATCAGGGAGGCATATCTAGCATTCAGCATGAAATTTCTTTGTTATAGAGGCATCTCTGTGTAGTTGAGAGGCCACAGGATTGGGGAACCCTTCCCAACTCACCCCAAGCTTTAGAATTCTGCCACCTACTCATTCTATGACCTTGAGAATATATTTTAAAAATTATTTTAATGACTTCCTAACTGATCTTGCATGGGTGGATTTAAGGATCAAATTAATTTGCATATAATAGTGTTTTGAAAACTGGAAAGTTTTATGCTGATATATGGTGGTGATCATTGTGCACTGATTCTTTGCCCACAAAATGTAATAATTGTGGAGCAGGGTGTAGTGCTGGTGTTATCCTTTCTTAGCCCCTTTGGTCATAACCCTTAAGAAATTAGACACAAATGATTTTTGGTATTTTCCATCCTACATTGCCCATGACATTCCCATGACCACCATATGCCCTCAAATCAACCCTGATATTATTTTGGGTGTAGGTGTCAGTGGGAAGTTGAAGCATTTTGTGCAATTGTGGTAGCAGCTCTGTAGGGGGCAATACAGAAGAGTAACTTGTGACTGTGTCATGGGATGGTTCTTTATTTAAGACCTGATTTCTGTGACAGGTTGTCTCTATCTTCTATCTGATGGAATTTTAAACTATTCAAGGAAAAGTTTATTCTTTCAAAAACTATATTTTGAATAGATTTTTCACATGTACAGTATTCTATTCTTATCACTATAATAATTACTGCAGTCATATCAGGATGATGTAAAAGGGTCCTACTGTTAATTGTGGAAAGAAAAGGATTACTTCATTATGTTTCCTGTAATTTTAAAACATGCTATTTGCAAATCTAGTGACTGCTTCAGGCTATGGAAAATGCTTTGGTTGCTCCCAGGTTAGAATTTGGCTGTAAAAACTGTCCTTGTTTGAGAGTACTGAAATGTTGCTATAGTGGTCCTTGATGAGAAGCAAATAACATGTCCTTTATCAGTGGCCTTTGGTGACCATCATAAACTCTTCAGATCTGGTCAGTGTTAGAAATTGCTGATATCCTGTAATCTGAAACTTGAAAAGATATCCACAGGCAGATCTTTTAGTTCCTTCAACAAAACAAATTTCCTATGATTTATGACTCAGGCTTAATACTATCTACCCACTCTTAACTCCCTTTACTCCCCATCATGCACCTGGCCAAACTGGACTTTTATTAACATCTTGTGCTTTCTGAGAGGGTGATAAATATTTGTAGTTTTAATTCATGCTGTTTCCATAATGTCCATTCTACCCAGCCTTATCTGTTTGGTACTTACCCATTCTTTAAGATGTAGCTCAAATGGTACTCTTTCTCTTAAGCCTTTCCTGCTTTCTCCTCCATGGCCACCCAAGATGGAAATGTTGTCTTGCTCCTTTGAACTAACTTAGCCTTTTGCACCTCTTCTATTGCATCATCACAATCTACCTGTATATTGGAATTATTTGTGCATGTCTTTTCTCCTCTACCAGAAGATAAACTCTGTGAGGGCAGAGGACTTCTATGTGTCCATTTTCTATGTGTCCATTAGAGCATCTTGTGCAGTGTTTTAAAAATAGAAGGCACTCATATAGAGTAGGTTTTACAAAGAACAAGAGTTAGTACTGAAGTGAGGAAAAGGTCCCAAATAGTTAGAGTTCTCTAAAAGGAGAATAAATGTTTCAGAAGGTGGAGAGCTCCCTGTACCAGAGGGCTTTGAGTAAAGGTAGGATGAATATTTGTCAGCCATTTTGTAGAGGAGATTATTATTTAGATATAGGTTAGACTAGAGGACCTTTGATGTCCCTTCCTTTCTGAGATTCTATGATTCTGTGAAAGGTTGGTTGAATGAATGAATGAATGGGTAAATGACATGTCTCAATAAAGAAAGTGATCACACTAAGACTTGGAAAAGACCATGAAGTTAAACCATGTATTTTGAGTACCTTTTGTGTTCATGTTACACTAATGAAAGGTAATTTCCTGGAATATTTTTTCCTCTTAAGAAAAGCTAAATATGAAAGCATGAATCAGGGATTTCTTAATTAAGTGCATTTAGGGCCAGAGGGAAAACTTTTGGTTGAGGATCTCCCTTATCCTTTTCTTTCAAGGAAGACAAATGATGGGTTGGGGAAAAGCATCAAATAAAGACAAACCTCTTTAGATTGCTAGAGTACTAAAGACAAAAATAAAATATGTGTGGAGTACATGCTCCTAGTCTTTCCATGTAGCAGTAAGTCAAGCAATATAGTTTGGCATTGTATAATTAAATGTATATCGTCCCTTAATAAATCACACAAATTTGCACAGGTAAGATTGGGAGACAACATGGTACAATAGAAAGGGAGCTAGATTAGAAGACACAAAACACAGTTTCAGATCCTGGTTCTGCCATTTATTTCCAGTGTGACCTAGGCAAATCCCTTAAGTAACAGAACCTTATTATCTTCATCTGTAAAATGAGAGGGTTGAACTATGATCCTTTCTAGCTTTAATTCTATGATTTTAGGATTTTCCTTTGGAGAAGGGACTGGTTCTGAACCTGTGATTTCATTAGTGTAAGCAACTCTGAAGAGTTAATTCCCTCCAACAATGCAGATTGGCACCAGCCTTGAAATTTATAGTCTCAATAGCCTGGGAGCATCAATGACAGGTTAAATGACTTACTTAGGACCACATAGCCAGTATGTGTCAGAGGCAGTATTTGAACTCAGATACTCCTGAATCCTAGGTGAAACATCAATCCACTCTTCCATACTGCATCTCATGATCATATGATTCTCAGATGATATATGACAAGCACTATGTCTAATGAATATATTGTTTAACATCAACATAGTCTTAGGTTTCCACAAAGATAAAGCAGAAGTCCTTTCTTCTTTGTAAGCCTGGAGACTTCTGTAAGTGGGGGGAAATTCATAAATACCATGCAGTTTCTTTGTTCATGGTGAAGAGGCTCCAGGAATGTATTGGAGTCAGCTTAAAATGGCAGGTGAGAGTCAGTTGTTAAATTTTCAAAGGGAGCATTTACACCTTGGAAATCAACAAATGCTACAAATCAGAACTTGATTTATTGCTTGATTGAAATATAGAGTTGAAAAAGTATTGGAGAAAATGTTAGTAGTCCAGACCAAACTTAAAACACATTTTTTTCCCTCAAAGATCTAGTTGTTTAACACTTACCAGCATATTGCTGAGGAGCCCTCAATTAGGGACAAGATATTAAGGAGATTCATTTAAGTATGGTATCTACAGCACTTTAGGAAGCATGAATTGGTGTTGTGAATGACAAATATTTGAAATTTCAATGTTAAAGCTGCAAGTTAGGAAGGTCTCTTATTCTAAATAAAAAAAAAAAGTTTAAAGAAAGGATGGAAAATATTGCTGTGAACCTGAGTTTCCCCTACTTTTTTCTGTGTGAAAGAGCTAGTTAATGTAACTGAAAGGTTCTCATTGTCAGACTGCTTATTGACTTACAAACTGCTTTCAAATAGCAAGAAAAAAAGTCTTCTTTTAACTATAAAATATCACCCTGGATTGCCTAAGACATGGATAATCCTTCTGTCAGGGATCCCTTCTGACAGTGCTCAGGGTACACCTTGAGAGACTTGTTACTTATGTGGATTGTTCACCTTTCCAAGATGATCTGTGAACTTCAGAATTTGAATTCTCTGATACTTATTCCAAGGGTAGACACCATCTCCCCTTGCAGGCACATGGACTCACAAGACACAAAACATGAACAGTCTTATTTAAAAATTAGTAGAAAGGGGAATGGAATCTGCTCAGTCAGAAATTAATGATGTTTACCAGTAAGTAAATCTTCCTCCCTCTCCTCCACAATTTACTATAATTCTCAGTGATTTACTTCTTTATACCACTGCTTTAAAGCATACTTTACTGCCTTACATAGATTTGAGTTTTTCTCACCACTCTGGTGCTCTTTCTTTGAAGCCAATATGTCTGTAGCATCATGGCTTACATTTGCTCTTTCCAGGTGATATTGTTCTCCATCTCCATCCCTGTCACTTGCCTGTGCAACTCTTTCTGCAGTTCCCTAATGCTTCCTGCAGGTGGGATTAGTTTGTCATCTGCCCCTTTCTGTGCTTCCCTGACACTATTCTACCTTTCTCAGCTTTTAACAAATGATGCCTGCTTCTTTTCCCTCATATAAGTTCTTCAATGACTGGCCCATAAGGGTGAACACTTTGGGTGAGCTTGTAACTCAAAAATGGACATGCAGACATGAATGCCTCTATTTTTGAAGTCTTCTTTTAAAGTTTGGTCCTGACAACTTTAAGGCTTGCATACAAGAATTCTCTTCACGGGTTATAGGGAATCTTTCATTTGCTTTCTATTCTCTCTTCCCAACTCCACAAAGGCTCAGGGTAGCTTAACAGTATTTGTATCCTCTCTCCTCTACTACCTGGGTGCTCCATCTAATGCTCATGTCAAAACTTTCTGTTGAGTCTAGGGATTTGAGGGAGCTCCTCACTTGTTTCCTATTTGACTCTCCTTTCCCTTCACCTTCACCTGGATATTTAGACAGAATTATTTAAATTATCTTAAGACTGCTTCCTGAAAAATCTACACAAAGTGTGTAGGAGCCAATCCAAATGCTGTTTATGAAAGGAGAAAGATTTGCAGTCCCTTCTGTATAAGGCAATTTAAGAAGCTTCTTCATTTGTTACTATAGTAATGCTAGGATAGTATTAAGAACACACAACCTAATAGATATTATTACAGAATCATAACCTCTCTGGATTTCAATTTCTTCACATGTAAAATGGAAGGTTTGGAAGACAGATGTATTTTAAGGTCCTTTTCAGTTCTAAATGCTATATTACTCCAATAGCACTCATATTTACAGTTGTCTGGAACTTTGAGTTTACCTTCTATCAGGACTTCAGTAGTTAAAGACCTTGTTCCTTTAATTACCATCAGTAAATAAATATCTTGTTGTTGTGAGAATAAAATGAGATAATATTTGTAAAATACTTAGCAAACCTTACAGTATTACATAAAAGTTAGTTGTTGTTATTATCACTATTCTAGAACTTTTTACCCTTCTTGAACTCCCTCCTTTTTTGTCACTAAAACATCCTCAGAAGTGTGAATTAAAGTGACAGACATTCTGAGAGAATCCTCCAGGAAGGACTCTATGGACTTTAGGTTCCAGGTGGTATTCCCTTTCTTTCTGTCATTAGCAGATTTCCTGATGGTGTTAGGGATTTCTTAGTCAGTTATTCCTCATACCATCACTTTTCAGCTGGTGTTATTATCCTCGGATGAGAGATAAAGATGAGGTCACAGATGCTTGTATTCATTTCAGATTCCTTGGCATTTTCTGCCATGTGACACGGCTGGTTTGTTGATGTTCCCCCTAAAGACTTGACACAATTTGCCCATTAATAATCACTTTCTTTGTTAGAATTTCCTTGAAATTAATTAAGAACGCAAAAAATACATTTCTTTACTTCCTACTGTATTCAGTTACATGGTGGTGGTAGTGGGAGGTATCTTGTTGAATTACTAAATTCAACTGTCATTTAACTATGTTTCATTCATTGGTAGACTAATTCTTGATTGTGCTTATTGCAAACTATTTAACTATTCCCCTCTGTGCCATATGCCTTTCTCTTTCTTCCTTTTGGTTATCTCCAGGCCCTTATTCTTATATTCTGGTTGACCTTTCTACCTTATTCAAATTAAAAATGGAGATTATCCCAGGAAAATTTCACCAATTTTGCCTTTTCCTTGCTTCCAACTCACCTCCTTTCTTCCTTTGTACAATTTGCTCTGTCTCCCAATTTCAGGTAATCCTTTCATCTGGCTTTTCAGAACTAAATCTGCACCATCTATGCATTACTATTTTCTCCTCTCCATTTCCTTTTCAAATCTTTTTCTCTTCTTTTTTACCTTTTCACTTTGGACTTCAAATGATCCATAATGCTTTCCTAATCATGTCAAAGTCTTAAAAATACCTTTTATGTCCTTGAAGCCCTAAGTTAACAATGAAATATTTCTTTTTAATTGGTTTGGGCTTGTATGTTAAATAGCAATTAGTATGTTCACTATTTTAACAGCAGTTGTATGTGTCCATTAAGGAAGTGCTATCTTTGAGATTCCAGGGGTGGGATGGGATGGAGTGGGTGGGAGGGATGGGGGTGGGGAAGGGACAAAAACTCAGAAACCCTAATTTGTAAATTTTCTCTTTACCTTCTCATTTGTTACATTTAAATATAAATTTAAAGTATATGGAAACAGAGTGATGGAGTTGATGGAGTTGATAGAGTTCTGGGTGTAGAAATAGGAAGAAGTGGGTTAAAATATTAATAGCTGTGTGACCTTAACCTCTATGTGCCCCATCTAACTGCTTCAAACTTTCCCACTGTCATAGATGGGTTAAATAAGGAGAAAGAGTGTGGCATAGTGGGTTAATGGCTGCTTTAGATTTAGGAAGACCTAACTTCAGGTCTTACCTCTGATATGTATTAACTATGTGACCTTGGGAAAGTCACTAAATGTCTCAGTCTTGGTTCCCACAAACACCTCTCTAAGATTTTAAGTTGTAGTAGAGTTGACAATTTTGCATGAGTGGGAAGAGTTTCCACACAAGGAATTCAATAGATCTCAAATAGCAACTGTTTTCATAGCAATATCTCCTTATTTATAGATGGGGAGAAAATAGGACCTTTAACAGAGCAGAGTTAACATATTATATTCCAAATCACCTTCCATGTTTTGCTCACCCATAGGACTTTCTTGGGGCACTTCTTAAATTCTTAAATTGGTGAGTATTTTTTTTTTATAAATAAATTTAGTTCATTTGGATTACACTAAGTATTCAGTGTTCATTAAACAAGGATGTGAATGTTGAGGTTGAAGAGATTTGTTATATATCTCTTTCAATTACACATATTGAGTGCAAGCACATGTTCATAAATGAATAATTATAATAACTCATTAAAAGTTGTATAGCAACAGTTTTGTATTTAATTCACCTCATTAATATCTTAAGTATGGTCTTGAATATTATTTGAGATATTTAAAGTTTACTTATCAGCAGTTGGAAAGAAGAAGGAGAATATTTAGTTTTCACTCATATTGCTGATACTTTCACTTGTCTTTTTCCCTTATTGTTTAGAAGTGAGTCATGCTCTCCACCCCATTATTCTCCCCTTGCTGTTCTATAGGGTTTTTAATCCATTTTTACATACAGCATAATAACAGCTGATACCTATAAAGTGTTTTATAGTTTAGACATTTTCTTGTGTATTATCTTATTTGGTCCCTTAAATGACAGCCTTAAAATATAGGTACTACTGTACAACTGAGGAAGCTGGGGCTCAGAGAATTTAAGTGATTTGCACAAAATCCCCAGCTAAGTAGAAATGATGGGAGTCTTGGAAGAAAGTGATCAAGTCAATAAATATACAAGCATTTATTAAATGCCTTCTCTGTGCCACATACTGTGCTAAGTGCTGGGGATTCAAAGACGGGATTGGGGGGGGTGGGGGTAAGGGTGGTGGGATTGGGGTGGGGATATAAAACAAACAAACAAACAAACCTATCTTTGTCCTAAAGAAGCTAAGTTTATTGGGAGAGGCAACATGTAAACAATTATATACAAAAAAGATATATAGGGGCAACTAAGCGGCACAGTGGATAGAACACTGGCCCTGGAGTCAGGAGAACCTGAGTTCAAATCTGGCCTCAGACACATAACATTCACTAGCTATGTGACTCTGGGCAAGTCACTTAACCCCAATTGCCTCACAAAAGAAAAGATATATAAGATAAATTGGAGATTATCAACAAGGGGATTGGAAAAAGCTTCTTGTAGGTCACATTTTAGTTGGGACTTGAGCAGCAATAATAACAAAATGAAACTAAATTCTATGAAATTATACAGTATGGGTCCAAAGAAGGGATATGGCATTATACCTCTCTTCTTTGCAGAGATTGAGGATAAATCAGGAAGCACTGCATGCAAGGTTTAACTTGGTTGAAGTGTTGGTTTTGTTAATATTTGGTTTTTCTTTGTGATTCCTTGTTATGAGGGATGCTTCTCTGGGAGGAAGAGGAGAGAGGGAAATAAAGGTGGTCATCAAAATGACAATAAAATTTTAATTAAAAAGATTAAATCTGAGAGCCTGCATGAAGTAGAAATAACTAGACAGAGTCAAGAGAGACCTGTGTTCAAAGTTTGTCTTTGACACTTGAAGGAAGCTATCAATGACAATGAAGCCATCACATTTAAATTCAGATGTTATGATCTCTGATGTGAAGTATGAAGAAATAAAATGTAAAGATGAGAAAAATATCAAGAGGGGAAGAGTACTGAGGCTAGACTAAATATGCAAAAAGGAGATTTGTGTTGGAGATGGTAACTTTAAAGGCCTTGAGGGATCTTTGCTTGATATATTTGAAAGATCTAAGGATAACAAATGTTTGGGAAAATAACAGAAGATGGTTCTACTAGAAAACAATAGCAACAACAATTGCCTAGAAAATAAATTGGCCACAAACCCCTCTGGTTAGTCATTGCCACAAAATATTTATAAAGACAACCTCCACATATATCCAGGATATTATTAATGAAATGATTGAGAAAAATGTGGAGAAAAGGAAGGGGACAGGCAGGCTTTCATAACATATAATATAACAGACTACATCCTTACAATTACATACTTTATGGAAAGATAAGGAAATATAGGATCCTGTGGTTCATATTGTTTGTTGACTTAGTTCAGTAGAACAAAGATGTTACTTTAACAGATGTCTTCCACCAAGCAGTTTCCCAGGTATATTTTAAAACTATACAAGATTAAAAAAATATACAAGATTCCAGAAAAGACACAATAACTTCTTTTCAACTATTCTTTAGTTATTAATAAGTGAGGCATATATATTCTCTCCCAAAAATCGTTTTCCACTGTTATGGAAGACATCCATTTCAGAGTCCAAGTGGAAGAACTTCATATAGATGGCGAGGTCCCCCATATACTCTTATTTGTAGGCAGCATTGAGCTGATTGCATCAAACCCTAGTACCTAATAAAAACTTCTGCTTAAGATTCAAATTACTAAAACAAGTTTGTCCTGACTACATACACAGAATAAGCATGTAGATACTCAGTGGACCAGCTTTACGGATCCATTAGTACATATGCTATAGAAATACACTCCAGATACACAATGAATTAGGCCTAGAATTAAATAAAATGAAAAGAGAACGCTTCATTGCCTTGTTGTTTTAATGATGGTTTGTATTTTTTTTTCTAAACTCTCATATTCTTCTTATGATGTTTTATAGCTTCAAATCATGGACTACTCTGGTCTTTCAAGAACTGAAGTTAAGGATGATTCAAAATACAATATAGGTAATATATAATGGGAATCAATAGACTGCAACACATTAAAAAGTGGCATAAAAGATACTGTCCAAGAGTTGTATGATTAGAAAAGGAGGTAGTCTATGAACTGAAGTGAGCAGATTAGGAGAATAATTTATACAATGATAAAAAACTGTAGAAATAAACTTTGAAAGACTTTAGAATTCGGATCAATGAAGTGATAAGCCATGGATTCAGAAGAGTGAAGATGAGAATACACCTTCCATTTCCTGCTAGAGAAGTGATGAACTTAAAATGCAGAGAAAGATATATATTTTCAAGCATGGCCAATGCAGGATTTTGTTTTTCTGCACTATGCATATTTATGATGAGGATTTTATTTTTTCAATATTTTTGTTGTTGTTGTTCAGTTATGTGGAAAGTGAGAGACAGATTATTATCGTTTGGTCATTCAGTCATATCTGACTCTTCGTGATCCCATTTGGGGTTTTCTTGGCAACAATATTGGAGTGGTTTGCTATTTCCTTCTGAGCTCATTTTACAGATGAGGAAACTGAGGCCACCAGGGGTAAGTCACTTGCCCAGAGTCACACAGATATACATATCTGAGTCCAGATTTGAACTCAAGTCTTCTTGACTCCAGGCCTAGCATTCTATATCAACTCTTCCACCTAGCTGCCTGAGTCACATCCCCACTGTCTCTAAGTCTAGCATTCTTCACACTATGTGATACAATTTGATGTGGAAGAATTCTTCAAATCATACATCAATTGAGCTTTGCTTTGATTCTGGTTGAAATTCTATAATGCACTACGTTTAATAAATTTTTTTGATGCCCTTTATTTTGACATCACAGTACTTTCCCAATATGTCTTCCCTTTCCCCTACTTTGAAACTTCCCTTGTAATATAGAAAAATTAGTTCAACAAAGCCAGCACATTTACCATGTCTGACAGAGCAGGCAAGATTCTGAGTTTGTAGTCTTCTACCTTTCTCCTGAGGCAGGAAAGTTTGTTTCATTATATATCTTTCAGAGAAAAGATTGACCATTATAATTAATCAGACTGTGGCTGCCTTTCAGTACTTTTGTTTATATTATTGTAGCTGTATATATTAGGCAGATAGGTGGTATAATGAGTTTATAGAGTTGTATGAGTTAAAGACAGGAATACTTGAGTTTGAATCTTGCTTCAAATGCTTACTATCTATGTGGCCCTGGGCAAGGCACTAATCTCTCTGAGACTCAGTTTCCTCATGTGTAAAATGGGGAAAATAATAGTAACTACCAGATAGAGTTGTGAGGACCAAACGAGACAACATATGTAAAGTACTTTGTAAACTTTAAAATGCCATTTAAATGCTCTCTATTATTATTATCACCATCCTGTTTCTACTTATTGCACACTATATTGGTTTGTGATGATTTTTCCATTGTTTTCCTCACAATCTGATTGCATAGCAGTATTGCATTTCAGCAATATATGTCAACTTCATCAAGCCATTCCCTAATGAATATTTATCCACTTTGTTTCCAGGTTTTTTTTTTCTACTACTAAAAATTTTGTTATGAATGTAGTGCCTTTCTTTCTGTTTTTGACTTCCATGTGGTTTATGTGCAGTAATGGAATTGTTGGACTAAAGGGAATTAACTGTTTAATGACTTTAAAATTCTAAATTGCTTTATGGGGAAGTTAAATCAATAGAATCACCAATAACATATGTATTATTCAAGGGTTAGTTTTATGTACTTAGAAAGGGAAATGATCACTAAGAGTCAGGATAACTTTATCAAGAAAAAGTTATATTAACATTGCTTTGTTTCCTTTTGTGGCAGGGTTACTGATCTAGCACAGCAGGAGAATGCCAGAGACATATTCTACATGGTTTGCTACTATTGTGGACAAGGTAGATGTGGGCTGGGTGATAGTACAGTGAGGTGGGTGAATTGTGGGATCTGAAGAGAATGTTTAATAGATAATTGACCTTATTCTGTTCAATATTTCTTTTATTAATGATGGATGAAGGTATAAATGCTATGCTTATCACATTTTCAGATGACACATAGCTAGAGGAGAATATCATGTTGTATGACAGAATCAAATCAAAAGAGATCATGACAGGTTAGGACAATGGATTGAATAGCAGATGACATTTTAAAGAAATAACTGTAAGTTCTTACAGTTGGTTTCAAGGTCAA
Organism: Vombatus ursinus; assembly: GCF_900497805.2. NCBI lineage: Eukaryota > Metazoa > Chordata > Mammalia > Diprotodontia > Vombatidae > Vombatus > Vombatus ursinus. The sequence goes on from NW_020954641.1 coordinate 18,112,085, forward strand.
AAGTAAAAATATAGGCAGCAAAGGATATGGAAAGAAAACAGTTAATATGAAAAATATTTTAGTAGCTTTATCAATCAATCCATAAAAAAAATTTATTAAGTGCCTACAATGTTCCTCATGATGTCAAGCACTGGGTGTACAAAAGGCAAATGGTAATTCCTACCCTCAAGGAGCTTACAATCTAATAAAAGAGAGGACATGCAAACAAATACATACAATCTATATACAGGATAAACAGGAGGTATTTAACAGAGGGAAGATACCAGATTTATGAGGAGTTGAGGAAAGCTTTCTTTAGAAAATGGGATTTTAATTGATATTTAAAGTAGATTCCAAGTGAATATATGTCAACTGTTGTGCTTAGAAGCTAAAAAAGCTAATGCAACATTAGGTTACATTAATTGAATGTCCAGAATGAGCCAGGTGCTAAGGTCTACTTTACTCTGCCTTCTCAAGCCACATGAGGTGTAGTGTGTCTAATTCTAGGGACTGTGTTTTAGTAATAACATTAATAAGCTAGAAGATAATTGACAACATATTAAGGGAATTGGAAGCCAGGCCACACCAGTTGAAGAGACTGAGGATACTAAGCTTTGTTGAAAAGACTTATGGAAGGAATTTTTAAAAACAGACACTTGATGGATACTTGTTAGGATGGTGTAAAGTAGATTTCTACTCATTCAGAGACTGAGTTAGATGGATCCAAATTCTATAATTTTTAGTATAAAGAGGCAAAAATAGCCTTCCCATTAATAGACCCTGATTAAATTCAGCATGAAGCGATGCATTATTACAAAGCTATTAGCTTCTTCACACCATTTAAACTGCAGTAAATTAAATCTGCATGAATGACTTAAGACTTTGAAGAAACGTGTGATATAGTTAATATGGTGATAGAACTGGCACATCTAGAATGTAGCTCTCCTAGCTTACAGTTCTCTATTTTCTGTGCCAGATTATTGTAAGGAGAAGGTTGATCATGGCAGTATCCCAGTCAACCTGATGAGCTTTCAGGCACTTGAACCTTTTGGAGAAAACTTGGTAAGCTTATTAGGAGGCAAGCTGGTGTAGGGACTTTTGATTGCAGTCCCCTTATAGATGATGGACATGCCCATAGGCAGATTGTTGAGGGGACAGAAGACTATTAGGCCTCTGAATGATGTTACTATTAAAATGAACTTCTTGGTGAATAGCTGACCCTTGTTAGCTTCTAGAGATGAGATCAATGGGTTGGGACTTTCCTCAAAATAAATTATTTGCTTCAGACTCTTGGGAAAGTGAAACTTTGGGAGAAGACCCATGCTTCTCTGATAACTTAAACAAACAAACAAAACCTTATGGGCAACATTAGTTGAGTTTTTTTTTCCTTTTTTCCACTTTTTTCCTGGAAAGATACTAAGATTACATTAGGGGAGGAAGGAATTGCTTTTGGATCTTTCAGTATGGTGAACTGCATGTGCTTACCCAGGTAACCTGAGAACAGGACTCCTGAAACAAGTTCTTGGACATCTCTTGCCTTATTTTTCTTGGTATGAATATAAGTCAGAGCCTAGAGAACTGAGAGTGAACTTTCCTGATCTTCATGCCAGAAAAATAACTCTTCTTTGCAACTGCTGGTTCTTCTCAGGCTAAAATACTGAGTTGAAGTGAATAAAATGCCATTTCATAGGGATATATGTAAATTCTTATACTTGAAAGTTAATTTTTTTGAACTTAAGTAGGAGAGTGGGAGAATGTGGCTAGATAACATTTCATTTGAAAATGATTTGGGGGGGAAGCTAAGTGGTGCAGTGGATAGAGCACTGGCCCTCAAGTCAGGAGGACCCGGGTTCAAATCTGGCCTCAGACCAAACACTTGACATGTACTAGCTGTGTGACTCTGGGCAAGCCACTTAACCCCGATTGCCTCACCAAAAAAAAAAAAACCAACAAAAAAACAAAAAACAAAAAGCAAAAATGATCTGGGAATTTTAGTGGACAGCAAAGTCAATATGAGTCAACAGTGTAATTTTATAGGCAAAAATGCTGATGTGATATGAGACTACTTCCAAAGCATTGTGTTCTAGAACAAAGGGATTATAGTCCCATTGAATTTTGCTGTTATCAGACCATACATGCAGTATTTTATTAAGTATCACATTTTAGATAGGAAACAAAAGTTAGTAACTCCTGCTTTGGGGCCCCTTCCAACTCTGAATCAATGGTTTTCTTCCACTTCTTATCCTTTTCTAGATGCTGATGCCTTCCCTCCCCATAAAATTTATATATATATATATATAAAATGTATATATATATACATATATATGTACACACACACATATATACATATGTATGTGTAATATGTAGAGTCTCTCTGTACATATATATTATAATCATATTTGCATATATGTTACCTAATAGTAAGCAAATTCTTGGAATTATCATTTTATTATTAGTTTGGCCTACCCATGAGCAGTTAATATTTTTCCAATTGTTTATATCTGACTTTATTTGTGTGAAAAATGTTTCATAATTTTGTTCATAGAGTTGCTGAGTTTGTCTTGGTGGTAGACTCCAAAATATTTTATACTGTCTACAGTTATTTAAATGGAATTTTTCTTCCTGTGTCTTGCTGCTGGGCTTTGTTGGTCATATAAAGAAATGCTGATGATTTTTGTGGGTTTATTTTATACATGCAACTTTGCTTAAGTTGTTAATTATTTCAAGTGGTTTTTTTTAAGGTTGATTCTTTAGGATTCTCTAAGTATACTATCATATCATCTTCAAAGAGTGATAGTTTTCTTTCCTCATTTCTTATTCTAATTCCTTCAATTTCTTTTTCTTCTCATTGCTAAAACTAACATTTCTAATACAATATTGAATAATAGTGGTGATATTGGGCATCCTTGTTTCACACTTAATCTTATTGGAAATGCTTTTAGCTTATCCCCATTACATATAAAGCTTGTTGTTAGTATTAGATAGATACCATTTATCATTTTAAGGAAAATACCATTTTCCCTAAGCTCTCTAGTGTTTTTTAACAATAAAGGGTGTGGTATTTTGTCAAAAGCTTTTTCTGCATCTATTGAGAAAATCATGATCTCTGTTGGTTTTGTTATTGATATGGTCAATTATGCTGATAGTTTTCCTAGTACTGAATGAACCAACCCTGCATTCCTGGTATAAATTCTACCTGGTTGGTCATAGTGTAATATGATAAATTGTTATAATCTCTTTGCTAATATTTTATTTAAAAATTTTGCTTCAATATTCATTAGGAAAATTGGTCTATAATTTTATTTCTCTGTTTTGGCTCTTCCTGGTTTAGGTATCAGCACAATATTTGTGTCGTAAAAGGAATTTGGTGGAACTCCTATTTTATCTGTTTTTCTTTTCTTTTTTTTTTTTCAGCCAAAGACACAGTTTATTAGAACATCCATCATATTGGGCAGACTCTTAAGGCATCTGAATGTTAGTGAGCTATTTGCTAGATTTTAAGAATCTGAGCCTTTTATCTGTTTTTCTAAGTAGTTTATATAGTGTTGAAATTAATTGTTCTTTAAATTTTGGTAAAATTGCCCTATAAATACATTTGGCCCTGGAGATTTTTTTTAGGGAGTTCATTAATGGCTTGTTTAATTTCCTTTTCTAAAATGGAGATATTTAAGTTATTATTTCTTCTTTTAATTTGGGCAATTTACATTTTTATAAATATTCATCCATTTCACTTAGATTATCAGATTTATAGGCATACAATTGGGCAACTTAGCTCCTAATTATTGCTTTAATTTCCTCTTCACTGGTGGTGAATTCACCCTTTTCATTTTTGATAGGGGGAATTTAGTTTTCTTCTTTCTTTTTCCTAAAATCAAATTAGCCAGTGGTTTATCCATTTTTTTTAATAAAACCAGTTCTTAGTTTTATTTATTAGTTCAATAGTTTTATTACTTTCAATTTTATTAATCTCTCCTTTGATTTTCAGAATTTCTAATTTGGTATTTAATTGGGGATTTTTAATTTGTTCATTTTCTAGCTTTTTTGGTTGTGAGCCCAATTCATTGATCTTCTCTTTCTCTATTTTATTCATGTAAGTATTTAAGGATATAAAATTTCCTTTAAGAACTGCTTTGGCTGTATCCCATAAGTTTTGGTATGTTGTCTCATTGTTGTTCTCTTTGATGTAATTATTGTTTCTATGATTTATTGTTTGACCCATTCCTTCTTTAGGATTAGATTATTTAGTTTCTAATTAATTTTTAGTCTATCTTTCCTCGACCCTTTATTATACATAATTCTTGTTGCATCGTGATCTGAAAAGGTAAAATTTAATATTTCTGCTTTTCTGAATGTGATTGTGAGGTTTTTATGTCTTAATACATTTCAATTTTTGTGTAGGAGCCATGTACTGATGAGAAAAAGGTATATTCCTTTCCATCCCTAGTCAGTTTTCTTTAGAGGTCTATCATATCTAACTTTTCTAAAACTCTATTCCCCTCTTTAATTTTTCATGTTTATTTTGTGGTTAGATATCTTGTTCTGAGAATGGGAGGTTGTAGTTCCCCACTAGTATAGTTTCGCTTTCTATTTCTTCCTGTAACTCACTTAATTTCTCCTCTAAGAAACTGGATACTATACCATTTGGTGAGTATATGTTCAGTACTGATATTACTTCATTGTCTATGGGTCTATGGTACCTTTTATCAAGAGGTAGTTTCTTTCCTCTCTCTCTCTCTCTCTCTCTCTCTTTCTCTCTCTCTGCTTTTGTTTTGATTGAGATTAGGATTGCTACCCCTGCTTTCTTTACTTCAGCTAAAGCATAATATATTCTGCTCCAGTCTTATATTATATAGGATTATGGTTTTTAATCTACTCTCTATCCACTTCTATTTTATGGAAAAGTTCTTCTCATTCACATCTACAGTTATGATTACTGTGTATTTCCCTCCATCCTACCCCCCAATTTATACTTTTATATATCCTTTTACTATGTCCTTCCCCACTAGTGTTTTGCTTCTGACCACCACCTCCTTTATTTTGCCCTCCCTTCCATTAACCTCTCCTTTCTTTCCTCTTTCCCCTCCTACTTCCCTATAAGCTAAGATAAAATTCTATACTCAAATGATTGTGTATGTTATTCCTTCTTTGAGCCAAATCTCATGAGAGTAAGGTTCAATAATGTTTACCCCCTCCCTTCTTTCCCTCTACTGTAATAGGTCTTTTGTACCTCTTCATATGATGTAATTTACCCTATTCTGCCTTGTGCTTTCTTCTTCTGTCAGTAAATCCTTTTTTTTATCTCATAATTTTTTTATATCATCACATCAAAGTCAACTTATACCCACACCTTCTGTTTATGTGGTTGTTGTTGTTGTTGTTTGTCCTTGATTCTTGAAGGTGATATCATTACTTTCAAGTGAATTGGATTTAAATGAGGGAAGGCTATGCAAAGTCTACCAGTCTTACTTTCTCCTCTGGTGCCATCTTGGTCTAGTGGTAAGAAAGGTCAGGAAGACTGGAAATGGCCCCAGATGCAGTGGGAGACATTGGTCTTTTTAAAGTAAGGTCTTTTCCAGGTCTCACTTTGACTGAGGCAATGCCCATTCAGTGATTAAGTATAGGTAAGAAAAGAAACAAAGAATGGCCTCTTTTACCTAGTCAAAAAAAAAATCAATCTGGGAGGGTAACACCCTCAGGGTTTCTGGACAAAGTAGAAACAATTGCTATTTACTTCAACTTTGAGCCTTGAGGGTCCAAATAGTGACCACTAAATATGGCTCAGGCTGAAACCTACTGTTGGCCAATCAATGAGAGTCAGAGTGAATTGAGTTTGGGGTTTGGTTCTCAAAAAATCTAGGCAGTAAACCCCAAGATATCTTTCTAGGTTTCAGAGATCAAAATTTGCATTCCTTTGAGAAGAGTACCTGCAGGTAAAAACATGATACCCTTGTGGACAGAGGGAGAGGAAGGAGGAAAAGAAGGGAGAGAGGGTGAAAGGAAAGAAAGAAGAAGGAAGGAAGAAGGGAGAAGCTGCATTGCCCAACTGGCCACCTGTATTACTCACAGGTTATTGTTTGTCATTTGTTCTAGAAGACGACCATGGCATTAGGAAGGTGATGACATGACTTGCAAGTGAATTTGGCTTAAGTGAGGGGGGGCTGTACAAAGTCACCAACCTCACTTTATCCTTCAGAGCCATCTTGTGTTCAGTGGCAAGATATATAAACCAGGACAACTGGAAATGATCCCCTTCTATCTTGGTATATTCCTTTTAACTGCTCTAATAGAGATGTATTTCTCAAAAGTTACAAGTATCATATTTCCATGTAGGGATGTAAACAGTTTAATCTTATTGAATAACATTCCTTTTCTTTCCTTTTCACCTTTTTATGCTTGTCTTGAGTCTTGCATTTGAAGACTGAATTTTCTGTTCAGCTCTGGGCTTTTCATTAAGAATGATTGAAAATCCCCTATTTCATTGAATGTCCATTTCTTCCCCTGAAAGACTATGCTCAGTTCTGCTGGGTAGTTGATTCTTGGCTGTAATCTAAGCTCCTTTGCCTTCCAGAATATCATATTCTAAACCCTCTGATCATTTAATGTAGAAGCTTCTAGGTCTTGTGTAATCCTGACTGCGGTTCCACAATATTTAAGTTCTTTCTTTCTGGATGTTAGCAATATTTTCTCCTTGACCTGATATTTCTGGAGTTTGACTACAGTATTCCTTGGAGAGTTTTCATTTTGGTGTCTCTTTTGTGAGGTTATTGGTGGATTCTTTTAATGACTATTTTACCCTCTCTAGGATGTCAGGGCAGTTTTCCTTGATACTTATTTTAAAAAAAAGTGCTGTCCAGGCTCTTTTTTTTTTTGACCATGCCTTTCAGGTAGTCCAAAAATTCTTAAATTATCTCTTCTGGATCTATTTTTCAGATCAGTGGTTTTTCCAATGAGGTATTTTACATATTCTTCTATTTTTTTCATTCTTTTGATTTTGTTTGACTGATTCTTGATGTCTCATAGTGTCATTAGCTTCCACTTGGCGAATTCTAATTTTTAAGGAATTGTTTTCTTTAGTTAGCTTTTGTACTTCCTTTTTCATTTGGCTAATTCTACTTTTTAAGGAGTTTTCTTCTGTCACTTTTTGTGCTCCTTTTCCAAGCTGTTGACCTTTCCCCTGCCCCATAATTCTCCTGCATAACTCTCGTTTCTTTCCCCGATTTTTCTTCTACCTCTCTTACTTAATTATTAAAGTCATTTTTGAGCCTTCACAACAATTCATATTCCCTTTTGAGGTTTCACTTGTAGATATTTTAACATTGTTGCCTCCTCTGAGTTTGTGTTTTGATCTTCTCTGTTGCCATAGTAGCTTTCTATGGTCACGTCTTTGTTGCTTTTTGCTGATTTAAAAAAAAAATGAACTCTGGCTTAGATTCTTATAATCTAGTCACTGTTTAAATTCTTAAAATCTATCCACTGCTCACTTATGTTCAGACTCCTTAAGAGTCTGCCCAATATGACAATGTTCTAATAAACTTTGTCTTTGGCTGAAAAAAACATGAGCTCTGCTCCTGGGGCACAGGGGGCACTGTCCAAAGCTTTTTGTGCTGGGGACCAGAGGAGTGCTGGGGCCTCTGGTGTTTTTGCCTTGCCCACTGGGCTGGGGTGGCCCATCCTAGTCATGCCTGTTGTGCTAGGATTCCAAAACTGGCAGTTTGACTTCTACACTGGAGCTGGAGTCCTCACAAGTGGCCTGACATTCCACTAGCCTGCTAAGCCAGAACTGAGGAGCCTCAGTTGCTAATCTGTGCTGTGGCTTTGAGCCTCCCATTGGCTTACCCAGACACCATCTGAGCTGGACTGTGCCCTATTTTTACCCGAATGAGACAGACCTTTCCTAAAATCCTTCTAAATTATCTTAAGATGGGAAATTGTTTCATTCCATCTTTTCATGGATTCTGTTGCTTTAAAATCCATTTAGAGACTTGATTTAACTTTGTTTCCAAGGGAAACTGGCGAGAGCTCAGGCAACTTCCTGGCTTCCCCCTGCCATCTTGGATCTGCCGTCCTAGTGTATAAATTCTTTAAGGACAGACACTGTTTTCATTTTTGTCTTTGTTTACTCAATAGCATATTTTTTGACACATAGTTGCTGCTTATAAATCTTTGCTAACTTGATTAATTGATAGAGGGGTGCTTTTCCTCAAAGGGGCCATCAAGCAAAGTCCAGATGACAAATTATAATGTATAATGTATAGAGGATTCTTCCCAAGAAATCTTTTATTGATACTAGATGATCTCTGAGGTGCTTTCCTAAGCTGATTCTATGACTTTTTTAAAAATTAAGCTTATGCAAGATTTAACAGAAATAGCCTTGACTCTCTTCTTGATGGGAAAAATGTAATTCTGTAAGAAGGATGTAATCCTGTCAAGAGATTAGTATTGAGAAGTTCTTAATTCCCAAATCCATACCCTGTGCGCTGTGGCCTTCATCAAATAGCTTTTCCTGATTTCACTTTGTCATATTCCAGTGTCTCATTGTGGCATGGAGTTGACTTTGGTTTTCAAAGGCTATGCTAGCAGAATGGACATCCTAGCAACTCCTATTAAACTGGAAAGGTTTCAAGGACCATATGTCTATTATCATAGGACCATTTTAGTTAAGTCCAAGACATTGCTGAAGGCCAAGACAATTTGTGATGAAATTTTCTAGTCACAGCAACTCGCAAATACAGTCCTCTAAAGTATTGAGTGGGTTGTGATTTGCCCTGGTGTCAGAATAACTCATGCTAATTAAATCATGGATCCTAAAGGTGTTGAAGAATTTATAACTTTTGGGAAAGGGAATTTGAAGCCAGAGGAGTTGCTTTTGTACTTTATGGAAGAGTTTTGTAAGGTTAAGGCTAGAGGTAAAATAGGCCAGTAGAGAGAATTCTTCACTGTTACTATGGATAAGAAAAAAATGTGAATTCAGCCTCAATAAATTAAACATAATCAGTTTCAAAGGTTTCTCCCCTTTCTTTGAACATGTAGAATCTGACTGATTCATCCATAAATTTTCTTGGTAGGAAGAGAAGTGAGAAAAAAAAAAAGCTTAGCAACATGGAGGTGGTGATTACTAACCATAATGGGGAAGCTATATTGTTTTTGTATTGGTATTTCCAATATATTTATGAATCAGTTATTTTCAATAACTATGCTTATTTTTCCCCCACATATCTCTGATGCTTTAACTAAGTATTTAGTTTCCAAGTTTTTTGGTACCAAAGTTCCTTTTCCTTCCTTCATTTGGTCAATGAGATGATAATACAAACTGGCAGAATCTGATTACTGTTACTAGCCAGGCCTCGTCAGCTGATGTTTGGTTAGTTACTTGTGGTTTCTGAGAGGTGTGTGTATTTAGAAAAACTGTCCTTCATTTGGCAAGGGAGATGCTATCATAACCACTAAAATTTACTATTCTACATCTTTAACCACAATGCCTTCAATGGAAGACAGAAATTGTACTCTGAATAATTGAAGAAGTATTAACAATTCAGGACACAACACCTGGAACACTAAACTCATCCTTAAACATATTATCTTCCCTGATTGTCAGAAACTCAAATTTACCTTTTAGTTTTCTCAGCTTCATTTTAGTATATTGTTTAGGCTTGTTTTCAGAAAGCAAACCAACAAAACACCAATCAGGTAACAATGTTGTCTGCTTTTTTTAAAGTTATATTTCTTTCTTTTTTCTCAAGAGCCAACTTTTCAATATTCATGTAGTAATAAAGGCAGGGTGTCCTGTGACTTTGATAAACTCAAGATCTTGTTCACAAGAGCATGATGGTATCCCATCCTTTCCACTGCTAAAAGAAATAGAATGATCTGTTGTTTTTTTGTAATAGGGTATGGTTTCTGATTGAGGAGATAGAAAACCTGTAATTTGACAAGTAGTATCATAAATAGAGGTATAGAATGTGTTCAGAGAAAACTAGCACCTCTGGCATGAGGTCTACGAGCCTTCTTCAGGGCTATTTTCCACCTTTAGTGTCCACTTGTTCCACCTAACTCTCACCTGTGGCTCCAAGAAGCTGTAGCAGGTGCAGTGACCACACTCAGTAAACTGTTTTGGCAGATGGGCTAAACCAGGGTGAGGGTAACTTAGGGGTCTCAAACCCATCAGTGAGTTAGAGGTGTGTCTATCCCAAGCATCTGAAGAATTCCTCTGGTGGAATGGGAAGATAAGAACAATTTGTTCCAGTAGCCTTGAAGGCAGCTGAAGCAGATGCTGTGGAGTACTTAGAAGCTGGTTAGACACTGACGATGCCAAGGTCATCCACTGCATCTCAAGCCATCACCAGTCATCTTGACTCTGTTCTGCCACTGGGCTGTTATGACTTTGCAGGAGAAAATGAGGCTGATGACTTTGTGCAACTCTGCTTCACTTAATTTACCCACAAATTAAAGGATATCATCCATCCTATTTAACCATTTTTACCTATCTCCAAGTATTGTGGCAACAGGCAAGTGATGAAGCAGCAGGTGAGGATACACCAGGAGCTGTAGTTACAACCCTGCACACAGGCAGCCCAGGTCATGGGGTTATCTTCTTACTGGAAGCAGCAGTGGGATTTGATAGCCCCTTGGGGTGTCTGAGCAGCCTTTTAAGGATTGCACTGCTCACCTCCTGGTGTGAGGAAGGGGCTACAAAAGGTGCTCTAAAAATTATCTACTTAGGGAGCAGAGCCAAGATGGTAGAGTAAAAGCAGTGACTTGCTTGTGCTCTCCCCCAAACCTTCCAAATACCTGTAAAAAATGATTCTAGACCAGCAGAACCCACAAAAGACAGAGGAAAACAAATTTCCAGGTCAAGACAACCTGGATGGTCGATGAGAAAAGTCTGTTGCACCAGGCTGGGAGAGGAGCACAGTTCAGTGAGGGCCTCTCAGACAAAGATAGGGTCCCAGTGAACCTGGAGCAAGCCTCAGGGGACTGAATCACTGGCAGCTGGTGGTTTCCAGACTTCTCAACCCACAAACACCAAAGACAACTTAGAAGGTCAGTAGGAAAGGTCTGTTGGACCTGGAGGATAGAGGAGCGTGGTCCAGCCCCAAGCCTGGCAAAGCTCTGGGATGGAGGCAGGTGGCTGCTTCCTGAGCTCTCAGCCCATAGACGGTGGAGGGATCGAGCAGCTGATAAGAAGGGGATTGCAGAGATCTCTTTGCTGGTGTGGAGGCAGAATTCTCTTGCTTTGCCTGTGCTTGGATCTGGGTTGCAGTCTCAGGTGGCAGTCCTGGGACAAGGAGGAGTGTTGGTGTGGCAGAGCTTATGGTGGAGGTGGAGAGGGAATACTCACAGTTCCAAGGCAGAATACAGTGTTTGTAATCACTCATAGACCAGAGCACAGGCAAGGAAAGGAGTAAACATCTCTCCTTTGATCATACCACCTTGGAAGAACTGAAAATTTACAGATCCCTGGAAGTATCTCTGAAAACAGCTGCATAAACCCCCTGAAGTTTGGGACAGTACACTTTCCATGCTGGAAGCATGGAATATGCTTTAACAAAGAGTTAAAAAGTCAAGTAATTGTCTGGGAACATGAAAAAAATAGCAGAAAAAAACTCAGACTATAGAATCTTACCTTGGTGACAAAGAAGATCAAAACATACAATCAGAAGAAGACAACGAAGTCAAAGGTCCTACATCCAAAACCTCCACAAAAAAAATGAAATGGGGCAGCTAGGTGGCACAATTCATAGAGCTCTGGCCTTGGAGTCAGGAGGACCTGAGTTCAAATCCGTCCTTAGACACGTAGTAGCTGTGTGAGCCTGGGCAAGTCACTTAATCCTGATTGCCTCACCAAAGTAAAAACAAACAAACAGACAAAAGATATGAATTGGTCTCAGGTCATGGAAGAGTCAAAAAGGATTTTGAAAAGCAAGAAAGAGAAGTAGAGGAAAAAAATGGGAAGAGAAATGAGAGTGATGTAAGAAAATCATGAAAAACGCATCAATAGCTTGCTAAAGGGGACTAAAAAAAATACTGAAGAAATTGACACTTCAAAAAATAAACTAACCCAAATGTCAAAAGAGGTCCAAAAAGCCAATGAGGAGAAGAATGCCTTAAAAAGCAGAATAGCTCAAATGCAAAAGGAGGTACGAAAGCTCACTGAAGAAAATAATTCCTTGGGATGGCTAGGTTGCATAGAGGATAGAGCACCAGCCCTGGACTCAGGAACATCTGATTTCAAATCCAGCCTCAGACACTTGACTTCCTAGTTGGGCAAATCACTTAACCCCTATTGCCTCACCAAGAAAAAAAAGTCCTTAAAAATTAGAAAGGAGTAAATGGAAGCTAATGACTCTATGAGAAATCAAGAAATCATAAAATAAAAACAAAAGAAGAAAAAAATAGAAGAAAATGTGAAATATCTCATTGGAAAAATAACTGACTTGGAAAATAGATCCAGAAGAGATAATATAAAAATTATTGGACTACCTGGAAACCATGATCAAAAAAAGAGCCTACGTAATGTCTTTCAAGAAATTATCCAGAAAAAGACCTATGGTGCATCTCAACTACTCAGTGCTGATAGAGCCACTTTGAGCAGTGATAAGGACATGATCCTAGAGAGATGAGCTGAACATGTCCATAGTGTTCTCAACAGACTGTCATCAATCAATGCTGAAGCCACTGACCATTTGTTCATTTATTTATTTATTTATTTTCATGCAATTGGGGTTAAGTGACTTGCCCAGGGTCACACAGCTATTAAGTGTCAAGTATCTGGTCTGAGACTGGATTTGAACTCAGGGCCTCCTGAATCCAGGGCCAGTGCTCTATCCACTGAGCCATCTAGCTGCCCACCATTGACATTTATGTCAGGTTGAAGTCAATACCTCCCTAGCTGAAGTTCCAACTGAAGAAGAGGTTTTGAATGCCATTAGGCTCCTTTCATGTGGCAAAGCACCTGTTGCTGATTCTATTCCATCTGAGATTTACATGGTAAGGGATCCATTGCTCATACAAAAACTGTCTGAAATTTTCTGGGTTATATGGCAAGAGGAGGTTATTCCACAGGAATTCAAAGATTCCTTCATTGTCCATCTCTGTGAAGGTAAAGGAAATAGATTGTCCTCTGACAATCACAAGGGAGTCTCTCTCTTAGTAATTGCTGACAAAATTCTTGCCAGAGTCCTCCTTAGTAGGCTGATCCTTCACCTGGAAATTGGTCATCTGTCTGAGAGCCATTGTGGTTTCAGAGACAGATGAGGAACAGTAGGTATGATATTTGCTGCCTGACAATTCCAGGAGAAATGCCAGGAGCAGAACAGAGGTCTGTACTCAACATTTGTAGATCTGACCAAGGCCTTTGATACTGTCAGTAGTGAGGAGTTATGGAAAAGTACATCAAAATTTGGTTGCCCAGAGAAGTTCATCAGCATTGTATGTCAATTTCATGATGGCAAGCTTGCCCAGGTTCTGGATAATGGACAATGCTCTCATGCTGTCCCAGTCAACAGTGGAGTGAAACAAGGCCGTGTGCTTGCTCCCATGCTTTTTAGCATGATGTTTTCAGCCATGTTGTCAAATGCCTTCAATGAAGATTAACATGGCATCAAGGTAAGCTACTGCACTGATAGTAAATTCTTCAACTTGAAAAGGCGACAAGCCAAGACCAAAATGGACGGAGTGTTGCTGCATGATTTTCTGTTTACAGATGATTGTGCACTCAGTGCAGCCTCTGAAGCTGAGATATAACAAAGTATGGGTTGATTTTCTGCTGCTTGTGCTAATTTTGGCCTAACAATTAACACCAAGAAAACACAGGTATTCCATCAGCCATCCCCACAACATCCACATGTGGAACATTGGTTACAGCAAATGGAGAAGTTTTGAATGCTGTGAATAAGTTCACTTACCTTTGTAGTGTACTTTCCAGGGATGTACACATTGATATTGAGGTTGACTTGCACATTGCCAGAGCTATCTCAGTGTTTGGGAGGCTCCAAAGGAAAGTGTGGGAGAGAAGAGGTATCAGACTGACTACCAAGCTGAAGGTGTACAGAACTTTTGTGCTGACCTCATTGTTGTATGCCTGCCTGTGAAACCTGGACAGTATACCAGCGACATGCTAGGAAACTGAATTGCTTCCATTTGAATTGTCTTAGAAAGATTCTGAAGATCACCTGGCAGGATAAGACACTGGACCCTGAGATCCTTTCTTGAACTAAACTACCAAGCATTCAAACTCTACTGCAGAGAGCGCAACTCTGATGGCCTGACCTCATTGTTAGAATGTAAAACGTACACTTGTCAAAAAGACTATTTTATGGAGAACTCACAGAGGGCAAATGCTCATATAGTGGTCACAAGAAGAGATACAAGGACACTCTTAAGGTATCTTTTAAGAACTTTGGAATTGATTGTGTGATGTGGGAAACACTGGCACAGGACCACTCAGCATGGTATGCCCTCATCAGAGAAGGTGCTGTGCTACATGAGCAAAGCAGAATTGAAGTAGCTCAAAAGAAATGCAAGATGTGCAAATTTAGAGAAGATGTTCACATGGATTGTTTGTGCATGACCTGTGGTAGAGCATTCTGAGCTCACATTGTTCTGACCAGCCATAGTTGGACACACTGGAACTTGACTATAGCATAATGATATCATTTTGGTCCTCTTTGAAAATATGGGACAACAACCAACCAATCATAAATAAATTCATAGTAGCTGCTAGTAACAATGAAGCAGTTTTCTCTATGCAATTTGAGGATCCTCTGATTTTACAATTTACTACAAGGTTTTTTATTTACTAAGCAGACTCAATTAAAATAAAAGTATATATATTAAAAAAAAACACCCTTAGGTTTTGAGAATCTTGGTCATGCTGTTTTCCCTCTCATTTACTATGAAAAAAAAACTGAGTCAAATTATGGGTTGTACTTTTAACTTGGTTGCTCCATTCATATTTAACTCATCAAGTCTCACAGTGCAAAATTCACTTGTTCTCAAGGGCACACAGGTCAGCATTGCTTAATTTTTCTTGCATGCATTAATCATTCTGGAGGTTGGATAAGACTGACCTCACTTCAAGAGTGGATATTTCATTATTCCAGAGATTTTTGCCTTGAATGGGGTGTTAAACAATTAATAATTGCTTTCCAAATCTCATCCAGATATGTGTCATTTAGTAACATTAATAGTTTCTTAAGCCTCTTAAAATGCCATTTCAACAGCAAATTTATAATAAGCAAGGGACCTGCAGGTCAAATATGTGACTTGGAAAAGTATAGAAGGCTTAGTGTTGTTGGCTAAATTGGGCCATTCACTATTGGTATTCTGAATCTTATGGTCAGGGCAAAACATAGTATAAAAGGCAGTTTAAATGTGTTTCCCCTGGAAAAGGTGTACATAAATCTCTTTTGTTGCTTTGTCTGGGCTTTAAGGGAGCAATTGGTCTTTTATTTGGATAGGCTTTATTGTGTTTTCCAGGTTGAATAGCATTCTCCCCCCAATTACATCAAAGCAGAAATGCTTTTTCCTAATGTTTTCTCTGGTATACCAAGAAACAGAAAGAAGTGGTTAAGCAAATAACTTCTATGTCCTACTTATAAAATTAAGTATCTTCAAACCAGTCACTGTGGGCCTGGGTTTGTTGTTGTTCTGTTGTTTCAGTCATGTCCAACTCTTTTTGACCCCATTTGGGGTTTTCTTAGCAAAGATACTGGAGTGGTTTTCCATTTTCTTCCCCAGCTCATTTTACAAATGAAGAAACTGAGGCAAACAGGGTGAAGTGACTTGCCCAGGGTCACAAAACTAGTAAGTATCAGAAGCTGGATTTGAACTCAAGAAGCTGAGTCTTCCTGACTCCAGGTCTGGCTTTCTATCTATCCACTGTGCCACCTAGCTGCCCTGGCCTAGGTTAGTCTGATCAGCCACAGTTGGACTCATTGTACCTTGACTCCAACATACTGATGTCATTTTGGTCCTCTTCGAGGAAAAAGGACAACAACCAGGCTTTCATGGTTATTGCTTTCTCCTTTCTATTTTTATCTGTATGTAAGATGTGTGTGTGTGTGTGTGTGTGTGTGTGTTTGTGTTGCTCATTTAGGTTATGTGTATATCCTAATGGATTTGTCTAAATGTTTCTTACTGGGAGCCATGAATCTCTGGAATCTTCTCTGATTCTTAAGCACACTTTGATTCCCACCAGGAGGGAAGTAGGAAGTTGGGGCCATGAGGTTGGTCACTTTCTTCTCCAAACAGAGAAAATACCAGATTATAAGAGGTTATATGGGTTAGAGTATACTACAGAATTCAATGAATGAATGATCTCTCCCAACGGAAGCTAGATATATCAATTCTACCAAGAGAGAAAGACTCTGATCTCACACAAAAGGAAATCCCCTGAAGTCTCCAGGGAAGCAAGTTGGAAATCAGGAACATGTCAAGGCATTTGGAAGCAGCAGGAAGAGAGAAGAAACCCTCTTCTCTCTCAAGCTCTTTATAACCTTATTCCTTATATAGGCATGAAAAATTATGTAATCCTCTCCCACCATGAGGATAATTTTATGTAAACGAACCTGGCTTGAATCCTGGATTACATTTATATGTTATATTCCCTAATAGAATAAAGCTTTTTGAGGGAAAGGCCTGTTCTTTCCTTTTCCTAGACTCAAAGCTACTCTTTTTTTTTTTTTGGCTAGGCAATGGAGTTAAGTGACTTGCCCAGGGACACACGGCTAGTAAGTGTTATGTGTCTGAGGTCGGATTTGAACTCAGGTCCTCCTGAATCCAGGACCAGTGCTCTATCCACTGCGCCACCTAGCTGCCCCTCAAAGCTACTTTCAAGGACCTGATAGAACTTGTATCCCTGCTGGCATAGCCTTTGAGAACCTAGGGTCAACTCTAAGGCACAATGAGGTCCCAGAGAAGCCATTTAGTGGAAGATCACCAGAAAATTATACCAATAACTAACTCAGGAAAAAAATGACTTTGAGGTTGAGACAAAGGTGTAAGAAATTTTCTGTAAAGCAGATTCTGAATTTATATGACACTCCCCCTCCCCCTTCTCACCAACAGCTTCTGTAATGCCTTCTGCTCTCCAGAATTTAAAAAAAAAGTTTCATTTTAATGATGGCATAAGCAGCTGTTTTATTCATCTTTGATATATGTCAACTTCATTTCATTTATGGAAATGATGTAAACTCTTTGAAGGAAAACTCCAGGGGATAATCTGTTTTTTAATAGCCAAAGTAACTTAAAAATAACAAAAACTCCTCTGTTCCTTAGTTTAACCTTCAGAAGTCAGTGGCCAAACTAACAGCATATTTCATGGTGAAGCAAGTATGAGTGTGTTTCTTCTAGCAAATGTGAAGGCCAGATAGAAGTGATGATGAACTTCTTTGTGCATTTAGAAAGAAGGGGTCAGAAACTCAAACCAATCAGGTGGCCTGGATTTTAATTATGACTCATTAGTAAAGGGATTTCAGTCAATTCACCTAAAGTAGTCATAGATTATTTGGGATTTCAGAGCTGGATGGGATATTATAAATTCTAGTGCAATACCCTTTCCACTATAGGGGACTCAATCTGTAAGAATTTACTGAATGTGATGGATAGTTTGGGGAATACAGAAAAAATGGCAAGATATGGTCTCTGATTTTAAGAAGCTTAAAATCTAGAGATACAAGACCAACACATATGAAGCAATTACTGAATGATGCAAAGTAACACATTGCTAAAATATACAGTCTCTAAGTGCTATATAGTTCTAAAAGTGAGTAGGTAGGAAAGATTGTGGAGTTCAAGCTGGGCTTTGCCGGATGTATAAGATTGACATGAAGAGTAGTAAAGGCATTTTGTTTCTATGGTATAGCCTGAATTGCAGGCTCAGCAGCAAGAACAAGCATGACATCATCCCAGCAGGATAATATGCTAACCTAGCTATGGCAAATCCTGTATGGAAAGAACCATCAGAAGAGTTTATGTGGGATAGCATAACAACTACAAATCTGGGGGTCAGGAGGGCTTGAGTTAGAATGTCACCTCTGACCCTCACTAGCCATGTGACCTTGGTAAAATCATTTAATCTTTATGAATCTCAACTTCCTCATCTACAAAATGGGATTAACAATACTTGTATAATCTGCTTGCAGGGATATTGTGAGGAATGTTCTTTGTAAGTGTTAAATGCTGTAGAAATATGAGCTATTATTTATAATATTAATATTTACAAGTTTTGTAAATGAGATGCAATTTGCTTTAATGGATAGAGGGCTGTCCTTGGATTCAAGAAGACCTGTATTCAAGGTCTGCCCCAACACATACTGGTTGTGGTTTTATGATTGTCATTCCTACTTTTTTTATTCTAGTTTTCTAAGATTTACAAGTTATAGACAAGTTGTTCATATTCAGTGGTAGAATAGTAGAAGAAGGAAACATTTATTGGGTACCTACTTAAGCACTTAACAAATATTTCATTTGAACCATCCTTCCTACTTGCACCCTCATATATGTAGGTGTATATGTGTGGGTATGTATGCATGCACATATGTTTATATGTATTATATATACATACACACAGAGAATGTATATTAATGAGAAGACATATAGGGTGGTTCTAAAATATGGAAGGCCTTAAGTACACTGCTGAAAAATGTAAACTTCACTTGTAGACAACAGTGTGGACTTGAAATAGGAAGTCTCAGTTTGAATCCCTTCTCTAAGTTACTAGTTATCTGGCCCTAAAAGACATAGTTTCTCTGTGTCTCAATTTCCTCAACTGTAAGATAATGATAAAACACCTATAGTACTTATCACATGGGTCTATTTTAAGATATAAATTCAGTCCTTTGTAAATGTTAAAATATTTTATAAATAAATGCCACCAATTATTATTTTTAAGCAAAAGAGTAACATGATAAATACAGTCATGTTAATGATGAAAGCAATCATGTTGATGACCCTTCTGAAACTCTGAGTTTCCATTTCGTCACTTATGTAAAATACTGTAGCTTTCTTCTCCACTTTCCCATAGCCACCCACAATTTAGACTTTGTTATCATTTGAAAGTGTTCTACCTTCGAGACCTTGAACCTCTGAAACTTCTCTCCCTGATCACAATTGCATGTTCTTCTACATCTCCCTTTATTCATTCCTCTTAAACCTTTTCTTTATCCTCATTGTCAACAAGTTAACAAGCATTAATTAAGCTCTTACCATGTATCAGGCACTGTGCTATATGCCAGCAATACAAAGAAAGGGAAAAAACAGTTCCTACTTTCAATGAACTCACCTCAGATCCTCTCTGTTCTGAGACTACGTAAGTTCTCCAAGGAAATGCCCACAAAAGGATGCAAAGATGAGCAAGGCCTAAGCTTTGACAAACAACTACATTTGAGGTTCTCTGAATTCTTGTTTCTCACCTATAAAATAGGGATTGTATCTCCTGTCCTAGTTTCTTCACATAGGAGTTGCGAGGAGGCAAGTGAGATGTTTGTTCGAGTTCTCTCCACAGGTAAGATGGTTTAATTATAGCAAGGATCAGGGGCTAGAACAACAGTATTCAGAGTTTTTGAACAATAAACTATATGAACTTATAGTTTCAAAAAATAGAATAACTTGGATGAGAAAAGAGGCAAGTTGGTATGCCACTTATAATTGTAGTTTAAGTGCATTTGTTTAATTGAAGCAGATTCTCAATTGCTTTGGGTAAAGCAGGATGGTAGTTTTAGATTTGGGATCAGGAAGATTTGAGTTTGGATCCTCTCTCAGACACTTACTAGCTGTGTGACCTAGGGAAAGTCACTTAACCTCTTTGATCTGCAGTTTCCTCATCTGTAAAATAGGGTATGATAATAAGATGGAGAACTTATCTCACAGGGTTGTTGTGAGGATCAGGTAAGAAAATGTATAAAAAAGTGCTTTGTAAACCTTGAAGTACCATATAAATACCAGCTTTCTCCCTAGTCCTTTTAAAAAGTGATTCTTAATTTCTGCATAAAATACAGTACTATGTTTATTACAGGGATTTTCTTTCTCTTGCATTCTCAATAGAGGTGGTGGTGGAAAACAGACTTTGATTGACAGGGAAATATATAATTTAATTAAAGATAAAAGCAAAAACAGAGACAGCTAGGTGGCAGAGTGGATAGTGTCAGGCCAGAAATCAGGAAAACTCATGTTCCTGAGTTCAAAATAAACTATTTCTTTTGAAAATACATCTCAAATGCTTAAGAATATAAAAATGATTTTATGATTATAAAGGGAATGAAGTCACTAACAGTTGCTTAAAGAAGCAACTGGTATCATATTTCTAGACAAATTTTCAACTTTATCACCTCAAGAAAATTGAGCTGCTGACTATGATAACTAGGGTTGAAGGTCACTTTTTTGGGAGTCCAGTCACTGCAGTCTGCTTGATTCCAGACTCAAAATCCATTTTGTCAATTTACATTTGAAATGTGACTTTACTCTCAGAAGGGCAAATGCTATTTTATTTTAAAGCACATTAATTTTGTACTCATGGGATTTTATACATGTTTTTGCACATACTTCTATGTATATTTATTTACACATGAAATACTTTAAAAATTTTCTTCAAGTTTTTTTCAAGGTACTTGTATTAATGTTTTTCATTAGAGACCAGAATGTGGAGAAAAATAGAAATGACAACAAGATAGCTAATACATTAAGAAAGGAAGAACTAGATCTGGATGGATTACTTCCCAGGGAAGTAACAATAACAAGTTGAAGTTATATAGGATTTAAAAATTTTAAAATTACTTTTACTCACAATACCTTTGAGAGGTAAGCTACTGGAAGGTCTGGAACTGACTCTCCTGCCTCCTCAACTCCAGTGAGGCTGGGCCCTACTTACAGCAGTACCAATGTGAGTGCCTGGGGCTGGTTTCCCAGCAAAGCTGTGGCTGCCAGGGCTGTGGGATCCACAGTCAGGCAAAGAAAAAAAAACGAGGTGTGGGACAAGGAGTGCAGGCTGCAGTATTTCAGCAGGCACAAGGGGAACGTAGAAGTGCTACAATTGCCCTGGGCTCAAAGTTGGTCCTGTTCTAGTATTGGTAATGAATCTTCAGTTTTTTGCTTCAGTGTTTTATGTTGTGTATTTGGGGCAAATACACATGTTCAGAGTCTCAGCTGCATCTGTCTTTCTGTCAACAATTGTATTCAGGACCAAAAACATGGTGGACGTTGTGCTTGGGGAGAGTTTTTGAAAGCTTACTGTTTTATAAGGAACTTAAGAAAAAAAAGTTGATTTTCAAGACCTTTTTTAATTTGTGTATAATGAACTTTTAAAATTCCTTTATATCAAGTCTGTTTTCTGAAGCCCATCTGTCACTGGTTTCATCTGCCTAAAGATGTGAAGGTTAGGTATAATAAAATGGCAAATACAAATGGAAAATTTTTTTTCAGTTGCTGTTGGTGATCTTTGAAGAATCCTGGAGAATGGGAGAGATACTCTAAAATCAGAGATGGAAAATATCCTGATTTTCAAAAAAAAAAGAGGAAGAAGGTAGATTCTTTGACTTATTGGTCAGTGATCTTGAATTCAATTCCTGGCAAAATTCCAGAATGCATTATTGAAGGGATGTGTTCTGAGCATTTAGTTTGGGAAATAGTAATCACCTTAAGCCAACACAGGCTTGTCAAGAACAATTACCATTAGGTAAATGCAGAGAGTGCCTTGTGCATAGTATACCCGGACATTAGCAAGGTATTTATCTCAATCGCTCTTGGTAGTGTCTGTAAAGGATGAAGAAATGAGGTCTGGGTAAAAGCACAGTTTATTGGATTTCAAAATGGTTGAAATAAAGGACCCAAAGAATGGTGCTTAATAGAAAGATGCTAGCCCAGAGAAATTTCTCTAATGAACTTTCTTGGGGCTTTGTCTCCAGCTAAATTTTGTTAACTCAAAAATAGTAATAAATAACCGTGATGATTGTATAGATGCCTCACAAGCTAGAGCAGATGTCAACAGAGATCTTGATAAGCTTGAATCTAATAAGATTTTACTCATCCTGATTATTAAATACAGTGTCCAACATGAGTTAAAACAATCAGTGCCAATTACAGATGAAGGAAATACTGGTACGTTATCAGGCCATGTGAAAAAGACCTTGAGGTTTCAATAAAATTTATGATGAATGTGAAACAATAGTATAAAATTGTAGTAAATACACACATATACACAAACTAGTTGTGATTTCACTTCATATTAGTATAATGTCAATGATGAGAGAAGGGATAATTTTGATGTACTCTGTCCTAGTCAGACCACACCTACATATTGTGTTTAGTTCTGAGGAATCACATTTGAGGAAGGCCCATGGGAAGTTAAAATGTATCAAGAAAAGGTTGTCCAGTATATCAAAACCAGGTAGTACTGAAAATCAGTTCAAAACCCTGAGATAACTAACTTGGAGGACAAAAGATTTGGGGATGGATTTGTACATGAAAGAAGTTTTTGTGTATTATAAGCTGTCATAGAGAAAATAAGATTTCTTTTGCTTTTCCCCCAGAGGTCAGAACAATGAGTGGAAGTTCCTACAACCTAGATTTTGGCTTGATTTAAGAAAAAAAAACAAAACAAGCTACTTTCTTAACAAATAAGCTATTCAAAAGTAAAATGGGTTCTCTTTAGAAGCAGTACTTTCTGCATTACTGGAGGTCTTCAGGCAGTGGGTGGGTGACTACTTCTTGGGGTAATATAGAAGGGATTCCTCTTCATTTATGAATTGGAATTGATGATGCCTGAGGTGTCTTCTAATTCTGTTTCTAAGATTCTGATTGTTATGTGGACTTTCTTTCTTTGAATACTCCTCTCCATCTCTAGAGTACTAACCATGGAAGATCAATAAATTTAATGTTACTGAAGATCTGTGCATTATACATAATCTGATGCTATCTATCTTGTTGCCATTTTTCTTTCTTTTTTTTACCTTCCATCTCTGTTTCTGCTGAAAACAATGTGGTGGAGTGCAACAAGTTATTACCTCAAAATTAAGTTTTAGCCCTTGTTCTACTTCAAGCTAGCTTTGAATAGGCCCTTGCATGGTCCTACAAACCCTTGGTGCCTTGGACTTTCTGTTGGCAACAACCTGTTTATCATGAAAACTGGATATTCTCCACAATCTGATTCCTCTAATCTTTCTTCTGGGCTGCTAAGTATAGTTGGAGAAAATAATTTCTCCTACAAATTTATGATGTATAACTTCAGTTGCTCACTCACTAATGATTGGCAATTGTTCTACTTTTCTCTTATTGATCTTTAATTACCCCCCCAAATGCTTTTTCCACTTCTCAGACTCTGAACTGAAGGATCCCTCCCCATTCCCATTTTGAGACTAATGAGGCCATCTTAGAGGACTTCCCAAACTCTCCTCCTCTATTTCTCTTAAACTTCTCAGCATCATCATATTTTCATTCCCTAATTTGTGTCTCAGAGGAAAAGAAAATATCCCTACCACGTTCCTTCTACCTGTGCTCTTGAGTCCATCCCATTTTGCTCTAGACTTCTTCAACTTATCCTTCTTTATGTATCATGTATTTACAACATGATCAGATCTCCTCAATGCTTTAAAAAAAACCCAAACCAAACCTCCAAAATACCAAAACTTTTTCTTTGACTCTTCTATTCTATGGTGGTATAGTCACATTTCTCTCCTACCTTCAATTCTAAACATTAGGAAAAAGCTACCACTTTTTCACCTTCTACTCTCTTAATTTCCTTGCAATATGTGCTTTCCATCTCTACCACTCACTGAAACTTTCCTTTCAATGGTCATTAATAAACCATGGTCCTTTTTTAGTCCCCACTATTCTTGATCTCTTTGAAACAGTTAACATCACTAAGAATAAGCTACTTCTAGATAACCTTTTCCCTTTTGGATTTTGAGATACTGGCGCTTTACTGGCTCTCTTTCTATTTTTAATTTTTTAAAAAATTCTATCCTTAACTATAAACAAAAACATTAAAACAAAATAGAACAAAAACCATAATAAAACTATAACATTCCTTCCTTCTGAACTTCCATATTACTGTTGAAGGCATCACCATCATCTGAGTCACCCAGGTTTACAACCTAGATGTTATCCTCAAAACCTTCTTTCTCAATCTCTACTCCATATCCAATTTGTTGCCAAGTCTTGTCAATTTTACCTTTGTAAAGGTACTCATGTACATCTCATTTTCTCCTTTGACACTATTACCATCCTGGATCAATCCCTCATCACCTCGTGCCTGGACTACTGTAATAGCTTGCTGGATGTTCTCTCTACTTTTCGTCTTTCCCTCCTCTAAGCTATCCTCCACTCAGCTGTCCAATTTATCTTCCTAAAGCCTAGATTTGATGATGTCACTCTTATCTAATAAACTCCAGTGGTTCCCTATTACTTCCGGTTTCAAATTTAAAATCCTATTGTTTTTAAAGTCCTTCATATCCTGACCCTTTCCCATTTTTCCAGTCTTATATTTTACTCACCTTCATGATTTTTTTTTTTTACAATTCCATGACTCTAGATGTCTTGCTTTTCCTCTAAAAAGATACTCCATTGCCTAATTCCATGCACTTTCACTGTCTCTCTCTTTGGACGCTCTCTCTTTTTGTCTTCACCTCTTGGCTTCTCTGGCAACATTCAAGTCTCAGTTAGAAGCCCACTATCTGTAAGAAGTCTTTCCTGACTTTGCTTAATGATAGTGCCTTCCCTCTATGATAATCTTTAATTTATTCTACATATATGCTGGTACATAGTTGTTTCCATGTACATACTTAATGTATGGCTTCCTACGCTATACTGAATCAAACTAAAACTCTTTTGCCTGGTAGCTTATGGCTCTCTACAATCTGGTGCTCCTGACATCTTCCTTGTATTCTAATCTTTAGCCATACTGAACCACTCCCTACCCTACTTCACTCCTGATGTTTTCATGCCTTCATTTCCATGCTTACTCCATTCTTTATGCCTGGAGTGCCCCCTTTCCCCTATCTGATGAATTCCTATCATATTTTTTGAGATCAACTGGAATGAATCTCCATCCAGGAAGCTTCTCTAATGTATTTATTAGGTGCCATTCTCTGCCAGACCCTGTGTTAAGTGATGGGAATACAGAGAAAGGGGAAAAACAGTTCTTGTGCTCAAGGGCCTCCTAATCTAATAGGGGAGACAATATGCAAAAAACCCCTCTAATATATATGACAAATTAGAAATAATTCTAGAAAAGGAAGAGGAACAAATATTTTAGATACCTACTATGTACCAAGCTCTATGCTAAGTGTTAGACAAATATTACCTCATTTGATCCTCATCAAAACCCTGGGAGGTAGGCAAAATTTAATCTCCACTTTACTGTTGAGTAAACCAAGGACAGTAATTAAGTGATTTATTCAGGGTCTCATAGCTAGTAACTATCTGAGAGCACAATGGAACTCATTTTCCAGACTCCAGTGTTCTGAGGGCAGCATTAACATTAAAGGGGATCAGCAAAGGTTTCTTGCAGAAGGTGGACTTTTAGCTGCGATATGAAGGAAACTATGGAAGCCAGGAGGTAGATATGAGTCAGGAGAGCATTCTAGGCAGTGGAAATGCATAGACTTGAAAAATGGAATGTCTTGTTAGAGGACTAGCAAGGAGTCTGGAGTCACTGTGTTGTAGAAAATGTGAAGGGAAGTAAGGTATAAGAAGAGTGGAAAACTAGGGAGGGACAAGGTTATGAAAATGCTTGAAAGATCTTGGAAATAATAGGGATCCACTGGATTTTGTTGACTAAGGGTCATCAAACCTGAACTTTAAGAATATCAGTTTGGTAGCTGAGTGGAGGATAACTTGGAATAGGGTGAGAATAAACTCAGAGAGACCAACCAGAAGAACTAACTGTTGCAGTAATTCAGGTGTTAAGTGATAAGGGTCCATGTCAGAGTTGTGGCAGTATTAGATGAGCAAAGAGGATGCATATGAGGGATGTTGTGAGTCATAGTCAACAAGACATGGAAATAGATTGAACATGTGGATTGAGAGAGTGAGGAATTTAATTTTACTCCTAGGTTGTGAGCACCGAATACACATCAGTTGTTGTGCTAAATACTAGGAATATAAAAAGAGGTAAAAGATTGTTCTTGCCCTCAATGAGTTCATAGTCTAATGAGAGACAATAAGGAGACAAATATGTAAAGATAGAGGATTATAGGTATCTGGGATGAATGGACTAAGTAAGAGTTTTCTGAGAATAGGGAGGGAAGAGACATGAGCATGTTTTAGACAGTAAAGAAGTAATCAATAATTTTGTGTTCAAAATAATTCATTACCTGCTGGCCAGCGTTCTTGTGCTTACTGTATTTGTACTTGAGTAGGCTGGTCCTCAGATGACAAACAAGAAATCTGGCAAACATTGCCATACTATATCTAAAATCTTTCCAAATTTTTAGGCACATCCAGAACTTGTGCTTCATTAGCATGGAATTCAAGGATCTGGGGTCATTCTGGATTATGCTGCAGTATCTGAATAAGACCTTAATGAAATTCTAATAAGAAAAAAATATGCATGGCCTTCCCTATGTTTTTTGAAGTGGTGAATAGCCTTCCATTGCTCTGAGCTTAGTATCCTACTTCTTAATGTTTGCAGACCAATAGTCTGACTATTCTTTATGATGACTTTGAAGCAGGTAGCAGGAGTGAAAGGTGCTCTGAGGTCTGAAAAGTTGGTGTGATTTAATCATTTTATTTCTGCTATTGCAGCTGTATGTGTCAGGGAACCAAGGGAGTGATGTCTTCCCTCTTCTAGAACTAATAAGTCTTTGCTGTAATCAAGTCTGCATGAATACAACATCTTTGGCAGCAGTCCAATATAGCCTCTTACATTATGAAGATCATTTTAAAGGAAAAATTAAAGGTGGTTTTTAAAGGAATTCAGAGTCTCATGAGCAGAGAAAACAAAACTTTCAAGCAAAACTACTTCCCCAAATTGAAGAATTTCATATAATATTGCGACTTCTAGAAGGTAATCTTCTTTAAAAAAAAAAAAAGAAAAATGAAAATCTTCCATTTGCAGCCTTTCTGGGTGTGAAGATAACCTTCAGAATGTAAATTGATGCAGTAAGGTGATGTAATACTTCTAAGAGTAGTGCAGTGCCTTCCTCCTATACCTCTAGTTAAGAACACTCTGAGGGTTCTGAACATAATAGAATACAGAATAACATTCTCAGAATAGTAGACTGGTCAGCCTAAGCACCTTCACCATTAAACAAACTGCAAAATTTAGGTCGCAGAATCATGGATTTAAATCTGAAAGTGAGCTTAAAAGTTATCTTGTTCAATTCACTCAAGATGTGGAATCTGGGGCTCAGAGGGGTTAAGTGACTAACTCACATTTATGTAAGTAGTGATTGATAGAGTCAAGATTTGAACCAATGCCTTATAATTCCAAATCCTGCAATCCACGTGTATCATACTGTAAGAAGGATTTGTGTCCTTAAGTGCGGGTGTAAGTTAACAGACAGACTAGGGTGTTATACCTTATACACGGTACCTCTTATTCATGGAACTGAGTAGAGCAAAGACACAGAGTTGTATTATAGAAGTAATAGTTGTCATTTAGAAATAATAATAATAATTAACATTTATATATTATTTTAAGATTTCTAAAACTCTTTACTTATGTTATCTCATTTGATTGAAAGTATTTAGAACATCACTTTCCTTTAAAGATTTTTATCAATGAGATCCACTATTATAGGCAGAACCACAGGATTTAGAGCTTGAAAAGATTTTACTTTGATTTTACTAAGGGGACACTGAGGTCCACAGACGTGAAGGGATTTGTACAATACCACACAGTCATAATCAGTAGAATGCCTTTTTTTTTTGTATCCCTAGTACTTAGCACAGTGCCTGGAACATATTAAATGCTTTATAAATGCTTTTTGACCTACTTCTCTAGTGTATACAATCACATTCTAAATTATAGAATTTATTGGTATGTGTCACATTTTCCTTCTACAGAGTGTCATCTGTTTGAGAGTTAGGACTATATCACTTTTTATCTTAGTACTTTGTGTGCTGAACACTGTTACATTGCATATAGTAGGTGCTAAACACATTTATTGAATTGAATATTGTTTCATTTAAATTATAAAAATGGCTTTTTTACTGAACTGTAGCATATAGTTGGAAACCTAGCTGATATGGGAGGAGTGTATTTTTATGCATAAAGATATTTCTTGAAAACAAAAAAAAAACAATTATTATTAGTTTCAGTCTCAGTGTTACAAAAATTGTAAAACAAATAGAATCAATACTATTTACTATCCCACTGAGGTAGAAAGATGCTAATGAAATGGTATTTGCTCTTTCTTTATGGTAAGTTAATTTTAAATTAATGCTGAAAATAGACCTATAAGAATCACTTTTTTTGCATATTGATTTTCATTTTCCTTGACCCTTAAGGAAAACTTTGTTATTCCTATCTCTAAAGTGATTCCTCAGAGAGCAAGTATTAAGTAGTGGCAAAAGAGCTGGACTAGAGGTTCTGATAGAGAAACAGGAAGCTTGGGTCCCAAGGCCCACCCTGACTACTGATTGTGTGACTCTGAACAAGTTACTTTACCACTCTACTTTAGTCAACTCTCTCAGACTATAAAAGTTGCAGAAAAGGTACCAGCCTGCATTGGCAGAGAGAGTTTTCACCTGGGATTTCCCAATACAAGTGAAATCATGTGTCGAGTCCCTATCTCTTTATATGGGTGTGGCAACCTTGTGCAAAATGCAAAGGAAGATTCAATCTTTCCTCCCCTCACTTAGCAAATGTCTGCTTCAAAAATGGAATTCGGGAAGCAAGAATATTAATGATGTTTCATTTCTACCTTTAATGTAAAAGGCTTGACTCACCCTGCACCCCTAACCCCCAAAAGTTGCACTGTGCTGGCTAGAATCAGAATATAACCTATTACAAAGATCCATAAGTATTAACAACTTTTTTTATTTCTGCATTTGAGAGAAGTTAATTATTTTCCTATTTGTGAGATAAGAAATAATGGTCGAACTTCCTTGGGAATTAAAAAAAAAGAGATGATTGAGATAATTCCATTACAGAATCTAAAGCATCAAATTTTCTTTAGTTGTATTCTGTGTTGAATGAACAAAAACTTAATTTTAGTCTGCCCAGTGATATAAAAAGGATAGGAGAGGGAATAGGGATGAGATATGTCATTTCAGTCATATAGGCAACTTGCAGGTGAAGAAACTCCTCTTAACAGTTCAGATTGATGCCTGCTTTGCAACTTATAGTCTTAAAGAGTTGCCTAGACCAGGGCACAGCCAGCATGTGTCACAAGAAGGACTTGAATTTATCTCTTCTCATTTTCGAGACCAGCTCTCTCCAATACAACACAATGCCGTAGGACACATGCAAAAAGTAAATTCCTTGCCCTCTCAGGTCTTTTTTGGTTAACTTCCTTTGTGCTCCCTCCTGGTTGTTGCTTGATAGGGAATTACTAAAGGGTATATTCTATTTCACTGGTCAAGTATCTTTTTGGTACCACATTGAGTAAATAGGCTATATAAAGGTAAAATTTAAAGTTATATCATTCCTCCCCCCCTCCAAATAAAGCCACTTTAAAACGTTCAGTCTTAGATGATCTATGATGTTCAATCAAGACATTATATGCTTATAAATATATATATGTATTACACGCACATGTGTGTATATATATATATATATATATATTTAGAGAGAGAGAGAGAGAGAGAGAGAGAGAGAGAGAACTTTCATTAAGAAAAGAAGGGTGAGGGTGATCAAAGAAAAGTAGAATATCTGTGTCCTATTTATAAGGACCTCACAGTCTAGATGAAGAGACAAATGAAATAATTAGATAATTTTACAAGGCAGCATGTAGTTAAGTGGGAAATGCTTTCAGAATGATTGATTATTTCTTTGGTACAAGTGAGTGCTTCAGGAGTTTTCAAAAGCCAAACCAGCTAAAACGTGATATGAATTCATAGTTTGAGATGGATTCAGGGAGTTAAACATACATTACTCATTTTTCTGATTTTGCATTAAAAATCCTGTTTGATCACATAACTGACCACAGGGAGAATAGGAAGTAGGATAGAAAGTCTTTGTAAAAGAAAAAAAAATAGAGGGAGTACTTTTTCTAAACTTGCATTGCTAAGTTGTTTTGTTTTTTTATTGATGTTCAGCTGTTACTTAAATACTGTTCATATATTTTATCTTCTTTCATCTTAGAACTTCCAATTACTTTGGAACCATCTTCGCAGATAGGCTATGGCCATAAGTCAGCTTTCATTATAAATTCTCAAGTAAGTGGTTGTGCTGGGCAAGTCATACACAGCAGGAGATTACAGCTGGCACCAAGCCTGGAGTGGCCAATTGTAGGAACTGTTATTTATGAAATTGTTTAAAATGAGTATGTAGCTGTCTTGAAGTATTTCTACACAGACTTTGTGTGTGTGTGTGCGTGTGTGTGTGTAAATTACAGGTCTATCAAAATGAAAACTCTTAACATGCAAATCATCAGCTTCAAGGTCTGAAAGGAAATCTAGAAGTTACTTAGTTTATACCTTTACTTTTGGATGCATCATATGCCATGAGCCCAGAGTTGGTTCAGAAAGTTTTAGATTTATTACTAACTGAATTCAGCCATCCACCTCTCTTCCAACCTTCCTTGCTTTTGTTGAGAGCACTACCAGCCTCTTTATGATGCAAATTTGAAATCTCCAAGTCACCTTTGTCTCTTTTCTCCTCTCTCATCCTTCATTTCTAATGAGTTAAGTCCTATTAATTCTACCTTCCCAACTTCTCTTGCATGTTCTTATCACTTTTTACCTACACTATTGCAGTAGCTTGCCAGCTTATTTTCCTTGATTTCAATTTCTCCACTCTCTAATCCATCCCAGACATAGCTTCCAAAATAAACCTGTAGCATCATAACTCTAGAGCAGGAAGTATCTTTAAAGGTCACCTGGTCCAATTCCTTCATTTTATATATGTGAAAACTGAGGCCCTAGGACTTGCACAAAATTATATGGCCAGGGAGTGTCAGAGGTTGAATTTGATCTCTTTATTTGATCTCAGAATCGACATTCTTTTCATACTACTATTTCACCTCTGACTTAAAGCACAGGACTGACCACGTCATTGCCTTGCTCCAAAGTTTTTAGTGGCTTACAATTACTTCTAAGATAAAATGCCATCTTTTTTTATTCTGCCATTTATAGCCCTATGCAATCTAGTCCTGATATCCTTTTTCAACCTAATTTTACATTTGTCCTCTTCATGCACTCTGTGTTCTAGACAAACTGGATTGCTAATTATTCTCTGATCTTGACGTGCCTCCTGGTTCATTGGTACAGGCCATCACCTATTGGAATGTACTCTTTCTTCATTTCTACCTTTATGAATTCCTATGTTTCTTCAAGTTTCAACTTAGAACCCATTTCTCTCATGACTTTCTTTAAAACTTTTGCTGATCATCCAGCTGAAAATGTTCTCTTTCTTTTCAAATAGTCCTAGAATATTTTGTATGGATCTATGCTTTTTCCTCCCTACTTTCTACTTTTCATCTCCCATCAAGTGGAATATAAATTCCTTGAAAGGAGGGATTGGTTTATCTTTGTATTCCAGTTACCTAATCCAGAGCCTTATACATAGTAGGCACTTAATACATGGTTGTTAGAATGTATTTTTTCCTTTTTTGCATCTGCCATGATCCAAAACAATTGTCAAGCTAGCATCATAGCAGCTCAACCATATGATTTTTTGGAGGTTTTTGGGAAGGTGTGTACGGTCATCCCTTTTCTGTCCTTCTCATAAGCCATATTACCCTTATGTTATACTGAAGCATAGCATGAAAAAGAAACTTAGCTTGTTATGTGTGTCTGATTTCATTCGTTTAGTGAATGTTATAAGATTTGGCTGATGTTAAATTGAATGTCATGAAATTGCTATTTTCTTTATAGTCTGCTGGCTTGGAACTTTAATTCCTGTAAGGTCTGAAATCTTTATAAGCATAAAAAGTCCCTTGTTCATTATAGAAGAGACATTTCTTATAAAGGCTATGGAAAATTCTGAATGATAGGTTAGAGATTGGTGGTGATGGTAGCATGCACTTAAAAATTGGGACATTTTAATCAAGAAACCAAAGTGCAAAATAATTATCCTTTGGAGTGGGGTGTATACTCCTGGAAACTTAATTAGCCAAGTGTATTACTCATCATCTTTTACATTTTGGAAGATGTTGAAGTAACTCTCCCCTAGAGTGGTTGAAGAGCTAAGTAGGGCCCAAGAAGAGGGACTGTGGATTTCATCAGCAACATTTGGAATTGACCTTATTTGCCCCCTGTGGATTAGATAACGTGATAATAGTGAAGCTTTTTTTCTTCTTCTGATCCAATCACATTCCTTATCGCCTCTGTTTTAGTCTCCTACTTTGCCAGCAGGGTACTTATAGCAGAATACAGCTATCCCCATAAGAAATCAGATACAAAATGTTAAATAGGTCCAAATAAGGAACTAATGGGCTTTTCCATTGCCCTTTTGAGAAGAGTATGTATAATTTCATGATTTCATGATGAAAGGACCCTTATTTGTGCATATGGCAGTGTTCTGTCCCCCTAACGGGGAGTTTTAGAAACTTGGATATCCATCTCTTTAATGCTGGAAGAGGAAATAACATTATTTTTAAAATGTGCATTATATACTTAAAACACAAGCTATTGTTCTATTCACTCCCTTCCCCCTATATATCTTTTTTTTTCCTTTAACCATTTTACAAATCCTATAAGAATTGTTTATTATGGTACTGAAAATGATCTCTGAATAAGAAATTCATTTGCTATGTATAACCATAAAGCATTATTAATGATTGTCTCAGGCCATAGCAAACTCTGAGTATACCTAGACTGAGTACAATCCTCAGGGCTCACATCATTGACCTATCACTCCCACCTGGAGTCAATGCAGGAAATCTTCAAAATAAAGATTGTTGTAGCCGTTATCTATTTGTTCCCAAAATTTGAGGGAAAAAAGTTCTCAGCTCTCATACACCCATTCAGGATAATAGATATAATTTGATTATGGGAAGCATAGAGAATTTTATGCCACAGAGAATGAAAAAGATGCAAAGGACTCACAAGGCTTCCTAAACAAATATGGAAAATATGTAAAGCACTCAACTCATCAGGTTATCCTTCTGGAAGGTAATAGAATTTGGGGTTGCTATTGGGGCATCCCTCTGATATTACATTGCCTTTTTTCCCATAGAATCTTTCACAGTATGCTAGAGGCAAGAATACTTTGAGAGCTGATGAATAACCCTTTTCCCATCAGATATGAACTGTCTAGAAGGGTGCCTGGGGACTAGAGGTATTAACTGTTTCTTTTTCCAAGGAGTACAATATACCAAAGAATTTCCTTTCTCTCCTTGTCAAAGACTCAATCCTAGACTTAAGAATTTAGGAACTCTCAAACTTGGGTTGAATGTGCATGTGCAGGTCTACTTCTGCCATGTGCTTCTGCAGGAAACCTTTCAATGCCCAACTGTAATCAGCTCTTGAGCTGAGAAAGTCTACTCTGAAGAAGTCTAAAGTTTCTTACCTATGCTCAGAAGTTGTGGATGAGTACATACAGCTTCCATCTTACGTGTTCTGGTCTATGATAGAGACAGAGACAGAAGCAGAGTTGCGGGGGGAGGAAATGAAAAGGAGGGAGAGCAGGAGGGGGAGAGTGAGAAAGGTATATGTTAGAAAGCAATGTGTGACTGCAGGGCAGTGATTACAGTTTTTCTTTTCAGTTACATGAGATTAAATTCATTAATATTAGATGGCAGCCTAATATAATAAGGGAAAGGAATAAGTATATATGCACACACATGTGTGTACACACACATTATGTATGTATGTATGTATGTATGTGTGTATGTATATCCCACTGTATGTGAGGCACTATGCTAAACACTTTACAAATATTATCTCATATGATCTTCACAATAATCCTTTGAGGTAGATGCTATTATTATCCTCATTTTGCAATTGAAGAAACTGAAGCAGTCAGACATTAAGTAACTTGCCCAGAACCACAAAGCCGTAAGTGTTGGAAACAGGATTTGAACTTGTCTTCCTGACCCCAGCCCAGCACTCTATCTTCCGTGCTACCTAAATGCCTAGACTGAGAATTTGATGAAAATACATGAAAACTCGTCTTGGTCTTTTCACTAACTGAGAGAGCTTGGCTAAGTCCCTCAACTTTTTAAAGCTTTTCTTACCCTCTCTAAGCCTCAATTTTCTTATCTATAAAATAGACAAAATACTAATACTACCTTAATCACAAAATTTTAGGGTTATAGATGTAAAACTTAAAGGCACCTTAGAGTTCATTAAGTTCAACTTTTAATTTTATATGTAAGGAAGTTGAGGTCCAGAGTTTTTTTTTTTTCCTATTTGCCCAATTGGGGGTCTCATAGTTAGTTATTGGTATAGCTGGGATAAGCGCCCAGGTCGTCTGATTTCTAGTCTGGTGCTATTTCCATTATAGTACTTTACCTCCCATGGTGGTTGGTTGTAAGAATGAAATGATATCTTAGTTGGGCAAGTGTTTTGTCTGCCATATACATGGAATGAGATATTGTTATAAGCATCAACAGAGAATTTAATAATTTGCTATAGGCTGAACTGTATGTGTGTGTATATATTTTAGGAGTATATATATATGTATATATATATATTTAATTTTAGGAGTATGCATATATATGTGTATATATATATATACACATATGTACATGCATAGACATATACATACACACATGTATATTTGCTAACTTCTAGGAATTTAAACTTTGAGAATTGACATATTGGTATATATACAGCAGATCTCTATAAAGTTAGTGGTAGGGGAAAAATTTGGCCATCAAGTGAATGGGACTGTACTAAATTAAGAGAGAGACTTTGGAGTCAACTGGAATGAATTTACACATAGGAACTTGGGTTGATGTCACTATTTTGTATTCTGACAACTGTAATTTTTCACATTTTACAAGAGTAACATCGTAAGGAGTCGATGTATTATGAAATTAAGTGCATACATGTGTGACCTCATAAAGGAAACAGAGTAGGCAGGAGATATGTCTGTTCCTTTGAAAGCTCAGCTACTCTTAATCAAATGTAGCCTGATCTTAGTTTGCAAAACTGAACTTCTTTTTTTAGCAAATAGTTTATCTCTTTTGCAGCATTAAAAGATGAAAATAAAGAAGAAAAGATAGCCGTTATTCTGCTTTCCAGTCATCAGTCTTCTCTGACACTTCCATTGTTCTTTTTCTCATTACTTTGCTCTAACGCAACATTTGTGCAAAATTTTCACTACTTTGGTGGAGTAATGATGTCAATTTTTCTTTTTTCTTTTCTTTCTTTCTTTTTTCTTTTCTTTCTTTCTTTTTTTTAATATAGGCAAAATATGGAAGAGATGACCAACTCAGGGCACTAATTTTAAATAAGAATTTATTTTTTGGAAATCTTTTGCACTCTCCATGTCCAACTCAGTTTTCTTTGGTAAAGTGATAAATCCTTCTTGAAAACCAAAAGACCATCTTGTATAAGGATTTTTTGTTGTTCAGTCATTTTTCAACAATATCTGACATCTGACTTTTTATGATCCCATTTGAGGTTTTCTTGGCAAAGATACTGAAGTGGATACTTGGCAAAGATTCTCCACCTCGTTTTACAGATGAGAAACTGAGGCAAATAGGGTAAAGTGACTTGTCCCGGGTCACACAGCTAGTGTCTGAAGCCGGATATGAACTCAGGAAGGTGTCTCCCTGACTCTCTGATGCAGCACATTGTACCACCTATCTGCCTTTTATAGGAAATGCTTTCCCTAATTCCAATTCCTTCTCTTTCCACCTATCTTCACTTCCCTCCCCCTCAACCCATAGATTTTCAAGATCTACATTTTGATTTATGTAGGCCTGGCTTGATGGAATGACTCACCAACACAAAGATTTTTATCTTGGCCTAGTGTATATATTGCTATCTCTAGCATCAGTATCTGGTCATTAGTGTCAATTAAAGAGTTTTGGGTTTTTTTTTCCCCCCCCGGCTAGGTGCCAAAAATTTGAGCCAAGCAAAAAACAACTGAAGTATTTAGGGATGAAAAGTGTTTTCCCTACTCCCTAGATAATTTCTCAGGAAAATAACATCCAAAGTCTACTTGATAGTGTTATGGCAGTAAAACTTCATGAAAGGGAGTAAAATCTATTTACTTCTGATGTTGAGTATATCTCTAACCAATATACCACATTTATTTTATGATGGGTAACACCCCAATATCTTGCCCTAAGAGAACCCATATGAAACCTGAAAATGAGTTAAAAATAGCATTATTTTTCAGTTCATAGATATTCTTTGAAAGTGATCTAATTTTAAGAGTATGCACTATATACAAGGACTCCCTATTGTACCAACCAGTATGGTAAGCACTTGGCCACAGCATCTCTGAGTACAACAATTCCTAGATCACACCTGAGGAGCCCAGAGAATACTCAGATGGGGACTGATCAGGATAGAGCACAGAACTGTAGCAATATAGAATTTCTGAGGTCCCATCTATACTGAATTGGAATCTTCTTTGCAAAATCCTCTTTTTCCAACCTATATGTCCTTAGTTATTTCACATGATCCCCATGCAATAATCTCCCACCCTCCTTTATTGTTCTAGTCACCTTTCTTTGGATATCTTCTAGCTTTCAATGCCCTTCTTAAAATCTGACATTAGCCCTGAAATCAATAGTCCATTCGTGGTATGATCAAGGCAGAAGAGAATAAAAATTCCTCCCTTCCTCTTTCCAAGGCGAATGGTTGAGGGTCTAGCAGGTTCTGCTGCTGTCTGGACCCTGAGGCCTAAAGGAGGCCGCGTCTGTCATCTCTGCCACTCCTTGCCCTTTGAGGCACTCAAGAGGAGCTTGAAAGCTCTCCGCTGCTTCACTATCTGAGAAATCTCCCAGTTACTGTTCTTGTTGAAACAGTCCTTCATCGGAGAGCAAATAGAACATCACATGCCAACAGAATACCATATTTGAAGCACTTCCTGTTTGAAGCAGATGGAGTACGCTAGATTTCATTCTGGGTTATTTAATACTGAAGGATTTATTTTTACTCCTCTCAGCCTTAGCTGAACTTGCAGTTACTCAGTGTCAGTGTTCAGCAGTCTGGATTCTCATCACCAACGCTTAATGCTCTCTCCACAGTTTTGTTGCCTCTGGCTTATACACTAGTGTCAAGATTTCTTGTGAGAAAAATGTGGTTCTGAAGGTGGAGTGATGTTCTGGATATGAAACAAAAGAAAGATTCTCATGTCCTGTCTTCTTTTGACTTTTATATGAGAGATCTTCCATTTTCTCCCAGTAAATCAGGAATCGTCTGTTTGCATATTAAATTAAAAATAATTTAAAATACTATGAAAAATAAATTACATGGCCTTATTAAGTCTTCCAAGTCAGTGATAAAAACATAAAACATTATAACTGGAAGGGAAGAAGAAATTGAAGTCCAGAAAGGTTAAATGATTTGACTAAAGTACTAAATTTAGTTAAAGGAAACATTGGCACTACAGCTCAAATATCTAGACTTTAAAGTGACTGCTCTTTCTAATTCACCAAACTGAGCAGTATGAGGGAATGAGAGTCAAGGGATGAGAGGATTCAACTCAACAAACATTTATTAAGTATCTACTAAATTCATTATGCTATGCGCTCAGAATAAAATGACAAAAGTAAAAGTCTTTTCCCTTAAGGAGCTTAAATTGTAATTGTTGGTGGAGAAATGAAAAAGGGAAACAACACTATATACATGTAAGTACACAAAAGAGTTTTCACAAGATAGAGGAGGGGAACAGGAAAGGCTTTGTATAGGAAGTGGCACAAAGTGAATCCTGAAAGCTTAGAAATCCAAAAGGCAGTGGTCAGCAGTGAGTGTATTCTAGTGATGAGGTACAGCTTGTATTAAGGCAGAAAGGTAGAAGATAGAATGTTAAACTCAAGAGATAGCCAAGAGGCCATAACTGAATGTCCAGGTCATGAAAGAGAGAGAGAGGAATGTGAAATAAGTCTGGAAAGGTAAGTTAAAGACAGATTCCAGAGGGATTTAAATACTGGATTGAGGAATTTTTTGTTTGTTTTCCAAGAGACAATAGGAAACCACTAAAGTATTTTTAGCAAGGGAGTGTCATAGTTGGATCAATAACTTAGTAAAATTATCCTGGAAACTGTATGAAGAATGGATTAGAGAGGAAACTGATTGAAAGTGGGAGAACAATTTGTAGGTTACTATGATAGTTCATGTGAGAGATTTTGAGGAACTGAATTAAGGTAGCATTGATGAGAGTGGAGAGGAAGAAACAGACATTAGAGATATCATGGCAGCCTAAGGCTTTGCAACTCATTGGCTCTGGGAGTAAATGAGACAAAGGAATAATCAAAAATGGCCCTGAGATTGTGAATACAGGTGAGTGAGAAGATAGTGGTACTGTTAGCAGAAAAAGTTGGGAACTTTGAAGGAGGGAAGTATTTAGGGTATGGAAGATTAAGATTTATTTTGGACATGGTATTTAGGTAGATATCAAGCAGATATGGGACAGAATTCCTGGGAAGACATCTGAGGTGAGTATATAGTTTGGGAATCATCCGCCTAAAGAAAATTGCAGAGAGAGGGAGGGAAGGAGGGGGAGTGAAAAAGAGGAAGAGAGAGAGAGACAGAGAGAGGATATGGTTGAATAAGCAGCTCAGCTTCTGGAAGAGATAGGAAGGACTAGAATCAAGGGAAGAAGAAGAGGATTTGGCCGTGGCAAAGAGAAGGGCCACCTCTTCGAAATTAGAGTAAAGAAGAAGAAAATGAGGGACAACACAAGGAGTGGGGATGAGGGGGTTACCTATGAATGACCTTGATCAGTAAAGTAGGAATGGCGTTGTCTGATGCAATAGAACAGGCAAGGGGTTGAGATATCTGATGAACAGATAGAGGGGTTGAGAATATAGGATAATGTTTAGAAAAGAATTTGTGGGGATTGCGATAAAGTCAATCAGGAAAGAACAACAGAATTGTTGTGCATTGATGAGTACCTCATTTGAGAGGAAAGAGACAGTAATATACAGTGGATAGAGTGAGGAACTTGGAGATAGGAGCCCTGAGTTTGAATTGTGACTTTGCTGCCATGTGATCCTTGGACAAGTGACAAGTTTTGTGTTTTTGGTTTGTTTTTTTTTGTTTTTTGTTTTTTCCCCAGTGAGGTGATTGGGGTTAAGTGACTTGCCGAAAATACACAACTAGTAAGTATTATGTGTCTGAGGCTGGATTTGAACTCAGTCCTCCTGATCCAACTGCTACTGTACCCACTTTGCCACCTAGCTCCCCCCAAGTGACAGCTTTTCAAACTGCTTTCTTTCCCTTTACAAACTTTCTCCGTACACTTTGGAGACATTTAGGTTTTGAATATCTAAAGGGACACTTGTTTCTCCTCCACCTATTAAAAGGTTACCACCAAATCACCATATAGTCCCTTCCAATTTCTCAGATAAATTTATCTTTCTAATTGTTGTGTTCACATTTTACAGTTCCTATTCTGTTTTGGTCTTTTTTTTTTTTTTTTTTTTTACCACAAATGGTTGAAAGTCTTCTTTTCCATTAAAGGATCATTTCCCCCTCTGTACTACTATATTCAGCTTGTCAGGGTAAATTGTTTGGGATTATAAACTTATGTATTTTGCCTTTTGGGGTATTGTATTTCAAGATTTTCTCTCATAATAGAAACTGTGAGGTCATGTGTGTTACTGACAGTGATTTCTTAGTACTTGAAATTCATTTCTTTTTCTTCTGAATGCTTGTAGTACTTTTTTTAACATTAAAAACTCTGGATTTTAGCTATGACAATTACTAGGACTTTTTTTTTTACATAAATACACACACACACACATACACATTTGTGTGTAATGGTAGCCAACTTCAGAGCAAAGGGGAGGGAGAGGAGGGAAGAAAAAAGGAAAAAAAGTTACATGATAACTTTATTACATATTTAAAAGGAATAGAAAGTTGTACATAATAG
This sequence comes from Vombatus ursinus, assembly GCF_900497805.2. Taxonomy (NCBI): domain Eukaryota; kingdom Metazoa; phylum Chordata; class Mammalia; order Diprotodontia; family Vombatidae; genus Vombatus; species Vombatus ursinus. The sequence continues at coordinate 18,152,163 of NW_020954641.1, forward strand.
ATTTGCAGTTTCATGTGCAATCATCTTTTTTTCTATTCTACTATGTTATGGAAATGCTAAAATAAATAAAATTTTAAAAATATGGAATGTGGGTTTTTTTTATTAATAATAGTTTTCAGGGAGTAAAATAATTATTAAAATATAACTCCTTAACTTGTTTTCAGGTTGTTGTATTTAACATTAATTATATCACATTTTTCTACTTTTTTTAATCTTTTGATTTTGTTCTAATATTTTTTTGCTGTCTTATGATATCATTGATTTCTGCTTGGTCTTTTCTAGTTTTCAGGAATTCCTTTTCTTAGTAAGATTTACCACTTTCTTTTTTTAAGTTATTTAATCTCTTTCCAATTCTTACCTCAAAAACTTTTATTCCATTTTTAAATCTCTTGCCTATTTACATGAAGATTTCTTTTTAGTACTTATGGAAAATTCGTTTTTTTGCCTGACTCTCTGCTTGAAGTTGTTATGACATTATTCTGGGCTAAATTTTTGGTGGATATATATTTTTTTTTAATCATGGTCAGTGTTTTGTTTGTTTTGAAACCTCTCTCTAGCTTTAATCCCTGAACTATGGTTTTGTGCCCAGGCCAGATTTTTCCCTTTGGGCACTTTTGGGTGGGGTGGTTGGCTCTGCTTGGACTTAACTTGGGTTTCCGTGCTGATTCAAATAGCCATCTTTCCTGGAAGTTTCATACTGCTTTCAGGTGTGATATAACACTATCTCTTCTTTTTGTTCACTTCAAGACCCATAACAATATCCCACTGAAAAGATTATCCAGGATTTACAAGTAGTGATGGATTAACTTAATGAGTCTCCATCCAATTTGATGCTATAATTTAGATATTACATTGTTTGTTTGTTTTTCTACTGTACCGAGTTAGTCTTCCAGAGAGTATGCATTTTACTGAGAAGTCTTTGCAGTATTCCAGGGCTCAGTAAAATGAATGTAATTTTATCTGTGAATAGTAGCTTTTCAAAAGTTCTCAATCAATAAAATATTCTTTAATTTGGACTCTCGTGGATATTTTTCATGACATGGGCAAAAATTTGGCATGAACATGTCTACCTTTTTCTGTTTCCCTTGTTTCAATAATCACTGGATTATGGAACAATTATATTTGTCACAGGATAACAGACCTAGATGTTCTGATCAAATGTGTCTCAGAATTTCATATGATTTTAATATGTGTGGGAGATGCCTTGTGAAACGAGAAACTTTGAGGATACATTTTATTCTTCTGAGTCAAATGCTTTTTTTTTTTTAACATGGGGGACCCTATGTTCTTATACCTTTCATTCAATTCTGTGACTATAAATCATAGTATTAATGGGTCATGTATTTGGAAGAGCTGGAAGGGACCTTAGAGCCCATCAAGTCCAACCTACTCAGTTTAAACATGAGTAAACTGAAATACAGAGATGTGAAGTAACTTGTCTAGGGCTATATAGTTAATAACTATAAAAGTGATTTATTGTAGAAAATTGTCCATGAGGCTTTCTTTCTCTCTTTGCCCATTTTCTTCAGATATCTTCATTTTATGTATAGAACATTCTTATCCATATTTTGATAGAGATAAAAAGGCATATGTGTCACTAGTTGATGAAGGTCGCTTGTCAGGGGGTGGAGGATAATTCCTGTTTTCATTTGTTTGGAATTTTCCTCTTTTAAAGATATCTCAAAAATAAATCCTTGAAGAACTTCAAAATACTTGACCTCTAAAAGGTCATCCTGGATTTCTCCTATGTGTATTTAGTGGTTTGTTTTTCCTTATCCTTAAGAGTCATTGATGCACATTCATATAACACATATAGTCATTCAATATTGATATGATGGAAAATCCATAGCCTTGGTTCCACAAAGCTTGCTGATAAGAGCAGATCACTTCAGAAATACCTTAAGACCTATTCCATTAATGTCTGTTTGGGAGACTTCCATTTTCATTTATAAGTGAGTTGAGGATGGTCCTGCTTAGATGCCACTCATGCAATGAGATCAATGCAGCCTTGTTTTTCTTTTCAACTAATCTGTATTATTTCATGAGGCTGTTGTTGTTGATGTTGTTCATAACTTTCTATCCTCTTTATTGGTTTGTGGGCAAACTTGTATTCTAAGTCACTATGTCTTTTGGCTTCCACAGTTGGTTATGTGGGGGGAAATTAAAATAATTGCTTGTTGAAGTTTTTCTGTACTCTTTTGACCTCTTTATTTTGCTAACTAATTTGCATTGGTTAAACTTCTCTAAGAAATGGTCATTGAGACTTTACATTGACCATTTCCTAATATTCAAAGCTAATACTTTTAAACAGCTCAGATTGGAATTCTGCAGTTATATGCAGTATCTTCTCATAGCTTCCCTTTCTTCTAATTTGATATTTTGACCTTTGCTCAAATGAATGGATCATTGAGTTAATGATATAAAAGCATAAAGACAACTGATTTTTGAAGGGGCTGTGATGTCCACAACCAATCATTTACTTGTTAATTTTGCGTTAATCTTTTTTTTTTGTAGGGAAGGGGTTAATATTGTTCAAATTTAGGCATATCTATCACCTTCCATAATGAATAAAGGCATTGGAGGCATGAGGTTACAAAGCATATTTGAAGGTAGAGAATAGTCCAGTTTGGTTGGATTACATAATCAAGTGAGGGTAGTAATATGAGATAAAAGTGGGAAGGTAGAGTGATTTCAGTTTGTAGAGGTCCTTGACTGGCAGGCAGAAGAATTTGATTTTTACTTATAGCCATCAGTGAACTGTTGAGAGTGTTTTAACAAAGGAATTACATGAGAAGATCTATGTATAAGAAAAATTATGAACTCAATGGAATCAGGTATGATTAGAGGGGTGAGAAGAGGCAAGAAAATTTGTAAGGAGGCTTTTGTAAAAGCCCAGGTAGAATTTAATGAGGTCCTGTTAGAAGAAAGTGGCAGTGAGAATATAAAGGACAGATACAAGAGATGATTTAGTAACTGACTGTATATGAGAAGGGAAGAAAAGAAAAAATTAAAACAAAACTCCAACATTGCAAATGGAATATTTTTAGGAGAGGGAAGATAATGAGCTATGTTTTTAACATATCAAATTTGAGGTGCTGGTAAGGCAAGCAGAGAGATATGCCCTGTAGGTAGGTGAATATGTGTGCATAATACATATTTATATACACATATATGTATGTATACATGTATATATATACATATACATGCATGTATTTGTATGTGAGAATTTTGTGGAAGACTTCAAATGTAATGCAGTAAAATGGACATGCTGCAACATGAAGAATTTAGGTGAAAACAGGATCATGTCTTGACACAGTTAAAATCAGGATCATAGGATTAAGAAAAAAATTAGAATTTATAGATAATCTAGTACCTTATTTCTATGAATTGTCAACCTGTAACAAAGAATGGGTAAGTTACTTACTTTTGGTCATATAGAAGTTAGTGCCAGGACCAAGGCAAGAACTGATTTCTCCCCACTCAATAAACTTTTCACTAGGTCCTAAGATTCCACTACTGGGGAAAAAATAGTCTGTATTCTCATCCATTACTGAGTTATATTCTCTTTATTCCTAATCAAATGGCAGGGGTTGGGTGGTGAAGGTAGGGAGAGAGGAGGAAGAAATATACAAGAAAACTTCAGTGTCTAAAACTTTAACACTGGGGAATAAAATTTTTTGGGAAAAAAAGCACACCAATTATTTTCAAAGTTACAAAGAAAAAACTGTGCCTTTTTCATGGGCTTGTGAAGGCATTTCAAATGGTGCCGTGTAGCCATCTGTTTTAATGGTTTAGAATTAAAGAAACTGCTTCTTTATTGACTGGTCTTAACAAGCTTGATTGCCATTAGCTTGACCCCAAAGAAATTCAGTTTTTAAAATGATTCCACATTACATTTTAATCAGAACTCTAGGTTCAATGTCTGATGCTGCTGCCTTGCATACAGCAGCAGGTGGACCAGATGTTCTACATTACATTAGCAAAACAACAATGCACAATTCTCCTCCTTGCAAAGTCTGTTCCATTCCGACTCCCTCCTCCCTAAAAAACAGAGAAGAAGAGCACTTTGCTTTGGCAAACTTTAATTATAACTCAGTGTGTCTTTGTCGAGACATTTAATTCAACACAACTTCTAACCATCATACTAATATGGCATATTCTACTAAAATCTGGTACTTTAAGAAAAGCTTTTTACTGTGTCACATCATCAAAATTTGAATATATTCTTCTCAAGTCAGAATTTTGCTTTTCCAGCAAATAAGTACACTCAAAAATCAAAATGGCCATACTATGCTTCTTTCCTTGACAGTTCTTCACATAGCCAGACAACGATGTCCATCTGAAATCTTGTCTTTTCCAAGCTAAACATATCTAGATTTTTTTTAATTGACATTCTTATGTCTTAGATCTCCTCACCATCCCAGTTTCATTTTCTCTGGGTATACTATACCTTGTGAGTGTCCTTCTTAAAATGTGACACTCAGAGCTAAAAAAAATCAGCAAGTATGGTCAAATTAGAGCAAATTACAATTGGATTTTCGTATGCCTTGTTCTGATCACTACTTCTCAATTCAATTAAAGCTCAAGTTTGGGATTTTGACTTCTAGAGCATAAAGTTGACCCCTTAAGATTATAGTCACTAATAATTTCACAAAAGTGTTGCCAAGCCAGGTATTCCTTATTATGCACATGTTCAGTTGATTTTTTTTTTTACTTTATACTTCACCCAATTAAATTTTATCATATCAGTTTTGACATATTATTCTAAAATATCCATGACCCTAGGTATGTCCAACATATTAATTATCTGCACATTAAATTTTAAGACCATGGATCTAGAGCTGGAAGGGACCATGGAGACTATTTGGTCTAATCTCCTAAATCAATTGATTGATTAATAAACATTTGTTAAGTGCTTACTATGTGTCAGGCACTGTGTTAGATGCCAGGGATACAAAGACAAAATCCAAAAAGTTCATGCCTTCGAGAAGTTCACAGTGTAATTGGGGGAAACAGCATACCTACAAAGAGCCATAGTATACATGCAATATACAAAGCAGATAGAAAATAACCCTTTCTCTGTTTCTGAGTCCGTCTCTCTGTCTGTCTCTCTGTCTCTGTATTGTCTCTGTCTCTCTCTGTGCCTCTCTCTCTCTCTCTCTCTCTCTCTCTCTCTCTGTATGTGTGTGTGTCTGTGAGTCTGAAAAGACACTAAGAACTAAGAGAGACCATGATTCTCTCATGCTGAGTTTTGAAGAATGTCAAAAGATTCCAAAAGGCACAAGTGAGGAGAGAATGAATTCTAGCCATGGAGAATAGCAAGTGCAAGGGCATCAAGGTGGAATATGGATTGTCTTATGTGAGGAACAGCAAGAAGGCTAGTTTGTCTGGACCATAAAATGCTCTGACAGGAGTAATGTTCAATGATGGTAGGATGAAGATCTGTTCATGCTAAACAGCAGTTTATATTCAATTCTAATAATATAATAATAAGTAATATGTTATTGAGTAGGGGGCCAACATGTCCAGATCTGTGCTTTAGGAAAATCAGTTTGGCAGATATGTGGAAGCTGTATTAGTGTGGTGAGGCTTGAGGAAGAGAGAACAAATAGGAGGTAATTGCCAGAGTCCAGAGATAATAAGGGCTTAAACTAAGGTGGTGACTAAGTGAATGAAGAGAGGGGGTATATGTAAGAGATATTGCAGAGAAAGAACCAACAAGATTTGGCAATTAATTGGATATATGGTGTGAAAGAGGAAGGAAACAAGGATGACACTAAAGTGAACCTGGGTAACAAGAAGGTAGTACCTACATATGAAATGAGGAAGTGCTAAAGTGGAGTGTGTCTGACTTTTGTTTTGGGCATAAAGTGCTTGATATGCTTGTGGAATATATATTTAGAAATGACAAATAGGCCATTGGTGATGAAGGGCTAGGGCTGAGGAAAGAGATGATAGAGATGATAATTGAACCCATGGGAGTTATTGAAGCTGCCAAATCAGAGAATATAGAAAGAAAGAGAACAAGACCTAGGACAGAGCCTAGGGGAACAATTATAGTTAGGAGGTATGACAGACAAATAGCAAGGGGACCATGAAAAAATGGTTCTACCAAAATCCGGAGAGTAATTAGTAGGCAAGGGAAAGGGTTTTCAATGATATTACATGCTGCAAAGAGGTCAAAAGGATGTGAATTGAGATTTAGTAATCAAAGGAGAATTAGTAACTTTGGAAGAGAAAGGAAGCAGGAAAGTCAGTTGCAGAGGGTTTACAAGAGAGAGAAAGGACAAGAAGTAGAGACAACGAGGATATGCAGTCCTTTCAAAGAGTTTAATTGAGAAAGAAAGGAGAGGTATAGAATGGTAGCATTTAGGAATGGCAGGATCTAGTAAGGTTTATTATTTAGTATGGAGAAAATAGGCATAGTTTTAATTAGCAGCAAAGAAACAACATTAGATAGGGAGAGATTGAAGATTGAAAGGATGGAAATAATAGCAGGAACAACCTGCTGGAGAAGGACAGAGATAATCATATCAAGAGTACATACAGAAAATATGGCCTTGAAGAAGGAACACTTTTTCGCTTAAGACTAGAATAAAGGAATAAGAATTAGTAGAGGATGACAAGTGATTGTGAGTTGAGGAAAGGGGGAGAGAAGGGAATACTTCTCATGTTACTGTTGTACCACCTGAAGGTGAGGAAAAGTTAGATGACTTTTCCAGGGTCTCATAGATAGTAAGTAGCAGAGTCAGGATTCAAATTTAGGTCGTGGGATGTCAAATGCAATGGTCTTTCTACTACACAATGGCATCAGTTCCTTATCATCTGCAAATATGAGCAGAAAGTCAGGAAACAAGCATTTTTAAGTGCTTATTGTGTGCAGTTCCCTGCGCTAAACATTGGAGATAAAGAGGAAAGTACAAACAGTTCTTGTCCTTAAGGAGCTCACTTTGTAATGGGGGAGGCCATATGTAAACAACTATATATATAAAAGTTATACATAGTGTAAATTGGAGGTAATCTCAGAGGGGAGGGATTAGCAGTAGGGATGGGGCAGTAGAATCTACAAAGACCTCTTGGAGAAAATGGGATATGAACTATTTTGATAGAAGGAAGGAGGTAAAGATTAAAAGGAAGAGCAGTCCTGGTATGGGGGACAGCTAGTAAGGAGACATAAAGTTGGGACGTGGACTGTCCTATACAAGAAACAATAGGGAGTCCAGTGTCACTGGATCATAGAGTATGTGAGGGGGAGAGTAACGAAAAGACTCAAAAGGTATGAAGAAGCTATTTCTGAGAGCTTGGCATATAAAATCACTTAATAGTTGTTTGACCATGGACAAATCATTGAAAATTACTGAACCTTAGTTTTCTTGTCCCTAAAATGAGGGTGAAAATACCTATAGTAATTACTTCAAAGAGCAGTCATGAGCATCAAATCATATAATATATCTAATGTATTTTGCAAACTTAAAGTGCTGAATAAATATTGTCATCATCATCATCACCATCAATAATATTATAGTAGAATGATATTTGGAATGCCCTTCCTCCCTGTTTTAAACTATTGACTTCATATCCATCCTTTAAAAACCAGCTCATATATAACCTCTTCCAAGAAGCCTTTCCTGATTATAGAATTAATAGTAGTTAATTATAGAATTAACAATAATTTGAACTTACATTTATATTTAAGACACCTTAATTACTAAAATAGTGGAGTCTTTGCAGAGGAAATTGGTATTTCCTATGATGTTTAACAAGGCAATTACCAATTGCCTTTTTACATATTTTAATTAGATAAGACCTGATTAAAGTTTCCCATATATTCCAAGTCAAATCATTATTCAATACCTTATATATGTTGTTGAAATAGTATAAATTTTTAGAATTCCTTTGTATTTTATGGTAGTTTATGAATTTTATCAGTCTAACTAAACTTACTGTTCCCAACTGAAAACCCCAGATTTCATATAGTGCTGTATTTTGTAACTCTCTAGTGCATATCTATAATGATGTGTATTATATCTCTCTGTGTTGATGTCTCATCTACCTGCTAAACTGTAAGCTTTAGGAGGACTCAGACCATTATTTATCTAAACTTTGTATTATCACCCAGAGTTTAACACAATATTTTTCACACAGTAAACATGTAATAAAGACTTTTTGAAAATTGACTTTCTTATCACATAAAATTTTGATTTAGAAGAAAAAGGAGCATATAGCAAGGGAGATTATTTTTTAGCTTAAGTGGATGGTAGTTACTCAAAGCCTATCAATATCATAGCAAAACTCTATTTATTTGGGATGCCTCTAGAATTTGTGACTGGTAGTTGTAGTCTGGTTGGCATTCTCTCTAGTACTCATAAATAATAAAACTATATGATTGAAAAATCTTGTTTATGATTAGAAATACTCCCATCTTCCAAACTCCTTATTAAAGTTAATAAGGTTTTGATATTCTAGTAAAATATTCCGAGTTTAAAGGGATGGCCTTTTGGAGTATACATTTAGAACACAGGTATGTAGATAATTGATGTTTTCATACCTAAACACACGTTTGTATACATATAATTTTGTGTGTGTCTACAAATAAATATGGATGGTTTTGAACTGTACCAGTGGAGGCAATACCCACATTGATGAGAACATGCATTCATCAAAGTATGTGTGTGTGGAGGGGGGGCAGAGAACACTTGTCTTTGAGTCAGAAGACCTAGATCCTAATCCTGACTCTGACTTTTAAAGCAGTGACTCAAGTTGCTATGCCTTTTTGAGTCTCACTATCCTCATCTTTAAAATTAAAGGTAGTAATTCTTGGGCTAACTACAGTATCTTCCTTCCAGCATCATTGTGAATAAAGCACTTTGTAAACCTTCAAGAGCTTTTTTAAATGTAACTTGGTGGACATCACTAGCTAAAAGAAGGAGACAATTGGAAATTTTTGGCAGCTTCATTAGAATAAACTTTAAAACCAAGAAGAAACAGACTGAAAAAATCCATTAGGCCTTAATAAAGACATTATAATTCTATGTCATACCAGCTCTTTATTAGCAACTTTATGTTACCATGTATTAAGTGTGAATATCAGGGTGATTATTTTGAAAGACTTGCAATTTGATATTTATGAGAAAAAAATATGTTGGCTTACCATCAGTCCTGTGGGATTTTTAATTAAGATATGCCAGACATGAAAGACAACAAATCTATTCATGTAATTATAAAACAAGACTATTAGTCACAATATTTATCAGAGCATCTGATGAATGCATTGGGCAATTTTAACAGGTTTAGTTGGCTAGTCAGTCTTTTAGTATGTCCAAACAATACCTCCTGATGCCAAATGTGGAAAATTAACAAATCTCGTCTCCTCCTGGAAGTGGTTCCTTATGAAGAGGGTAGAGTGGTGTCATACACTCATCATAGCCTAAATGTTAAACAAATCGCCTTTATTTGCACATCACTGATGAACCAGCAAAGGGAGAGATTCAATCTTCTTATCAGCTTATATCATATAAAAGGTAAATGTGGTACCATGAGCTATGTCCTCAACCTTCTATTCTATGGTTACTTGCCACTGATCATCAGAGGGACAGAGTGAATTAGGGTTCATGATACATTGAAACCAAATACGATGTTTTCATATTTCCAGGCCCATGACTTCATTAGTATGGGCACTCCTTCTTTTACTCCATACCATAACTCTTCTAGGGCTTATCAATCAGTATTTATTAGGCACCTATTACATGGTGGATACTCTTCTAGTGCTGGGAATGCAAGTATAAAGAACAAAACAATTCCTATTCACAACTATCTTATAATCTTTCTTTTGCCTGGAATATCCCCCTACATTCCCGACCTTATTATTTACTGATAGATTTTCAAAGTCTAGCTCAAATCTCATTTTCTGTGTGTTTCTTTCCCAAATCACCCCAATCAAGTGTGAATCTTTTCCTGCTTTGCATTCTTCAAACATATTCATAGCATTTAATTTAATTCAATAAGTTTTATTAAGTTTCTACTGTGTATGGAAACACTACACTAGGATAGCACCAATATTCATGTATCATTTTTGAAACAATTAACTTGATCACAGGAGAGAAAGGGACAGAATCACTTCTGTTCCTCACAAGTGCCAAGGAGAGAATGTGGAGAAGGTATACTCTTAGGAGAAGAGCATTTTCACATTTTACTTTGTTCAAGTAGGTACCATTAGGTATTATCTTCTTGCCCGATCCTTTAATTTCACAGATGAGGAAACCAAGACCTGGCGAACTTAAATGATTTGTTCAAGGTCACAAAGACAGTTAGTGGCAGTATCAGGATTCTCATCCAGATTTTTTGCCTCCAAATCTAGAACTCCTTCTATGCTTTGTTTTATTTATTTCTTAATAATAGCACATTTCTATAGTTCTTTAACATTTGTAAGACTTATTCCCTTCAACATTACTATAAGACGAGTAATAAGATGATTATTCTCATCCTCTTTTGATATGTGGGGAAACTGAGACTCAAAATCATTAAATGATGTCCTCAGGCACACTAAATCCATATGTTCTGTTTTCAGGTTTGATATCCTTTCCATTTCACTGCAACAGTAAGGAACTTTTGCTGTCTGAAAGCTTCCTCCAATCATCTGAGTGGGTTACCTATTATACCTAATATGTTTATTGTATACTAAATTTAGCTCTTGATAGAAAGTCATTGAAATATCCTATTGGTTATATCCTGGTCCAAGGTTGAAAAGGATATAAATATCTCAAGTCATTTAAAACAGGTTTTCATTTATTTTTGCTTTTATACTTTTGTGATATACCCCCCAGAAGCTTAAATAGCCTTCTTATTGTCCAGATGTTGTGCTTTATCACTGGGGAGTTCTTCATTCCCTTCTCCTTTACTTAAATGTTTTGAACGGAGCAAAAAGCAACATGGCTCATTTCCTGAATAAAAATATCCTATCAGCTTGCATCATTTCTTTTCCTTCTGGCACCTCTTGGTTTTCTTCTTCCTGAGTCCTTAATGATGCCTTCCCAACTGTGGGAACAACATTTTCCAGTTAACTAAGCAAGCAACAGAAAGATCACTAAAATGGTTAAACATTTCACCCTTCAAAATAGTAGGTTTGAAAAAAGGAGAGTCAGGTGGTATATATGTACACACACACACGCATACATGTTTCCCTAAGATGAAAAAAAAAGTTAAATATTGCTATTTTGGAGCTATGAGAAATTTAAAGAACAAGATCCATTAATTTTAGAGCTAATAGAATGTGGTACTTTGGCATTTACAGATGCTATGTGGGCTTTGACTAAAAACAAATTACTTTCTTTAAATTTCTAGTGCCCCCTTCCCTGAAAGATATTTTAACTTCTCTCCTGTGACTGTCTTAGAGAAGAATATTTCAGTAGAGGTCCACAGAGAATAAATTTGGGCTCATTAATGACTGACTTCCCTGTAGAAACAGTAATGTTGGTACTCAGGGGACATAGATTCTAATCCCAGCTTATCTCTACTATTCAAAGTTGGAGAAATTGCCTTTTGTCTTTAAGAAACAGAATGTTTCAAGGGAAAGTGTTCTGAATATATTGTCATTGGACTTGAATTTGAATCTTGACTCTGCTACACTATCTGCCAGATCTGGGGTAAGTCATTTAATTTCTCTAGACTGTCTATAAAATGCAGGAGTTAGACTCTATGAGGCTGTATAAGGTTCCCTCCAGTTCTGATCTTGGGCCTTAGTTTCCTCCTGTGTAAAATGATTTCTAAGGTCCCTTGTTGACTGTGTGACTGGCACATTAATTCTGTAAATAAACTAGTATTCTCCTTATTCAATTTAGACTTTGCTAATTCCATGGAACGTTTCAGCAACATCTTTTAATACATAATGCATATGTACACTCACTATTCAAGATGCATTTTTTCCCTTTTAATTGAACTGTGTCAGTAATCCTCCTATCCTTTGAATCACCAAATTATACTGCAATTTGAGGATCAAGATAAATTCAGAGCACGTGGGATACATTTTAAGCAAGGAAAATTCTTGTTCATTGTTTGCAGTGAGAGCTAATGCTCTGGAAACAGATTGCATGGGCATTAAACTTCTGTCCTCTTGTTTATATTCAGCGACCTTAATGGTAAATATTTGCCTTGATAGCTGCAGGAAGCTGTTTTTGCTGAAGAGCTACAAACTTCTACCATTCCAACGGTTGTTGTGTGGATTTTATTAACACACTGAGAACAACATAAACAGTAGCTGTGAAAACTGCCTCTTTAAAAAAAATATATTTTTGTGAGCCCAGTTCCATGCCATGCTTTGGGAGTGGAAGTATATAGCCAAATCATCAGAGCAATAAGAATGTTATTCCTTGCAATGATCCCATAGTCTCCTTGTTAATGTCAAACATAATTTGAGCAGACTGATTGGACTACTGCTCTCTTCCTGCAAGAGGTCTCAATAAATGAAAATGCTTGCATATATAATTAAGGTTTATATGATTTCTGGCAACCATATCATGAAAATACTGTTTAGTGAAAAGTCTGTTCCATCTCAGAGACAACACATACACTTCTTAAAACATTTATTTACCTTATAGAAATTGGTTGAGTAGAGATTGCTTCAGGTTCTATGGCTTCCATGAGCATCATTTCTTGATGGTGTTACATAACATACTAACACTTAACCAGCAGGGGGATCCAATAGGAAACATTCCAATTTCATCTTATCTGTAACATCTGTTTCCAGGGATCAATTTCAGATCTAGGATTCCAACTCTCAGTGCTCCTGAAAATTTTATCAAATTCATTGGTAAGTTTCCTAATATTGAGCCAGCTTAGCATTCCTGGTAGAAATCCCATGTGGTCTAAAAGTGTATGATCTTTGTGATAAGTTGCTATAATCCCTTGCTGGTATTTTATTTAAAAATTTTGCATCAACATGCATTAAGGAACTTGGTCTATAGTTTTCTTTCTCTGTTTTTGCCCTCTATAATTTAGGAATCAAAACCATATTTTTGTCATAAAAGAGATTTGATAGAACTTCTTTACCTCTTTTGAAAAATTAGTTTATACAGTACTGGGATTAATTGTTTCTTAAATGTTTGGTCGAATTTATTTGTAAATCCATCTAGTCCCAGAATTTTTTTCTTAGGGAGCTCATTGATGGCTTGTTCACTTTCTTTTTCTGAGATTATTGTGAGAGTTCTTTGTACATGCTATAAAGGACTATATAAATATGAAGTTCTATTGCTAACTTAACAACAATAATGATAAAATCATAAAATCATACTTTCTTTTGAAAAGGCAAGATGAATTAATCTATCATTTAATTTAAGAGTCCAGATATTTGCCAGTATTCTTTTGATTTATATTTATTATATTCATTAATTCTTTTCTATAGTCATTCAACAATGTGCTGGATCATTGTGGCATGTAGAAATGAATAAGACATACAATATTCAAGGAGTGTGTAGTCCAGTCATGAGGATGGAGAATATTCATAGTTTTAGATTTAGATTTAGAGCTGAAAGGGATGTTTACAGATAATCTATTCAAAATCTTTATTTTTATAGGTGAAGAAATTGAGACCCAGGGAAATTAAGTGATTTATCCAAGGTACCACAAGTAGTTATATAGCAGAGGTAGGGTTTAAATGTGTGTGCTCTGATTTCAGAACCAGTGCTTATTCAATTGTGCTATAATCCTTTGTAAAAGTGCAACCAGAGTGGGGGCAGAGCCAAGATGGGGAAGTAAAAGCAGTGACTTGCTTGAGCTCTCCCCCAAACCCCTCCAAATACCTATAAAAAATGGCTTTAAATAAATTCTAAAGCAGCAGAACCCACAAAAAGACAGAGTGAAACAAATTTCCAGCCAAGGATAGCCTGGATGGTTGATCAGAAAGGTATATTGTGCCACGCTGGGAGAGGAGCGCAGTTTGGCGGGGGCGTGCAGGCCGCAGTGACCCTGGAGCAGGCCTCAGAGGACTGAATTGTGGGCAGCTGTGGCAGTTTCCAGGCTTCTCAGCCCTGGAACTCCAAAGACAACTTGGAGGGTCAGTGGGAAAAGTCTGAGTCAGCAGGGAGAGAGAGAAGCCGGTGGTCTCAGCTCCAGTCCCTGATATCGGCGGGGGCAGCGGCTGCTTCCTGAGCTTCAGGCCCACAGAGTGAGGGGGAGTCCACTGATCAGAGGGGGATTGCAGGAATCTCTCTGCTGGTACAGGATTCTCTTGCTTTGCCCGTGCTTGGATCTGGGTCACAGTTCTGGGTGGTGGTCCCGGGGCAAGGAGGAGCGCTGGCATGGTGGAGCTTGTAATGGCTGTGGAGAGGAAACCCTCCTCACAGTTCCAAGACAAAAAAGAGTGCTCATAGACCAAAGCACAGTCCAGGAAAGGAGTAAACACCTCGTGCTTGATCATAGCATCTTGGAAGAACTGAAAATTTACAGGTCCCTAGAAGAATCTCTGAAAACAGCTGCACAAAACCCCTGAAACTTGGGACAGTACATTCTCCTCACTGGAAACAGACTCCTACCTTAACAAAGAGTTTATTACTCAAGAAATTGGCTGAGATCATGAGCAAGCTGTGCAAAAAGAGTCAGACTGTATTATGTTACTTTGATGACAAAGAAGATCAAAACATACAACCAGAAGAAAACAACGAAGCCAAAGCTCCAACATTCAAAGCCTCCAAGAAAAATGTGTATTAGTCCCAGGCCATGGAAGAGCTCAAAAAGGATTTTGAGAAGCAAGTAAGAGAAATAAAGGAAAAACTGAGAGTGATGCTAAAGGAGACCCAAAAAAATACTGAAGAAAACACCTTAACACCTTTAACACCTTAAAAAATAGCCTAACCCAAATGGCAAAAGGGGTCCAAAAAGCCAAGGAGGAGAAGAATGCCCTGAAAAACAAAATTGGCCAAATGGAAAAGGCAGTCCAACAGCTTACTGAAGAAAATATTTCCTTAAAAATTAGAATGGAGAAATTGGAAACTAGTGACAATTTGAGAAATCAACACATTGTAAAACAAATCCAAAAGAATGAAAAATTAGAAAACAATGTGAAATATCTCATTGGAAAAACAACTGACTGGGAAAATAGATCCAGGAGAGAGAACTTAAAAATTATTGGACTATCTGAAAGCCATGATCAAAAAAAGAGCATAGATATCATCTTTCAAGAAATTATCAAGGAAAACTGCCCTGATATTTTAGAACCAGAGGGCAAAATAGAAATTGAAAGAATCTACCCATCATCTCCTGAAAGAGATCCCTAAAGGAAAACTCCTAGGAATGTTGTAGCCAAATTGCAGAATTTCCAAGTCAAGGAGAAGATATTGCAAGCAGCCAGAAGGAAACAATTCAAGTATTGTGGAAACACAATCAGGAAAACACAAGATTTAGCAGCTTCTATATTAAGGGTTTGAAGAGCATGGAGTATGATATTCTGGAGGGCAAAGGAGTTAGGACTACAACCTAGAATCACCTACCCAGCAAAACTTAGTATAATCCCCAGTGTGAAAAATGGTCATTCAATGAAATAGGGGACTTTCAACCATTCCTGTGGAAAAGACCAGAACTGAATAGAAAATTTGACCTTCAAAAACAAGACTCAAGTGAAACATGGAAGAGGTAAACAGGAAAGCGAAATCATAAGAGACTTATTAAGGTTAAACTGGTTACATTCCTGCGGGGAAAGATGGTATTTGTAACTCATAAGTCCTTTGTCAGTATTAGGGTAGTGGGAGGGGAAAAAGTTATATTTTTTTATAGATAGATGGATAAAGGGCACAGGGTGAGTTGAAGATGAAGGAGTGATATCTGGAAAATAAAATTAAGGGGTGAGAGAGGATTATACTGGGAGAAGGAGAAAGGGAGTAGAATGAGGTAAAATAATTCACATGAAACAGACAAGAAAAGACTTTTACAGTGGAGGGGAAATGGGGGAAGGTGAGACAGAATGAGTGAATCTTATTCTCATAGGATTTGGCTTGAGGGAATAACATACACAATGGGGTATGGAAATCTATCTTACCCCACAGGAAAATAAGGGGGGAAGGGGACAAGAGAGCAGGGGGTTGATAGAGGGGAGGGCAGATTGGGGGAGGGCATAATCAAAAGCAAAAACTTCTGAGGAGGGACAGAGTCAAAAGAAAGAATAGAATAAATGGGGTGTAGGATAGGATGAAGGGAAATATATTTAGTTTTTCAACTACTATGGAAGTGTTTTGCATGACTACACATCTATAACCTGTACCGAGATGCTTGCCTTTTCAATGAGGGTGGGTGGAGAGGGAGGAAGAGAGAAATTTTGTAACCCAAAACTTTAAAAATGTATGTTAAATATTAAAAAAAAATTTTTTTAAAAAGTGCAACCAGAAAGGTGAAAAGTGTTTGTTAAGGAGAGGGAGAGGTTATATCTTGCTGGAGAAATTGGGGAAGTTATTACTCAATTGCCATGGAAGTATTCATTCTTTTCAAGTAGAATCAATCAGATATTGCCAATCTGAATTGAATTTTGAGATTACCTATACTCCAACTTGAATCACTCATATTCAGTGATCACTTACATAATTATTTTAATCCATTTTGCAAAATGGGTATTTTGATGAAAATGCTATAGCATGTATGATAATTCTGTTTATGAATAGAAATTTTGTATTTTTTAAAGTGTAGGCTAGTAGTATCTTAGTCAACCTACTTCCATATTTGCTAGCAAACCATAGAATAAAATAATTTCTAACTGCATGGCACATTAGAGATCAACCAATCTGCTTCCCACATTTACTGAGGAAAGAAATGAAGTCCAGAGGGATTAAAGAAGTTGTCCAGAGTTCCAGATTCAGTTAATAGCAAAGCCTAAAACCTATAATTCATGCCTCCCAGTTCAGTGATGTTTTTAGTAAATCACCTAGAACTTATAAGGGTAGCAAAGTAATGAGGAAATGTTTTATGTGGACCCTAGTTTGGAAGGTACTGGGCAAGGATTTTGAGGTCTAATGGTTCTGTTCTTCATATAAGGATTGACAAAGTACCTGTCACCCTCTGGGAAGCCAATCCATGAACTCTGTTTCAAAATTTACTAAAAAAATCCAAACAACCCAAATAAAGATACTTAATGTACAAAACACCGTCCTAGCTATACAAAGATGGAAACGTAACAGACTCTGCTTTAAAGGAGTTTAAATTCTAGTGTTTAAGAGGTTTCATACTCTTCCAAGGAAAATGTAGCCAACCAAATGAGATAATATTTTTAAAGAGTTTTACACAGTCTTGGCACATAATAGGTGCTATATATATGTTAGTATTCAGAAACTTTTAAAAATAATGCTTTGAATAAAATGTATTTGACTTTTTAAAAAGCATTTTAAACATCTTTAACAAACTGTATATTTAACGATGATATGTATTAAGTACTTTTTAAAGTAAAAAGGGTGCAATACAATTCCAAATCTTTCTTAGTAATCCTTTTGCTTTCAGCAGCAACTTTCTCTGTGTGATGATCAGGTTTACCTGCAGCTCATCTGCTGCCTTATCTTTGATAGAACTTTGGGGTCTGACAGCCACAGAACCATAGATTTAGAGCTGGCAAACAGGAATTATCTATCTCTCCTTCTTTGCAGCTGAGGAATGTGAGGCCCACCGAAGTTGAATGACTTACCTAAGGTTCCACAGGAGAGAAATGACAGAGGTAGGATTTGAGCTCACTTCAAAGTCAGCCCTTTTTGGGGTATAGGAGGTGGGATTTTTTTTACCTCTCTGGCTCATAGCTCTTATCCAGAAAGTCTGTGAATTTCACAGTTGGATGTGATGGAGTTTGTTGTTAATTCTTCCCTTTATGAGCAACAATGCACAAACTAAGAAAAAAGAAAGTGACTTAAATGTTACGGGTCTGGTAACTGCTAATGATGGCATAGGGGGAACACAACATAATGGGGGCTTGAGACAATGACAGTATAATTCCATTGTCTCTCAGGGATACCCAAAGAACCCAGTGAGGGAGAAGAAGCAGTCTCCCTGTTCTGAAAATCTGACTTCTAGCATTAGTGTCAGAGAGTAGGCTGAGAAAGTAACTCCACATTCTCACTTACCAGGTAATGGATGTGCTCCCTAGTTTCTAAATCCTGTTTTTTTTTTTCTATTCTACCTTATTGAGTGAGTAGAGAAAAAGTTACTAAGAAATTATACCGAGGCAAATCATTGTCAATCTTATCCCTGGATGCTCCATGTACAGATATAGCTAATCAAAATCTAAAGGGGACTTTTTCTCATGACTTTACACTGTGAAAACAAAGCCAATAATGGAGACAAGTAAAAGTAACAACTTTTTTTAGTAGAAGTCTGGCTGACCAATAACAATTAGCTGCAGAACAGCAACTGGGAAACATTTCTGTAGTCTATACTGAAGGAAATAGTCCTCATGTTTCATAGTATGTCCACTTAGTCTAATTTCAGTTTCATCACCAATTTCTAAGCAATTTCTCTATGGAGTTCAATCAAAGAAACTTTTAGTTGAAAAATCCCTCAGTGGTAATCATCTCCAATATATCTTTCTTCACAAGTTTGTCCTGGATTTTCCATCAGATTACACAATGTGACAAAAAAAAAGTTCAGATCATTTACCAGAACTCTCTAAGTGAGGATGACAATGACAGAAATACATAAATCATGAAAGCCACATATAAGATGGTGCCACATCAATGGAGAGAAGTAATTGCTTACAGCACATAATTCTTTTCTCAGGAGATTGTATAGAAAGTTCACTTGTGAAGCTTTCTTAAATGGGCTTTTTGCAGTTACTGGAAACTGGTGCCTTGGAAAGAGGAGTGGCTCTGGTGGCAAACCTGGGTTAAAATCCCATCTCTGATACTTACTACTTGTGCGACTTTGGTAAGACACAACCTTCCTGAGCCTCCATTTCCTGTAAAATGAGAGGATTTGCCTAAATGGCTTCTAAGGTCCCTTTCCGCTCCAGGTCTAAGATTTAGTTTTTTATAAAGTCCTTGCACTCAAGATCTTATTCTTCAGTGAATCGTGGTAGGACTTCATGAGCAGATCAAAGTGTTTATGGAGAAAATTCTGGAGCACTTGGTGAATGCAAGAGAGGCTTTCCCCTAAACCCTTCTCCCTTCACATTAAATCAAGCTCCAAACACATTTGAAAACATTGTTATTACCTTAAACTTGACCTGTCTCCAGAAGACAACTTTTTTTCTTGGTAACACGCAACTTAATGGTGGTCTTTGAATTTACTCTGAACAATTGGGTGCTATAGAGTTGCCAATAGAAATAGAAACTAATAATACCTCTTAACTCAACATATAAATCATTTTAGTGAAATGTATTATGCATGAAATTATTCTTGTACAAATTCTTAATATTAAAATTTTAAGACTTTCTATGGAATGACACTTTGGAAATTCGAAAGTACATCTTTCTAAAACAAAAGGAGCTATGTATTAATGGGTTCAAAGGCACTCTAAAAGCTAGAATCTGGATTAGAACCCATTGGTCATATGGCCTTGTTGAGGGGGAAAAAACCAGCCTGAATTACATGATAGAAAAAAGTTAAATGAAAGAGAAAAAGAAGGTATTAATTTGTGTGTATTAATGAAAGGGTTCAAGGCCTGCCATTGTCACGATGAGCAAGTCATTCAACGACTCAGTGAGGAAAGGAACTCTCTGAGACTGCAAATTACAGGAGAGTTGTCAGTCTGCATCAGTAGAGGAGAATTCCTACACTAATGAAATCATAGATCCAGACCAAATGAATATATACATAAAATTAAGGCAAAATAAGAATATTGAAGGAATTGCCTCAAGAGGAAGGGAATCACTGGTAAAGCAAGAAAGAATGTGAATGGGAAATGGGGGCAGGATTCATATACCCACTATAGAACCAGAAGAAATGCATGTAAATGTCATGGACAGACTGCATAGTAGTTAATGTAGAAAAGATGACCTTTACTACATTGTGCCTGCTGAGAGTTAAACCATGTAATAAAATTGGTTTCAGCTCTTTTCAGGTCTTTGAGAAGCCTTATGGAATGATATAGCTGTAATCATTGTTTAGAAGTGGGGTAGAATAGTAGTTAAGCCAATAATTACAGGAGATTAAAGGACAGTCCATTTCAATTAATTAGAGTGGCCATTATTAAGTTAATTACATTATATAAAATTTAATCTATTTTCAAGTCTAGTGGCAAAAAGGCTTTCTTTAATGAGATTGTTTTGGAAAATTCTCATCAAAGATACTCTGAAATTCTAGGTTGTGGAAAGAATTACTGCTTATTTTATTTATAGTTTAGGCTAATTCCAAATTTGGCTTTTAATTTCTTCCTATAGGAAGGAGAGTATAGTAGGATTATGTGGATTTGAGGTGACCCAGAAGTCCAGCTCTCCAGAGCCAATTGTTAAATTTTCCAGTGTGAGAATTTGCCAAAAATCAGGGCTTGACTTGATATTTTGTTGATTGTTTATACTTAAGAAAGTGATAAGAAAGTATTAATAATGAAGATTAAATTTTTTAAAAAGTTCATGCATCTATTCCCCTTCTCCCCAGGAGAGCTGATTATTAAACATTTACTACAATACCTTTGGATGTAACCTTGTATATCACAAACTATGCATGTCAAATGAATTTATCATGGGCCAGTTCCTACAGAGTTGGGTTGTTCCTACTTATTTGGACCCTGACACTTAAAATTGTTATACATAGAGAACATACATTGATGGTTTATTTAAAAGGCATGACAGGGAAACTATATTTAAAAACCTGTATGACACAATGTAAAGGATTATTAATTCAAAACATTTTAGGCAGGAATTTTAATCAGAGCTCATCAAGCTAATGACTTCATTGAAGAGCTAAATAACTAAAGAGAAGTTAATATTATGAAGAAAATTGACCTAATCATGATGATTACCACTGTGACATATGAAGCATAGTGAAGCATCTGTAAAACAACAACAAAAATAGTAGTAATAGTAATAATAATAATAATAATAATAATACATGTAATCAACAGAGCAACAAGGGTCAAATGAAGAGGTAGTATATTTACACATTTACTTTGGGAACCTTAGACAACCAGTCACAGAGCCAGGAAGACCTGAGTTCAGATCCCACCTCTGACACACATATGCTATGTGACTTGGGACAATTTATTTAACCTCTCAATGTTCTAGAAAACTTTAAGTTTATAAATTGCAGAGGAGGTCCTAATCTGTACTGGTACAGCTAATTTACTCTCCCGGGAATTCCATGCATCAAGAAAATCATACATTTGATTCCTATCCCCAATATGGAACTCTTAAAGTACAAAAAAAAATCAATAAGTCCCTCTAATTACTGGTTTTTTTTTTCTGTCTTCTAGGAGACTAGTCTTTTTTCTCTACAGGACAAAGATTGGTTGACTTGCTGGAATTTTTCCACTAGAAGCACAAAATAAAAAAAAATAGCAAATATTTATATGCTACTTTATGGTTTTCAATGTGTTTTTTATACATGTGATCTCACTTGTCTAATACAACATGATTTTTGTGTTTCCAGCTATATAAGTCACAGACTGGTTTTATGGTGGGAAAGAAATATTGCTTCCTTGTGAGGGGAGAAAAAAACTTGTCCAAAAACCTTAAGACATAGGTAGTGTTTTATTTACTGAAGTTTATTTTTAATATCAGGAATTATAGCAGCAATATTTTTGCATATTAAACAGAAGGGATGTGTATTCTTCTCTTACGCAACCATGAGAGCACAGACACAAGAAGCCATTTAGTCTTCTTCTTTATCCCACTCAAGAGCCTCAGAAATATTTTGTTGAATCAATGAGGCCAAGTGATTATGGGTTCCATGGTCACTTTATTAATCACTTTGCCAATGTCAAGCTCTGGAAGAAATCAGTTGTTTCCCCTTCTCAGTCCTTGGAAGCAGGGATCCCAGCCAGGGAGGATGACAGACATTAGGGCAACAGACATTAATCCCATTAGCATAGCAACACTGGAATTTACCAAATATAGAACCTGCTGAGTGTCATAGAGTAGAACTTCAACTGAGAAGTGAATTGTAAACTTTAGAGGCTCAAGGTGCCTTCTTCAAGAAAATAATTTTAGAATTACCAGGGATTACAAAAGAGGCTCATTCAAAATAGGTTTTTACATTATAGGAATTCATAGGATTTAGAGCTGGAAGCAACCTTAGACCAACATCATCCCTTTAACAAAAGAGGAACTTGAGGCCTAACAAGGTTAGTTGGCTTATTCAAAGTCAGAAAGTAGTAAGTGGCAGAGGAGGGATTTGAACCTAGGTGTCCTGATCTTTATACCACATTATGTAGAATCATAGATTTGGATCTTAGAGGCTATGAGTCCAATTTTCCTCATTTTACAGATGACGAAACTGAGGTGCAGAGAAGTGAAGGATTTGCCTATGGTTACACAGCCAATAGGTGTCTGGAATAGGACTTGAACTCAAGACTTCCTAACTCTAGACTCAGGTTGATGTACTGATCTATCGAGATGCCTCTTATTGCAGTAATGGAGAATTAATTTTACAGTGAAAATTCTAAGATTAGAAAATTTAATAATTAAGAAGCTAAGAGAGTTAACTCCAGGACAGATACTACATAGAGTGCTTAATTTGTTATCCTCATCCATGATATTCAACTCTTTTATTAGAGTCACATTCAATTCAGAGGGTCAATTCCTTAAGGTTAGAAAGTGAACAAGGAAGAGGATAATGGGAATTATCATCTATCAGAGGCCTAGGATAAAGGTCAATAGACCTGGATTCTAGTTTCCTTTTCTCTCCTCATTAGCTGTGTGACTTTGGACAAGTTATTAACCTTCTCTGTGCTTCGATTTCATCTCTGAGTAAGACAACAAACCTTTCTCTACCATATGTAAAACAGTGATGGTAAGAGTAATTAGAGAAAAGTATGGTTTATAACAATCAAAAGGCTAGGTTCTAAAAATCCTAGATAGTATTGTCATGAAGATTTTTAGCATCTCCGCATAAGACAATCTTGATACTGTAAAAATATCAGTTGTCATAAAAGAGAGAAAGAAGTTCACTGAAATGTTTTTTTAAGTATAGAGGAGAAGGCCAAAATGAATCATATGCAAACAGGACAGCTTTGAAACTATACACTGAATTTATTACATACTTAAAAAGAAAAGCAAGCTGTATATAATAGAGATGCACAATTCCATGTATAATGCTCTTTTTTTTCCTACTTTATATGTAAAAATGTCCATTTACTTGGGTTTTGTTAAGTTCAGAACAGAGAAAATTTGAAAACAAAATAAGAGCATGTTTGGTCTCATTAGCTTCCCTTGCCTGTGGGGATTAGGCAGTTATTTTGGGTATAATATTAAGCAGCCTAACACAGTGGTTAGGCAGTATTTAAGTCAGAACATTATAATAGTTTGTTTTCCTGACCTTCCTAAAGCTTGCCCAGTCCCTGGTATAATGCCCTGCTGACACAGTTTGCCCTTTGTTGGAACTGCTTTCTTTCTCTGTCTCCACGTCTCTTTGTTTAACTATCATTTTTACATTCATCCACTTTCTAGGGGAATTTGGCAACTTGTTATACTTGCTTTTCCTCACTGGTTATCTACTCTCAGGGTTATAAAAGTCTCTTCTTTGGGCTTATTCATCACTTGTACATGGCAATCATGGACCTGCTGTGTTGCTAAGCAACTACAGGGTGTTCAGTGTTCCTGTTCAGCATAGGTTTCTGTGCTTGTGTGGCTGTAGATAACTTTAGAACAGTGAGGCCTAGATCAAGAAAGGCAGTATTAGTCAATGTGGTAATTTTTTAAGGTGACCTGCCTGTTCTCACTCCTGTGAAACAGCCAGGGATTACTTATCTTTCACCTCTTGGGATGCAATTTCCGTGGCACTCATCTCTATAGGGTAGATTCGTCATGCTAGGACCATCAGTGGTGGTAGAACAGGGCTGGCAGGTAGATGTCTGGATCAGAGGAATCAGATATTAGTAGAAGACACATTGTTATCAGAGGTTAGGATTAAGGCAGATAAGGGAGGGGAAGATACCTAAAGTAAGGGCAGGTAAATGGCCCCAAATCTAGGTAGATGAACTATTATTGTTCAAGATACCACCAGTTAGAGTAGGATAATATGAAATTGATTTTGAGACAATTTCTAGTTCGCTCATGGACTGTTTGTGATATTTTCTGCAAGGTGAGAGACCAATGCCAAGGAATGGATTAGCATAATAACAGATATGGGTAGATAGGAGAGACAGGGTCATATAGTGGAAATGACTCAGGATTTGAAGTCAAAGGAACTGTGTTCAAATCTTGGTTCTTCCACTTGCAGCCTGTGTAATCTTGAGCAAGTTATTTACCTCTCTAGGTCTCACTTACTTCATCCATAAAATAAGGGAGGATGATCTCAACGACTTCTGATGTCCTTTTAAATCTGAAACTATGGTCCTAAGATTCTATAAATGGCTAACTAAAATATGCCAGGAAGAGAGCTAGAGGTTTATAATAGGTTATTCCCACTCTCTCCTCTGGTACAGATTTGGGTTTGACTTACAAAGTCCAGGGTGTTCTTTTCTTTCTTTTGCCTTGCCTCTAAACTGAAAATTAACTTCATGAAATGGAGACTGTCTAATATGTTGGACTGCCTTTCACTGAGTTTTTCTTTTTTTAAATATTTGAATAACCACTGAATTGGAATAAAAATGATCCATCTTTAATAGAACTCTACTTAACAAGGCTTTGACAAAGACCATGAAAGTATGTGACATTTTAGGATTCAATGTATTTATCGTTTCCTAGAGGCAGCATAGCATTTTTCATGGAGTGCTTAACACGGAATCAAGAAGGCCTGGGTTCAAGTCCCACTTCCAAAGCCATCTGGCTGGGCGATCATGGACAAGTCAGTCAGTCAATAAACATTTATTAAGTGCCTGCTATGTGTCAGGCATTGTGCTAAGCAAGTTACTTGATCTCTCTGAGTCTCATTTCCTCATCCGTGAAATGGGAATAAGAATTATAAAACTTGTATTAACTATATCATAGAATTGTTGTAAGACTCAACTAATATAATGTGTGCAAAGTACTTTTTAAGCATTCAAGTTAATTTCAGCAACTATTATTTGAATATGGGGTTCCTGTGTTAAGTTTATGAAATGTTTAGCTCGTGACTAATGTCCACTGGCTATTATGTGGTTAACACTGTAGTAATGTAGTTGGATCAAGAGTGATACAGTATGTGACTCCAAATGGAAGAAATAGACAGGTGGTCACGAAAACAATTAATTTACTGTAATATAGATTAGTGACATGTGCAACCTTGTCACAGTATGGAGAGTGAGATCCCATACTAAATTGTCAACTATCTTTGGTGATGGATCTTTAAAATGGAATAGAAAGTTGCACAAATACAGTTTGCTGATGTTTGATTGCAGGCCCTCTTCTCTTTGGAGGGGCAGGAAAATGGACAAGTGCTAAGTCTTAAAATAGGCTCTATTACATCATAAAACTAAGTGCTAGAGTCCAGCCATCAGCAGAGATAAAAATCCCAAGCTGACAAATGTCAGCACTTCTTTTGATTCAATTTATATGGAGAGACATGGGCAGGGAGAACATGTTAAGGACACTTGGGATGTTTTAACTTAATATTAGGTCTGATGTTAACTGAATACTGAAAGGGAACCTCTTGGTCCACTGAATCTCTACTTTCAGTGTGCACAGAGTTCCATTACAAGAACAGAAATAATGTACTTGGGTTAGGAATAGAAATGGCATTAGGTGGGAAGGGAGGCAAAGAATACACAAGCATATTTCCCTTATTCTTATCTTCCTTGGGGAATAGTTGGACAATTCTCTTAGCTACTTTATATTGTAGTTCACCTGTCCATAAACTGGAAATGCTCTTCTGTACTTGGTATGCACTGAAGAGAAAATAATTTATTATAAATAATAAAGGATAGGAAAGATCACATTTTCTAGTCAAGAAAACTAGAAAAGGAGTCAGATTCATGTTTTCCTCCAAATAATTGTATCCACAGTCCCTGGCACAGTGTTTGGCACACATTTTAGAAGATGACTAATAAATACTTGTTGACTGATTGATAATGCTGTATGGCAGCCAGTCATGGATGACTGCAGTGTCTGAAGAAATGAAGTTGGAGATCATACAAAAAGTGATCAGAGGGGGAGTGGTGGGTGGATGTAAGCAGGCTAGTATACGTTCCAGACAAGGAATTCTGTAGAAGTCATGTGAAGGATGTTGTCAAATAAATCTATGACTGAAAAAGAAGATGAGCTGGTCTGTGATGGATACGAAGAGTCACTAGTAGACAGTCAACATTCCCTATTGGTATTCTGTATTCTTGCATTGTCAGGAGAATGAAGGACCCTCACATGTTGGTTGAACCTCCTGTGGTAGACTTATGGACAAAAGTTGGACACATGAAGGGCAGTTATTAGTGGGTTGAGATGGACATTACTGGAGCAAATAACCAGATCAATGAGAGTGTGGAACTTAATAACAAGATCAGTGAGAGTGTGGAACTTTTGGAGTACTGGAATGCTGGCCCTATCTATTATTGGTGATCACATTTAGTGTCCTTTACATTCATGTGAGACAAAACAAGTCATCCATAGCTCAGAGCAATTAATTGGTGTTTCCTAAGATTACATAGCTAGTAATGATAGAGCCAGAACTCAAAAGCAAATAAGTCATTTATTTCAGTATCAGGAATATACTTAGTAGTAATTGTCCACCAGAACTTAATATTCTATAAAGTTGAAATCATGATATTCCCTCTCACCTGACTTCTCTATTGTTGCCCAGGGCACCACTATCCTTCCAGTTGCCCAAGCTTGAAATCTTTTTTAAAAAAAAATTTATTTTATTTTAAGTTTCTGAAATCTTGATATTATTCTTGACTATATTTATTCTCCCTCATCCTACATATCTAATCTGTCTCTAAGTGTAGCTTTTTCTACCTTCACAACATATCTGTATGTGACTCCTCTCTTCTCACATAGCCTTATGCTCTCTTTGGGTTTTAAATCTTTTTACAACTTGATCCCTTCCTACCTTTTCAATCTTCTTACATCTTGCCCTCCTCCATGTATTATGTTTCAGACTCTGTTCCTCACACATGGCACTCCCTCTCCTCACTCTATACCTTTTCATTGACTCTCTCATACCTGTACTGCCATTACTCCTCACTTCTGACTTCCTTCATGATTCAAATCAAATCCAACCTTCTATAAGACACTTTTTCTTATTCTCTGTCCTCCATCCCCCAGTGCCTTCCCACAGGGATTACCTCCCATTTATAGCATGTATATGTATATGTATGTGTATGTGTATATAGAGGTGTATATATAGTTGTCTGCATGTTGTGTGCCCCTTTATACTATAGGTCTTTGAGGACAGGGACAGTGTTTTTGTTTGTATATCCCCAGTGCTATAGCACAGTGATTGACACATGGTAAATACTTAATGTTTGATTGATATATTGATCTATTAGTATCTAGCTAGAGTGAATTTTAAGAAAAGACTGCTTATATCTCATGATTCTATGATATTTTTGAACATCTTTCAAAATCACTTCCTTCCAAGGTTATTGTAATGATAAAAATGAGATAATATTTGCAAAGTACTTTATAAACTTTAAAGCACTATATAAATGTTACTTATTATTATTTTTGTTTTATTTTCATTATTCTATCTTAAAAATAGCTGATTTTTTATAAAAGGAAGAAAAATACAAGATGTCAGCTTGAGCAACATAAATCCTGATGATTAATTTCCTTCTCACATGTGTAGATATATAGAAAAATAGGTAAATTGAGAGAAAGAAAGATATGCAGGAGAGAGAGAAAGAAAAGGGAGGGAGGTAAGGGTGTGATGGAGCCATCAGGTGCCATCTTTTAAGAACCAATTGTTGAATTTTCAGAAAGAGCACTTATAACTCAAAAATTGGCAAATGCTACAAATCAGGCCTTAACTTATTGTTTTGTTGACTCTCTAGGCTTAGGAAAGTGATGGAGAAAATGTTGATAATGCAGATTAAATTTAAAAGTGTGTATTGTGTACAC
Organism: Vombatus ursinus; assembly: GCF_900497805.2. NCBI lineage: Eukaryota > Metazoa > Chordata > Mammalia > Diprotodontia > Vombatidae > Vombatus > Vombatus ursinus. The sequence continues at coordinate 18,180,242 of NW_020954641.1, forward strand.
TTTTTCCCCAGGGAGCTAAGTAATAAAATACCAGCATACTGCTGGGTATATGTTCCATTTAGATCATCAACTACTTAAAATGGCAGGAACCATAATTATTTGTATCCTCCTTTCAGTGAACGGCTCTGTGCCTTGTACACAGCAATCATATAATAAATACTTAATTTTACATTTTCTGAATCCCCTGTTGCAATCCTTGATCAAAAACTTTGATAAGGGCTAACTATAGTTAAGCAACTAGAGGGCTTAACTCTGGTTAAGCTGAGTTTGAATCTGTCATTCTCCCACTTATCTTTTTGTAAACCTTTGCCCCATTTTGGCATCTTTACCATGGACTCACTAAGAACCAAATGATGAACCAGACTATCATCATCATCATCATCATCATTATCATCATCATCATCATCACCAACCTCATCAACCTTATCAACCTCATTATTAACCTCATAATCATCATCAATTATCCCTTGCCTTTGAGTTTACTTTAGAGTTTAAAAAACACTTTCATTCTTTTCTTTAATTCCCCATAGCAGTCATGTGTGAGGTAGTTAGGAATAGTGAACTTCAATTTCCCTGAATGACAGAAATGGAAGGTCAAGGTGGTTTAGTGATTTGCTCAAGGTCACCTACCTAATAGGTGTCAGCACCAGGACTCAGATCTAGGTCTTCAGAATGTGGTAGAACAAGGATTGAATCTGGAATTAGAACATTTGCATTTGAATCTTGACTTTGACACATACTGCTTATGAGAAATTGCCCAATCATGCAAACTTTTTGGACTTTAATTTTCACATTTGCAAACTGGAGGATTTAGGGTTTTACTAGATGATCTCCAAAGTTTCTTTCAACTCTAGAGAACATTTTGAGGATATTGTAGAGTGGAACCAAAAAATATTGATTAAGTAATAGACTGTAATAGGGAATGAGACTGAGAAGTTGAGGATGACAATGAGATTTTGACCTAAGGTCACTTGGAAGGTGATGGTGCCATCAAGAGTAATAGAGAAATTGAGAAGAGAGGTGGGGGAGGAGAGATATAATCAATTTTGTTTTGGATATGTTGAGTTTGAAGTGACTATAAGACATACAGTTTGAGATGTCTAATAGGCAATTGGAGATGCAAGACTGAGGTAAATAGAAATGCTAGGGTCAGATAAATAGATTTAAGAATGATCATTATAGATGTAATAATTGAGTCCTTTGGAGCTGATGTGATTTACCAAGTGAAATAGTATAGAAGGAGAAGAGAAGAGGGTCCAGGATAGCTACAACCACTGTACCTTTACATAGCTATCAAACTGAGATTCCAGAAGTACAGACTTGACTCTATCACTGTTCTCAAGAAACTTAAGTGGCTCCTTCTTGCCTCCAGGATAAAATGCAGAATTCCCTCTTTGGCATCAAAAGTCCTCCCCAATCTTATTCTAGCCTACATTTCACGGAGACCATCTACATTGTCATTATTGTTTGTTGTTGTTGTTGAGTTGTACTCAACCCTTCGTGATCCCATTTGGGATTTTCTTTGTAAAGATACTGGAGTGGTTTGCCATTTCCTTCTCCAGCTCATTTTACAGATGAGGAAATTGAGGCAAACAGGGTTAAGTGACTTGTCCTGGGTTATAGGGTTAATGAGCGTCTGAAACCAGATGTAAACTCAGATCTTTTTTACTTCAGGCCCACTTCTCTATCCACTGAACCACCTAGGGGCCTCCTATGTTGCTCCTCTATGTAGCAGCCCAACTGCATGTTTGCTGTTCCCAATATAGGGCATTATACCATGTATTTCTATGCTTTTGCAGAGGCTGCCCATATTCCTGTAATGTACTACCTCTCCTTACCTTTCTCCTCTTTTCAAAAGTCAGCTCACGCCATCTCCTACAGGAAAACTAACCTAATGCTCTCAGTTGCTGGTGTGTCCCCAAAGTATTTTGTATATATTATATATATATTTCTCCATCTACATGTTGTTGTTCTCTCCCCTTCCTTCCCTATCCCAATCCTAGATGGAGGAAAAAGGAAATTCCTTGAAATCAGGGAATTTTCATTTTTTTTCCTTTGTATCCTTAGTACCTAGCTCAGTTTTTGGCACTTAGCAGGCACTTTAATAAATTTTTGTTCATTGAGTGAATAAATGAATGAGTCTTTTGAATTATCACCTACATTGAAGTTTTTTTTACTAATATCTGATATACTAATATCCTCTACTAATATGTGATTATATTAACTGTTAGAAATACAAAAAAAAAATGACTGAATCAATTTGAGGGATCCAGGGAGATTTAAATTCTTTTCCACTGACATCTTGAGCTGTCCCCTTTGCCATAAGAGATGCCTTCTCTAGGATAAACTACATTAAATTGTTAAAAGTCACTTATGCCACACTTCAGAAAGTTCCTAAGAGGCCTCGAATCTCACACAGTTATTAGAAAGCTGAAGGTCCAGTTTTCTTCTACAAGGACTGACTTGCTTCCAGCAAGGGATATGCTAAGCCATTTGGAAATCATTTGATTTGATATATCCCTGCTCAGTCAGGTCCTAATCTCAGAGTGAGAGTGCATGATGGCTGCTAGCTAAGGAGAAAATTCTGAAGCTTTTCATCGCTGATATAATGGGTGCTTGACCTTGCCTATTTTAAACAGAGTGTTTTAGAGTCTTCCTCCAATAAAAACATCATCTAATGCTAGCAATTCAAATGACTTTGAGACATTTTGTGTTATCCAAAATAATGTTGGAATCTCAGTTACACTGTAGATTCATAGCATATGGAGATCCTTCTAGGAAAATGTAAGATACTTGAGATCAAGGATTGTTCCTTAACAAAAAAAGGCTTTTTTTTTCTTTGTATGCTTAGTGCCTGGCACTTAGTAGGTATTTAGAAACTTAGAAGTTAATGAGTTCAGTTTGGGGAATGTTAAATTTAAGATATCTACTGGATATGCAGTTTGAAATATCTGAAAGGCAGTTGGAGATGTGAAATTGGAGGTCAGCAGGGAGGTAGAGGGCAGGACAGGTAAATTTGAGAATCATCATATAGAATCATCTCCAGGTGTGAATTGAATGAAATGCAAAGGAACTCATTGAAAAGTTTTTTTTTTCAGTTTTCTTTATTTTATATGATGAACGAAAATTGGACTTTTCTCAAAGTAGAATCCTATACATAACATGAGGCAAAGAAAATTTTGTTGATGGTAGTTGAATGGAATATTACTATACCAAAAAAATTGATCAATATAAAAATATAAAGAATTGATGCAAAGTGAAGTATACAGGATCATGAAAGCAATACAAATAACCATTATAAAATGAAAAAAAAAATAAAACTGAAACCCCTGCAGTTATAATGATCAAGTTTGACCTTGAAAAAGTATGTCTTCCTCTTTTTCAGAAATGGGTTACTAAGAATATAGAACACTGAATATACTGTCGTTCTTTATTACTTTGTGGGCTAGCTTTACTGTACTTCTCTCTCTTCTGCTTCCTCATCCTGGTCAATAAACATTTATTAAGCATCTACTATGTGCCATGAACTGTGCTAAGTGCTGGAGATACAAAAAGAGGCAAAAGGCAATCACTGACCTCAGAGAGCTCACAACCTAACAGGGGAGACAATCAGCAAACAAATATGTACAAACCATATGGAGAAAAACTGGGAAATAATTAAAATAGGAAAGGCACTAAAATTAAGTGGGGTTGGGAAAGACTTAGTGTAGAAGATGCGATTTATGTTGGGGTTTGGAGGAAACCGGGGAAGCCCATAGGTGAAGATGAGGAAGAAGAACATTTTAGGCTTGGGGTATAGCCAGAGAAAATGTTCAGAGCCACGTGATGGAGTGTCTTGTTCTAGATACAGCAAGGAAGCCAGTGTCACCAGATCAAAGAGTATATGGTGGGGAATAAGTTGTAAGAAGACTGGAAAGTAGGATCAGGTTTGATTTTGAAGGGCTTTGAATGCCAAACAAGAGGATTTTGTATTTGATCCCAGGGAGATAGAGAACTGCTGGAGTTTATCAAATAGAAGGATGACATAGTCTGACCTGCAGTTTTGCAAAATCACCTTGATGTCTGAATGGAAGATGGACTGAAGTGCGGATAGTTTTAAGGCAGGCAGACCAATTAGCAGGCTATTCTATAGGCCAAGTATGAGGTGACAAAGGCCTGCACTAGAGTGGTGGCAGTTTCAGAGAGAAGGAGGAGTATTGAGAGATGTTGCAAAGATGAAATCAACAGGCCTTGGCAACCGATTGAATATAGGGTATGAGAGGGTGAGAGATAGTGAGGATTTGAGAGTAACATCTAGGTTGTGAGCCTAAGAGACTGGGAAGATGGTGTTGCTTTTGACAGTAATAGGAAAGTTAGTAAGGTAAGGTTTAAAGGAGAAGTTAATGAGTTCAGTTTGGGGCATATTGAATTTAAGATATCTACTGGGCATGCAGTTTGAAATATCTGAGAGGCAGTTGGAGATATGAAAATGGAGTTCAGCAGGGAGGCAGAGGGCAGGACAGGTAAATTTGAGAATCATCATATAGAATCATCTCCATGTCTTAATTACAAAGAATTGTTCTCTGGGCAGGTGAGAGGAACAGGAGATGTTTGAAAATAAAGGTGATTAAAAATAAAAGATGCCAAATTTTTTAAAAACAGAAAAATCAACCTCTTCTCATCTACATTCCTCAATTCTTAGTTTTCTGTGATTTGCCCTCTTTTTGTGATTGGTCAGCCTATGGCATATTATACATCCATCTTAATTCATTATTCTAGGTTGTTGCATTCAAGGGCACTAAGAAAGTGAGCCAACTCTGTGACATTCAGTACACCTCCTTACTCTCCTTCCTATCGTTCAGGCTCAAAAAAAAATCTTCTTAAATGGAAGCAATCTTTTTAGTCCTTCAATTTAGCTCTTGTCTTCTACTTTATACTTGCTGACCTTTTATATTAGTCTTTTGTGTTTGACTGTGCTGGGAGCTGTCTTGAAGAACAAGTAAATTATGACTGCTTTGAATTATCATCTAATCAGTCTGCTACTTTGCATTTTGCAATTTTGTCCAAGGTTTCACTTTTGTTCCTCTCTTGTCACCATGATTTTGGTACCATTGTCTAAAATTCTTTCTCATGAAACTTGAGATTAAAAAAGTGTTTTTTTTTCCTCCATTTGCTTTTTCAAAATAGATTTACATATCTAGTCAAATCCCCATAGTCCTTGAGGAGAGCTTGACAACTTTCCTATAGCTGAAGAGTGTTTGAACCAAAAAAGATTGTTAGATAATATAAAATCTAACCCCCTCCTTATCCAGATAAGGAAACTGAATATATATGATCATATATATAGAGAGAGAGTTGGGAGAGAATTTAGAAACCATCTAATCAAACCTTGTCATTTTACAGATAAGGAAACTGGCCCACAAAGGTTAAAGGCTGCATAGGACCTGGAAGGCCACACAATTCTTCAACTCCCTCAGTTTACACTTGAGGGAATTGAGGCTCTGGAAGATGAAATGACTTATTCAGGGTCATGCAGGTAGTAACTAATTGATAAGCACATGAGTCAAGGTCCTTTCACTCCAAATCTAATTCTTGCCCTTGAACATTATCTCCTTAAGAGAGGTGAGTTGGACTTAGCTAGGAAGTGGCAAACCTGGGGCTGCAACCCAAGCCAATTCAATTCAATTCAATTCAATTCAATAAACATTGATTAAGCACCACAAGGAGCTGTACTAGGTCCTGAGTGTACAAAAATGAAATAGTTCCTGTCCTCAGAGAGCTTATATCTCATTGGGCTCCTGGCTTTCAGGCTGACTTCTTTTTTTTTTGTTTTTTTGTTTTTTTCTGCATCTGTCTTTCTTCACTGTGTGATGAATGTAAAAGCTAGTTTCTTATCATAACTTCCAGAATAGAGTTGGCAGGGATAGAATACAAATGCATTCTTTTTTTTTTTTATTCAAGTCCAGAGTTAGCCTTGTTGTAGGGAGTGTATTATGTGTGGTAGACTCATGTGTGGTGTGGACTGAGGGAAACCAAGAGTCTCCCAGTAATAATTTTAGTCTGCCATAGTGCCTGAAATTCCCCCATTAGTTATGACTTTATTGTTGATATTAAAGGCCTCTATTCAAATGCAAATGCTATAGAAAAAGAGTAAAACTTTAGTTTCTTAACATGAATTAACATCGTATGTTTTAGACAATCACCTAGTAATTGGAGACAATATATAATGCTAAGTCAACAAACATTTATTATGCGCCTCCTATAGTCAGGCATTGTGCTAAACTCTGGGGATACAGAGGAAGACCAAAAACCTCCAAACAAAACAAAATAGTCCCTGCTCTCAAGGAGCTTACAGAAAACAACATGCAGACAACAATGTACAAACATGATATATACTGGAACAATTAGAGATAATCCCAGAGGGAAGTCACTAAGATTAAGGAGGACAGGGAAAGGCTTCTTGCAGTTGAGAGTGTAGTAGAGACTTAAGAAAAACTAGAGAAGCCAGGAGGTAGAAATGAGAAGGAAGAAAGTACCAAGGTATGTGGAACAGCTTGTGAAAATGCCCAGAATAGGGAGGGAGAAATGTCTTGTTTGAAGAATGGCAAGGAGACTAGCGACATTGGATATCAGAGGATATGGAAGGGAGTAATTATAAACAGATTGGAAATGTAAGATGAGGCCAAGTTATGTAGGGCTTTGAAGACCAGAGAGATGATTTTATATTTGACCCTGGAGGTGATAGGGAGCTACTGGTATTTATTGAATAGAGGGTCTAACATAATCATACCTTAAGTTTGGCAAGATAAATTTGACAATTGAATGGAGAATAGATTAGAGTGAGGAAGGAAGATCAAGCTATTGCATAGTCCAAATGTGAGGTGATGAGGGCCTGCCCAGGCTGTTAGGAACGTCAGAGGAAAGGAAGGGGTCTATAAGAAAGATGTTACAGAGGTAACAACAATAACAACGACAAAAAGACTTGGAATGGATTGGATATGGGGAGGGCCAGTGAGAGTGATGTCTAAGGTAACACCTAGCTTGTGAGGCTGGACTGTTGGGAAGATGGCCATGCCTTTGGCAATAATAAGGATGCTGGAAGAGGGGAGTGTTGTAGTGGGGAGATAATGATCCCAGTTTTGTACTTATTGAGTTTAAGTTGTCTATGACACACCCAGCTCGAGGTGTCCTATAGGCAGTTAGAGATGTGAGACTAAAAAAGTCAGGAGTGAGGTTAGGGTTGAACATACAGATCTGAGAATCATCTCTAAAGAGATGATTATTGAATCCACAGGAACTAATGAGATCAACAAGGGAAATAACATAAGGGGAGAAGAGATGAGGGCCCAGGTTGGAGACCTGGTGATAATCCAAGAAAAGAGACAGAGAAACAGTGGCCAAACATGTAAGAGGAGAGCCAGGAGTATGCAGTGACACTAAATTGTATAGCATTTTTAAAAATTAGTTTTCTGCTGCCAGTTGCAAATGTAGTTCCAACATGGCCATTATTAACAATTCAATGATGCAAAAGAACTTCCAAAATCAAAGTGATGCAAAAATACTCAACAGAAATACAAGAATGTGAAATAGAAATAGTATTGGTGAGGAGTTAAAGATCTGGATGTGAGTCCTGGCTCTATAACTTGGAATTACCCAAAGACACAGAATATCAGAGTTGGAGGGGATCTCAGAGGTCATCTAACCCATTGTGTATCAAGACAGGAATTTCCTGTAAAATAGTTCTGATCAGGAAGCTAGGTGTCCTGGTGGATATACTGCTAGAACTGGAGTGAAAAAGGCCTGAATTCAAACACTGACTCAATATTTACTAGCTATGTGATGCTGGTCACTTAACCTTTATCTGCCTAAGTTTCCTCATCTGTAAACTGGGTATAATAACATCTACTTTCCAGGGTTGTTATGAGGACCAAATGAGATCATATCCATAAATTGCTTAGCACATAGTATGTATATATACTGATGGTATACATGTAGTAAACACTTAATAAATGATTGTTACCTTCCCTTCCCTTCCTAAAATGGTTATCTAATCTCTGCTGGAAGACCATCAATGTTGGTGAATCCATTACCTCCTGTAACAGTCTATTCCATTTTTGGATAGATCTTATGGTTAGAAAGGTTTTTGTTTTGTTTTGTTTTTCTTTGTATCAAACTGAAATCTACATCTTGGGAACTTTTACCCTTTACTCTTAGTTACGTCCTCTGGGGTGGAGCAAAATTATTCTAATATGACTTGCTTGTATTCTAAGCTAAATCACATAAAACCTCCTATCTTGTTCCATCATCAGTAAATAGCTACCCATGATGTTATCGTGAGGATCAAAGGAGGTATATCAAAATGTTTTGTAGCCATATAGAACTATATAAATGTAGAGATAGCTATAGAACCAACCAGCTAAGTGGTTCAATGAATATCTTGTTTCAGACACTAGGCTGTGTGACCCTGTACAGGTCACTTAATTTCTGTCTCAGTAAATGAGGTTAATAATAACAAATGCAATAACTTATGCAAAGTGCTATATACATCCTAATTATAGTGTTAGGACAGTTGTTACAAATTGTGAAATTATTGTGCTGTTAACGGTTAGAAAGTAAAGAATTTACATATGCTTTGATAACTTTTTTAAAGGTCAACTGCAAGATAGACATTTTTATCTATAATAAAAATATTCAGTTGAACTTGACTAAAACTATCTCAATTTAATGTTTTGTAATGTTTGTTTCATCTATGCTATGAATGAAAAATAGATAACTGCTTAGATAATTATAAGTTATTTAAATATATTATAACTATTATTTAATTGTAACTTCTCAGTACATCATTAGCAGTGAAGTGAATAGAGATAGAAAATTTTAATACACAATTTATAGTTAATTAGACCACACTTTTAAAGCATCACCAATATATTTGTTATTTTTTAATGATACTTCAGAGTAATGTCAAATCACACTGACAAGAAGGCCTTAGGAAATCTATTTGAAGCATAAATGGTTTTTTCCATTTAATCTTCTACTTTCCCAACATTCAAAATTTGTTCTCAGCATTCAAAATTCAATCTCGTCTTCATTGTTATAGACTTTGTGAGAAGGTCCACACTTATTTTCCACCTCTGTCCACATTCTATTCTCAGAATTATAAAATTTTAATTCTTATTTTCTTCTTAACATATCTTATAGAAAATCAGAAATTCTAAATGGCCTTTCAATTATTAGAAAATAGCTCCTAGCTGTATATTCCTGGCCAGCCTATTGTGTCCAGGATAGGAACTGGATCTTGAAGAAGAAATGAATGTAAATAGATTTCTCCTTCCCTCACTTCTGTTCTTGCCCTATAGTTATTCTTTTGTCATTCTCTTTGGAAATTCTCTCTCAATATCAAAAAGTTGGAATTTTTAAATTTTGTTTTGTTTAAAAAAATCCCAAACTAAAGATAGTAGTAACCTAGCAATAGCCTTTCATTGGTAACCTAGAGAAAGAAACAATAAAATGAAGGTAATAGTGGTTGAGATAACATTGGAATGGGCTATTAATTAAAATAAGGAGATATTCTATTCCTAGAAAATTTCAAGATGGAAGTAAACACCTAGAAGCCTTGTTGTATTTAAATATTTCTTTGCTTTAAGGGAATGAGACTAGGCAAAATGATATATTAAAATCCCTTCCAAGCTCCAGAATTTTAGATTCTAGGCTAATAATTGAAATGTAAAGTACAGAATGAAGTATGATCCTTCAGGTATAGCCAGAATAACTGGTATTTGGGGAAATGAAAGTCTTAAGCTTCTATTTATTCATTGTCCTGAAATCAACATATCAGACATTGCTAATGCTGACTGAAGCAAACACTTATTTTGAAACTGAGGAACAAGGTTAAAAATAAAATCTCAAGATCTGAAAAGAATGATGAAATTGAAGGCTTCAGAGGAACACTGTGTGGTCAGCACATTTCAAACTGAAGAGAAAAAATCTGTTTTTGAGCAATAACTGCTAGAGTGTCAGTGTGGGTCCTCTCTTTGCCAAGAGCAGACATTCAATAAGTAATTTCCTTCTACCTCCCTTTTTACCAACACAGTGTTTTGCATTTGTTAGGCAAACAATTTTTTTTTAAAGAATGGTTTTTGTGTAGATCATAGATTTACTGCTGTAAGGGATTACACAGATTGTCTAGTCCAGTCCCTTCTTTTATAGAAGACATTGAGGCTTAGGTTAACTGACATCTACTGAGCTAGTATTTGAACTCAGGTTTTCTGACTCAAATCTCGATGCTCTTTCTTCTCTTCAAGATAGCTTTGTTCCCCATTTTCAGTGATTGATGAGTACATAGTCAGTCTGGGAGGCTGCACAAAAAGGGCAATTGGAGTAATGATACAATGGTCCAAGAGATTGAAAGTGGCCAATAGAATAATAACCTCAATTATGAAAGCACCATTCAGTAATAACTCAAGTGCTTCAGAGGAGCCCTGATCTAACTGGGAGCAAAAATTGTTTTCAAGAAATCAAAAGAAAGAGTAAAAGTGAACCTATCAAACTAGTATCCTGGGTTATCCACCAAAGGTAACTAGTGAAGTAGAGAACTCATCATAGTAGCCACAAGCAACCAAAGACCCAGAAAATACAATTCTTTCTGTCAGAGCCCATGACACTTTCAAATGGTTCAACAGTGGGTGTAGATATGGTTTTATCAATGGGAGTGACATTAAAGATGATGCATTGTCATCTGCTTTACTCCTATGCCTTAAGGAAAAATAGATTTTTCCATCAGCTGCAAAGCTGATGCCTCCTATGGAAGTAGTCTCCCTTGTTAGAATGTAATCTTGAAAGCAGAATCTTTCCTTTTCATTTGTATTACCATCATTTAGTAAAGAGCTTTGCATATACTAAGCACTGCTCATTCATTCATTCCTATGTGAAGCCCTGATTTCACTTAATTGCACTTAAAATACCTGGACATGTTTATTCTCTGCCCTGGAGGGATCATTGGCTATTCTAGAGGGAAACCTTAAATAAGATTCTCTGATTTTATTAATGTGAAAGATTTTAGAGATGTGTGAAATATGTTTCCTTCTCCATGCCCAATTGATACTCTTTTCCAATCAATGTAACAAATGTTCACCCAGAACGTACCCTGTGCAGAACACTGTTAAGCTCTTAATGAGATTTTTTAAAAAAGTAGAGAAAACATAGGTTCATAAGATTTAGAGCTGGGGAGGGAAAAGGGGAGGATAGGACCTTCTTATTTTAAAAGAAGAATCTGTGTTTTTACTAACCTTTCTATTAGGACAGTAATCTCAACATTATAGTTACCTACTGTGAGAAATAAGAGTTAAGTTTCCACATAAGTAGATAAGAAATCAGCACAGACAGGCTAACTTCTCCGTCTAGGGTGGGTGAGTGACAACACAATTCTAGGCGCAAAATGTATGTTAAGGGGTGGGGATCACATGTATATAAAATAAATAAACAGGGCATATAAGGAAGATTGTAAATCAGAAGGATTAGGATGAATCCTGATCCAGAAGGGAGGAATTAGGCAATTTATTAACGATAAAGCTTGCTCTTGCTTCTGTACTTGGCACACTCTCCCCTTCAAAGGAGGTGTGCCCACTTCTCGCTAGAATTGAAAGGGTACACTTCAACCTTTTTAATAAAAAGTTTTTGAGACAACAGTCTTTGGAACTGAGTTTGTGGTCTTCTTTATAACACTAGCCAACTTCAATTATCAGAGCACGATTTAGCAATGACTCAAGTGCTTCAGAGGAGCCCTGCTCTGGCTGGGAAAAAAGTGGTTTTCAAAAAGTCAAAGGAAAGAGCAAAAGGCTGCTTCCCCTTTTCTACAAGCTCCAAACAAAATACTTTTTGTTCACCGCACTTTCAAGTACTACACTCTGAGTCAGGAAAGCCTGAATTTGAATTCTGGCACAGATAGTTATTAGCTGTGAAACTGTAGGTAGGTCATTTAATCTCTCTCAGGCTCAGTTTCTTCATTTCCAAAATGGGGATATTAGCATTTACTTCAGTGGATCATTATGAGAATCAAATTAGATAAAGTGTATAAAGTGCTTTACAAATCATAAAAAGTTGAATCCACATTACATGCTATTATAATTTCATTCTTATGGTAATCATCTCATTCTTTTTACCTTTTTCAATAAGATTCAAATAAAAAAAATCTCAGAGACAAGTCACTTTCTTGTTTATTCTTTGATATTTAATATTCTGTAGACTATTTCACATGTAGACAAAATGACTCTTTTTATAATTAAATATAACTTTTGGAAAGCAAGTTCATATTCTTCAGGCTCACTCAAAGCACTTTTGGGGTAGATCCAGTAGCAGACAGGACTACAGGGATGATACGGCCCTCATCCTGTTCCCACATAGTTTTGGTTTCTTCTTTTAAGTTTTTATATTTTGAAAGCTTTTTATTCCTTACAGATTGGAGATTATGAGTATTTAGATGTGTTGAGGTTTAGGGGTGCTGGACCCCAATACATGGATCCTTCCTGAAAGAATTCGACCCAAGCCTTCTTTCAGCCAAAGACAAAGTTTATTAGAACATCATCATATTGGGTGGACTCTTAAGGAGTCTGAACATTAGTGAGCTAAGGGCTAGATTCTAAGAATCTGACCTGCGGCTAGATTTTAAGAATCTAAACATCTTAATGGAGACAAGGTGGACCTTATATACAGAAAGACTGTGGGAGGGATCTAGGAATGGCCAAGTAGTTTGGGGTGACTGGAGGAGGGGTCTAAGGAAGATCTGAATGGGAGTGGCCAGTAAGCTCCTCCTGGGACCTGGACCATGTGGCCAAGGGAGAATGGAGCCTAGTTAGGATTAAGTGTGGGAGATGGCCTGGGGGCCATAGGGAGGTAAGACAATGGAGGGGAGATTGGGTGTAGCCGCAATGAAATGCCAGTTGATGGGATTATAGCCTCAGCAGAATGCCAGACATTTGGCCATGTGGGAAAATCCAGGGTTTTTCCTTTCTGGGGTCCAGATCCCAACCCCATCAGATGGTTGTTATTTTTGTTGATATTTCTGCTTTCCTTACAATGGGCTTAGTTTAGTAGCAGGATTATTATAGTACAAATTACTGAATGCTAAATGCATAATGACATTTAAGCAAAGTGCTATGTGAGATCAGAGGGGTTAAGTACATACTGAAGATTTGTGTCACAAGCCACTTATCTGTACACAATGAAATTAATTGTTGATAAAAGCAACTAATAATTATAATTGTCATGTTTATAAATAGCACCTCATGAATGCAGGGCATGAATTTCCATCTCTCCTTTATTTGCAGCTATGTAGGTTAGCCCCGAAATAAGCAACAATGGAATTAGGGAGTATATCTATTTTGACCTACATGTTTGAGTGGCTCTAGACATAAATTTCCCTTAGAATATGATCCCAGGACCTACCTTGGTTGTATTATCTTGTTCAGTTCAGTTTTAAGGAAATGCTTATAAGTTTATGAAACTCTAATGAAGAGGAAATGACAAATTTATATTTAATTCACTTTACTTGAACTGGGCCATGAACTTCCTCTAATTCTCACTTGTCCCTGAGTTAGTTGATCTTCAAAAACAAAACAAAACAAACAAACAAACAAAAAAAAAAACAAAAACAACCCTACAAGATAGAGAATAGGTTTTAATATAGGAGCTTTTCAAGGTAGTGAAGATGATTCCAAGGAAATCTAGACAAGAATAGATTTTAGATTTAGCAGCCTTTTATACTATTCTGTTTAATTTATTGCACTGTTCCCAGTAATGTGGTATAGTTTTTAGTTGATGTTTCTCTGGTTGGTACATAGTAAGAGGGTCCTCAAGATCAATTGCCTTTCTGTACATGTAGAAGATGGTTAAAGCCTCAGGATATATACTGTGGTATTTTGTACTTAACTTCAATATCTTTGTAGAAAAGCCCTTGGAAGAAGAGGTTTTTCATCTTTTTAACTACTGACCTGCAAATAAGTAACTGTTTGATTTTCCCCAGTCTATATCTTACTTAATTCTCTTTTTCCTTCTTTCTGCTTAATTTTATTTCCCATTTCAGCCCACTAAGTAATTAGTACTTTTTAAAGAAGAATTTAGAGGCTGAAAAGAGCTACTTAAGAGCATTGTTGAGTTGTTTTCCTATAATAGTCCTTGCTGTGTCAAGTTCTATCACAGCCCTTAAAATATGAGGCTGATTTCTGTGTTTGTGTCTGGATGAAAATTGCATCTGGTTAAAAAAGTAAAATGATCACTGGAAGATTGCAGAATCAAAGAATGTGAAAATTGCTACATGTCCTCTAAAATTGGTCACAAAATAATTCAATTAAATTCAACATACATCCATTGAACACCTACTTTGTGGGAGTCACTGTACTGTTTACTGAGGGAATAGGGTGAGATAAATAAAACATAGTCCCTGCCTTCCAGAAGCGTATCATCTAGTAGGGTAAGATATTCACAAATTTAATATAATATTGAATATTGGATTGCATGAGTAGTCCTGTCAAAATGCTGCAAAAATTCACAGGATGGAATCCTGGTAGGATCATGGAGAAGGTGAATTGGGTCTTGGAAGATGGACAAGATTTAGATTGACAGATATGTGAGAATATCCCAGAATAAGGAGAATTCAGCAAGTCTAGATAAAGGTGAAGAATTTGGTTTTCTCCCCATTTATTACACATAAAGATAGTTTTCAACATGCACTTTTACAAGATTTTGAGCTCCAAATTTTTTTCTCCCTCCTTCCTCGTCTCCTGCCTCCCCAAGATGGTAAGCCACCTGATACAGGTTATATGTGTACAATCATATTAAACATATTTCCATATTGGTCATGTTGTGAAAGAAGAATCATAACAAAAGGGAAAAAAAAAGGGAAATTAGTATGCTTCAATCTGCATTCGGACTCCATAGTTCTTTCTCTAGATATGGATAGCATTTTCATTCATGAGTCTTTTGAAATTGTCTTAGATCATTGTATTGCTGAGAAGAGCTAAGTCTGTCACAGCTGATCATCACACAATGTTGCTGTTACTGTGTACAATGTTCTCCTGGTTCTGCTCACTTCACAGAGCATCAGTTCATGTAAGTCTTTCCAGGTTTTTCTGAAATCTGCCTGCTCATCATTTCTTATAGAACAATAGTATTCCATTACATTCATATACCATTTAGCACAATGATTAACATGTAGTAAACAATTGAGAAATACTTTTTAATTAATTAACCAATTAAATGAATCCTTCATTTATTCATTTATACTACTAGGCAATGATAAGCAGTGGTTGGGGTAGCAACTGTAGGACTAGCATTGAAATAGAGTTTTTGACATTTTCCCCACATTTTTATGGGCCTGATTTGAGAGGAAGGCCACTATGATGAGGGAGGGGTAGGTGCCAAGAGAGTGACTTGAAAGAAAGTCACAAGCAAGGGGAGCAGTAGCCAGGCATCTGGTTTGTCTTTTGTGATGTCCTCCAGCCCCCCTTTTTTTTGGGTTATAATATTCTGGCCAAATGATAGATAGACCTACATCCTGATTTCTTCTAGGTTTATCTATCTCTTCTGTGCTGATGTTGTTTTTAATACTGTGACATTTTTGTTAAATTCGTTTCTTCATTTGAAACTTATTTTGTTATATGTTTTAAGATGTCCTCTAAACTTAATTTCTTTTGAGCTACTTTCCTATTTTCTTGGCAGTTCTTGTCAAATCAGGAGGCCCTTCCCCAGTTTCTTCCTTTTCTCATGGATAAAATAAGGGAGATGAAGCAGAAAAACCCTAAAGTCCATTCTGGCTCTATATTCTATGATATTATGAGCCTAAAAAAAGGAAATAGGTCTGTTTCTGTGTTTTATTCTACTCTAGGGGTGGGGAACCTGTGACCTTGAGGCTACATGTGGCCCTCTAGGTCCTCAAGTGTGGCCCTTTGACTGAATCCAGACTTTACAGAACAAAACGCTTTAATAAAAGGATTTGTTCTATAAAACTTGGACTCAGTCAAAAGGCCACATATAGCGACCTAGAAGACCACATGTGGTTTCAAGGCTTCAGGTTCCTCATCCCTGTTCTACTCCTTTCTTCTGTAAAATGAAGAAGGGTCAAATAGCTTGTAGGTTATTTAGCTCTTGTTAAGGAGCATTTCCTCAGTGACTCACCTTTCTTGTCCAAACTATACCCTCTAGGGTAACCCATCTCCAGAAAGGAAGGAGAATCTTATCTGGCAGGCATTATTTACAAAACTTATACTAACATGAGTACTTGAATTGAATTGAGTAGATAGCCAGCATGAGTCTGTTCTATAAGTGAATAGTCCTGGGGATACAATGAGAAACTCTCTTTAGAGGAACTTAATCTCTAGAGTCTCATAGACAGTGCTTATTGGTGAGAAGAGGTATCTCTTGTTGTCCAGATATATTTCACAACACAGCAAAATGAAAATGTCCTGATAGACTAAGACAAAGGATATTTTTAAACTGCAAGACTGTCACTACTGGTGACTGGATTCTCACCCTTTTGCTAATGGAGCACTCTGAATAGTTGCCAGGTTCTGTGTAGTTTACTTCTCTGGAACAATAAAGTCTTCCATGTTTTCAGCCACAGTACCTCAGAGTTATGGCTCTCATTTGGAGAGAGAGTTTGAATTTATCTCTGAGTGTCAAAACCTTGGCTTCTTTCCCCTTATCTTACAGACCATATCTTCACAAAACCACAGAATATCAGAGCTGGAAGAGAGCTCAGAGTTCATTTATTCCAACCTGTCCTTGGACAGGAGTTCCCTCAGTCATATGCCTGATGATGGTTTGTGAGCCTTACTGGTACAGATGGTCCATTTGTACTAAGCCCCAGGATCTTTTGTATTGAAGATTTATTATGTAGTTTTCTGTCCAAGGAGCATGAGTGTCCACACTTACTCATCTTTGCCAGAGACCAGTTTAGTGACTGTTATCCTTTCAAATTTTTTCAGCACAGTCTCCAACTACTTAATGTCTTTTTTTTTGTAGGGTGAGTTGGAAGGGTATTGATAAGTTTAGGTTCACAAGATTTTAGATTTAGAATCAGGAGAGTCCATAGTAGTCATGAAGTCCAATCTCTTCATTTTACAGTTCATGACAGTGAAGTTCCTTGCCCAAGGTTATCCAATTAGTAATGTTTACCTGAACCTAGGTCTTCTGACTTCAAATTGAGCAGGTAGGCAGCACCACCATCAGCTGTGTTACTGTCCTCAATCAAATGTCCACTTAGTGTTTTGATGTAACTCAGACCCCAACATGTATCAGAAGGATTTCCCTTAGGAACTTGGTTTATCCATCAACTGAGAAAGATTTTTAGAAGCTTCTTTGGATTTAATTCATGGGCCCCTTTCAATTTATCATGTCCTCTCTATGCTGCTGAGGGTGATTTAATCTGTCACCATCTGATGGGCTTTGGCTTGTCTGCTGACAAAGCACACTTTGGCTTTTCATGGCTGATATTCCCTCTTCAAGTTCTGCTGCTAATGAGCTGTTCTAATGAGATTAAGAACTGGATGGGCAAGTGTATCTTGGAAATAAAAAATGGATAAAATGATTATGTGTTGTGACAGAATGGAAGTATTTCTAAAGGCTGATTTTAAACCCGCTTACTTTATTATTTAGCTTATCTTTAGTCATGTGTTCATAATATGAATTTACTTCCTGACTTGTTCTCCTCCTCCTACTCTTTTTTTTTTTTAAACAGCTATACACTAATGCTTTCCTCAGTATTTTCAAAGTTGCTGAAAATTAAATCAAATTTTAATCCTTACAGAGGTGAGCTTGCAGATAAATCCAGGTGTTAGCAAAATGTCCATCTTCCTTAGGTGAGAACAGACAGTTTCATGCAATTGTAGGTGATAAGATAGGGAGTTAACAGTATACATATTGCTGTTCTTTCTTGTTAAAAGACTAGAAAGAAGGCTAAAGCTACAGCCATAATTAGACAGCTGAGTAGACAGAATGTTGGACCTGGAGTCAGGCAGACCTAAGTTGAAATGTAGCCTCAGACACTTGTTAGGCATGTGACTCTGGGCAAGTCTCTTAAACCCTGTGCCTCAGTTTCTTCATCTATATGAAATGGTGATAATAATAGCACCTCTTGCCCATGGATGTTGTAAGGGTAAAATGAGATGATTTTCTTTTTAAAAAGTACTTTGCTCCAGTCCTTGAAACACTATAAATGCCAACTATTTTTGTTATTGTTATTATTACCATTGCTGCCACTGCTGCTGTTGTTGTTACTATTATTTCATGACCTATGGTCCTTCTTATTCAAAAAACAATTTTAAAAAGTCTCCTGGTAATCAACCATTGTTCATTGACTTGTTTGTTTCTTTCTAGGTCTGTCCCCTTGCCTAAATAGAAGAAGACAAAGGCCTGAGATTTCTTTATTAGGGAAATCCCTCCACCAATCAGCTAGTGTCTGACTTAGTAGGTAAATCCTGGGAAGGTGACTTAGGCATGTAGAAGTTGTGTGATTTTCCCAGCATCTCACAGTTAGCACTTTTTATAAGAGGGGATTTGAATCAGATTCCTGGCTCCAACCCTGTACTTGTCCTTCTGGATTTCTGCCTCTAGATGAGACTAGTACAGCTGAGACATCAAACCCTATGAATTAAAATTCCACAAGTTTGGGATTTATGACAACTGGGACAGGGGCTAGACTAAACCAAAGTTTAACTTTGATAAATAAGTACAACAAGGTTTCAGGGGCAATAGTCTATCTATCTATCTATCTATCTATATCTATCTATCTATCTATCTGTCTATCTACATATATACATACACACATATGTACATATACACATACACACATACATGGATGTATGTGTGTATATATGTATTTGTGTGTATATTATACACACATATATTTGTATATATATTATACACACATATATTTGTATATATAAAACAAACCCCTAAAAACAACTTTTTCAAGTATCATTAGCCCCTCTATATATTTTAGAAGTAAACATAAACAAAGAAGAAATTACTCATTGCAAATCATACTTATTGATTCTGAAATAGGTTACCTGTCAACTAGGCAGCAGTTTGTTAGCTTAATTTGCCATTATTGTTTGCATATCAATTTCTAACCACAAATTTCTTAAAGAAAAATTTTGTAATTTTGACCTTCCTCTAATCCACAGAGGCCTTTGCTTCTAGTTTACCTGAATTAATGACATTTTCTCCATCTATGTTGAATTTTATAGAATAATTGCACTTACAAAATCTTTCTATAGAAACCTTTTTACAATGAACCACTTACTTTGTCCAGGGAAGGTATAGATGAGGCTGGTTTATTTCTCCTACCTATTGCCTAAGTATCTCAAGCAAACAAAATACAAGATTTTGGTGTAATGGATAGGGTACTTTACCTAGAGTCATGAGAATGTAGCTCCAAATTCAATTTAAGATATAAACTTATGGCTCTGGGCAAGTGATTTAACAACTCTGTGTCTCAATTTCTTTATGGTAAAATGAGGGGGTTGAATTTGATATTCTCCAAGGCTCCTAGCAGTTCTAAATCTATGATCCTTTGATAATAGTCTCAAGCACAAATCAAAAAGATTTGCTACCCTTATTGAGTTACCTTTGGTACACTTGATAAAATTATAGAATTTAAGGATAAAGTAACAGAAACAATGAGATGTTAAGGTTAAGTTATCTTACATATGATAGGAAAAAATCCTTTTTCAGACATTACATTTATTATATTGGTTTTTGAAAAATGTTTGAGGTCTTGAGTAGCTAATCCTGAAGGGTATAAAATAGACTATTCACAATTTGCAAATGAAAGGGCAAGAAGTATTTTAACTAATTTTTAAGAAAGAAGCTCCTCTATTAATTTGATGGAATTATAGGGCAATTAGCCATTGGCTGGATGAAGGATAATATATGTACTTGATAATCTTTTAATTATTTATTCTTTTTAAAAAGTGTACATTTTTTTTAAGCAAGAAAGCTATTTATCCAAGTGGATAGCAAAACAGAAATCAGAGAAAGTATACATTGGAGAATATATTCCAGACAATACAGAGTGAAGGAGCTTTGTCATTGGGAGTGAGATAACTCAGCTCAGCCAGGACTGAAATAGTCCTAGATCTCACTCAAGAGGAAATTCCCCAAAGTTTCCAGTATACCAAACTGGGGATATGGACATGATGGAGGTTGCCAGCTCCTCTCATGTTGGCTTCTTCCTAGAATTTCATTCTCTCTTTAGCAACCTGAAGTGGGTTTTAGTATAAAACCTCTAACTATGTAGTATAAACACAACCATAAATTGTTGTTGGAGTTGTGAACTGATCCAACTATTCTGGAGAGCAATTTGGAACTATGGTTAAAGGGCTATAAAATTGTGCATACCCATTGATCCAGCAATACTCCTACTAGTTCTTTATCCCAAAGAGATCATAAAAAAGGGAAAAGGACCCAAACATAAAAAAAATATTTATGGCAGCTCTTTTTGTGGTAGCAAAGAATCCCATCAATTGGGGAATGGCTGAACAAGTTGTGGTATATGAATGTAATGGAAAACTATTATGCTATAAGAAATGATGATTGGGCAGATTTTGGAAAAACCTGGAAAGACTTGCATGAACTGATGTTGAGTGAAGTGAGCAGAACCAGGAGAACATTGTACACAGTAACAACAACATTGTACAGTGGTCAACTATGATTGACTTAGCTCTTCTCAGTAATTCAATGATCCAAGACAATTCTAAAAGACTCATGCTGGACAATGCCATCCACATCCAAAAAAAGAACTATGGAGTCTGAATGGAGATCAAAACATACTATTATTCACTCTTTTTTTCATGATTTTCCCCTTTTGTTCTGTTTTTTTTTCCCATAATATGATTAATGCAGAAATATGTTTAACATGATTGCACATGTATAACATATATCAGATTGCTTGCTGTATTGGGGAGGGGGGAAGGAAGGGAAGAGGGAGAAATGTTTGGAACTCAAAATCTTACAAAAACAAATGTTGAAAACTAACAAAAAAACAGAAGTATCAGTGTTTTGAAACCATAAGGGTACAGAAAGAGCAAAGATTGAAGGATAAAGGAAGGGACTCACCTGAGCTCTCCAAAATTCCCCTCCAAACATCAAAACAATGTCAAAACAAAATTTGAAGATGCAGAACCAACAAAATGACAGAGTGAAACAATTTTCCAACCTAAGATAACTTAGAAGGTCAGCAAGAAGTGTTTGTCTCACTAAGGTGAAAATGGAGCATAGTCTAGAGCAGGCCATACTAGTGCAGACCATAATCCACAAGCCAGCAGCAGGCCTTGTGGGTACTGAATCATTAGTGGCCTTCTAACACTCTCAGCCCAGATACGCTAAGGGGTCATACAACTGGTTAGTAGAAAACTACAGGGGATCCCCTGGTAAGGGGAACAGGACTCTGTTGCTTTGTTTGTAGGTGGTTCCAGGTCACAGTACCAGTGCTAGGAGGAGCATGAGCAGGAACAGGGAACCTGAATAGAGTTCTAGGGTGGAAAAGATTGCTTGTAGTCCCTCACAGACTAGAGTACAGGCCAGGAGAACATTGACCACACCTTCCTTAGATTACACCACCTTGGAAGAACTGAAAACTTGCAGACCTCCGGAACTAGCTCTGAAAAAAGCAGCACAAGACACTTGAAGCTCAAGGACAGTGTTCCTTGACCCCAGTGGCAAAACATAAGTTTAACACAAAATGAAGTCAAGAAATATACTGGAAAAGTGAGAAAACAGCAACAAGAAACAACTAACCATAGAAAATTATTATGATGGCAGAGGAAATCAAAACACAAACTCAGAAGACAACAAAGTCAAAACAGCTATGTGCAAAGCCTCAAAGGAAAATGTGAATTGGTCTCAATCCCCCTGTACCCCCCAAAAATTTCTGGAAAGTTCAAAAAAGATTTGAAAACTCAAATAAGAGATGTAGAAGAAAAATGAATGAGAGTGATGCAAGAAAATAATGAAAAAACAGTCAACAGTTTGGTAAAGGAGCCATAAAACACTCTGAAGAAAATAATTCTTTAAGAAGCAGAATAGGCCAAATGGTAAAAGAGACACAAAAATTGACTAAAGAGAAGAATCCTTCCAAAAAAAAAAGAATTGGCCTAATGGAAAAATATGTACAAAAATTTGCTGAAGAAAAGGACTTCTTAAAAAGTAGCATTGGTCAAATGGAAAAGGAGGCATGAAAGCTCACTGAAGAAAATAATTCCTTAAAGATTAGAATTGGGCAAGTGGAAGCTAATGAGTGAATGAGACATCAAGAAACAATAAAACAAAATAAAAATTTAAAAATGTGAAATATCTCATTGGGAAAAAAAACTGACTTGGAAAATAGATCAAGGAGAAATAATTTTAAAAGTCTTAGGCTACCTGAAAACCATGATTAATTAAAAGAAATACCAAAAAAAATGAGCTCTGGCATTTGGAAGTTGAGCTGCACAGAGGCTAATGTCCAGCAGAGATACTAATCCTGGGAAGAACCAGTGTGATGATGCAATGAGAAGAGAAAGTTAAATAGGGCTCTGTAGCATGGGAGGCATGAGTGGCTTTGGCCACATGTGTTTCTCTCTATATATGTATAATCTTTCTTCTGATGCTAAGGATATTTGTGGGTGATCGCAATGTGGTTTTATTGGAGAGGGAATGTTTGTTACTACCGTTTATAACATGCCATTTCAGGAATGTCTTTGCTTTGAGCTAATTGTACCAGGATAACTATTTCCAAGTGAATACTTGTGGGAGTTCATGACTATAGATTCAAATCTTCAGAGTGAAAATGGACCTAGTCTGTGAGTGTGAGTTGGAGGAGGGAGTTAGTGCCACAGGGGACATTTTAGTGAAACAAAATCTTAGCTGTAAGTTGAGGATAATAAAGAACAGATATCATACATCTCAACCTCAGTTTCCCTATTTACAAATCAAGTATGTCAATAGCACCTACCTCATAGGGTTATTGTGAAAATCAAATGCAACAATTAATACACATACACAAGGAAAGAAAGTGCTTTGTAAGCCTTCAAGTATTCTATGAATATGAGCACTTTATTATTCTTATGGCAAGGATTTGCTATAAATTCAAATCACCATAAAAATGTAAGCAATTATTATTTCACTTGTTCAATGAGAAGACATGGCTTCATCAATGTGAATAAACCTTTTACTCTAAGAGACAATCTTTATGACTTGTTATCCATGGAATTAAAAAAAAATCTTCACATGATAGCAAACCTTTGAGAGAGAGAGAGACAGAGACAGAGACAGACACAGAGACAGAGACAGACACAGAGACAGAGACAGGGACAGGGACAGAAACAGAAACAGAAACAGAGACAGACACAGAGAGAGACAGACACAGGGAGACATAGAGAAACAGAGACAGAGACAAAGATAGACACAGAGATAGAGATGGAGAAGAGACAGACAGGGATGGACGAAGACAGAAAAACAGAGATGGACAGAGATAGGCAGAGAGACAGAGACAGAAAGAAAGAGAGAGAGAGGAAAGAAGAAAATGGAAATTTAAGATATTTAGACTGAATAGCATTTCACATTCAATTAATAAAAATGAGAGTCAGGGTGATGTTGTGAGAGCTGGTCTTCAAGGAAAGAAGACCAGTGGTTCAAATTTTGGTTCTAAGACATTCTGATTAGGTGAGCCTAGACAAGTCACTCAACCTTTCAGTATTCTAGGTCACTGGTGTCAAACACAAATAGCAACAGAAAACCACATATTAATATTTCCTATGTTTTATTATAGATTATTTATTTTGTTAAATATTTCCTGATTATATTTTCATCTGGTTTGGGGGACAGTATTGGGAGCTGAATGCAGACTGAGGACTTTTGACACTTCTGCTCAAGGGAAATTTCTATTCTGACTGTTCTTAAACTTTTTGGTTTCATGAACCCCTTTGGCAGATTGGTGAAGCTATGGATTCCTTTTCAAAACAGTGTTTTTAAATGCATAACATACAAAGGAATACAGAAGAAACAAGTTATTTTGAAATAGCTATTTATTTATGTATTTTAATTCATGAACTCCAAGGTAAGAACCACTATTTTTAAAAATATCAGTTGCAGAGAAGGTGCTTCATTGGTGGAGGCAGATTTCTCACCTAGGAATTCTCCATATCAGTGAAATCACAAGTCCAGTCCTAATTTTTTTGAAAGCAGCATGCCCCTCTCCTTCATTATTGTTTCCCTATTTATTCCACCTGTACATTTCTTAATTTTCTCCAATAACAACTAATTCCTCTCTTTATAGTAAGATTTGAATGAAAAAATTTCATTTTGTAGCTAGTGACACTTGTATGGGAACAAATTTGGGAACAGTTGAAAGCAGGAGAAAAGACAATTGTGAGTAGGAATACAACTGGGAGGAGACAGCCCTTTTCTTCTGTATCCCATGGCAAATGGCCTAGAGTCACTACTAGAGACATTGTGAATCTCACTCCAGGTAAGTAATCCTATGTGAGACATTTGGACTAACAGGCAACACCTGGTTAACTGATAATTGAATTTTAGCTGGCCATGAATTCCTTCAGTAAAGGAAAATGCTTCAAGTGGAAAAGAATATCATTTACCTGCCTACTTTGCTAGCTTCTTCATTTTTGCTTCGTATATTTTGACTCTCTCCACTTCAGGAAAAAAAAATATGATTTTCATGTGAGGATAAAGAACAGAAGAGGAAGAAGAGAAGAAGAGAATTCTAATCTGTGTTAAAAGGGTTTAGAGGATGGGAAGAAGGACCATCGAAGTCTTATAGCTCAGATAGGAACCTCATCTCATAAAGGAGGAAGCTGAGCCCTCTGAGGAAGAAGCAGCTTTTTCTCTTTCTATGAATAATGATGTTAATCCATGGGTGCTGTCAAGTAAGAGAGCATATAGTAAAGGCCTGAGGAGGTATGGAGATGTTTGGAAAATCTCTACTGAGGGACTGTTAAATTATTTCTCACAAATGACATTCTACCTTTTCCCTCATGCCTAGAATGCTTTCCTTCCTCATCTCAGCCTCTTAGTTTTACTGGCTTCCTTCAAGACTTAGCTCAAATCTCATCTTTTAAAGGAGGGCTTTCACAGTTCTTCTGAATGCCATTCGTCTGAAGTTACCTTCCATTTACACTGAATAAATCTTGTATGGTCATAGTTATTTTCATGTTGTCTCCCCCACTGAGCTCCTTGATGACAGGGACTTGTTTGACTCTCTGAAATTAGTGTAAGAACTTATTTTAAAGGTTTGTTTACCGACAAAGTCCTTAGACACTGACAACTGTGATTCATATCATAATGTCTGGTTTGTGGTTTTTATGATCTTCTTTAATATATGTATAAGATATATTTGCATCTTAGCTTGTTGACTCTATTCTGTAATGTCAAGTGTTTTCCTTCCTCATTCAGGGGAATATAAATGAATTGTTGTTGCTTCCTATATGTATCTAATACATAGCTATATAAATAATTAAGGTCTTTCTCCCCATTAGGATCTTTTTGTATTGGAAGTTTATTTTTCCTTCTTTACCGAATTTGAATTGGCACCCATAGAATCCTAAGAGAAAAAAGTGTTAAACTTCTTCATAAGGTCTTTGGTTCCCACACTGAGAAAATATCTCAAGGTCATCCTCTTAGCACTAGCTATTTAATTTAAAAGGCAGAACTACCTGGGAATACTCATGTCCATATTAACCAGCTACTGTCTTGTATTTAAAAGATATACATTTTAAAATAGTTTATTTTTAAGCTAATTTTTGTTTATTTTTTTCAATGAAAATCTACCTTCTTTCCCTCTCAACTTCTCATTCCAAGTACTTGATTTAAAAAGAAAAATGAAACCCTTGGTATAGACGTGTATAACATAGCAAGACATATTCCCCCATTGACCATGTTATTTGTGTGTGTAACACACACATGTATATATGTATTCATGCACACATATGTATGTTTATATGTATGACATATAAAGTTTTGCAGTTATATTCATGTAGTTTCTGTGTGTGTTTGTATTTTATAATTTTTGTTATTTAAAATTGAATCTGTCTATCCCCTCCCACTGGATTTTTTTTTTGGTAATATACAAGGATAATGATGATTTTTATAGGTTTATTTTATATCTTGCAACTTTACTGACATTGTTATTTTAGCTAAATTTTTGGTTGACTCTTTACAATTCTCTAAGTAAAGCTATCATCTGCCAAAAAGAAATATTTTTCTTTCTTTGCCTGTGTTTATCCTCAAAAATTTTCTTGCCTTATTACTATAGCTAGTATTTCTAGCACTTTATTGAATCATAATTATGATAACTGAAAAGTTTGCTTTATGCTGATCTTATTGAAAAACCTTGAAATTATCCAGATTACAGATAATGCTAAGGCTTTGCTTTAATTAATATTTTTCATATTCAGGGAAGATATGTTTATTCCTATGCTTTCTACTGTTATTTAACAAGAATGATTGTTGTATCTTAATGCTTTTTCTATACTTCTTGATATAGTCTATGATTTTTGCCACTGATACCATTGACATGGTCAATTATATCCATAGTTTTCCTGTTATTGAACCAGTTCTGGTTCTGGTATAAAACCAACTTGATTATACTGATTCTACCTGCTATTAAAAAAATTGATATTTATGAGAGATATTCATATAGAGTCTATAGTTTTATTTTTCTGTTTTTAATGTCTCTGGTTTAGGTATCAAGACCATATTTGTATCATGGAAGAAATTTGTAGGCCTCTCCTTTTCTAATATTTAAAAAAAAACTTTTGTAGTATTCAGATTAATTGTACTTTAAATGTATGATAAAATTTACTTTTTAAATCTATCTGGTCCTGCTTTTTTCTCTTTGAAAACACATTTATAACTTTTTAAACTTCTTTTTCTGATACTGTATTATTTGAATTTTCAAATTATTGTCCTTAGAATTTTATATTTTTATAGATATTAATATTTTTATGTTGTTAGCTTTATTAGCACATAATGGTGCAAAATAGTTTTTAAGAATGTCTTTTATTTCTTCTCCATTGGTTGACAATTCACCTTCTACCTTTTAAAAACTGGTAATTTGGTTTACATCTTTCCTTTTTAAAAAAAATGAATTATATAATAGTTTGTCTATTTTATTCTTCCTTTTAAAAATCAGCTCCAAATTTTGTTTTTGGTTTGATTTTTTGCTTTAAATTTTATTCCTTTCCTTTGATTTTCAGGGTTTCTTTTTTAATTTTTGGTGTTTAATTGGGGGTTATTGATTAGTTGTTGTTTTTAGATTATATTTAGTTGAATACCCAATTTGCTGATCTGCTTTTTCCTTTTTATTAATGAAAAGTATTAAAGATATAATACTTTCCCCTAAGGATTACTTTAGTTGATTCTCCAAAATTTAGTAACGTCATGTCACTGTTGACATTATCTTTAATTAAATTGTCTATTTGATGGGGGATGGGACCTGAAACCCTAAAAGGAAAAGACTATGTCTTTGCCCTTGAACTTTCCCACACATTTCTACCTACATACTCAATAATCCTTTTAACTGTCATTTCTTTGAGGTTTGATCACTTAATTCCTTCCATTGTCTGCACCTGGCTCACCTCAGGCTACTTACCATTCTTAATGGCATCAATATCTTTTCACTGACCCTTTTCCCCTTTATCTTTATAAAAGTACCAATCATACCCCCATTAAATTGTGCAAATTCTTAGAATCTTTCCCTTTTCTATTAGCATCACAATACACTAGCTACTTTTACTGGAAGCCTTAAGTGATTAAATTCTCCTTGGCAGACCTGCCCTATATTCTTACATTTTGGGGTTCCCAGCACCCTGAAATCACAACATATTGTTTTTTATAGGATTATGTTATTTAGTCTCAGATTTTTTATTGTTTTATCAGTGGCCCTTATTGAGTACATTTTTTGTTGCATTGTTATCTATAAAAGATGTATTTAGTCTTTCTGCTTTTCTGCATTTCCTAGATCTTTGGGAAGGAGTTGTGGTGTGGAACTCTGCTATATTTCTACCTGCTACTATTTCATATTGGCTCTGGTTCCTATACCTATATAACTTAAATTGTTTATTATTTTAACCCTTGAACCCAACCAAAAGGTCTTCCCATATTTCTGCAATTATAGCTCCATAGATAAGTGTTCAATTATACCCCACCAGCTCCATAGCAACTGTTGTCCTTGATAAAATCTTCCACATCCTCATTGTTATCCAACTTTGAGTTAGTTGAGGAAAACTTAATCGCATATTTTTGTCCCCTTCAATCAATCACCATTCTCAAGGAACTCAAAATGAAGGAACCCCTAGGAAGCAGAGATAGCTGTTGACATCTTGTTTCCCTCCAATCATTATCATGAAACCTCCCAGAATGATTGAAAATATCAATACACAACAAAAGTGAAACATCCCTTCTTTAAAAGGGAAAGCTGTGAAGCCATCTTGGTGGAGGAGCTTCCACACCATCACATAACTTCAATCTGGAAACAGTTTTAGAGGATTGTAGCTTCCTTCTCTTACCACCAGTTTCTTGTAAGAATGCCTTCTAATGAATTTCTTTTGAACACATAGGATCTGTGCTTTCACCTTTTCATTCCCCTAGTGTAGATCCT
Organism: Vombatus ursinus; assembly: GCF_900497805.2. Classification (NCBI taxonomy): domain Eukaryota; kingdom Metazoa; phylum Chordata; class Mammalia; order Diprotodontia; family Vombatidae; genus Vombatus; species Vombatus ursinus. Next base: position 18,208,866 of record NW_020954641.1, read on the forward strand.
AGGTTACCATATAATTCCTCATTTAGAGAGGAATTTGTTGACAAATGTAGTCAATAAAGCAGGTAAGAGGATTTGATCAAGTATCCTTATTTGAAAATACTTCAAGCTCCTTCAAGTAGCTGCAGTGAGTAAATTCAATTTAGGGGGTAATAAAGCAGGTAATTGTTGATTTGACATTAATAGTAAAGAAATCTTATGTTTTCACAGGGTATGAATGTTGCTTTGGAATAATAAATACTTCATAATTGCTTGATGAGATTCTGTTCAAGGATAGAATGACACTAACAAGGGATAGTAAAAATCTAATTGCATGGAATCTTTCAAATGTAAACAAATGTGTTTTAAACTAATAAGAAAAGGTGAGGGCAAAAAAAAAAAACAAGTATCTATGTATGTACTTTTACCAACTCAGATACCAGAGAAAAAGTAGAATAAGCATGAGAGATAGAAATAAATTCATAGGAGACTAAAATCATGAAAGGAATAAAAAAAACCTCATGGCCATAGATGTCTATACATAAGTGCATCAAGTATAGATAAAAATCAAGCTAAACTAAAGACCTTAATGCAAGGAAAGGATTTTGACCTCATGGGTGTTACAGGTCTCATGACAATAAAACAATTTATCTTATTCAACAGGAACAGAACAGGTAAAGGGAATAGAACAACAATGTGTATATTAAGAAGCTATACAAACTTATTGAGAAAATTCATAGAAAAAGCCCAAAGGAAAATGTATTTAAAAATCAATGGAGGCATACAGAAACTTGAGATCATATTTTAATAAGGAATATACCATAGAACACTTACACAGAAAAAGGAAATCAATGAGAAGGTATGGAAGAAGATCACAAGCATAGAACAGAGGCAAATCAAACTAAGGATGGGGTACCAGTTATGTGGACATCTACTAGAGCATTCTCTACCCAATGAATAACAGTTATTAATGTTTTAGCTTGCCTTAATGGTAATTTCATCCTCTCAAAGATGGTGGAAGGAATAAAGGCAACTCTAGTTTTGGATCTGATTCTTATCAACATGGAAGACATCACTAAAGAAGTAGAAATGATGGGAACCTTTGTGAGAGAGATGAAGATACACTGTGAATTCTTTGAATAACATCAAGAAAACAATAAACAACTCTATAAATTTAATAACCACCACCACTAAAAGATAACCAAATGAATATACCATCGAAGGAATAAGGATGGAGGAGTTCCATGCAGAGTCCAGATTAAAGAGAGTTTCTCAATGAATGCTGAAATCTTCTAAATACTCCCATTTTTGATTGACATTGTAGTGGTTCTGTTGCAATTTAGGGGTTCTGGATGCTATTGTGACACCAATAGAAGTGGGAAAGATTGTGGTTTGGGGCACTGAGAACCCTGAAATGCAAGGGTACAGGAGTGTCTGCTTTGAAAGAATTCAACCATTCAAGCCTTCCAGTCACAGTAGCCAGTTTATTGTGACACCAATAAAAGCAGGAGAGATTCTAAGAATCTCTGCAATTTAATGGGGGTAAGATTGGTATTTTTATACAGAAAAAGACCGTGGGAAGATCTGGATGGGATAAGGAGTGTCAAGTACCTGGGGTGGGCCAAGTGCAGACAATGAAAGGATTTAAGTGGTAGGGCCACAACAAAAGAACAGTTAAAAGGATTATACTGGAATGGGCAGGATGCCTCAGGGAAATGCCAGGAACTGGGTTGCTAAAATGTGTGAGAAAGTTCAAGGACCAAGGGTCTTTTTCCTTAAGGAGTTTGGTCAGTAACCCCATTTGTTCCATTAAGTCCCATGCCATTACAGAGACCCCTGGGAAAGATATGTGACTACTTAACAGTGTTTGGATTGGACAATTAACATAGGAAAGACCAAAGGAATGAAGAATTTTTATTGTTGAGATCATAACTTGAATTTGTATAGAACTTGTACATCAATATGCATATCTGAGACAGATAATACTGATGGCAATAACCTATGTTGGGCCTACAGCTGAGCAGAAGGAGGAGCACGTACTAGTTGTATTATGTGAAGACAATTGCAAAGTTTCTAGCTTCTTTTATGATACCAAGTTTCCCCTTAATAAAATTATTTGTTCTGTAAAACTTAGACTCATTCAAAAGGCCATGCCCAAGGACCTAGAAGGTCACATGTGGCTTCAAGACTGCAGGTTTCTCACCCTAGTCTAAACAAAAAGACAATATGTAAACAACTTTGTGCAAACAAACCATATACATGATAAATAGTAAATAACAAGGAAGGCACTAGAATAAAACATTAGGAAAGGCTTCCTATACATGATGGAATTGCAGTCAGGACTTGAAGCAAGTCAGGGAAGCCTGAAGGCAGAAATGAGGAAGGAAAGCATTGTTAAAGATCTACAAGGTGGCATGCAATATTCAAGGTGTTGGTGATACTAATACAAAAGTTAAATAGTCTCTATCCTTAAGGAGCTTAAATTCTACTATTGGGATACCATATATGCTATTGAATAGTGTCCAAGGAAGGAAGCTTTAGTCTAAGCAATAATAGGGATTGTGACTAGAGCCAGAGGGCAATAGATAGTCACACCTTTTCTAGTAACATTCATGAAATCCATTTGATTATTTTTCCCTAATCAAGAGTTAGAAAACAGGGATATACATGGAAGGGCAGGGTAGTTGGCAAGATTCCCATGTTGGCTAACCAAGATGCCCTGGTGTCTTGGTGGATGATTGCAAACGATTAAGCATTGGCTAGGGGGAGTTACATGTGTATTTTTCAGGAATCTTTCTTTTTGTGTGTTACCTGAAATTATAAGAAACTGATTTCTCAGGAGAGTAAGAATCAACTTTGCTAAGAACTAAGATCTTCCTTGATTGTTGGATGAGGAGATTAGGTTTCCTAGGTTACCAACATTAAGGAAGAAGAAAAAAAAGAGAAATGATGAAAATGTTTTGTTTCTTTGATTTTTAAAGCAAGAATACAATGTAAAATGTACTTCTTACTTCCATGCACTGTTGATATTTTCTCCTGACTCTTAGCTAGTGGTTTTTTAAGCATGAAAATTCAAACAAATATCTTTTAAAATATTTCATTTATGTGGTAGTTAACATATTACTAAATGGATATATTTTAATTAAACAAATTTTTATCTTTTTTTTTTACATTTTTGTATCTAGTAGTTTGTTTCATGGATTTGAAACAAATCATTAGATTTAAAAAGTTAAAGAAAAAAGGGTTTTGAAAAATCCTTGTTTGTATGTTAGTGTTTGAGTACTTTGTGGTTACATTGTCAATCCCAAAGGACAACTCCCAAGTTATCAAATTAAGAATTTGCTACAGATAATTGCCAAATTTGCAAGTTTATAGGATGCATATCAGAATCAAAAGTGAAGAAAACTAATTAGAATTTGACTCAGAAAATCACAGTGACAACTTAACATTTCAAATTATTTTAAAGTTCAAAGTTGCAATTTATTTTGAGTTGGCATCTTTTCATATTTCTCTTTCCTTAATGTTGGTAGCCTAGGAAACCTAACCTCCTCACCTAATAACCATGGAAGCTCTTAATTCTCAGAAAAATTAATTTTTATTCTCTTCCCATTCAGTTTCTTCCCAAAATTAAGGTAATATAAAAAGACAAATCCCTCCCTCCCACTTACACATCTTTCTTAATAACTGTCTAGTGTGATCTAATGAAAATAGCACTGAATTTGCTGTCAAAGAAGCTTAGTTGTTATTCTTAGGTTTGCTACTCACTACATGTGTGACTTTGGGCAAGTAATTTCTCTTCTCTGGTTCTCATTTCATCTGTAAAATGAAGAAGCTTGAGTGGGTTACATTTTGTTCTTTCAGTTTCTAAATTCGTGATCCTAAACTGTCAGCTTGCAGTTTTCCAGTTTGATTTCATTTATACCATAAGGAATTATTTTGTTACCTTGGGAAACGTCCACTATAAGTTACTATGAACAGTAAGATTAGGGAACTTGATTTTGTTCCAGAGCCTGCCACTGACTTTGAGCGTAGCTTTCTTCTGGATTTCCGTTTTCTCAATCCCAAATGAGCATAACACCTAGGATCCCATTCAACTCTCAAGATTCTATGATTTCACTCTACTTTGAGCTTTATATGACATAACAAATATGAAATCACTTTGGATAGCATAAAAAAACTCACAGAAATATAAGACACTATTGTTGAAATGAATTGGCTATATATGATCAGAGGCCAAGGCTATTTTAGTAGAGAATAGTCAAGGTTTGTAAAGTCTTTACTTCGGCAAATATTTGTTTATGTGCTAGGCATTGATGGAACATACAAAAATATATGACACACAAGCAACTTGACTTCTAGCAGGGGTAATGTACTGAAATAAATTCATGGGGATTCATTTAACCTTGACTGGATGGCACTTAGCAGAATTAGTTTTGATGTGGTCTAGAGGTTAGGGGTCCCAAAATCATGACATGCAGGTACTGCCTGAAAGAATTTGGCCCAAGCCTTCTTTCAGCTAAAGACAAGGTTTATTAGAACATCCATCATATTGGGCAGATTCTTAAGGAGTCAGAACATGGGTAAGCAGTGGCTAGATTATAAGAATCTAAGCAGTGGCAAGATTTTAAGAATCTGAGCAATGGCTAGATTTTAGGAATCTAAGCATCTTAATGGAGACAAGATGGACCTTATATACAGAAAGACTGTGGGAGGGATCTAGGAGTGGCCAAGTAGTTTATGAGGTAATAGAATTCCAGAGACCTGGACCATATAGCCAAGGGAGAATGGAGAAGTGGCCTTCGGCCATAGGGAGGTCCACAATGAAAGGACAGTTGATGGGATTATAGCCTCAGGGGAAAGTCAGAGATTTGGCCATGAGGGAAAGCTCAGGGTTTTTCCCTTCTGGGCCCAGATACCAACCCCATCAGTTTTATCTCTAATATTCTATTTACTTGGGTAATTTTTAATGAGAAACAATGATTTTGAGCTTGTGCATTTTTCCTCCAGGCTTAATAAAGCTTCAAAGATGGGATCAATTCAATATAAGACCAATTCAATTCAGTTCAAGAATTCTTCATAAACTTCTACTGTGTGTAGAGTATAATGCTGGGAGGGTTGTGATGGGGAGTTAACAGTTAATACTATTCACTAAGATCTAGTACATCTTTCTTGGGCCAGAACAAAGGTAAGGCAGAGAAAAGCAAAAAGCAAGAAATGAATTAAGAACCCTGCAACAGGGTCTGAGGTCACAGTTCTAACTTTATTCATGCTTAACCCTCTGACCTTCCTGTCTGGAGACATTTCTGCTATAAGAGAGTGCTTCTGTCTAGTTGTCCTTGACCTCTGTTTTCTGTTTGCCCTCTTACTTTAAGTTACTTTTATCTTTATATATTTATCAATTATTAACCTCACACAGAGTTTAGTCTAAGAAAGACAACCAGGTTGTATCCATTGTTTATTTCTCTCAAAGCCGGCAGCATGCATACATGAGAGCTGCAGTTTAGAACTGAGCGCCCTAAGGGAGCCAATCTGGAACTGGCCTCATTTTGGGATTAGGGTACACAGTTTATATAGGGTGCACAGGGGTGATGTCCCCCCCATCATCATTTTATCTCTGGACAGAGGAAATACCTCTTTTATCAGACCACTCCCAACCATACCAGACCATTCCTAGCCTTGGGCTATCTAGACAGAAGAATCTGTCTCCCTTCAAGCCTGAGCAGAACACAATGGGGCTTCACTTGGGTGGAGGCTGACCAGGATAAGGAAAGTCAATGCAATCTCATTATCAGTTATGTCCTTCTGAAGAAGAAATTAACTCAAAGTCAGGACTTTGGAAGAAGGAGACTGGAGAAAGCTTTGAGTCTCCAAGATATTGGTTATTAATTTCACACTATAAAAACTAATGTTAATTATATGTTAATATAATATGTTAAACTAACTATATTGGAAATATTTTGCTGACAGATTCAGATTTCTTCCTCCATTGTCTATGATATTCAGATAAATGCTGAAGTTGTTGATGTGAGGCCTGACATCTATCATGCTGAAGACAGATTATTGTCCTCCCAGTATGTTGTCATTTATATTGATTTCATTTTTTGTTGCATATTTTGTTGAAGAAGATGACAGAATCACAGTCTTACTTGAAATTAAAAAAAAAACATTTAGTCCCACAATTCTGCCTTTAGTACTACTGTTGAGGTGCAGGAAACCATATATTGAGGTTTAGGGGTTCTGGGACTCTGAAATATTGACATGTGGGTCCTGCCCAAACGAATTCAACCTAAGCCTTCTTTCAGCCAAAGGCAAGGTTTATTAAAAATCTGCCATATTGGCCAAACTCTTAAGGAATCTGAACATTTGTGAGCTATTGGCTAGATTTTAAGAAGTTGAACACTTGGCTAGACTCTTAAAGAATCTGAGCCCCTTAATGGAGGCCAGATGGACCTTATATACTGAAAGACTGTGGGAGGGATCTAGGAGTTGGCAGGTAGTTTGGCATGACTGGAGAAGGGGTCTAGGGAGGATCTTGATGGGAGTGACAGGGAGGTCAAGAATGGAATCTAGATAGGATCAAGGGTGGGAAGAAGCTGGGGGCCATCAGGAGGTAACAATGAAGTCTGGGCTAGGTTAAGGATAACAGAGAATTGGGATATTGGGCATAGCCACATTGGAAGTAGCCACAATGAAAAGCCAGTTTAGTCAATTATAGCTTCAGGTAAAAGCTAGAGTCTCCCTTGATCAAGTGGGAGTTCAAGGAGAGTCCAAGGTGGGATTTTTCTAGGGCTGTAGACAAATGGGACCAAAATTCTTTTTGGGGTAAGGGGCAAAAGTCTCAGCTTAGGCGTGTACTCCATCACTACTAATATATTTCTTTCCCATCAAATTTGAGGTTTTTTTTAATCTAGAAGGAAGTTAGTCTTCTGAGTAATTATTGAGGGTTATATGTACACAAAATTTTACTTGAAATGAATTTTATTTGATATGGTGTCATTCTTCAATGCTTTCTAGATAATTTTTTTTTTAATGTTAGGGGTGATGATCTACTATTTCGTTAGTATGAGGATACCCAAGTGTGGAAATATCCTTCATCAATACAGTTTGGCAACTGATATGTAAGTTATAGACTTAGAGAGTTGTCTAAGGGAACTAGGAGATTAAATTCTGTGCCTAGAGTCACACAGCTAACATGTATCAAAGGCAGAATATGAAGCCAGGTCAACCCCCACACTATATATAATCTCTGCCTATCTCTGTATTACATATGTTATCCCATTTCATATTCTTGATAACTCTATGAGGTATGTGTTATTGTTATCTCCATTTTACAGATATTGATTCTCTATCTCATTCTCTAAAGTGATTCTTCCAAACTTTTTTGTCTCTCCTCAAACTTCCTATGGCTTCCTCTATCCCCATTCTCTCACCTGAGAATCTTGCCTCATATTTTACCAAAACAAAAAAAAAATCCATTCTCTGTGAGATCTCTTTTGTCCCCTTTCCCTTATCTCTGATCACTCAGATGCCTTCTGCCACTTCTTCACTCCTCCCTTGCATGATGAAGTGGCCTTACTCATTACCGAAGCTAAGACTGTTTACTTGTTAAAGTGATCCCATTCTATCCCATATCTTTCAACAGAATTCCCCCTCTGTTCTCCCTAGTCTTTCATTTATTTTCAATCTTTCCCTGTTTACTGGCTCATTCCCTAATGCTTACAAATATGCCTATGTGTCCCACCTTCTAATAACTATCATCCTATATCTCTTCTACCCTTGAAAAGGCCATCTACAATAGGTATATTCATTTTCTCTCTTCTCACTCTCTTCTTAACCTCTTAAATACAGCATCTCAACCTTATTCCATTGAAACTTCTCTCTCCAACATTATCAGCGGGTTCTTAGTTGTCAAATCCAAAGGTCTTTTCTCAATTCTCATTCTCTTTGATCTCTTTGCAACCTCTGTCACTATTGATCAAACTCTCCTCCTTGATACTCTCTTCTTTCTAGGTTTTTGAGATCCCTCCTGGTTCTTGTCCCATCTGTCTCACCACTCTGTTTCAGTGTCCTTTACTGGATTCTCATCCAGATCATACTCTTTAACCATAGGTGTCCTTCAGGGTTCTGTCCTGGTCCCTTTTCTCTTCTCTGTCCACACTACTTCACTTGGTAATCTCATCAGTTCCATGGAAGCTATCATCTCTATGCTGATGGTTCTTCAATCTTTCTGTTCTGTCCCAAACTGTCTATGGATCTCCAATCTTACTTCTTCAACTGCCTTTCATTCCTCTCAAACTCAACATGTCCAAAATGGAACTTCACTATCTTTACCCCTAACCTCTCCCCCCCCCACCAATTTCCCTTTTAATGTAGAGTGCAACATCATCCTTCCAGGCCTTCAGGCTCTTAACCTAGAAGTTATCCCTGACTCCTCACTATCACTTTCTACCATCCAATTGGTTGCTAAGGCCTATTGATTTCATCTTTGTAAGATTTCTCTAATATGGCCTCTTCTCTCTTCTGACACTGCCATTACTCAGTTGTAGGCCTTCATCTCCTCACACCTGGACTGTTACATTAGTCTGCTGGTGGTTCTGCCTGCCTCAAGTCTCTCTTCACTCCAATCCATTCTCTGTTCAGTCACTAAAGTGATTTTCCTAAAGCACAGGTCTGATCATGTCATCCCCCTACTCAATAAACTCCAGTGGTTCTCTATTGCCTCCAGGATCAAATATGAACAGCAATCTCTGAATTCCTTAGGAAAAGTGGTTCTAGATAATAGAATAGCTCTAGACTACCTGCTTGCCTCCAGTGGGGGTGCATGTGCTGTGGCAAACACATCCTGTTGCATGTACATCAACAACTCTGGGCAGATAGAGCTCTGCACTGAACATATTCTGGAAAAGGCTAGTTGGATGCAAGATATCCATAATAAGTGCCCCCAAATCATCTTCTTCATGGGAATCCTGGCTTCTTTCTATACTGGCCCCTATTCTTATTTCCCTACTGATTATATTTCTCTTGTGCTTGTTTGGTCCTCATTTACTAAATATTCTTGCCAGGTTCCTTTCTTTTAGGGTCGGAGACTTCAACTTCCAGATGACTATTCAGGCTGTATACCAACATCTGACTGAGTCCAAGGTCTCTAGCCCACTGAACCTGGAATCAGTCAGGTTCTGAAGTCTGACCCCTTGAAGAGGACCCAGCAAGTTCCCATTTGTTTGAAGAGGGAATGATGAGGTATGGGCCCAAGCTGAGACCTTTGCCCCTTGCCCCAAAAAGAATTTGCATCCCATTTGTCTACATGTCCCAGAAAACCCTTAAACTTTCTTTGACCTCTCTCTGGTTTCAAACAGTTGCCTGAGGCTATTCTCCACTCAACTGGCCTTTATCTCTTACTCTTATTATGATGGACCTATCTCCTAGGCCCTATCTCCCTTTGACATCCTAATGAAACTTTGATCCTAGTCTTTGATATGTCCCACCTTTGATCTTATCCAGACCCCATTCAACCTCTTCCTTCCAGTTTTATGTTACCCTAATAAAAGCCTAGCCTTTCCTTGTCTATTTCCAGTTGACCCCATCCAGACACTCCCATTCTCCCTAAACTCCTCCCCCAGTCACCCAGATCCTCTTCCTAGCCCCTCCTCTGGTCGCCCAAAATTAATTCAGTGTATATAAGATCCACACTGGCCCCCATTTAAAAGATGAGATTTCCTCATGCTTGTCCACCCTTATGGGTGTCACTAAAGTTCAGAGTCTGACCTGTATAGTATATCTCTAATAAAACTTTGTATCTGGCTGAAAGAAGATTTAGGTCAAATTCTTTCAGACAGGACTCGCTGTGCCATGATTTTGGGGTCCCAGCACCCCAAGAATCTATACCTCATCAATAATGCATGCATTATATTAGAACTGCAATTTTATTAAGTCCACAAAGGTACAATTGGTATGACTAGACTATGTATCCCTTGTTTTCACTTTGCCATTTTGTCCTGGTTATATTGTTATGGTGTTCTGTTTTTTTTTTTTTTTTTTTTTTTTTTCCCTCCTGGAAAGAAAGAAAAGGACACCTTGTCTCTTTTTTTCCTCTCTATGCCTCAGGCTACATGGTTGTTTCTTAGAGAGCACACTTGTTAGTTTGGCTCCCAGTTTGAAAAGTAATTATTTTGGCATTAACTTCCATATCTCTTCATTTGCCATCTGTTGGTACCATTACTTAAATGACCTGAATCCTCCCAAGTTAGGGTGTATTTTTGCCTCATTATTTGCTTGAGCTCCCACAAAAGTACCATTCAGGAAATAAGGAATCCTTTCTGTCCTGTAAAGGAGGCCACATGAAACATTGGGAAGAGTGCTAATTCTGCATTATAAGGATTTGGGTTCAAATTCTCATTCTTTTCCTTCCTACCTGTGTGCCCTTTGGCAAGTAATTTTTCCTCACTGCACTCTGTTTTTCATCTGTCAAATGGAGGGTTTGGGTTCTAAGGTCTTTTCTACCTTTCAACCTAAAAATATATAAAGGGGCTTGAACATTGAAAATATAGAGAATTAATGTGTAGTTTTGTGGGATTTAGTTAAAAAAACTTACTTTGTATAAAAAAAAAACCTCTCTTACTCATTGTGATCAGGAAAAAAAAAAGTAATGTCCACAGCTTTAATGAGTTCACTTTAAGAGAGTTTTATGATTTTCAAGCTATCTAAGAAATGTCCTACTTCAATAATTTCTATTTTGGAAATGACAGTGATCATTGATTGCAGAGATCTCCTTGGATAGTCCATTTCTTATTCAAAACACTCCTGGACTTTGACAACTGTCTAACATTGGCTTCTAAACCACCCTTCCTTCAGGGCTCTCCATTTGCCTCTTGTTGCCTTAAGACTTTTTAGTTCACATCCCTACAAACATGTTTCTTTAAAATGATTATATATTGCAGTGTAGATTGTTCTCACTTATTTTCATGTGGCTCTTTCTTTCATCCATCTATGTTTATCTTTCACATGGATCCTTGCCAAATTTTTTTTAAATGTACACGTAACAGACCATCTACTGAATTTCTCTAATTTATCATGTTAGTAGATTTCTGAAAGTATTAAACAGGGCATTTACAATGACTACCACTCCCATTTCCTTCACTCCTTTCTTTTAGGCCTACCACAGAAGGCCTATTTTATGGATATTTTATGCACATTTTATGGAAGGACTACATTTGCTGAAGCATTTTTTTATTTAGGAAGTTGGGGTTAAGTGACTTGCCCATGGTCACACAGCTAGTAAGTATCAAGTGTTTGATTCTGAGGCCGGATTTGAACTCAGGTACTCCTGACTTCAGGGCTGGCGCTCTATCCACTGTGCCACCTAGATGCCCCAGCATTTTTTTTTTAAACTTAGATACTGTAGTGACCTCTAGGATTACAGAGTAAAGTATTGGGTTTATTAACCCAATTAATTGTTAGAGATGGGAAAAATTTCCCAAATGATGACTAGAAGGATAGCTGTTTAGGATCTCAATTTTCTGTGTACCTTTTACATAATTTAAGTAAAACATAAAAAATACATATGACTGTATACATTTACATGTACATGTTTGAGCTTAGGGTGTTTGACATAGGCTACAGGTCAATTATTTAGACTCTGAGGCTTTGTTTCCTTATGAATAAAACATTCATAACAGCACTTCTTATATCTACCTTATAAGAATATTGGGAGAAGAGAGCTTTGTAAAGTGTTTTTCCAATATCATTAATTATTATCATGGGCCATTGATCACTGGTGTTCCCTGCTTTTAAATGTTTATTTTTAATATTTTAATAATTCATTATGTTTTTAGAACCTTACCAGACTATCAAATTATCTTCTTTATTGATGACTGAATGAACATTCAACTAATCCACTATATCTAGCTTGTTCTCAAACCATGAATCTAGCCAACCACCCTGAGAGGCCTGTCACATACTCTGAAGCTGTCTGTTTAGCATTCTCCTCCCTCTTTCTAGTTTCTACTTCTTTTTTTGGGAATAGTAATCAATTCAATATCACCAATTAATCATTCAACAAACAATTATTAACTGTTTAGTATATACCAGGCATTCTGCTAGGTTCTGAGGATACAATGGAGGGAATGAAGTAATTCTTACTCTCAAGGACTTTACATTTTTATAGGAAAGATATTACATATATAAGGACCCAAGGAATAAAAATATAAACAAATAATGCCACTTCTTCTGGCAAATGAATGACATTCACTTACCCTATGGCCCCATTTATGATCTCTATGATTTTGTGACCAATATACCTTTCCTAGGACATCACTCCTCCTATACACTACTAATAGAGTCCTATCACTCCCTGTTAGAATATAAACTCCTTGAATGCAGGGAATATATCTCTTTTGTGTTTGAATTCCTGCTACCTAACATATACCTGTCAAAGAGGAGGCACTTCACAAGATCTCTTTTCATCCATCCATCCTTCCATCCATCTATCCATCCATCCATCCATTCATTCATAATCAGAGAACTTGAGTTTGAATTTATCTCTGCTACTCACTGCTGTATGACCTTGGATAACTTGCTTAATCTCTGTGAGTCTTGTCTATTTTTTTCTCATTTTTCTCATTTTTTCTCATTTTCTCATTCATTTTCTTAATCTTTAAAATTATGAGGTGGGGCTGTTAAGAGTTCCTAACCTGAAGTCCATAAACTTGTTTTCTTAATATTTTGATAACTATGTTTTAATATAATTGATTTCCTTTGTACTTTAGTTTGTTTCCTATAAAGCAAAATTGTGTTGCACTGTATTTCCTATGAATCTTAATTGTTTTCATTTAAAAATATTCTTCTGAGAAAGAGTACATAAATTTTATCAGACCACCAAAGGGACCAAAGGTTAAGAACCTCTGGGCTAGATGACATTTGAAATCTATGCTCTAATGTTTTGTGATCCTTTGATATGATTTTAACACCATTCACCAACAAATATATTAATGTAGTAAAATAATTAATGTAATATAATTAAAATATATTAATGTAATAAAATGTAATAAATGTAACAATCTTCTTTGTCTAAGTGGATTGTCTTCATGAGTTCCATAGAAGAAAAAACAATCATAAATTGGTGTTCATCTTTAAGGTAATCAGTTTCTTACAATTTGGTCAAGTTGGTCCTCAACACTCAGTTAGTCAAGAAGAATTTATTAAGTCTCTTCTGTGTGTCAGGCACTGGGCTAAATGCTGATGATACAAAGAAAAATAAATGATGGGCTCTGCTCTCAAGGAGCTCACACTCTAATGGGGGAGACAGTATTCAAACAACTATATGCAAATAAACTATATACAGGATAAGTTGGAAATGATCAACAGACAGAAGGCATTGGATTTAAGATGAATTGTAAAAGGCTTCCTGTAGAAGGAGAGAATTTTAACTGGGTCTTGAAGGAGGCCCAGGAAGCCAGGAGACAGAAATTATAGTTATGAGGGAGAACATTCCAGGATTGGAGGAAAGCCAGTAAAACATATATACATACATACATACATACATACATACATACACACACACACACATATATATATATATATATGCACACACACACACATTTACACACAGAGTCGGGCAATAAAGTGTCTCATTTGAGGAACAGCAAGAAAGCCAATGTCACTGGCTCAAAGAGTATATGGTGGGGGAAAGGGTATTTAAGGTGTAAGAAGACTAAAAAGTTGCCAGGGCAAGTTCTGAAGGGTTTAGATAGTAAATAGAGTACTTTATATTTTTCCCTGCATGTAATTGGGAAGCACTGAAGTTTACTGAATAGGGGAGTGATGTGGTCAGGTATACAGCATATAACTCAAAAACTTTCTATTATGTTTCTAGGGCCTGTTCAAGCTTGAGCCCATTGACATAACTTTAAAGGAACTGGAGTTATCACTATGCTATCATGAGATATTCAAAAAGAACTTTCATCAAGTCAGACTAAAGGTGTAAAAATATGCATTTAAAAGAAAGAGAAATGCATACTAGAAATTAATTTCATTAAAATGGATTTCAAATAAGTTTCCTTTAAATAGTCTATTTAAAATTGTTGTTTAAATTATTGTTTAGTAAGTTAACAGTTAAATGTTGTATTTAAATTTTGATTTCATTTACATAAGAGATGATTATACTTAATGTTAGGGGAGTGTATCTATGGTGTTGTAGTTGGAACAATATCCTAAACTGTCTTCTCATGCAGCTCAAGCTAGAACTAAAGGCATTGAGACTTTGAGATTTCATTGGTTCAGGAGACTATTGTTTACATCACTTCCTCATTTTCTGAATACAAAGAACCTTTGAGGGGACTTTGCTTAGGTAAATCAGGTCAGTGTCTTCAATGCCTATCCTTAAGAACACTTAGCAATTTGTATAGTGTTTTAAGGTTTTCAAAGTACCTTATATATGTTAACTCATTCATCTTCACAACAGCTCTGTGAGATAGGTATTATTATTATCCCCATTTTTTAGATGAGAAAACTGAAAAGGTATGACTAAGACAAGGTCCCACAACTAAATAGGATTCAGACTCAGGTCTTCCTGACTCCAAGTCCTCACTCTATCTGCTGTGCCATCTACCTATTGAATATCCTTTTGTTGTTACTAAGTAAATAATTTTTGGTTAATTGTTTAATTAGCTTTAAGTTTCTTATTTTATTCCAGTATCTAACCTAAACTACTAGGTGAGTGGCCTGAGGCAGGTCCAAATCAATAGAGATATATAGCAGGGAATGCTTTTGTTTGCAATTTACCAAGTCCATCTTCAACTTTGTAACTTTATTAGTTTAACTGTCCGAGGTAGTTAGAAGTCTAATTCCCTCACTTTATAAATGAAGAAAATAAGCCCTGAAAGGTAAAAGTGACTTGTCCAAGGTCACAAATCAATTAGCAAGCATTTATTAAATGCCTACTGTATTCCAGGAACTGTGTTTAGCCCTGGGAATACAAGACAAAATAGAAACCACTCTGGCTGTCAAGAATTTCACATTCTATCAGGGAAGGTAAGATCTAGATAGAACTGGCTCTAGAGCAAGAACTTCTAAGCTCAAATTTGGCCTCTGACAGTAACTGTGTGACCTTGGGCAAGTCGATTAATCACCCTAAGCATCAGTTTTTTCAACCCCAAATGAGGTTGTAGGATTAATGATGCGTTTCTAGTTTTAGACTAATGCTTCTTGTCTGTCTCTGTCTTTTTCTGTACCTCTGTGTTTCCGCATGTGTCTCTGTCTCTCTCTCTCTCCATGCATGTGCTCACACATTCACACTTCACATACAATCAATACAAGATAAATGGATAATTTTTGAATAAAGGTACTAGCATCTGGAGGATCAGGAAGTATTTCATGAAGAAGCTGACAAATGGAGGGGTAAAATAGGAATGCATTTCAAGTATGAGGATAGCTTATGCAAAGACATAGAGACAAGAAATGGAATGCCAAATGTGAGGGATGGCAAAAGACTATACAGGGCTATAAGTACCAGAGCCAATGTTGAAACTCAATTTCTATGACTCTAAATCTGCTGACTCTTTCTTGTACCAGGCAGCAAATCTATTTATTGAATAATTATTCTATACTCCCTGTATGGCCTTAATGACGCATTCTATTTATATTTTTTTCTTCTTCAAAGACAACATTTACTCCACCTCATCATACATTTGGGAAATTATGGAACTGTGTAGTTTCACATATTTTATGTTTATATAAACATTGTTTTTTTCCCCATGGTTTCCTCTGATTGCATATGAGAATAGTAAATATGCCTTTTTCTCATTGTGTTCATCCATAGCTTCTGAAGATATCTAGAGCAGAATAAAATGGCAAAATAGAGAGTATTAGACAGAAAATGGGTTTAAATTATACCTCTTATATTTATTAATCTGGTTTGAACTAATCACATGAACTCTTTGATTCTCAGTTTCCTCATCTATTAAATGGAGATAATAATAACTGAATTGCCTATTTCACTAGGCTGTGGTGAGACTCAAATGAGACAATATACATTGATCTCTTTGAAAACTTTAAAGTGGGGGGGCATGGCTAAGATGGTGGAACAGAGAAGCACTTGGCTGAGCTCTCCCAACATTCCCTTCCAAACAACTTTAAAATAATACTTCAAATCAAATTTTAGAGTGGCAGAGCCAACAAAATATCAGAGTGAGACATTCTTCCAGCCTAAGACAACTTAAGAAGTCAAAAAGAGACATCTGTTACACAGGGGTGGAAGCTAGCCTGGAGTCCATGTGGATGAAATACCAGTGGTGGGACTAGGTGGTAGTAGCAAACAGCAGAAGCTTCAGGAGCTCTCTAGCCAGAAACAATAAGGAGACATGACAACTAGTCAGAAAGAAATTATAGGGGATCCCTGTGCTAGCACTAGATGCAGGAACAGATGCTATTTGGCAACTCCATTCCCTGTACCCACTTTTGCATCATAGTTCAAAGGCAGAGAGGAACACTTTCTGTCAAGAGGAAGTGGGAGCCCTGAGGGGCAGTATCACTTCCAGCACCAAGGGGTCAAGGACCCAGAAGAACAGTATCATTTCTGGTAAGAGAGTATGGGCCCTGAGAAGCAGGCAACTCCAAAGGATCATGGGCCTTTTTTAGGTAAGGATGAGAGTTCAGACCTCCAAAGAGAGCAGTTATCACACTTCTCCCCAGATCACACCACCTTGGAAAAACTGAAAACTTCTAAACCCCCAAGAACTAGTTCTGAAAACAGCAGTGCAAAAAAACCCTGAAGCTTGAGATAGAATCCTCTCCCCACCTTTCTCTCCCCATCATCCCCCTTCCCCCAATAATGCAGGAAATAGAGTTCAACTTTAATATAAAGTTCAAAATCAAGAAATAGCATGGAAAAATGAGAAAATAACAAAAAAGAACCTGATCATAAAATTCTATTGTGATATCAGGGAAGATCAAGACACAAACTCAAAAGAAGATGATGAAGTCCAAACAGTTATAAACAAAGCCTCCAAGAAACAAATAAAAAAAAATCTGAATTGGACACAAGCCTAATAAAAATTCCTGGAAGAGCTAAAAAACAAAAGAAAACATGATTTTCAAACTCAAATAAGAGTGGTGGTGGAAAAATTAGGTAAAGAAATGAAAACAAAGGAAAAATATGAAAAGACAATTAACAGCTTGGTAAAAGGTAAAAGAAATTACTGAAGAAAATAGCATCTTAAAAACAAGAACTGACCAAGTAGAAAAAGAGGTACAAAAGCTCAATGAAGAGAATACTTCCTTAAAAATTAGAATTGGGTAGTTGGAAGCTAATTCTTCCATGAGACTTTAAAAAACAAATAAACAACAACAACAACAAAAAACAGTCATAAGAATGATTTTTCCATTCTATTTTTATAGAAGAAAATGTGAAATATATCTGATCAAGATAATGATCCAAGACAATTATGAAGGACTCATGATGAAAAATTCTATCTCCAGAAAGAGAACTGATGAACTCTGAACATAGATTGAAGTATACTTTAAAAAAATAATTTTTATTGTTTTCTTTTGCAGTATGGAAGTATGTTTTACATGACCTCACATGTATAATAAAATCAAATGGCTTGCATTTTCAAGAAGTGGGATAAGGTGGGAAGGAAGGAGAAAATTTGGAACTCAAAATTTTAAAAAAATGATTGTTAACATTTTAAAATATGTAACTGGGAAATATTTAATAAAATAAATGATATTTTTTAAAAAAGAAAACTTATAAATTGTAATTACTCCCTTCTCCCTTCGGTTTTACAGAAGAACAAAATGAGGCCTGGTATGGCAAAAACTATACTCAAGGTCATATAGACAATAAACAAAGCAAGGATTTGAATTTAAGTCCATTGACTTCAAAATCACTGTTATTTCCATTGCTTTCATAGCTCTACAAGTGAATATTGCACAACAAAGTGGTAACCCCTCCCAGAAGTGATTTTTACTGCATGCAAGAGTTCACTGCTTTCCTTGGAGTGCTGAAGGGACAATTATTTGGAAATTAATAATCTGTGGTTCTGAATTTTATAGTCATGATGCTTCTTACTCTAATCCAGTGAAGTACAAACTGTGGCAATATTTTTCTTTCTTTTAGTAGATTCCCTATACATTGGTATGAAAAACAGCTTTCTTACTTGAAAGCCTCTTGGGACTAGTAACAGCAGTCAAACACTCTGCATGATTTTTTTTTACCTTTTTATTTTACTTCTGAACACATCTGGACACAAAACTTAGAGCACCAACTGTGTAAACTCAGATCTTTTCAGTGTAAAAAAGGAAAAAACTACCTGGGGAGGTTAAATCATAGACAAGAAAAACAGAGAGGCCACAACTGTTAAGAGCTAGTGTTATTTTGCTTCCTCTCCCACCCTCTTCTACTTTGTGACATCTGTCTGTGGTGAATGTAATTCCCACAGGTGGTGCTTACTGAATATTCAGCT
Source organism: Vombatus ursinus (assembly GCF_900497805.2). NCBI lineage: Eukaryota > Metazoa > Chordata > Mammalia > Diprotodontia > Vombatidae > Vombatus > Vombatus ursinus. Next base: position 18,227,300 of record NW_020954641.1, read on the forward strand.
GTTTGTAAGTCTGCTTTTACCAAACCAGTGCAGCTTTGTAGTATTTAAGGAGCAGGACTGTAGGAATGTAAGGTTATTTGGGGTAAAATCATAAAGTAAGAAAACTTTGTATTTGGGGCTGTCAACCTCCCTGTTCTGTATGGTGAGAAAGTTACTGTTTTTTGCCTTTCCTGAGATGAGACACTCTATTTGAGAATAAGCCTTCAATTCAGGGTTAAACAGAGAGTCACATTTAACCCCTGTGTTTTGCCTTCCTTCATCTAAGGCCAAGAACAGAACAGTATATTAGAATGTTTCTACCTCTCTTTCCTTAAATACAAAAATTTTACCCCAAGGCCAGTGGTTGACCAGTTTTGAACTCAGCAAGACTATGTGTTTTCTTTATGAGTATCTGTGGGAAATAATTCTTATTCAAAGTACGGTTGCCCCACAGTGATACATTTCTTTATGTTCTCACTGCTTCTTTTCCCTTGCCTAGGATTATATTAATATCCCCCAAAAGCCTTTCTGACTCGTATTCTAAATTGTAATCAAATGGGTTTGCTTGGCATGACATATTCCTCTTTGTCCACTTGGTGGTGCCCCTTCTTCAACTCCTTTAGATACTTAGGGTTCTTTGCTTTTTTTTTTCTTGGGTTTTTAAAAGGGGCAGAATCCTAAGACATAAAAATGAAGCTCTAATGTTAGCATTTTAGGCATTGATCAATGAGTGAAGAAAGGTTTATTTTTTTTGGAGGGGGAAAAGGTATAACTTGGTATACCTGAAATCATTTCACATGCACAAGAAAGACTGATATTGTGACATAATGGAATATCCTCAATTGCCCTTTCTTGAGAGGGCTGTTCACTTCATTGGTCTTCTGAAAAGAATTGTTTTTCTCCTTTCTCTCTCTCTCTTTCTCTCTCTCATTCCTGGTGGGCAGGGATCATATCCTCCTTTAATTTTTTTCTCATTTCTGTATCCTTTCAGCAACTTGTACAGTTGCCTGGACATAGTAGACTTTGAATAAATGTTTAAATGGAATTATTGAACTCTCACAAACCTCTTTGAGTACTATGTAGAATATATTCGACAATATCTAGATACTGATAGGAGCCGTGCCAGATGCTTGACATGATTTTCTACAGAAGGGCAGAATGATCCAGTAGAAAGAACAGTAGAGTGGCACTCTGGAGATATGAATTTGGACCCCATTTCCATCACATCAGTTTTGAGAAGCAGTACATTGTAGTGGCTAAGGCACTGGTCCTGGATTCAAAAATACCTGGGTTCAAATTCTACCTTTGCCTCTATGACCTTGAACAAGTCACTAAATCTCTATAAATTTCTTTATCAGTAAAATGAAGAGATTGGGCTTGAACTCTAAATGCCTTTCCAGTTCTAAATTCATGATCCTATTTGGGTATCCAGGGGAAAGTTTTACCTCACTGATCCTCAGTTTGTTCATCTGAAAATTGGAGATAATACTTTACATTATTATTGTGAGGAAAACACTTTGAAAATAAAAAAAACAACAACAACCGTAAAGTATTGTTGTTATGAAACAAAATTTTGAACTCAGCTGACTTTTTGTTTGTGAAACATCTGAGACTGAGGGAGGATCAGAACTATGACATCTAAATTCAGTTGGGTGGTATTTACTCATAGATAAGATAAGTGAAGATGAATCTTAAGATAGAGATCATAAGAAATGTCAAGACCTTGGTTCCTTTGACTTAAATCTCTGTAATACTAATATAACCAGGCCTTGATGATTTGGATGGAACCATTTATTGAATTTCTCTTCCACCACCATCCCATGTATACATAGTATATTAGTGGGATAGATTGATTCCATGTCTGGTCTTGGTTACTGATGAGGTTTTCTCCAAGTATGTCCTAGAAGAGTTAATTGTCTACCACATTTAATACTGTTGTTTGATGTCTTGTGCCATAAGAGAGATAGCAGCCAAAGTAAGGTCTGGCTTAGGATGTAAACTTATTTCCAATACCTTAGAGAAGGAGATAATGGAAGATTATGAAGAGTATCAGCTTGTAAAATAATGAGAAGTACTGGAGGTAAAAGCAAGTTTGCAGAAAACTGGGTTTGAGTTCCTATTAAACAATATCAGCCTAAGCATTATGGGATGAAAATAAAAGAATACAAACTAAATAAAAAGTGGAAATGATCTACCAACATTTCTATAAAAAAAGTTAAAAAAAAACTCTAATAATTATAAGATGATGACAGATTTCTAGGTGACAAATACTTCAACCATTTCAAAGGTCCCTTGTTTTCAAGTTATCTATAGAAATTTTTTCTTGGTTTTATTTAGGAAGTAGGAAGATTGTTTTTCTTTGATGTGCATGTCTTATGTGACCTAGAAAATAGATTGTAATTACGCATATTTTTCTTCATGTGTAATAAGTAATTAAGACCCAAGGGATGGTATTTTAAAATAAATTCACATAACTTTTCACTCAGTTTTCATTTCTCCTGCTTGGAGAAGTGTGATTAAAAATAATTTTTCATTTTTCAACTGGTTCCTTTTTAAAACAATAACTGCATGTATCTCTGAATATGTACAAAGAAAAATGTTTTTAGTAGGGTATAGTAAAGTGCTGAGGAACTCACTCACAAAAGTATGCAAGGTTCACCAGTTGATTTATTTAGGAAAATGAAAGACACTTAGAGAAAAATAATTATGTTTTAGTTGTTTTCAGGTAGAGAATCCTGTGGTTTTCCTGTGACCTCGTGAGCTCACACTGAATAACATCACACACACAAATGGACAGTATCTTAACATATATGAAATAAATGGTTATCAGAGTGGATATTTTCTAAATAAACTGTCATTGTACAGTCAAAACATCAACTTATGAAAGCAAAGGTAAAAACTCATATGGAATTAGAAGAAAGGATAAGGATAAGAAAGCAATAGAATATGCTGTGTGAATACTTTCCTTTTAATCTAATTTAGTCAACCAAATCAACAAGTATTTATTAATTACTTACTATGTGTGAAGCATTGGGCAGAGCACTGGGGATATAAGGAATGAAATAATAGTGATACAAAGGTCTACACTTCAGAAATGGATGAAGAGACAGGTCTTGAAAAGGACTATCAGTATTTCTTGCAGAAGATGAACAAATATAAAATAATCATAACAAAGAAGAAGCCAAAGAAACCTAGAAACCATCTTGATCAGTCAACATTTAGGATATAAACTCATTTCCAATACCTTTTTAGAACAAAATGGTGGAAGATTATGAGAATTATCAGCTCAAAAATCACTGGGAAGCAATAGAGGTAAAAGTAAGTTTGCATAAATCTGGACGTGAGCTCCAAGTAACCCAAATTCATCCAAGGTAAATAAAAGGAATAAAAATAGGTTACAAAGAGATGAAAAATGGAAAAGACCTACTAACATTTCTATAAAAATAATGACAGCAGAACCACCATATCTAACAAATATTACATTTCCTTATGTACTTTGTAAGGACCTAGAATTAGCCCTAAAGAAAACAAATTATGACAATCTGTTGGATCAGTTCAAGTTTACATCAAGTATACTCTGTATTAGAGGTGACAGAAAATTTCTGGACCTGTATTCATGAAAACTCGTATTCAAATCCAATCATAGACACCTATTAGCTGTGTGACCCTTGACCAGTCACCTAACCTCTTTCTTCCTCAGTTTTTTTGTCTGTAAAATGTGGGTAACAATAGCATCTATCTTCTAGGATTGTTGAAAGGATAAAATTAGGCAATACTGAGAGTACAAAGAAACAGTGAAAATAGTGCCAAGGACCTTATTTTTGAATGGAAAGGAATAGTCAGGTTTTTACTAACACTATTCTCCAGTAATCTACATATTTGCAGTGACATATTTCCTGAAAACCACCAAAATCTTTGCAGTGATACAATTTACCTAAAGACACATAGAATTCATAGAGATAAGTTTTTCTGATGATCCTCTGTGACTAATGTCAAGCAAGGCATGAAATAGGAAGATAAATGCTTTTTATTGTTATTGTTCAATTGTTTCAGTTGTGTTTGACTTTTTGTGTCCCCATTTGGGATTTTCTTGGCAAAGATACTAGAGTGGTTTGCTATTTCCTTCTCTAGCTCATTTTTCAAAATTTTTATTTATTTTATTTTTAATTTATGGAATAAAACAAGTATTTCCATAACATAATATAATAAAAAAGATGATTGTATGTGAAACTGCAAACCTATTACGTACAACTTGATATTTCTTTTAAATATATGTTATCATGAAACTTTCTTTTATTCTTGTCCCCCTCCCACCCTAGAGATGGCTGCCATAAGACACATATATGTATGTATATATACACATATTTGTGTCTAATGATAGCCATGCTGCATGTATGTATGTATGTAAAATCATCCTATACATACTTCTATTTGTCAGTTCTTTCTCTGCATGCAGATAGCATCTTCCTTTATAGGTCCTTTGTGGTTAATTTGGATATTTGTAATACTCAAAATGACTTACTCACTCAAAGTCATTCTTAAAACAATATTGTTACTGTACATAACATTCTCTTGGTCACTCTTCATTATTTCATGCAAGGCTATCCATGTTTTTCTAAGATCCTTGACCTCATTATTTCTTATAGCATAGCAATATTTCATCACAATCATATACCACAGTTAATTCAGTCACTCTCCAAACCCATAATTTCCAGTTCTTTGCCACCACAAAGAAAGCTGCTATAAATATTTTAGAACATATATTTTCCTTTTTCCCTTATCATTTTTGGAAATAGAACTAGTCCTGGTAAAGCTGGGTCAAAGGGTATAGGCAATTTAACAACTCTATGGACATAATTCCAGATTGCTTTCCAAAATGGTTGGATATGTTACCAATTCTACCAACAACGAACGTGTCCTAATTTTTCCATATCCCCTCCAAAATTTGTCATTTTCCCCTCCAATCATTTTAGCCAATTTGATAGGTGTAAAATGATATCTCAAGGCGGTTTTAATTTGCATTTCTCTAATCTATATTGATACAGATCATTTTTTCATGTGATTACAAATTATTTAGATTTCTTTGTCTAAAAACTTCCTGTTTGTATCTTTTGATACAAACCATTTGTAAATTGGGGAGTAATTTGGATTCTTACAGATTATACAATTTTTTTTATATTTTTGAGATATGAGACCTTTATCTAAGAAACTGTCTATAAAATTTACATTTTACAGATAAGGAACTGAGGTAAACAGGGTTAAATGATTTGTTACCATAGGTATTTTTCTATTTTCTTCATGCAGATTTTTTTTTTAAACCGTCACATCCATCAACAATTGAAAATGAAAGCATTCCCTACAAATGATGAGCTCCTTCAGGTGCTTATGTATGTGGATAACATTATACTATTTGATTTAAGCCCTGGAACCATTATAGTGCTTATTATGTGAAATATGTAATCACTCAAATGAGTTTGCCCTAACTATCCACACAGGAGGGAAAAATATATGAATGAAGAAAGCCTGTTGCCAGAATTATGGAATTCAGCTTGATACATAACCTCTAAATCTAGTTAATTGGTATATAAAACTTGTACAGACATTATAGCTAGACAATGAACTGGGTTCAGAATTAAATAGGAAGAATAAAGAGGGGTGGCTTGTATTTAGGAATAAAAGTGTTTTTTAATGCCTCTAAGCTTCTACATGAAACAAAGAAACAAAAATATTTTTTAACTCCAATGTTCTTTTAGTGATGTTATATGACTGTAAATAGTAGAGCAGCACAGTCTTTGAAGAATCTAAACTATCAGTTACACAAAGGGAGAAAAGTATGGTAGGAACATATTAATTGATTGTAAAAGGTGCCATAAAAGATATCATCCAATATTTCAGTTCAACAAATATTTCTTGAACATGCACTATGTGTGAAGTACTGTGTTTATGGCAGAAATACAAAGATAAACATCATATGGTTCCCGTCTTCAATGATCTGATTTACAACCATGAGGGATATAGTTCAAGCAAGTAGAATTCAAGGAAAATTGAGGGGAAAGAGAACACCAACAAATGGAAAGATCAGAGGTTTTATGAAAGAATTGGCACCTGAGTTAAGCCTTGATATGAGAGTAAGAGGGAGTGCATTGCAGGAATGAGGAATATCTTGAAGGTGTACTAGAAGATAGGTTTGGTAAATGAAAGGCCAGTAGTCCAGGCTGACTATAACAGACAGTTTGGGAAGGGGAATAATATGAAATAAGTCTGCAAAGGCTTGTCAGAGCCAGGTTGTCGGGTGCCTGAAATACCAAGGTATGGTGATTATATTTTATATTTTAGGCAATGGAGAACCACTGGTCTTTTTTTAAAGTTTTTTTTGTTTTTCTGTTTAACAAGCATCTCTCCTTTCTCACTCTCACCCCTCTGCCCTGGGAGTGGAGAGGAGGAAGACAACAGTCCTGAAAGAAACATGCATAGTCAAGCAAAACACATACCCACATTGGCCAGGTCCAGGAATGTGTGTCTCACTCTTGGATATCTATTCCATCACCTTTCTGTCATTCTAAATGATAGGCAGCACTCTAAATCATAGGTCCCCTGGTAACTCTGATTATTGCATTGATCAGAGTTCATAAGTCTTTCACAATTATTTTTGTTGTTATAAGATAAACTTTTCTCCAGGTTCTGATCATTTCACTTTGTATCAGTTCAAAGTAAGGTTCACTCCCTCATCCTTCCTCATCTGTATAGATTTCTACTTGCAAACCCCAGTTATATGAGATAATACGTCCTCTCCCTCATTATTCTCATATTCTTCCCTAATGTATCATTTTCCACCTCCTCCCTTTTATTTCTTCTTTAAAGATCATCAAAGAATAAAAATTACTACCAGGTACCCTATCTTATTGGATGCCCTTTATTAATTCTAATTAAATCATGATTCTTATGGGATGCTTTTATCCTTCCCTTCATCAGAATGTAACTATTTCCTTATAAAGTCGTTTATAATTTTTACTAGTATTTACCTTTTTATATTTCTCTTTACCTTATAATTTAAAATTTCTGCTCAGCACTTTCTCTATTTCATTAGAGGTTTGTTTTGCCCTACTCACCCACCCCTGGAAAATAATAGTGTCTCTCTGGATCAGTTATTTTTCATTGTAAGTCTGTATCTTTTGCTTTTTAAGAATAGTTCTAAGCTCTTTTCTCCTTTATATTGGTAGTTTATATTATACTGACTATGGTTCCTTAATAATTCAACTCTTTCTTTTTTTGGCAGCTTATAGCATTTTTTTTTGACTTGGCAGCATTGGAATTTGGCTATGATATTCCTAGTGGTTGCTCTTCAAAAGATGAGGGGTGGTTTCTTTCTGTTTTTTTTAAACTTTGCCTTCTTATTCTAAGAGACCTGAGCAGTTTTCTTTCATAATTTCTTGAAATATAATATCTAGATTCTCTTTTTGTTAATTTTCAAGTGGTCTGATAATTTTAAATTATCTATCCTTGATCTGTTATCAGGTCAGTTGTTTTTTGATATGAAATATCTTACACTTTCTTATGTTTTTCAATTATTTGACCTTGTTAAAATATTTCTTGTTGTTTCATACAGTCATTATCTTCTGTTAGGTCTATTCAAATTTTTGAGTATTCTGTAATATGGATAAGAGTTTGTACTTTTTGTGCCAAGCTATTAATTCTTTTTCCCATTCTCTTTTCCACTTTCCTCTTTTGCTCTTATTTCATTTATAATACCATTTTAAGCTTATCTTAAGAGCTCTTACATAATTTCTTCTAGGAATTCTTATTGATTATGTGGATAAACTATGCTTTTCTTTAAGCTTTTTTTTTCCTCTTACAATTTGTGTCCCATATATTCTGGCATAATACCTTTTTATCCTTTTTTTTGGGGGGGGAGAGGTATTGGTTGTTTAGTCATTCTTCCAGGAATATGATCTGGGCAAAAGTTTTTAAAAATATATTGTAGTTATGGGAGGCAAAACTTTAATATGCGCTCACTTAGACTAAGTGATTCTAATGACCATAAACAGATAAGCAATAATAGGCAACCTGCAATTTTCCACTACCCTGAGTCATTCTGATCCTGTGCAAATGTGTGAGCAATCTCAGTTTCTGATTGAATCAAGCTCTAGGCCAACTGTAAAGGCCGTGGGCTAACATTCATCTTTGGAATCTTCAATTACTAACTCATACCCTCATCCAATTTCTGATCTCTATTAGAAAACTGCACCCATGTTAGCTATTGATATGTATCCCTGGAGAATGTCTCAGCCTTTCTCATGGGTATAGAGTTCTACTTGTAAACCCTAGTAATGTGAGATAATAAGTGCACTCCTTCATTGTTCCCATTTTCTTCCCCAAAGTATCCTTCCCCATCTCCTCTCTTTTCTTTCTCTTTTTAAGATCATCAAAAAATGAAAATCACCACCAGGCACTACATCTTATTGGACTCCCTCTATCACCCTTGATGCAATCATGGTTCTTAGGAGATGCCATTATCCCTTTTCCCATTATTGGACTCATATCTAGGTCTAATTAAGAATGCCTTATCCACATCTGGTGCTGATTGCCTAAACTAACCAAACCTATAAGGTACAACTTCTCTCAGACCCCATTTTGAGCATGTAATTCTACCCAGATATTGCCACTGTAGCTGTCTCCTTCATGTAAGTGACCCGGGTCCTGCATGGCCAAATCTGTCTGTCTTTATTACCATACAGTGTGTGTATATGTATGTGCATTACTTTTGTTTTTGTCTGCTTGCCGCACTGCATAGTAATAAAGTTCATGCTTGCATTAGCTTTCTGTGTATCAATTTTCTGTAAATCCTTTCTCTAATCTGAGCCATGAGACTAAATAGATCAACAACCAAGTATTGCTGGCCTAGCTAAGAAATTGTTTGGGTTGATCCCAACTAATTTGACAGAACTTTCGACCTTATTTCCTGGGATGGGAACTGAGTCCAAGATCTATTCTGGGCTACCTTGTATTGCAGGCCTATCTAGGAGCTCCAGACACTGAGTAGATCATTCTTTTATCTTTCTCTCCTCTCCCATTCCCAGCTGCTGATCTGGGCTGGGACCTGAGACCACAATCTGTTCTGAGATTCCCTAGTTGGGAGCTCTAAGCACCCCTTTGCTGTTATCTTGGGCCCAGTCCTGAGTCTATCATCAGCTCCAGGCATCGTAATGGTGCTGGTTTAGCTTGGAGCTCTGACTGCTGAGTCTGTGGTCCTGGATCGTCCTTATTCCATAGTTACTTGTCTAGGTTGAATTTGTGATCTTTGTCTGGAAGGAAGACTCATTATAGTTTTTCTTACAGTTTCCCAAACACTACTATTTATTCTTAGAAGTGTTCTTTTCAGATGGTTGTTAGAGTAGTTGTGGGGGGAGCCAGGCTTCACTGCTTCCTCCTAGTCTCCCATTTTGACTAAGTTTCTAGCCACTGAGTGATCTTGTATAATGGAGTGATATGATCTTCCATGACCATATGTCTTCCTGAGTCCTTCCTAGATGTATTTAGCATATTAGATGGATATAGGTTTCCTTTGGTGAAAGGCTTCTAGCACCTCTGGCTCCCTGTGTTTTCAAATCTCTAATGAATATGTTTATTCTTTAGCACTGGCCCTTCAATAGGTGTATAATTAGAAAAGGATTTGTCTTAGTCATGTAGTAAAAGTGATAACAGATGGAAATTTTAAATACTGAACAATTCCCCAAACTGAAATTGAACTGAACTTCATATGAAGCAGTCAGTCAGTGATACAAACTAAAGCTTAAGAGTGACAAAGGAAGGCCCTCAGCACTTTGGGTAAGACGTCTTTTGAAAGAATTATGGGAGAGAATTGTGGTAAGATGGTGGACTTCAAAAAAAAAATGAGATTGGGGAAACTAGTGTAAGCATAGGCTTTATTGCTATGTAGTATTAAAGGAGTCCAGATAACCCACAAACATCCCAATAAAGCTCTACAAATGTACTGTACAGAACAATAACAGAAAAAAAGAGCATCAGCTAAAATTTATCCATCTAGTCCACAGCTGTCTAAAAAGAAAGTATTGTAGGAAGATGGAGACAAAGAGCCAGACAAGCTTAACAAAAGGAGTAAGTTGCCATCTGCCATATTAGAGGGAATACCCACATCAATGATAACATAAATCCATTGCTTTATTGAAGTCATTGCCAGTTGTTTGAAGGTAAATCATATAAGAAAGGGGGTTTATTCAGTATTTCTTACTCCTGACAGCAGAACCTAGAATTGGGTGGAAGAGATAGAGTGGCGGATTTTAATTTAAGTTAGGACTTGCTACCAATCATAACTGCCCTAATCTGCTGTTTTATGGCATAGTGAGTTTCTTAGCACTTTAAAGTTTCAAAAAGTGAATAGAGGACTAATTTTCGAAAACAACATAGAGAAGATTCCTACACTGCATGGAAGCTTGGAGGAGATGACCTATATAATGCCTTTTTCCTTCCCTTTAGAAAAGTTAGGTATCTCTAAATTAAGAAAAGTCATCTAGGTGGCACAATGAATAGAGTGCTGGGCCTGGAGTCAGGAAGATTCGTCTTCGTGAGATCAAATCTGGCCCCAGACACTCACTAGCTGTGTGACCCTGGGCAAGTCACTTAATCTTGTTTGCCTGAGTCTCCTCATCTGTAAAATGAGCTGGAAAAAGAAATGGCAAACCACTCCAGTATATTTACCAAGAAAACCCCAAATAAATTCACGAAGAGTTGGGCACAATTGAAACAACAACAAAAAAGTAGGAAAGCTTTAGAATCTCTGTATGTGTGTGTATATGTAAGTTTGATGGGAGAAAGGGTTCTTTCAGGTATTTAGATATTAATCCTTAGTTTCCTTTTAACTCTAAGACTATGTTCCTATCAATAGAATTATATGACTATAGAGCAAGCGAATTTCTTCACTAACAATAGATATCAGAATTTTATTGCTATCTCTAAGCATATGAAGAAGTGCTAAGGATGCATAATGGATTGCTGCTCTTCTTACTACCTTACTTGTCTGAAACCTTGTAATTTGCTAAGCATGAAGGATGATAGAACATAAGATCCAGGTAATAAGATATGGGTGGTTGAGGTCAGTGAATGAATGCGTTGATTCATGAAAAGTCAACTTTCAGAAATTTTTGTTTTCAAGTGTCTCTAGATGCCTGACATTACATTTGTTGCGTGGTGGGTCTGGTCTTAATGCATTTTTCATTTGTGAACTAAAATAATGCATGGAACATTATGTATTAAACTTTTTTGTGCAACTTTGAAAATATTTTAAATTATGTTATTATTGTGAAGTATTATTCTACATTAAGGTAAGGATTGATAAGAAGCTTGAACTTCATATGAAGTAGTCAGTGATATGAACTTGAATCCATTCACTTTTTATTATCACGATTCATAACAAATATATAGCTAACATCATAATATTGCCTTTTAGCAATAAACTGGGTCACAAAACCTTCTTGGGTGGTGGTGGGAATCAATCACATATTATATGAAGGATGACTCTTAAATGATACTTTTTTTTCCTGTGGTCACTCAGAGTAAATGTTATTAAATGCCCCTGTCAAACTTTCAACTCACAATAATCACATAATTAGTTTACTTCTGAGGCATTAGGTAATGTCTGATATATGGTAGATTGTCAAACTCAGACTTTAAAATATATGTCTTTTGTTTTTTACCAGGCTCTCCCATAGAAACTTGCATATAAGAGATGCAATATTGTATGTGAGAAGCAACAAGGCCAATAAGACTGGATCTTAGAGTGCATAAAGAGAAGTAAAATAAAATAAATAGAAAGCTAAATTGGATCCATTTTATGAAGGACTTTTAAGTTCAAACAGAGTGTCTTGATTTGATCTAAGAGGAAAGGGAGCCACTGGCACTTCTTGAGCAAAGGAGTTATGTGACCAGACCTATGCTTTAGTAATGTCACTTTGTCAATGTGATGGAGGATGGATCATAAAAAAGGGAAGCAGAATGACTTGAGGCAGAGAAAACAACTGGAGGCTTTGTGCTTTTCTAGAACAGAGATGATAAGGGGCTGATCTTACGGCATGGCTGTGTGTAGAGAGAAGGGGATGTATATGAAATAAATTGAGGAGGGAAAATTTACGTGAATTGGCAACCAATTGGATATGTAGGATAAGCAAGAATGAGGACTTGATGATGACTCTGATGCTGTGAACCTGGGTAGCTATAAGGATCTCCCTTACATGATATACATTCACAAAAATCATAGCTTTTGTGATATGAATCAGGGAGCTTGGGAGCTTTTTGAAAATTCTTACTTCTTCATGATCAATCTGAATGTATATCTTCAAGTTAAACACAGTGAATCCAGCAACTTATTTAAAGTTCCTCTTGAATCATTACTGATGCTTTATTGGGTTAGTGTAAGTTGAGATAAGGAGAGCCTAGTAGCATAGGGGATTCAGTGTGAATGATTGAGTGTTCTGATATAGCCTGTGAAATATAGGAAAATAGATTTCGAGTTAGAAGGGATTCAGGTTATATAATTATATATTACATAATTAATTGTACAAATTATATAATTGTATCATGTAATAACATTACTTAATTTATTAAATAATTAATACTAATAAATAATTAATTGTACAAATTATATAATTGTATTATATAATAACATTACATAATTTATTAAATATTGTGCAATCAAATTATAATCATTATATAATCAGATTATAATCAAATTCCCCCGTTTTATAGATAAGAAAATTGAGGATGACTGTGATTATGTCTATTCCACTTGTTAAATTATATGTAACATTTCTGGGAGGAATGCTTCCTGTGTATCACATTTTAGCATAAGAATCTTTTCTCTATACCTAAAGTGAATGGAAAGTGGTCATCATTATGCATCATCTATCTAAGAATTCTCTAATTCCCCAACTTATGTGGTCTGGAATGTATCATTTAGGTTTTGTTTATGTTTTGAAGCATGGTACAATTAAGGAGAAAAAAAAAGCAATGCATTTTTAGTCAGAAGACTTAGATTTATATCTATGCTGTACTGCTAATTTTACCTATGTGACACCTAGCAAGTCATATTACTTCTCTGATCTTCAGTTTTCTCGTCATATGAAGATATTGAACTTAATAAACTCTAAGGTCCCATCTAGACCTTGATGGGTGAATTATTATTCAAATTTTACTCTTATGAGCAACATTGTGGAGTAGTGAATAGAGCTGGCCTCCAAATTAAAAAAAAATTCTCCTCATACTATATACTGGCTTTGTTACCCTGGGCAATTCATTCAACCTTTTAATGCCTGAGGCAATCCTTTAAGCTTGCAAGTTATAGAACAGTTGTCAATCTGCTGTTGTAGGGAGGGGTTTTCTAATGAGGAGCTGGGTATTAAAGAAAAAAAAGTATGTATGCTCCCCTATCATGGACTTAGAGCTAGAAGAGACTTCAGAGCACATTTGGTACAACCTATTTCAGTTTATAGATAAGAAAAGTAAGGTATGATAAAATGTAATATCATAAATAAATTGGGGGAGAGTGGAATAGTTTACCTATTGGATTTATGGATAAGGGAAGAATTTATGACCATACAAGAGATAGAGAGCATTACAGAATGTAAAATGGATAATTTTGGTTACATCAAATTACGAAGTTTTTGCACAAACAAAACCAATGCAACCAAGATTAGAAGGAAAGTAGGAGGAAGGGAAAAAATTGTATCAAGTTTCTTTGATAAAGGCCTTATTTTTCAAATATATAGAGAACATAGTCAAATTCATAATAATAAAAGTCATTCTCTAGTTGATAAAGGTCAAAGGATATGAACAGACAGTTATATGAAAAAATGGCCCAATTTACTATCAATTAGAGTAATGCAAATTAAAACAACTCTGAACTACTGCCTTGTACTTATCAGATTGACAAACATGACAGAAAAGGAAAATTACAGATGTTGGAGGGGATATAGAAAAATAGGGACACTGATGCACTTTTGATGGAGTTGTGAATTGATCCATTCTGGAGAGCAATTTAGAAATATTCCCAAAGGGCAAAATTGTGCTTATCCTTTTACCCAGCAGTACCTCTACTAGGTCTGTATCCTGAGGAGATTAAAGAAAAGGGAAAAAGACCTATGTGTACAAAAAATATTTATGGCAGCTCTTTTTTGTGGTGGCTAAGAACTGGAAATAAAAAGGATGCCCATCAATTGGGGAATGACTGAATAAATTGTGGTAAGTGATTATGATGGAATACTGTTGTGCTATAAGAAATGACAAGCAGGATGGTTTCAGAAAACTCTGAGAATACTTACATGAACTAATACAAAATAAAATGAGTAGAACCAGAGAATATTGTACACAATAACAGTAATATTTTGTGATGATCAACTCTAAATGGCTTAGCTATTCTCAGCAATACAAGCAATCCAAGACAGTTTCAGAGGATTTATGATGAAAAATGTTACCCACCTCAGAGAAAGATCTTATAGAGTCTGAATGCAGATTGAGGCATACTTTTTGACATTATTATTATTATTATTATTATTATTATTGTTTCTGCATTTTCTTTTGCAACAAGGCTAATATGGAAATTTTTGCACAATTGCACATATATAATCTATATCAAATTACTTTCCCTCTGAAGGAGAAAAGAGAGAAGAGACAGAGAGATTATGGAACTTAAATTAAAAAAAAAGCTAACATTTTTGTTTACATATAATTTGAAAAAAATAAATAACAATTAAATGTGATATATTTACATCCATCCATCTACTATACACATACATGCATATATGTATATGTGTGTATATATATATATGAAAAGTAAGATCTGAAGAGGAGTAGTGACTAATACAAGATCACATAGTGAGAGAAAAAATTTATTGGACTCTTATTTTATTTCAATCAGGATTAATCTGTTCTGTATGATTCCACAGGGGTAATGATTCTTAGAAATTATTAATGATAAACTTATCTACTGATATACATTTAGGTTAGTCAACTAATATTAACATAAGAATAACATATAGTAATGCATATGTTACATATATCATATAGGGATAATTAAATAAGATAGATTCTTTCTTAAAGTAGGCCTCAAACTTTAAAACCTATAAATTCACTGCTCACTGCTTATTTGCTTATTATAAAGTTCACTTGCCTACACACAAGAATACTGATAACCAAACTTGGCATAAATGGGATGTCTTGACACGATATTGAAAGTCCCCCAACTTATTTTTATGCCTCCAGATCACCCTTTCTTGCCCAACATGAGGAGGATATCATCTTATGACCACTTAGATGATGCTTGCCATGCCCATCCTGTAACCACCCATACTGATGCATCATTTCTGTCCCTCCTGGAGGGTCAAAAGTAAGATCTATCAATCAATGAGACTCTTTATTTTATTTTGCTTCTTCTGAGTGTCTGGGCATCAAATCCTGTAAAAGTAAGGTCCTGGGAAAATGTGTCATTTCAGATTGTGAAGAAAATCTGAGATCCCATTCATTGAAGGAATCTGGTCCCTTTAACAAATGATTAATGTCTCAGAGCTCTGCCTTAGTGGTTTTTCTTACAGATTGGATAATTTTGGACCCCACAATAGTTATGGAAGAGCTGAACCAGAATTCAAACTAGGTCTTCTCATTCTGGACCCAGGGCTGCCTTTATAGGAACACACTGACTCTCAAATCTTCTCAACTAGATTATAGACAATTTGAGGATAGGGGACATCTTTTATACTTATTTGTATCCACCACATCACCTGTGGGGCAAATACACACTGTGGTAACATATATGGTACTCATTAAACGCTCAAAAAGATTGAATTGGTGTGATTATTTTTGGTGTGACTCAAGATAAAAATGCAGTCAGCAGTGGCAAGGATATTGGTTTCTATTACCACCACATTATTTATAATCTTGGCTTGATACAATGAAAGATTTCATAAAGCTTAAAATGAAAATGCTAATTAGAGGTAGTGTATTTATATAAGTAATGCATTATTCAAGAACATATTCAAGAAGCTTCTCTGGTATCTAATGTTCATTTTCTTTATTTGAAATCAACATTTTTGTGACCGTTTATATTAGAATTCATAAAAGATTACCAACAGCAAGAGAAGCAGCAGCACCACCAACAAACAACAACAACAACAACAAACAAAACAACAAAGAGCTCACCAACAAACAAAGACACCTTACCCTGGCTCTCTCTGATGTCATTACTTACAGTGAGTGCTTCTCAGGAATACCTTATGCCAAGCACCCAAACAGTTATTATTTTCCCCAACAAGATCCATAATAGTGAGCAGTACCTGAATTCTTTTTGTTGCCTGAAAAGCACTAGCAATTCCAAGAAGAGCTACTCTCTACCTGGTTGGAAATGTTATATGGAATTGAGCCTGTTTTATGCCTTGATGTACCTACTAATAACAAACTTGTAGAGATTACAGAATATTTCTTTTTAAAATATGCTTTTTATTTATTTTATTAAATATTTTCCAATTACAGGTAAACAAAATTATCATTCATTTTAAAAAAAATTGAGTTCACAATTCTCTCCCTTTCTACTGTCCCTCATCTCTGAGAAGGCAAGCAATTTGATATACACTATACATTTGAAGTCATGCAAAACTCATTTCTGTATTAGACATGTTGCGAAAGAAAACACAGAAAAAAAGTAGAAACATAAAGTAAAAAAAAAATACTTCAATTTGCATTCAGAGTTCATCAGTTCTTTCTCTGAAGATGGATAGCATTTTCCATCATGGGTCATTTTGAATTTCTGTGAAGCATTGTCTTGATCAGAGCAGCTAAGTTTTTCACAGCTGATCACCTTTACAATATTGTTGTTACTCTGTACAATGTTCTCCTGCTCACTTCACTTTGTATAAGTTCATATAAGTCTTCTCAGGTTTTTCTGAAACCATCCTGTTCATCATTACTTATAGCATAATAGTATTTTATCACAATCATATATCACAACTTCTCCAGCCATTCCCAAATGATGAGGAACCTCTCAATTTATAATCCTTTGTTACCACAAAAACAGCTGCTCTAAATATTTTTGTGTAAATAGATCTTTTTCCTTTTCTTTGATCTCTTTAAAACACAGACAGAGTAGAAACACTGCTGGTCAAAGGATATGCAGTTTTATAGCCCTTTGGACATAGTTCCAAATTGCTCTCTAGAATGATTGGACTAGTTCAGAACTCCACCGACAGTGCATTAACGTCCTAATTTTTCCATGTCCCCTCCAGCATTTATCATTTTCCTTTTCTGTCATATTAGTCAATCTGATAGGTGTGAGGTCGTACCTCAGAGTTGTTTTAATTTGTATTTCTCTTATCAGTAGTGATGTAGAACATTTTTCACATGATCATAGATACTTTTGAATTCTTCTTCTGAAAACCACCCATTCATATCCTTTGACCATGTATCAATTGTGGAATGGCTTATATTTTCACAAAATTGGCTCAATTCCATGTAATTTTGAAAAATGAGGCTTTTTTTTTAGAGAAACTTGCAGTAACTTTTCTCCTGTTTCTTGTTTTCATTTTAATTTTGGCTGTATCAGTTATGTTTGTGCAGAAGTTTCTCAATTTCATGTAATCAAAATTATCCATTTTACTTTCCGTGATCCTCTCTATTTTTTGTTTGGTCGTAAGCTTTTCCCTTATTCATGTATCTGACAGGTACATTTTCCCATCACAACAACACAAGTCTATGCTCCAAACACTAATGCTGATGAGGCCAAAGCTGATCACTTCTATGAAGACCTACAACATCTTCTAAAATTAACACTAAAAATATCTCATTCATTCTGGTGGATTGGGATACTAAAGTAGGAAACCAAAAGATAATTGTAATAATAGGCAAGTTAAGCCTTGCAGTACAAACTGATGCAGGGCAGAGTCTAAAAGAGTTTTGTCAAGATAACTCATTGGTAATAGGAAACACTATTTTCCAACCACCCAAAAGGCTATTTTACACATGGACATCACCAGACTGTCAAAATTGAAATCAGACTGATTTTATACTTTGTAGCAAAGGTGGAGAAGCTCTATATAGTCAGTTAAAACAAGACCTGGAGCTTCCTGTGGCTCCAGTCATGAGCTTCTTATTGCAAAATTCAGACTTAAATTGAAGAAAGTAGAGGAAACCATCAGATCATAAAGGTATGACCTAAATAACATCATATATATATATATATATATGTACATATATATATATATGTATACACACACACACACACACACACATATATATATATATGACATTGAGGTGGTGAATAGATTTAAGGGATTACATTTGGTAGATAAAGTGTCTGAAGAACTATAGATAAAGATTCACAATATTGTACAGGAGGCAGTAACAAAAAGATCCCAAAGAAAAGGAAGAGCAAGAAAGCAAAATGACTGTCTGATGAGGCTTTACAAATAGCTGAGGAGAAAAGGAAAGTGAAAGGGAAAGGAGAAAGGGAAATAATGTACACCACCGAATGAAGAATTACAGATAATTTCAAGAACAGATAAGAAAGTTTCCTTAAATAATCAATACAAAGAAATAGTAGAAAACAATATAATAGAAAAGGTAAGTGATCTCTTCAAGAAAATTAGAGATATCTAGAGAATGGTTTATATAAAAATAGGCATGATAAAAGACAAAAATGGTAGTTTCTTAATATAAACAGAAGAAAATAAGAAGTGTCAAGGATATACAAACAAACTATGTAAGAAAAATCTCAACATCATTGAAAATCATGATGGTGTGGCTGCTGATCTAGAGCCAGGTACCCTGGAGAATGTCAGGTTGGCTTTACGAAGAATTGCTAACAATTATGTTAGTGGAGGTGATGGAATTCCAGCTGAGGTATTTAAAATTCTAAAAGATGATACTGTTATAGTGCTGCACTTAATATGCCAGCAAATTTGGAAAACTTGACAGTGGCCACTGGATTGGAAAAGATCAGTTTACATCCCACTACTAAGGAAGAACAATGCCAAAGAATGGTCAAATTACCAAGTAATTATGCCCATTTCACATGCCAGTAAGGTTATGCTTAAGATGCTTCAGATATGTTAAATGAGAATTACCAGAAGTGCAGGCTGGTTTTCAAAAAGGCAGAGGAACTAGAGACCAAATTACCAACATTCTCTGGATTATGGAGAAAGCAAGAGAGTTCCCCCCTAAAAAACAAAACAAAACAAAACAACAACAACAACATCTATTTCTGCTTCATTGACTACACTAAAGTCTTTGGCTGTCTGGATCACAACAAAATGTGGCAAATCCTCAAGAGATGAGAGTACCAGATCATCTGTATCCCAAGGAACCTGTATTTGGGCCATGAAACAACAGTTAAAGCTGAACATGGAACAACTGATTGATTTAAGATTGAAAAAGCAGTATGATTAAGCTGGATATTGTCACTTTATTTATTTAACTTGTGTGCAGAGTACATCAGGTAAAATTCTAGGTTGGGTGAATAAAAAGCCAGAATTAAGGTTGCCAGGAGAAATATACAAAATCTCAGATTATGCAGACAATACTACTGTGAACGCAGGGAATGAAGAAGAGTTTAGAATCCTCTTGATGAAGATGAAACAGAGGAGTGCAAAAACTGACTTGAAACTTAACAAAACAAAACAAAAACAAACAAACAAAAAAAACCTACTTGCTCATTGGAAGGAAAGCTATGGCAAATCTGGACAGCATACTAAAAAAACAGACATCACTTTGTTGACAAAGGTGTGTGTAGTCAAAGCTATTTTTTTTAGCAGTAATGTACAACTTTTAAAGTTGGTCTCTAAGGAAAGTTGAGTGCTGTAGAATCACCACTTTCAAATTGTGATACTGAAGAAGACTTTTGAGTTTCTTGGAAAGCAAGAAAGTCAAAGTAGTCAGTACCTAAAGAAATTATTTCAGGTTATTCACTGGAAGGTCAAATACTGAAGCTGAAGCTTAAATATTTTGGCCACATGTTGAGAAAATGAGACTCAATAGAAAAGACCTTGATGTTGGGAAAGATTGAAGGCAAAAGGAGAAGGGGATGGCAGAGGATGACATGGATAAATAGTGTCATGGAAACAATGCTTGTGAACTTGGATGGACTTCAAGAGATAAGGGAAGGCCTGATATGTTGTGGTCCATGGAGTCACAAAGAATTGGACATGACTAAATGATTGAATAATAACAAATTTGCTTTCTTCTTTCTTTTTTTTTAAATCAAATTTAGCAATGGTTTATCTATTTTATTGTTTTTTTTCTTACAAACCAGGTCCTAGTTTTACTTATGAGTTCCATGTTTTGTTTTATTTTTACTTTTGATTTTATTAATCTCTCCTTTTATTTTCAGGATTTCCATTTTGATATTTAATTGAAGATTTTTAATTCATTAATTTATTTAGTTTTTGAAATTGCATGCCAAGATCATTGATCTCCTTTTTCTC
The DNA here is from genome assembly GCF_900497805.2 of Vombatus ursinus. Lineage (NCBI taxonomy): Eukaryota > Metazoa > Chordata > Mammalia > Diprotodontia > Vombatidae > Vombatus > Vombatus ursinus. The sequence goes on from NW_020954641.1 coordinate 18,247,753, forward strand.
TATTTTATTCATGTACATATTTAGAGATAGAAATTTTCTCTGAAAATTTGGCTGCATCCATAAATTTTGGTATGTTGTCTCATTGTTGTCATTTTTCTTAATGAAATTATTGATTGTTTATATAATTTGTTTTTGATCTGCTTGTTCTTTAGGATTAATAGAGTTACTTTCCAATTAATTTTTAATCTATGCTTTATTAAATGTAATTTTTATTGCATTATGGTCTATAAAGGATGCAATCAATATGTCTGCATTTCTGCATTTGGTTGTGAGGTTTTTTTTTCCCTAGTACAAACTCAATTTTTGGGAAGGTGCCATATACTGCTCAGAAAAAGTTATACTCCTTTCTATTCCCATTCAGTTTTCCTCACAAGTCTATCATATCTAACTTTTCTGAGATTCTATTTATCTCCTCAACTTCTTTCTTATTTATTTTGCGGTTAGATTTACCTAGCTCTGAGAGGTGAAAGTTGAATTACTTGATTAGTATAGTTTTACTATCTATTTCCTCCTATAATGCATTTAACTTTTCCTTTAAAAATTTCAATGCTATGCTATTTGGTGCATATATGTGGAATATTGATATAACTTGATCATGTATGATTCCTCTTGGAAAGATGTAGTTTTCCTGCTTATCCCTTTTACTTAGAACTATTTTTGCTTTTGCTTTATCTAACATCATGATTGCTAGCCCTGCCTTTTTAACTTTAGCAAAGGCATTATTATAGATTTTGCTCTAGCCTTATACTTAAACTCTCTGTGTGTCTGTTTCAAAATGTGTTTCTTGAAAACAACGTGTTGTAGGAGTCTGGCTTCTAATGCATTCTGCCATCTGGGTGAGTTCATCCCATTCATACTCACAATTATGAATACTAAATGTGCATTTCTCTCCATCCTATTTTCTTCTGTTTATCCTTTCTTTTTTGTATCTTGTCCCTCCCCTAAAGTCTTTTTTGTTTTTGACCACTGTTTTCTTTTATCCGTTATTTAGTTTTGAAAATTCTATTTTTTAAGCTCTTCCAGGAAATCTTGTTGGGCTTGTGACTAATTCACTTACTTTATCCCTTTGATGCTTTGCTTGTAGCTATTTGTACATCGTTGTCTTCTGAGTTTGTGTCTTAATCTCCCCTATCACCACAGTACTTTTTATGCTCAAGTTATTTTTTTTTATCATTTAATCATTTTTTCCCACACTATTTCTTGCTTTTGAACTTTATGTTAAAGTTGGGCTCTGTTCTCCATGGGAAGCACTATTTCAAGCTCCAGGCTTTTTTGCCCTGCTGTTTTCAGAGCTAGTTCCGGGTGTTTGGAAGTTTTCAGTGTTTCAAAGTGGTATGATTTGGGGTGAGATCTGGTCACCGTTCTCCTGGTTGTCACCCTGGTCCTTACCCAGGAAGGGCCCCTGATCCCTTGGAACTGCAATTGATTCTGTTCTTCAAGGTCTCTTATCCCTGGAGACTGTAAGTTATATTACTCCTCAGGAGCCCTACTTTGGGACCAGAAGTGATACTGTCCCTTACAGTCTCTGATCCCTAGTATTCCAAAGCAATACTGCTCCTCAGGGTTCTTGCTCCCTCTTGACTGAAAATGCTTTTTTCTGCCTTTGAACTATGACTCAGAATTGGGTATAGGTAATGAATTTGCCAAAAAGCATCTGGCCCTATATCATGTGCTAGCACAGGATCCCTGGTAATCTCTTTCTGATTGGTTGCCTGGTCCCCTTAATGTCTCTGTCTGGAGAGTTCCTTAAAGTGCTGTCACTACCACCTAGTCCCACCATTGATGTTCCATCTATCTGGATCTGGGTCAGCCTCCACCCCTATGTCACAGAAAATTGTCTCAATCTGACATTTTGTTGGCTCTGTTACTACAGAATTTGGTTCGAGGCATTATTTTAAAGTTGTTTGGAGGGGAATGCTGGGAGTCATTGGTTGAATGCTTTCTCTACTCTGTCATCTTTACTCTACATCCAGAAATCCAGATTCTTGTTTACAAAGGATAAACATGAAAGTGATGGCTAAACAATGGCGGTAGTTACTAATATAATTTAAAGAAAGTCATTGTACCTTGTTAGTAGGGCTTCAGCATAATTCACCTTCATTCATTTTACCCTCATATCATTTCCGATGTCTCCTTTGAGAGAAAAATGTGGAATAACATTTTGTTCAAACTTTGTATTACATGTTACATGTTTAGATGGAGCTTACTAATATACTTTTATGTAGAAATTATTTTCAGGCTCATTCGTGAGATTAGAATGAGGACTAGACCTGTGATTTCAATCAATCAGTTAATAAGCATTTATTATCAAGTGCTTTAAGGCACTTCACATAATGTGCACTTAATAATGTCTATTGATTGTCTGAGGATACAAAAAGAGGCAAAAGACAATCCCTGCAACCTTAATAAGGAGCTACCAATGCAAGTTGGCATTTCCCTGCAATTTACAATCTTAAGGAGTTTCCTGAAGCACTGAGAGGTTAAGTGGCTTGCCAGTATATATTAATGAGTGGACTTGAACCCAAATCTTTCTGACTCCAAGGCCAGCACTTTATCCACTACACCTACCCCACTGCTTTCCATTTGATTGTAAGAGGTAGAGCATAAATATTAGAAAAAATAATAGGACAGAATGAAAAATGTGAACTGCACTTGGAAAAATTGGTAACGTCAGGGGCAGCTAGGTGCTGCAGTGGATAGAGCACTGGCCCTGAATTCAGGAGGACCTGAGTTCAAATCTGGCCTCAGACCAAACGCTTGACACTTACTAGCTGTGTGACCCTGGGCAAGTCACTTAACCCCAATTGCCTAAAAACAAACAAACAAACAAACAAACAAAATTGGTAACTTCACAAATCTGCTTCAGAACACACTAGAGGACAAAAGATTGAACTAATTCTGAGCTAGTTTGTAGTTAGTAACAATCCAACAACAGTCATTATAGACTGTTCCAAACAAAAGAATGTTTTCCCTTCTTGATATGTTAACTGAACAAAATAAAAGCCAACAAAATGCAGAAATCACAATGATTTCTAAATCTGGAGTATCAAAGTAGTATTATTAATACTTCAAATCAGCTAATCAAACACTTATTGAATGATATTCTAGTTCAGACCTAACTCAGGTCAATGCAATGGTTCAGACTCAAAATTGAAAAGCAATCAAACACTTGTGGATCACATATTACAACAAACAACAATAACAACAACAACACTTACAGCCTTTATGTAGACTTTTAAGCTTTGCCAGGGGCTTTACATACTCTTATGATCCTTACAACCATTCTGTGAAGTAGATGTTACCATTATCCAAATTTTATAGATGAAGAAAATGAGGCAGAAAAAGTTAAGTGGCTTGCCTAGTGTCACACAGCTAATAAGTGTGTGGGCAGCATTTGAACTCAGATCTTCCTAACAAGACATCTCATGCTCTATCTACTGTGTCACCTAGCTGCCTAGAGTAAATATACACTTTACTAGAAACAGAAACTCTCACTCTCTGCTTCTGTATTTGTCAGAGCAACAGCTCAGTGAGAAAAACACTTTAAGGGCAATGTGAACTCTGCCAAACCTCTGGATTGCCAACTCCATATAAACTGGGCTTTTTATATACCTTAGTCCTTCAAAACAACCAAGTCCCAAGGATGACCTTCTTGATTCCTCAAATGGAAAAATCTCTGCTTATATAAAGTAAATCTTATTCCTATTAGAAGTCTATGTACCAGGTACTGGGTCAGGGATCAAGCATATAAATAAGAAAAAATGGATTATTGAGAGTGAGGCAGAGATGAGAGGCAAGAAGACATGTTAGAGGGTTATTACTGTAGTTCAAATGAATGGCGATAAAAGTTATATTAAAGCAGAGGCTCTAAGAAAGGCCATAAAGGGGCAGATATGAAAGTTGGTGCCTGTGTTGACCTGATGGACTTTGTAATTTATTGACTATTAAAAAATGAGGGAAAGAAAAGAGCCAAAGATATCACCAGGGATATGAACAAGAGAGCTGGTCTGTGAAGGTGTCAGTGACAGAAATAGTGTATTTGGAAGGAGAAAGTTAGGAGAGGAAATATAGTTTGGTTTGGGATATTTTGAGTTTGAGATGCTTATGGTACATCTTAATCTGGACTTTGGTTGGGAAGCAAGGATTAGAAATATCAAGTTGAGAGTTATTTCTATGTGATAGTTGACATCATGGAAATGAATGATCTAGCAAAAGGATAGAGTATAAAAAAACATAGAAAGAGAAGAAGGGCTAGGAATAGTTGATGGAACTCAGATTTTAAGAGGGTAAGAAGAAGACAAACAGTCACTAGAGCATATAAAGGATAGGTTCTTAGGGAAGTAAGAAAACCAGGAGAGTGTGGTGTCTCTGACGCCAAGAAAACAGGTTATCCAATAAGAAGTCAGCAGTTTCACCATTTGAAGAAAGAGATTAAGAAAAGTGAGGAAAAAGGACATTGGAATTTGTTATCAACCTTTGAGAAACTAGTTTTGGTAGAATGTTAGATGCTGAAAGGGTTATGGAAAAGGTTGTAGTTATGAAGGAGAGTATTTCTAGGTGGCATGGTAGATAGAACATAATACCTGGAGTCATGAAAACTTGACTTCAAATCCAGCCTCAGACCAATCAGTGGTAGCCCTGGGTAAGTCACCAACCTCAGTCTGGCTCACTTTACTCATTCATAAAAATGTGGACAATAGGGGCAGAGCCAAGATGGAGGAGTTAAGACAGGAACTCACCTGAGCTCTCCCCCAAATCCCTTCAAATACCTTTAAAAATGACTCTAACTAAATTCTAGAGTAACAGAACCCACAAAAAGATGGAGTGAAACAAACTTTTATCTCAAGACAACTTGGAAGTTCAGCAGGAAAGGTCTGTTGCACCTGGGTGAGAGAGGAGTGCAGTCCAGCTCAGGCCACACCAGCACAGACCAGGACCCAGGAAACCGGGAGCAGACCTCAGGGGACTGAATCATAGGCAGCAATGGTGGCTTTCAGACCTTTCCACCCACAGATGCCAAAGACAACTTATAATGTCTACAGGAAAGGTCTGTAGCACCTGGGTGAGAGTGGAGCATAGTCCAGCACAGGCTCTGCTCACAGCTGCAGCCCTAGCAAACCAGGAGCAGGACTTGGAGAGTGATTGAATCAGCAGTGGCAATGGCTGCTTCAAGAGCACTTGGCCTACAGATGGTAAGGAGGATGAACATCTGGTCAGAAGGAGATTACAGGGGTCTTTTTGCTAGCATTGAGGCAGGACTCTGTTGCTTTGCTCAGACTTGGGATCTGAATTGCAGTCCTGGGGTGCAGTCTCAAGGCAAGGAGGAGCACTAGCGTAGCAGAGTTTACAACTACAGTGGAAGGAGGACCCTCCTCACAATTCCAAGGCAGAAAAGAGTGCTTGTGGTGGCTCACAGACCAGAGCACAGGCCAGGAGAGGAGTAAATACCTTTCCTTAGCTCAGACCACTTTGGAAGAACTGAAAACTTACAGGTCCCTAGAAATATCTCTGAAATCAGCTGCACAAAACCCCAGAAGCTTAGGAGAGTGGGCCTATCACTCTGGGAGCAGAGGTCTACTATAACAAAGACTTAAAAGTCAAGTAATAGGCTGGGAAAATAAGCAAACAATAGGAAAAACTCTGACTATAGAAAGTTATTCTGGTGACAAGGAAGATCAAAACACACACTCCAAAGAAGACAAGAAAGTCAAAGCTCCTAAATCCAAAACCTTCAAGAAAAATATAAATTGGTGTCAGGCCATGGAAGAGTTCAAAAAGGATTTTGAAAATCAAGTAAGAGATATAGAGGAAAAACTAGGAAAAGAAATAAAAGTGATGCAAGAAAATCATGAAAAAGTGAATCAACTGCTTCCCAATAGAGACACAAAATAGTAATGAGGAAAATAACACCTTAAAAAAACAGACTAGGTCAAATGATAAGACTTCCAAAAAGCCAACAGGGAGAAGAATGCCTTAAAAAGCACAATTGGCCAAATGGAAAAGGAGGTCCAAAAGATCACTGAGGAAAATAACTCCTTAAAAATTAGAATGGAGCAAACGGAAGCTAATGACTTCATGAGAAATCAAGAAACAATAAAACAAAACCAAAAGAATGAAAAAAATACAAGACAATGTGAAACATCTCATTGGAAAAACAACTGACCTAGAAAATATACCTAGGAGAAATAATTTATAAATTATTGACCTACCTAAAAGCCATGATCAAAAAAAAAGATCCTAGACATCATCTTTTGAAAAATTATCAAGGAAATCTGCCTTGATATTCTAAAACTAGAGGGTAAAATAGAAATTGAAAGAATCTACCAATCACCTCCTGAAAGAGATCCCAAAATTAATACTTCCAGGAATATTATAGCTAAATTCCAGAGTTCCCAGTTCAAGGAGAAAATATTGCAAGCAGCCAGAAAGAAACAATTCAATTATCGTGGAGTCACAGTCAGGATAACACAAGATTTAGCAGCTTCTACATTAAAGGATTGGATGGATTGGAATATGATATTCCAGAGGTCAAAGGAGTTAAGATTACAACCAAGAATCACCTACTGAGCAAAAAAAAAAAAAGTAGAATCCTTTAGGGGAAATAATGGAAATTCAATGAGATAGAGGACTTTCAAGAGTTCTCTCTGAAAAGACCGGAGCTGAATAGAAAATTTGATTTTCAAATACAAAAGTCAAGAAGGTAAACAAGAAAGGGAAATCATAAGAGAATTAATAATTTTAAGGTCTTTGAATTCCTACTTGGAAAGATGATTTTTGTATCTCATAAGACCTTTCTCATTATTAGGATAGTTAGGAGGAGTATATATAGACAGAGGAAGCAGGTATGAGTTGAATATGAAGGGATATCTAAAAAATAAAATTAAGGGTTCAGAGAGGATTTACTAGGAGAAAAAGAAAGGGAGAGGTAGAATGAGGTACATTATCTCACATAAAAGAAGCCAGGAAAAGCTTTTACAATGGAGGGGGAGAGGGAGAAAGTGAAGGGGAGTGAATTAACTAGCTAAAAGAGGGAATAACATACATGCTCAATTGGGTATAGAAATCTATCTTACCCTACAGGAAAGTAGGAGGGGAAGGGGAGGAGACAAAGGAGGATGAAAGAAGGGAGGGAAGATTGGGGGAGAGGGTAGTCAGAAGGAAAAGACTTTTGAGGAGGGATAGGGTGAAAGGAGAGAAAGAATAGAATAAATGAGGGGAATAGGATGGAGGGAAATATAATTATCAATAGTAACTGTTAAAAATTTTGAAGCAAGTTTCTCTGATAAAGGTTTTATTTCTCAAATATATATAGATAATTAAATCAAATTTTTAAAAACAAGAGCTATTCCCCAATTGAAAAATGATCAAAAGATATGATCAGTTTTCATATAAAGTAATCAAAGCCATCTATAGCTATGTGAAAAAATACTGTAACTCTATTGATTGGAGAAATGAAAATTAAAACAATTCTGAAGTACTACCTCATACCTATTAGATTGGGTAATAGGACAGGAAAGGTAAATGACAAATGTTGGAGGGAATGTGGGAAAAAAAGGAGACATTAATGAACTCTTGGTGGAGTTGTGAACTGATGCATCCATTCTGTAGGGCAATTTAGAACTATGCCCAAAGGGCTATAAAACCATGCATACCCTTTGACCTGGCAATACTACTACTAGGTATGTATCCCCAAAGAGTTAAAAAACAAAAAAGAAAAGGACCTATATGTACAAAAATATTTATAGTAACACTTTTCTGGGGGCAAAAAAAATAGAAATCATTTTGAGAATGGCTGAACAAATTGTGGTATGTGATTATGATGTAATACTATTATACTATAAGAAATTACAAGAAGGATAGTTTCAGAGAAATCTGGAAAGACTTACATGATCATATGCAAAGTGGAATGTAGTGTGTGTGAAGTTACAGCAATATTATAGGATGATTACTTGTGAATGACTTAGCTATTCTCAGCAATACAGTGATCCAAGACAACTCTGAAAGATTTATGATGAAGAATTCTGTATCCATCCCCAGACAAAGAACTGATGGTGTCTGAATACAGATTGAAGCATACTTTTTTTAAACTTTCTTCATTTTTCTTGAGTTTTTTTTTTTGGTCTATATTTTCTTTGACAACATGACTGTAATGGAAATGTTTTGCATGAGTAATCATGGATAACCTGTATTGAACTGCTTGCCTTCTCAATGGGAGGTAGGGGTGGAGGGAGGAAGGGAGAGAATTTGGAGCTCAAAGTTTTAAAAACAAATGTTAAAATTGTTTTTAGATGTAACTGGGGGAAAATAAAATACTAAATAAAGCATAAAAAATGGGAACAGTAGTAGCACCTACCCCAGGATTGTTGTAAGTATAAAATGAGATATTTGTAAAGTTTTTGCAGACCTTAAGGTGCTAAATAAATGCCAGCTTTCATTATTGTTGTTGTTGCGTTTGGGGACTTCTTCAAGTAAGGTAATGAAAAAGAGTTCAATTGGTGGTATAAATCAGAGATCTTAAGAGAAAAAGGTAAGTACCCTGTTGGCGTGTAGAGGTTGTATAGTGATAGAAGTTCTCTATTTCCAAGTGAGGATTTGTGCTGGCTGAAGTAGTGACAAAAGGGCACTGGTACAATTGTAATACTTCCAACAACACTTTACTCCTTTCCTTGTTAAGTTTCTTCCTGAGCTCAAAAAGGCAGTCTAGGATATGAACTGGACATCATTCAATTTTCAGAAACTCTATCTTTGTGACTCTGTCTCTCTCTGGCCCCCACAACAATCCTGAGGTTTGCTTTTTTAGTTAATGATCTCTCACTTTCTAAAAGAGAACTTACAGATTTAGACAGAAATTATGATAAATAGACATGCATTTCAAAAGCAGCTTCAAATAATATAGAAATGCAAATGAGCATTGAAAAGAAAGCTTCTAAATGCAGGCTGCCTGACTGCAGCTTGGGGCATACATAATATTTTGACCCTCTCTCCTCTTCCTATCTTCTCCTCCCACTCTTTGGTGTCATAAACTCAAATAGGTAAACATTATCTCAAGGTATTAGTTTCCATGACCACCATTCCATGGAAGGATGGGAGAAGAAAAGAGGGCTGTATAGTGGAACCTAGGCATCTCACTGATCCCATACTTGATACTTTTTTTTTAAAGTTGTATTGATGCTTTGTTTTTATATTATAAACCTTTACAAATTATTCCTTTTTCCTAAGAAGTTTTTTGGAACAAAGTAAAACAGTCAAGTAAAATTAATATACCGGCCTCATCTGAAAGTACATGCAACAGTATATATTTGTAGCATACCTATCCTTTATTTTTTAATTTTTTTTTTCATTAAAAGAAATCAATTTTCCTTGTCTTCCACTTCAACCCCCCATCTCATTGTGAGGAGGGAAAGAGAAAAGAAAAATAAATTCATTGTAACAAATATGCATAATCAAGCAAAAATAAATTCCCTCTTTGGTTCTCTCTCTCTCTCTCTCTCTCTCTCTCTCTCTCTCTCCCTCTTTCTCTCCCTCTCATTGTTCAGTTGCTTTAGTCCTGTTCGCTATTTCTTTTTCCAGCTATTTTACAGATGAGGATTCTGAGGCAAAGAGGATCAAATAACTTGCCCAGGCCACACAACTGGTGTGTCTGAGGCCAGATTTGAACTCAGGTACTCCTGACATTAGGGCCAGCACTCTATCCACCACACCACCTAGCTGCCAGAGCATTTTATACATATGATCTCATTTTATTTTCATAATCACCTTGTGAAGTAGGATCTCTCTCCCCATCTCTTTCTCTCAATTATATATGCATCTCTATATATATTATACATACATATCTACATATATTATCTCTCTCTATCTTGTTGTACATCCTTTGTTTTTGAAGAGGAAGAATACCATCATAGGATGCTGTCTTGACTTGCACATGAATTGGATATAAGTGAGGAAGAGTTGCATAAAGCCCCTCTGTCTCTTTGAGAGTCATCACAGTCCCGTGACAAGAGAAAAGTCAAGACAACAATAATCTATCTACATACAAAAAAAATTATTCCCATTTTGAGATGAGGGAGCTGACATTCAGAGAAGCTTATAGAATCATATATTGAGAGCTGAAGGGAGCTTAAAAGTTATCTAGTTTAATTCCTTCCATTTCTTGATCAGGAAATTGAAACTCAGTGACCTGATTTGGCTTCTCTAAGGATGATAAGGCAAGTCCTTCTGTTTATGGAAAGGTGGCAGAGTGTCTTGCCCATGATTACATTAAACTGGCAAGGATTAGAGGTGAGATATAAGCCCAATTTTCTCCTAACTCCAAATTCAGTGCTTTCCATATTACATGGCTTGATAAGATTATTTATCCTTATTTGTATTTGCCTTATGTCAATAACTTGCATCTAAGCTCTTTAAGGCAACATAGTACTTCATCATATAGTAAACAGTCACTAAAATCTTAATCATGATGGAAAATGATTTCATCATCTTCAATCTCCCTATTTGACCAGTAAGGAAATGCTTCCTGAGTTAATTTCTTTTTTTCTTGAGGCAGTTGGCTAGAAAATTGGTGGCAACTGGATGAAAGGATAGGTATTTTGAAATGGTATTCACTTTATTCCTTGGCAGTGCTGGGTATGTTTTCCATCTCTCTCTCTCTCTCTCTCTCTCTCTCTCTCTCTCTCTCTCTCTCTCTC